>NC_046683.1:18220000-18845000 GCF_009870125.1 Drosophila pseudoobscura
CCGAAATAAAATATAGGAAGAAACATAATCAACACGAACATTAAGCTAACTTGAACAATACCCAAAAGGAGCCAGGGGCTGGAGCTATGGAGCAATTGAAAAAAAGGGAAATGCTACATTGCCAGACACATGGCGTGCCTGGATCCCATCTTCATACATATATGTATACTCGAAAGATTGCAAGAGTATATACCAGTAGTATCTCTATACATAGAAGTATCTCTATATGGAGGGCCTCTTTATATATGTATGTTGGACACCTCCCCCACTCCCTCCCCGGCAGCCGGCAGGGAAGTGGCACTCCATTGTCGCTCATGACGTTCACACCATCATCAATCCCCCTACATACAAGAGCATATAGGAATGGGGGGAATTTTACTTGTAATGCCGTCGGCGTCGCAGCCATTCTCGCCGTCGGCGTCACTGTCACCGTCACCGATGGTTCGGTTCTGCCAAGTGGGCGCGTCGTCAGCATAGGCCCTGGCCAATCAGATCGCAGAGGGAGCGAGATGGCTGGCTCTGCACAGTGCGCGCATGTTAGGGAAATTTTCATGGCACAGTGTTCTGTGTGCGAAGGATATTCTGGCAATGAAAAGGGATATTCTGTATCTTTTGTTGTATCTGCCAGGGCCAGGGCCTGCGCACGCCCATTTTCAATTGGGTTTTTCTTCTCTTCTTGCACATAGGAAAAGAAAACGGGTGGGGTGGGGAGGGGCGGGTGTAGATGGGCCATTGTTATGGGCTTAATGATGATGTTGCATTTAACAAAGTAAAAACCTTTCAAGCAGCGCTGCTGCTGCCTCGTTCGACTGTTGTTATAGTTTAGCTTCCGCAGGATGTTTAAGTAGCACCAACAACAACAAAAGCAACAGAAACAGCAGTAGTGCAAAATGTATCTGGTATCTGGTATCTGGTATTTGTATCTGTACGAGTATCTTTGTCTGCTCTGGCATTCAAATTACATACAAATTCAATTCGATTCTCGCACAAAAACTCGTTTATTTTTATTGTTCTTTTTCCATATTTTTTTTGTATTTATTTATTTTTGTTTTTTCCTTGTTTCCCCTTTTTGCACTTCAAACTACTTTAACCGATTGTTGTTGCTGTTTGTGTTTATTTCTATTTAGGATCTAAGTATGGAATACTTCAATGGCAACACTCATTGTCGTCCCCGTACTCCCCATTTGTTTTTTGTGGAATTTCGGGCATCCTTTTCGCTACTTTTTTGAATTATTTTTCAATTTATTTACATAGCAGCGATGGAGAGGAGGGATAACAATCATGTATCGTGTATTGAGGCTATACAAATGGGGAAGTCCGGAAATGTGTAACTAAAAATGTGTTACGATATTAGTTCGCGCTATTGTTGTTATTTTCCAAAATAGTTTCCATAGTTTTTAATTAAATATAAATTAGTTTCAGCAGTAAGTCTGAAATATCAAATGCAGTGTCAAAAATTATTCGAAAGAAGGAACAAAAGATTGAAAAAGTTGCAAAGATAGCAGAACCTTAAGAACTGAAGAATTCCCATATATATATAGGTGCAATCCTAACGTGAGCTAAGAAGTTAAGTTAACGGAGTGTGAAAAACCAAAGATTATTCTTGAGACATATGTACATTCAATACATTCCAGACAACATTCGAGGTTGAAGATCACGGACACTACAAAGACAGCGAAGCTAAACCATATACAAATTTGAATATGTTTGTATTATATATAACAAAAATTACATAGAGTGTTGATCCAGATACTAAAAATGCCTACGTATAGATAAATGTACACTTTTAATCCGGACGTAAAGCTGTCCGTAAAGGCCCCTCCCGTCGCTGGGCTATTCAAAACTCAAGAGAAAACTCAAAAATGTCGCCCGGCAGCTGGCAGCAATTCGATTTGAAGTGTGACAATGCCAAGGCCTGGTCCAGGAGTACCACCAATCGTATCCGTATACGTATCCGTATCCGACAGATACACACAATTAATAGCGGCAGTTGATTTCCATTTAGTTGCGGCTCTTTCCACACAAAATGCAATAAAATATGTTCAGTGGCAGACGACGATTGCCCATATCCCTGTTGCTATTGCCGTCATGTTTCTGTTGTTGTTCCGCTGCAGGCTGAAACCGCGCGACAATTTTCGTCGAGCCCAGGCCCATGCCTGGGACCAGGGGCTGGGGGACTAACAACCCCAATTAAACGCTTCGTTTGCCATTCACAGATACTGCGCATACAGGGAGAAGTTTTGGCAAAAGGTGTTTTCTTAGCTGAGATACAATTAAGCGCATCCATAGCTGCCTCAATTCGAGATGCGATCAAAGCAGCGTGCCACACATACAGATGCACACAGATACAGATGCACACTCGAACCATTCATTCGTTTTTTCGCTCACTCGCTCGCTCACTCACGCACTCATTCACTCACGCATTCATTCAATGCTCGTTTGAAAATGTCAGCCCCTCCTGCCACACCACCGTTCATCCCATTGTCATCCATTTTAATTTACCTTCCGGTTTCTGCCTTTATTCCCATTTTGACCCTCTCTGGTCCCTACGTTCTCCCTTCCTTTTCCCTGTTCTATGTTTTATATGTTGTTGGCCCGCTCGTGTTCTCAATTGACGGCCATGACAATTTTGGGCTGGCCGATTCGTTGCGCGGAAGTGATTTACCCAAAAAAAAGATACTGACTTTTGAATGCAACCAGAAGAAGCTGCAGAGCAGGCGATGCCCAAGCTGAAGTTGAGAGATGGATGGAAGCGGAAATGCCTCATTCACCTTTACAGCTCTTACCTCCTACCCACACTCCTGAGCTCCGCTGCCGCTGCCCCTTCGAGCTGCCATTTCTCTGCTCCTGATTGATTCTTGGGGTGTTGTCCTTTGGTCAGTTGTCCTGGCGTGATCTGTGTCGCTGTCTGTTTGATATTGATTCCGGGTAATTTGTTTGCCTTATTGCAAAATCTATTATGCAGAGGAACAGTCAGAAAAGCAGAGGAGGGGAAAGCAGGGGACGGCAACACGAAGAAGGCGTTACCATGGCCCAGACAAAAGGGATCCTCAAGATGGGAAGGTATCTGAGCAAACAGCAAACACAGCTGGGATCTGTTTATTTCGTTTTGGGATAGGTCCTGACTTGGGTTGTTTTTGGCCATCTCTTTTGGGGTGGCAGAAGATCCCTAATGATCGAATGAGGGCGATTTGCATTCAGAAGTCAATCCATCAGTTTCTTAAGTCAGCTTAGAATAAATCAACGTTGTCAACTTAACCATGGGACAGTAATAAGGATCTTTAAGATGACACTCGCACCAGTTAACTGGTGGACTGGTTTACTGCCGTTGAGGGAAATGTAGCGATACGAATGTAAATTAAAGGGTTCTCTCTGATAAGAAGGTGGGATCGAAGGATCCTAGAGGATTTCATCAAGTTCAATTGAGCAATTCTTTCGCTCTTTTGTCTTTGAAATAGCCACAAGATTATTCAAATCCAGTTATGAGAAATTAGCGTTTCGAATAAGGAATCATATATCCGGAAAGAAGTTCCAACATCTTGTCCCTCTTGCAGTGATCGATCCATCAGTTCCGTTTACCAGCTTAGAGCGGATCATTATCATTTAGCAGATGACAAATCAGAGACAAAGTCTATGTACATTTCGGATGCAAAATGTTGAGGAGCATTCGAGACAAATTGCTTCCTACTTTCGGACCTGGATTCATCCCCTTGCCTGTACCGCTTTCTGCCTCTCTTCAGTAGAGGTTGGATCATTCAATAGCTCATTGACTAATAAAAAGGATAAAAGGCATGTATCTTCCACTGTGTTCGTACGAGTGTCTATAGCGGCAGAGGTACATATTTCCTGTGCAGCTGTAAGGATCGCTGAGGAGCTGCGAGTGTGCCCGGTAACTTGACAAATGGGTTTTTCATCTTTGATGCGTTGCTTCGTCCGATTCCTTTCCGTTTTTTGAGTTCCGTGTCCCACTGTGTCGTTTGCTCGGCCAGTTCCCGGGTCAGTTGGTCAGTCATTCCACAGCGATGCGGTGCGGTGCGATGCGATGCGATGCGGCCAACTTCCTCTGCACACTTCCTACTTCCTTCACAGCTGGGGGCAGCCAGGAGATACATTTGCAATTTATTCCAAATGCCAAGGCAATTCCAGTTTCAATTGCAATATTTTCATGAATGGCTCAGCGTGCGGAGCGGCACAATGCTCATTTCGACTCCATCCTCCTTCCTCCGTCTCTTTGTCTGGCTGTGCTTTGTTTTCTAATTTCATTTTTTGAAACATCACCTTGCCCATTTGCTGTGGTCATGGTCCCCGGCCCAAATGATCCGATACGAGTATGATCGGAATCTTTGCAAAATCCACTCAAACAGTCAGCTAATGAAAAAACTCTATCTAAAATGGTCAATTCAGATTACAATGTAACGTGCCTAAGTATGGATGTGGATATTTTGGCATTTACGTTTATTATACTATCGCAATGTTATTTAAAGTATCTGACTCTTGTTTACGTGAGTCTTATTCTGTAACTAAAATTTAATGTATTGTATACATATCTGTATCAGTACCAATGCGTGTATTTAACCTTCGATATTTATCCAAAAATATTTATTTATTAACGTAAGGACAAATCTTTTTCTACATATTTATTGACACTTTTCCTACTGTAAGTCTAAATTCTCGTGAATGTGCCTCTATCTTTTCTTTTTTTTGCATTGGGAATTATCTTAAGTTGTAAAAAATCGTTCAATTTCATCTTTAAAAAAATGTATCTACATATATTCTGCGTATAGCAGAATTATTATTAATTAGCAATTATTATAATCTGGGTTATATTATATTTTTGCATGTGCCTAGATATTTATTTCCTTTGAGCACATACAATCATGAGTATCTTCAAGTATTTCATAGGTATCTAAGTATCGTTCCTTGGCGTTTCCCAGACCGACTCGAAGCTCATGTCACATTAGAAATGTGCCAAAAACAACTTGAGACACGATCCGCCCCATTTGCCTCTCGTCTCTCGTCCGTGACACTTCAGGCAATCACATCCTTCATTATAGGCCCATCAAAGCTGAACCCCGCGACTGTCTTGGATGCAAATTTCATTGTGTTATATTCGCATTCGCATCCGCATCCGCGTGCACGGAAACAGTCAGCCTGAGACGGCAGGGCATGCAATGCCACTGGCAAAACTCTGGCTGACAAACTGGCATTAAATGTCACAAAGTCACGCGTCGCCCAAACGAGCTGCAACTGCAACAAAATTGTGAAATGTATCAATTTCTGATTTTTATTTCGTTCCGTTGCTGTTTTTGCCGCACCAACTTCGGGTCTGACAATTTGGCTGACATGCAGAGAACAGACATAGGACGGGGCCCTGAACCACCTCATGGGGCCTGGGGCAAGTGGCCGTCGCTTTGACAGCACCGTTTAAGCCAGCCAAAACCAGATAACAGTAGAAAAAAGGTGAAAAAGTTTCCTTCTATTTGGCGGGTGACAGTTTTCTGAGAAAAGACATGGAAGCCAGACAGCCAGCCAGTCATCCAGGGTTGGCGGGTAGCCCAAATTTAAGCCTTGGGAGATTCCATCACAGAAGTCTTCTGAAGCTCAATAGATATTTCTCTCAAGGCTCAGGGAGTACGTTAAACTTAAGTTTGTAGACTCTGCCTATTTACTTGAATAGATGACAACCCTGGTGGGCCGAAGCCAGGACTTGGCATTAATATTTGAGAAAGAATAAATCGAAAAAAGAGAAAAACATAAATACAAATTATCACAGCGTAAGGGTCGCAAATTGAACTCATTTTGAGCAACCGACTTGGGCATATCAAACAAGAAAAAATACCCTTAAAAATAAGGAATATGTTGAGGCACCTCTGGGATGCTTGTGAGAACGGAGACAGAGTGCCAGCTGGAGTGGAGCTTTCAGACAAAAACATCTTCGATATCATCATCCACTCGGTTGATATATCCAAGGCCATCTGTCCGCCTACCTATGCAAACTAGTACTTTGGAGTGGAAGATATCTGGATTCCAGTTTTTCCCAAAATACCCCTTTTGCTGCACGCTAGACTCACCGAGATCGGCTTTCACTATATGATATATGAACGGGTAATCCGCAAAGGGTATCACAAGGGTCGACCCGATGTCAGCCTTCCTTTGGTTTTTTTTTCTTTGGGTTTGGGCCTTGTTTACTTCCTGGCTCATCCAACGTCGCCTTCTTCGTTGTCGCGGGGACATGTGCACACATTCCCAGGCATTTGAAGCTTTCGACTTTTTCTTTTTGATGGTTTCTCCGGGTTTTCGTATATGTTTTCTGTATTTTTTTTGTCGCTTTTTTTTAATTTTGTTCTTGTTCTTTGGAGTACGTTCAACTTGAGTGACTGCGTTTTTGGGGAGCTGCGTTCGCGGCGATGGCATCAAATCAAATTATTTTTTCGAACTTCATATTTCAGGGCAGGCTCAAACAAGTGTAGCGTGTCCGTGTCCGTGTCCGTGTCCATATACTTTGGTGTCCTTTGGTGCCCTTAAAGTTCCAGCCCTCCCCTGCATTCCAAATACAAGTGGGCCATGCAGAAGTTTCGTTAAAAGTCTCGATGCAACCACACAAAAAACATCAGTCGCCGGCGATCCCGATCACACAACCAAAAAAACGGTTTACGGACACCTGTGGGCACTGGAGGAAAACCCAACCTGCTACCTTACCATATGGGGAAGGAGGCACGAAGGAGGATTGGAAATTCCAGTACAGATACTGGGACTGGGTCTAGGACTGAGACACAGAGACTGAGACTGAGACTGAGCAGATCCATCAATGAATAAGGTTGCAGAAAGTGGAGTGAGAGAGAGGGAACAGAACATGACATAAAGTACAAATAAATGGAATTGGTTTTATTTGGCACAAACAGCATTATCCCAGATTATCCGAGGGTTCGATGCAACGATTATGGACAAACCCAATTAAACGAAAATTTTGCCTGTCAAATGTGTACTGTGTCTCCCGTTCTCTCTCTCTCTCTCTCTGTCTCTCTTTCTCACTCTCTCCCTCTCGGCTTCACTCTCTCTCACTCAGTTCTGTTTGTGTGATTTTCCAAACGATTTCACTAAACATGTGTTTTGGTTTTTCAAAAACCCCGCCGCAGTTCGCAAGGGCAGGATGAAAGGTGACAAAGTGGAAATAATGCGCATTGTTGGTTCTCGGCTATGTTCTGTTCTGTTCTCATATATATGGTTCTGTTCAGCTCCCTACCCTACCCTACCATATCCTATCCTGTCCTGGTCTGGTCTGGTCTGGTCTCGTCTCGTCTGACACCTTTTTGCCTCGGCTTATCTTCCAGCCAGCCATCCAGTCAGTCAGTGAGCCGGGGATCCTGGCTAACTGTAGTCCATTCACAATGCCGTAACATTGGCTTAGGGCCAACACACGACGAGCCGAGCCGTAGCGAGCGTTGTGCGAAAATCAGGGATTTAAGCATACGATCTATGCGATCACAGGAAAGAAGGAGACAGACAGACATCGAGTAGGGGAGGGAGGGAGGTAGAGACTCAGTTCATTTCGATCCGGTTCGGTAGCCAATACAATTTCATTATGTTATGCCATTAAATTTTAATACATTTTGCTTTGATCCTGCTTCCCAATTTCCCAATTCTGCTTGTCCGCCTCTTTTCTGTCCGTGTCCGTGTCTGTGGGTGTTGTTTTCTTTGGTCGGCTTGTGTTTTCTTAGCTGATTTTAAATTAAATTGTTTTTAATTGCCTCATCGATTTCCAGGAAATATTTTGACACTTCCCCCTGCCTCGGTAGACATGTTGCCGGTGTGTGTGGGTCTTTGAGCACCTGCGATCTGTTGGAAGGATTTCCTTACGGCTTAGTCAAGCAAATGCCCACAACTGACCAGCAACCAAGTATATATGTATCTAAGTTGAAGTAATTTGCTGATGATCAGTTCATAATTGTTTCCATTACACCAATCAGGGAATAAATACATAATGACCGATAATTTATTGATATTCAGATATCTTAATGTTGTATTCTGCGTGCCATCATTAAATCAATTTATGTTTTTTACAAGTCATTCCTTATTTTTATCAACTCATTTAGTTCATTGATGCCTGAAAACCGTGAATGAAAAAATTCATAAACTTTGCTCCCTTGATCAAGTACTTGATACGGCCCAAGAAAGCCGCAAACGATCCATTTGACTGATAAAAATTTAATGAATGAATGTTCCCCACGTAATATACTGTTCTACTGATCTCCGGATTATTGGTAAGAATATATACATATTTTACATACATATAGATATTTTTGAGTTAATTTGGATATCAATTTTTGATCAATAAATTTGATCAATAAATAAAATATGAATCTCCACTTTTGATCCGTTCTTTGCCTGGATTTATAGTGGATTGGAAGATGATAATTAATACATTAATCCAATAATCAGCAATTAGCCATCTGATTCTTTAACTGATTGTTGGCATATAATATATAGATATAGAAGGAAATATTAGCGAAATAAGAGATGATCAAGACTATATTTTTACGAGTATATCCCGCAATGTGCCGGAGGCATTTGGCGGATTTTTCGTCCTATAGGTAGTGCGATAATCAGCCCTCGAGTGGGTCGAATTGGGCTGATTGGACGCCGACGACCCAGCCAAGTTGAGAATGACGGACCGTTTCGACTTGCGGGCAACTCGGGTCGGGTACTGGGTGTTTTACTTACTCGTAGACATGCTTGTTATACTCGTAATCCGGCTGCATGCAATAATCCTGTTGGTACACATTGTTCGTGTAGCTGTAGCTGTAATCCTCGAAGTAACCGCAATTCGGATTATAATTGCTCATAATTAGGGCTCTCGCGTGCTGCCTGCCGCCAGGATAAGGAATCGGGACAGAACCAGAACTCAACCGAACGAAAACAGAAACAAAAAGATTGCGATGAAATAATTACAAATTGGGGATTGTCAGAGGTGGGTGGCCGGAGCGCGCGATTTTAGTGGCACATTTATTGAATTAATTTTTAAGCTCGCGACAGACGGTTAATTATTTGCACTCCGCGATGACAGCTGATGTGGCTGGGCTTGGGGTTGGGGAATGCTGATGTGCTGTGATATAGAGTGGAGTGGCTATAGTTGTCGATCGGTTTTTAATGCACGATCACTTTATAATTTGTGTGTACTCGTCGAACCATTAAGCTGTGGCGCGAACTTTGATTTATTATTATTTTTCAATTGCACTTGATCGAGAGCTACATTTTTCTCTCTCTATCGGTTCCGAAAGAGTCTGGATTTACGGTCGACGGTGTACGGTTTACGGTTTACGGTTTACGGTTACGGTGTCGAGTGGAGGTCTCCGAGTTGTGGGCTGCGGAGCGCGCGCGTTTTGACTGCCGTTTGCCGATTTCAATAAGCCATAAAAACGCTGCCTCTCGCAATCAGCTAAAACAATCTGTCCGGTCTTGGCTGTCAGAGTGTCCGCTTGTCCCCTGTCCGTTGCTATGACCAATGCAGATGCGCATGCGCTCTTGCCTGCCCGCTCTGACACTGACACTGGCACTGGCAGTGAAAGCTCTCGCTCTAGCACAGGCGACGCGACACGAAGCTGGCGATCGGCATTCGATGATTGCGATGCGTTCGATGCGGATCCAACGGTTCCACGTCGAATGGTACCCACTGACGATATCGTACTGCCAATGAAAGGGACCCCGGCCAGAAGCTCTTGCTGCACGATGATCCACATACACACACGGACGAAGACTGCAACTGGGAGTGGGGCGGGAACGGGGAGTATCGCTGGGACTGGCACTGGCACTGGGACTGGCACTGGGACTGGGACAGCTGGAGTGGCGCAACGAGGGACACTTTAAATGGTACAACAATCACTTATTAAAGTCAAATAGGTATTAAACAAAACACGCACCAGGAGAGCGGACAGCGGCCGGAGAGGGAAATAACTGAGTTAAACAAATATCAATAAGTGTACACAAGAACATCGACATCGACAGCTACAGAGACTGGGAATGGGACTGCGATAAAGCATTCCGCGTCCGCGTTTGTGGCCATGTCCGGTGTCCGTGTGTGCGGGCCCTGCAGATATCGCTGGCATAACTATGTACGTACATACATCCACAGAACCGGGAGAGAGATATTCCACTCGGAGAGAGATACTTGCTCGCAACGCCCAAATCGGGGTTTTTGCTTATATTTGTTCTTGTATCCCCCTTTTTTTCTCCTTGTATTTGAACCGATTTACTGGTGGTGCTGCTGCTGAGCAGTGCACAGTGGTATGCAGTGGTTTCCCAAAAGGTGACCCTAATGTTGTCGACATCACCCAAAGACATCACTAAAGCTTGTTTGAATATATTTATATTGATCTGACAGATCTGTCCTCAAAGGGTTCCTAGGTAATTCCTCCAACCTTCATTCCTAAATCCTATACTAAAAGCTTTGAATTCTTGTATCATCTTCTGAAATCCTCCATGTTTTACATTTTCTCTGGATCTTTTCGTTACCAGGTGAACCTGATTGATATCTGATCTATCTCTTATTTCGAATATCATCTGCAACCCTCGGAAATAGGCTTGTTACTTCCCAAAGTAATCTTTGAGCTACCGTTCGAGAGTGTGTCCATTACTGGGCTCACTCACTCAAAGCCAAAGACACAACGGAACCACTCTCCGAGCAATCCATCAGTGGGCGAATGAATAAATTTGTCGAGTACTTCACGATAAATATCTTAATTGGGATTCGTAAGACCTCCACTTGATGTTTCAGTAGCCCATAGACCAAGGTGAGACGTAGAGGGCCGCCAGGCTTGAGCTCAAGCCGAATCATAAAATAATAATAATAATAATTCCCAAACGATATTATTATTATGGGCGATTATGTGGCGCGTATGTTTATTGTCAAATAATATCGCTCTCCGATCGGGAGTTGAGCCATAAAACTCCCGTGTAGCTCCGTCCATCGCCCATCGGCCACCGTCTACCTTCAGCACTGTGTACGGGCACTCGTATTTTGTTTTATTTTGGTTTCTGTTTGCACAAGAGTCGAGGTGGCGATATCAGTGACGATAGGGACCCCGTGATAATGCCCCGGACACTATGGAAACAACCTACATACATACTCGTACGAGGTAGCTCTGCCGATGCCTCTGCCTGCTACCCTTTCCAACAGATATTACAGCTCTGATATGCTGCTGTTGCTTGCTCACGGGGATGGGGATGCGGATGGGGTGGGGATGGGGACGGTTATTTCGGTGGGAGTGAGAGATTGGAATTGGGATGGGAGCGTACCAGGGCAGCTCTCTTTAGACCTTTCTGGGCTAATCAATGGAATTTGAATGTGGTTCGGTCTTTATTGTTGTAGGAACATGTTTTGACTCAGTTTCGAGCTCTACCCTGTTCTGTTCTGTTCTGTTTCAGTTCTGTTTTATTTGGCTCGGCTTCCTCCGTGGCTTATCAGATGGGAGAGCAGGCTACCGTTTCCAATCTTTGCTTGTTATCGCTGGCCACCCCACCAGAGTGGGGCGGCCCCCACTAACCTATGTCGCTGTCGCTGATGTTGGTGGCGTCACACTGGCCGTCTCTATCGCACACACTTGCAGGCCCCTCTGCGAGCATTTTGTTTATGCCCTTATCTGACGGGGACGGGGACGGGGACCTACGAATGCAAACCGCCATGAATGGCCGATCGACATCGACATCGACCGCCCCCTGGTCTATGGTTGGCCCTGTCTTATTTTTTTTGCGAAAGCTTCTTGGCCTCTTCTATGAGACTGCCTCCCCGATCCCAATCAGGCACTGGCGCTGGCGCTGCTTCTGAAACTGTATCTGTACCTGTATCTCTGCACTGACATCTTGTCACATCCGCTGCGCGGCTCTGTTTGACAGCCAAACACAACTGATATTGATAATGGAAATGGAAACTGAATGGAATTGAAAAATCTATTCAAAGCCATTGGAGCTTTTCTAAGGGTTTCGCATATGGCAGCGATGCATATATGTATAATAGGCAGTTTCTCCCAATTTGTGTAATAAAACAGTAGCTGAATGGACACTTATTTCTTTGATTCCCAGTTATTTGTTGATAAAAGTCTCCATATTTTGAACGGGTAGGAACGAAGTAGGAGGAACTCATTACATAGGTCACTCCCAAAGAGATCTTGCATCCTTTATTACAAATACCAGCTTTATCTGAGTGCTGCCAAGTTCAAATAAGAATCTGTCTAGTGAGGGCCTGGATTGGATCTTTGGTTTCCCAGCCGCTGGTCGCATGTTCAACACCCAATTTGCTCAAGTGCATTCCAAAGTGGTTCAGACCCGGCCAAGACACCTGGCTATCTGTGGCTGTATTTGCCACTCTATCTGTGTGTGTGTGTGTCTCCGCGAGTGTGTAAAATTGTTCCGCAATTGTCTGCTGCACGACCGGTAAGTGGTCTGTTTGTCATTTGTCATGTAGCCGAGGACTGTGGACAGTGCGCCACTTGTAGAACACACTTCAGAATGCAGAATGCACTTTGGAAAGTTTCACCGATGGACAAAGCCTGCACTGTCTGTGCCAGTGCCGGTGTCGGTACTGGAGCTGCACTCGAACTATTTCAAAGAAAGATCACTATCTGTCCAACCGTGCTCCACATAGCGGAGTTCTACATCGATCAACCGTGTGTGCGAGTGCTCCAATAAACAAACCAAACCGAGCCCAACCCAACCCCAACCCCCACCCCAACCCTAAACCCAACCAATCCAATCGGAAACCTAGTGCTAGCAAGTAGACCCAGAAACAGAAACTGAAACAGGAACAGAGGCAGCAGCAACAGTACCAGCAGCAGCACCAGCAGCAGCTCTTTCGCCCATATATCAAAATGTACGTCAATTTTCATGCTTCGGACACTTGATAGACTGAAGTGCTTTACATTGATTTCACATATACGTTTTCAAGTGATTTATTGTAAAGGCTTGTAGGCACACTCGAGCTGGAAACTCATAATGAGCACACACCAGTACACCTGTACACATGTCTCTATCTGTATCTCCCCCTCACTCACCATCTCCGTTAGAGCTTTGGCTTAGAAGTCTGTCTGTCTGTCCATAGTTCATCGGGTCAGACTCGTTGGCATTCTTGGAAATCGGCATAACAATGCTAAGGCGTTAGCTATCTATGGGGGCTTCGTGGGATTAAGCTGCGGTACTTTAAAGATGGAACAGACTAGAGGAGCTCAAGGTGCCGTAACTTGAAGATAAGGTTATCTTTTATAGTCGAGCTATTGAGTTATTGAGATCATCTATGAAATTATATGATACAATATGTATCGAGAGAGTACTGCCTCGATTAAAACTTCTATCTGTGGTTGCCTTTCGAAGAAGCTCTTCAGAATGAAGGATGGGAACATATGTGACATACATCGTGTAATTTAACCTATTTAATGTATTTAAACGTAAACCCTTTCAACTTGAGATATGGCTGAGGTCTAGCAATGGTCTGTCATGGTAATCGTATAATTGTTGGTGTGATTGTTTGATTCATGGATGGGAATGCTTCTGTGATAGCTTCCCCCATTTAAGAGTTAAGTTAAAGTTATGTTCAAGCACGATCCAAATAGCATTCAAGTGAGAGTTGGATTATCCTCGATTTCAGATGAAGAAAAGTTGTTCGTGTTGAATCCGTTTCCTTATCAATGCTAATCCGAATGGCAACGGGGGAAATTGATTAGGTTCGAGGCGATATATCACTGAAATATATGACCCTACAGGTGGCTGCGAGCTATGTTATATAAATCAATATAATCTTGAGGTTACCAATCCCTTCCCGCCCACTCACCCTTACCCAACCCCATAAAGCAGTTTAAGTTGGGGCATGGGGGATTGTTTGTTTTTCTGTTACTTTATTTTATTTATGCAAAATATTTCGAAAAAGAACACAAAAATTCAAAATAAAATTAAATGATTATACATTGAAAATTGTTGTTTGTTTTTGTTTTGCTTTTGGTTTTCATTCTTGTTGTTGTTGTTTGTTTCCTTTGCATTCTTATGTTGTATGTTTTTGGTTTTCCATCTGTGGGTTTTGTGTGAAACATTATACAATTTTCCATTTCCTGGCATTGGCCTGGGCCCATTCGAAGAGGAGTACGTGTTCGAGTACGAGTAGAAGCAGGAGCACATCCCTATCTCTCTCTGTGTTTCTGATCTTGTGATCAGGTCACCCCAATACCGATCCATAAGGATCAAAGATCAAGAGCCATGGACCATGGACCATGGACCATAGACCATAGACCATCCACCAGGGACCGACCAATGCAGAATGCTGAAATCTTTTCCACATTAATAATAGTATATATAGCGTACAATTATTGTTGCAATTACAATTGTCTTTGAGTACATTTAATATTTAAATTTTCTTATACGTCTCTCTGGCCAGCCGTTATGCAAAAATCATAGTTGGACAAAAAGAGTTACACAAATTTTACTTTGCTTTTCCTTGCAGCTTCCTTCCATTTTGTTTGAATTTTCATTCATTCCATTTTTTGTTTTAAATTTATTTTCAATGATGAGACTACGACAAAAACACATCAGATTTTTGTTACAATTTAGTTGCAGCTTTTCTTTGCTTTTTTCTTTCTTTTTTGTTGTTCTTATATGCATTTGCATTTTTTTAAGTTTTGTGTAAATCTTTTTTTGCATTATGATATTCTTTACGTTTCCATTTATTTATTCTTTTATTTAATTTTATTTATGCAGGACGGGGTTTATTTCTTACACATTTGCATCGTTTTTCTTTTCTTTTCTTTTTGTTTTTTTTTTGTTTGCTTTTAATTTTACTTTCCGCTTTTTTTGTTTTACTTTTTTGCTTCACTAAGTGTAAATATCAATTGTTTTTTTTTATGTTTTTTTTTGCCATTTTTGTGGTTGTTTTTTTGTTTTTGTTTTTTTGTCTTTATATATATATATATATATATGTATACTTTTCCATTTTGTTGTTGTTCTTGTTGTATTAATGAATAAATTAAAAAATATTCAAGCTTTTTTTGACTAGTTAGAGTTTTCTCTTATTTACTCGTACGCTTTTGTGTAGTTGATTTGCCTTTTTGGTTTTCGGTTTTTGGTTTCTGTTGAAATATATAGATGTGTTGGTGTGTGTGTCTTGGTATATATACGTATATATGTATATATTGTTGTTGCAATATATTTAGCATTATAAAGAGTGTGTATGTGTGTTTAGAGAGCGCAGGAGAGAGCCTTGGGACTTGGAGAACGTGTTGAAATGTGGACGGGAATACTTTCCCGTCTGGAAATGGGAGAACTTTTCGAATCCATTTGATGTTATAATACATTTTTTAGGAAGCTAACGTTACGAATTATTTTCTTTTTTATTGCTCAAATCGGTTTGATTTTCCTGAATATTGAATTGATATCACAATTTAGAAAGAAATTTGAATGAGCTTGCGATTCCAGATAATATTTTATCGAATTTATTGAAAAGCCTATCAAAAGAAACATGACGTGGAATTTAAATGTACTTTTGATTGTGAGATTGAGATTGATTGGTTTTGATATTGGCCACAACATTGAATTGAGTATAAAACTGAAGTTGCAACAAAAATTTAAACTGAAATTGCCATTGCTAAAGATGCTAAAATATAAATTGAAAGCGTAATTGATAATAAAATTGTAATTGCAATTGATAATGAAATTGGGTCTGACTCTAAAATTTAAAGTACCCGTTTGATCGCAACTTGAAACTGAATCTGCAATTGGTATTGTGACTGCAATAATGATTGAAGCTGGAGTTGCAGTTGAAATTGAAGCCGAAATGGGAATTAAGTTCGCAATTGAAGCAAATCATCGATCGCCGAGTGCAAATATTGATTTGACAATATCAATGGCAGCCTTAATTCACATATCAAATCCAGTTTCAATTACAGCTTCAGTGTCAATCACATTCCCAGCCTCAATATCGTTTTCAATTACAATTTCCGCCTTAAGTTCAATGAAAATGATCCTTTGAATTTCAGCGCCAATCTCAATTTAAATATCACGTTTTATTACATTTACAATTTTGACTTCATTTGACTTCGGTTTCAATTTGAATTTTAGTTGCGCATCATTCTGTTTCAATAGCAATCTCAGTTTTTATCCCAGTTGTAATTTCAGCATCGGTCTCAATCTTTGTTACAATTTAAGGATCAATCTTAATCGTAGAAAAAGTCTCAAGATGATTGATATTAGTGATTCGAACAATTTAAATTTATATTTAACGATCAATCGTGTAACTCGATTCCATTTTAATCTGAGATGAATCAATTTGCAACAGATTTTAAACCTGTTTTAATCTTTGTTCTCAGTTAAATTTGCGACAAGGGAAGGGCATTCTCGCTTCGACTGCCAATATGGGAGGAAAATTTCGATTATTTGATTTAATTGAGTAACAATCTGGCTGCTCGAACAATGCGGGCCAAATATTTGCCAAGCAATCGAGCTGAGAAATGAAACTAGCCATTTCGAAATGGTTTATCTGTGAGGCACCGTCCACTTTAGTCGGTGCCAGGTTTTGTCTTTGTCTCTGTCTCCGTCCTTGTCTCCGGGGTCTGTCTCTATCTCCGCCTCCGCCTCCGTCTCCGTCTTCGTCTCCGGGTCTGGGTCCGTCTCTATTTGGGGCTCCGACTGTTGTGTGCTTATCAGACATTTGGCGCTAAGGAAATTATGCAAACACTTCGATTGCAGTTCGAGTTTTAATATGGATTCCAATGGCTACTCAACAAGGGCTCTCCTCCTCTCTGTGTGAGTGTGAGTGTTTTGTGCTGGCTTTTGAGTGAAACATGTAACATAAGAGAGAGAGAGAGAAAATGTTTTCTTTCGACTAACACACAAAATGCTGAAAAAGTTCTAAAAGTTCTTCGCTTTCTCTTTGGTTTTTGTGTTTGCAATTAGCTTAGCGTTTTGCGTTTTGCGTTTTGCATTTGCGTTTGCATTTGGTTTTGTTACTGTTTCTTTTACGTAGCGGATTCATACAATATATACTCGTACTCGTAATTCAAGACCACCCATTTGTCAGCGATCAGCGGATCAATCGTTATTCATTATTCATGGGTCTGACCTGACCTTTCGGTTGTGTTTGCTTGTGTATAGATACATAAATACATTTATGGACATTTCTTTTTGCTTTGCTTTAAATATATTGTATATATACTATATATATATATATATATATATATATATATGTATATATATGTATATATATGTGTGTATATATAATTTGTGGGATTTTACTCTGCCTCTGCCTTGCCGTATATATAGCTGTATGTGTGTGTGTGTGTACTGGGAGCGTGTGTGTGTGTGTGTGTATATAGAGAGTCCTGCATATACGGATGCATGCTCGTATAAGGATTAGTACGCGTAGGTAGCTCTTAGGTTCACATGTGTCTCAGTGTCTCAGTATGTGTGTGTATCTATGCTTTCAGCTCTTAGCGTGGCTTTAATTGTACGAGTATTGCGTAATTTGGTAAGAGTTGCTGAGATATGATATCCGTTTTGCAAGCATTTTGACGATCTGGCGATGCTCGAAAGTATGCTACGAAGCCGCCATGACTGTGTGTCTGCGAGTGTGTGTGTGTGTGTGTCTGTTAGAGAGTGACTGCATATATGTATGAGTGGGTGTTTGTAAGAGAGTGAATGTATCTATGAGTGGACATCTGTGTGAGTGTGACTTGACAATTTATTTACTAGGAATATCTTTTTTTTTGCATTTTGCATTGCTTTTGCGTTTGCTCTTCTCTTTATTCTAGTCCTTCTGCTGCTCCAACTCTAGCTCCTTCCTTAGTGTATATATGTATGTATGTCTGTGCTTGTGTGTTGCTTTCCTGCTTTCCTGCTTTCGACTGACTCGCTGAACTCAAGTACTCTCTCCTTCTCAAGTAGAGCCACATTTCAAAAATTGGGAATTGTTGGGAAAAGCAACAGAATACTGTTTTTCGGTGTACTCGTACGAATACGGATGTTTTGTGAAAGAGAAAACTGTATGCTTGCGTGTGTGTGTGTGTGTGTGTCTAAAAGGGAAAGGGAGTGAAAGAGAGAGAGTGAGAGAGAGACAGCGAGTGAGCTTGAGATAGAGAGAGAGGGAGGATGTTTGACTGCATTTTGTTAAACATTTAAATACTTAAATTTAATTGCTTGCTTTATATTATTTGCCATTCTGCTTGCTTTAATTTAATATATAGATGCATTACCATTCATTGGATACTTCCATCCGATTCTTCCTTCATTTGCATGTTCTGCCTTTCATTCTTAACTGCTTTTATCTCTTATTGGAACTGCGCTCCTTTTGACGAAAAAAAAACCTCTTCTTCATTTCATTTTTTGTATTTAATATTATGTTTAAGTTTCCTTTTGAAATTGTTGGTTTTTTGCTGCTGCTTTTGCGTTTTGCTGTTTGCTGTTTGCTGTTGATGTGCCGTGCTCTCGCCTGCTTGCTTGCTCTACCGCTGCCTGGCTGCCTGGGGCGCTTACTCTTTCACCTCGAAGTACTTGTAGGTCGGATTCTCGTACCCATTGATCTGCATATTGGGCACGATCTTCTCCTCCTGTACGATGGGATGGTGTGTGGTCACGTTCTAGAGAGCGAAACAGAGATACAATATCAGTAAATGTTATACTCAAAAAATTTGGACAAATCAAGATAAAGTTATACTTCAGCCCGTCTGTGCTAAATGTTATCGTTATAGAACTTTTTAATATATCATGTCTTATACCCAAGGGAAATCTAACGTCTAACGTGTCACGTATATCAAATTTCTTGGCTTTGTTGGAGCTCATCCAGAATATGTCGTCCTATTGTAAGAATGCTCTGAAGAACATTAACGCGAAAATAACTTGTTTTATGAATGATTTGTTGAGATCCTCTTCAGGGCGGTCATTGATGATCTTTGTTTTTTAGGGAAAGGGCTTCGTTATCCCCAGAGATGGTAAAAATTCTTAACACCATAATACAACACACAGCACAGAAGACTTTTCCCGCCAATCCAAGTATTATGCGCACCTGATCCACCTCAATGAAGCCCTGGGCGTGCGGCGAGCGCGATGTTCGCCACTTGGCCACGGCCACACCCACAAAGACAGCCGCCATGAGGGCGATGCCGGCAAAGGAGAGAGTGAAGTAGACGTTGCGTCCCTCCTTGGCCGCGTGCGCGTGCGCGAACTCGCGGCGCAGCGAGAAGCTCTGCAACGAGAACGAGAGAGGATAGGCTTTAGGCAGATGCGGCACGAGTTGGCGCCGCAGCTCAAATACCGATTCGCGGTGGCCCAGATCGTGGGTCATGAAGTGCTGCACCTGCGGCTCGGCCTCTTGGTGGGCCACGGCAGCAGCCACATCCTCCACCGCCCGTTGAACGGCATCATCGTCAACCGTTGGCAGCACGGTCTGCACCTTGGTGCTGCAATGGGGGAGACACATCAGTCACGCTATTGCTCTGAGAAAGAGATCTGCAGATCAGGAGTTAGTACTCACCTGACAGTGGCCTCGGCGTACTCGGCATCGGCCAGGTCCTTCTCGCTCTTGGTGGTGTCGAGATTCAGGTTGGCTGCGGTTACGAGGCCGCCGTCGATGCCCAGCTCCTTGCTGTTGATGCTCTTGTCTTGCTGCTGCGACTGCTGTTGCTGTTGCTGTGCCTGCAACTGGGCTGGGGACTGGGACTGAGAGGAGGACTGGAACTGGGACGGGGATTGGGACTGCTGCTCGGCCGCCTGCGACTTGAGCATGTCGTCAACCTTCTTGGCCTCCATGCGTAGCTTTTCCTCGCGCAGCTTCTCACGCTCGGCGGCACGCTGCTCCTTTCGCTGTTTTTCGGCCAGACGCAGACGCTCCTTCTCGGCCACCTTGCGTTCGATCTCGATGCGGTACTTATCCAAAATGCCCGCCTCTGCCTCCTCGCTCATGCCAAGCGACGAGCCGGGAATGTCGTCCTTGCTGCGCAGAGCCAGGATGTAATCGTTCATCAGCTGAGCGATTTTGGCGGACAGCTCCGGGTAGCGCTTCAGCATGGTCATCGACTGGTTCACCGCCCGATCGATGTCGATCAGACGCTCCAGAGTGCGGGGTCGCTCTGAGGCAGCCGCCTCCAGGCCTCCCGGTCCCCCCGAGTTCAACAGGTGGCGGTAGTGTGCCAGTGCATGGGCGCGGTCCTTATGCAAGGCCCGCAGCAGCTTTTGCAGACACTTCTCCACGTGATGGGCCTGTCGGGGGATCAACAGATTATTACCCGTACGTTATAAGCACAATAAAATAGGCAAAATCTTTCACAAAAAGGTATCCCAATTCGATGTCTACCAGGCGTATAAGGCATCCAGTAGAGTATGGGAAGCGCTCCTTTTGTCTAACGAAAGATAAGTTTCGACGGTTCGGATCTTTGAACAATTTACTTTGTAGGACATTTGATTAAATTCGTTATACAATCTCTCAATATTTCTTTCGATTGTTGCCCATTAAAATTGTTTAAATGTTTTCCGCAAATATAATAGCTGGTATTTATTATTTGAGTGGTGGAGAGACTTTTGATAACTTAAAATAATGCTTCGAAGCGCTTCCCGCCTTATCGCTCTTATCGATTCAATAAGGAGAAGGGATCTGATAGAACCGGACCGGACGGAGTGGGGCTGCGGCTGTATACTCACGTTGGGCGGCTGCTCGGTAAGGGCCTGGGTGTAGCAGGTCATGGCCTCGCGCTTCCTCTGGTTGATGTGGGCGAGGACGCGTTGCTGGTGCATAGCGGCCAGCTGGTGCTTCTCGGCGTTGCCTTCTTCCTCGAGTGCCTGAACAGAAGTCTAAAATTACATTCCCATATAAAGACGTATTGCACACCAAGAGAGAAAGATTATCAGCATGGGGAATTTTCCGTCGATCGGTATCAATAAGTCGATCGGTTAAACGGTTCTTAAACGGATTTTTTCAGTTAGCTTTTCAAATTTTCTGTGGTTCTGTGGTTCGTTCGTATCGCGTGAAATGCAGTTGGGTACAGGTTGGGGGTGTGTCAGGTGGTTTTTTGTCATTAGCCTTGTCATTAGGGCTCGATAGGATAGATGGAGCAATGGCTGAACAATGTCCAAGAATTGCGTGGGTGGTGCCGCTACAGAACTGGTGCTGCAGAGATAGACAGAGACAGTGAGGAGAGAGAGGGAGAGAGAAAGAGAGAGAGGGGGAGGGAGAGCGAGAACGAGAGTGCGGTGCAATGTGCAGGCCACAAATGATTGATGCAGTAGCATTCGAGGCTGGTCGGAACGGAACGGGACGGCTCTGGCAGGGACATGGATGGATACTCGTATATACACATGGATGCAGATGGCTCTGTGCTCTGAATGGAGAAGCTCAGCGGCTATGTAAGCACCGTTTGTAAGATTATTTGCCGAGAAGTGCGTGCAGTACACATAAACACACACACAGGTATACGTATGTATGTGTAGGTAGGTATATATGTATGTATATAGCCACAAGGCCAAGACTGGCAGTCCAATGGGAATACTGGATCGTTTCGGTTCGGATCGGGTTGGTTTGTCTGTTCAGTTCTGTTCTGGTGGTGGGAGTTTTGGTGGGGGGCGGGGCGGGGTTAGCACTATTTGGTTAGATTGAAACGAAAAGGCGTCAAAACTAAGGATTACGGATTAAAGGATTTGACTATGGTACGAGTACGGGTATATGTATGTATAAGCCAATCAATCAGTTCAACTACAAAGCTTTTTGGAGGTAAGTATTGTATACGTATTTTGAGTATATTAGGTAATGGTAATTCTTGTTCTTGCGGTTGTAGCGGTTGTAATTGTTGTTAGCGCAGTACTGGGTTAATGTTGCTTTCGTTAATTTGTTAGATTAGCATTATCGTTACTGTAATTGTTATTGCTGTTATGATTACAATCTGATGCCTCTTTCGCTCCCATTTGCCATACATATGGATACACAAAAAAATCAAAAACACCCCTGCCCGCACTATCCAGAGCCAGAGCATGGTACAGTACCGTTTCAGAGCACTATGCGTAGCCTGCGGATCGGTATAGTGCCGACAAGTATGTACATAAATGAAAAGCAGGCGATACAATGAACACGACTTAATGAGCTACTTTATAGAAAGAGTAGGAAGCGATTACGATACGATACGACATGATACGATACGATAATGGGTTAAAGCAGGATCGGAAGTAACTTAAGAAACATATAATCGAAGGTGTAGAGGTATTTAATACTACTCGTACAAATGGGGTAGATACAAGTTACAAGGCACGCAGCAACAGTGACGTCCTTTGGCAAGGCTCTTTTCGGCTGTCTATATCGGTTATCGGGTTATCGGTGGCCGACTACCGGTGAACATACGAATATTTACGAATGTTTTTAGCGATCGCAATTTCATTAGCGAGAGGAGGGTCCGATGACCACAGTGCTACTCGTCGATTTTTCAATATCGAATCTTCCAAGTGTTTTTCATCGTGTATCGATTGCTATCGATCTATCTTCGATCTTAGCCTATGATCCTTTGCCAAATGAAGCCGCCGTTACAAAACGCAGACACACACATACATACAGATGCAGATATACATATATAAGCATATACGAATATATACAGGGCATAGAATAGATGTGAGAGATAGTTTAGGTGATAGGCAGGCAGTCAAAGTTAGATTTAAAGATGGAGAGACGGGGAGAGTGCAAGTGAGTGAAATAGAGATAGAGACACTGACATAGTGACAGAGTGAGAGGGTGAGAGAGTAACAGAGAGAGAGAGAGAGAGAGAGTGAGAGATGAGTGCGTCACATGGATGACTAACCTGGAAGCGGGCGGTCATGCGCTGCTTAAAAGATTGAGCAGCCTTAGGATCGGCTAGGCGCATGTCCTGGTACTTCTCCTCCAGATCGGACCAGTCCTTCATCACACGGGTGACCTTCTCGCGGTGCGATTCCTCAAGGCGCTGTTGGGCTTCCTTTGTTTAGAATACGTTTTGTGTTGCATCGATAAATAAACCTGCGCCCTCGTCATAAACACTTACTTTCTGACTTACTTTGTAGCTCTGATGCTCGTAGTGCGGATCAAAGTGGGTGAAGTACGGGTCAGAGGTGGGCTGGGCCGTCGACGGAGGTGCCCCAGCAGCCCCAGTAGCGGCAGCAGCAGAAGCGGCGGCAGCGGCGGCGGCAGCAAGTCGATTGATATGGTTGGCATTACTGATCGCAGCGTCTTTGGCGGCAGCCTGTGCAGGCGAGTATATGGGAATGCGTGTGACCTGGTCGGGCTTTACGGGAGTCTTGCCGGAGCTGCCGATGGCATCGGAGCCCACGGGCAGGCTGGACGGCGATGAGGAGGAGGATGCCATGGAGAAAATTGGAACCTTCAGGCCCACGGGCTTGGCGCCGCTGGAGCTGCCGTTCTGGTCCCAGGTGTCCGAGTCATTGTCGCCCTCGGAGCCGGCGCCATCCTCCTCGTAGTTGTCGCCATCCTCGCCGCTGTCATACTCCGCATTGATGTCGTCCAGGGAGCCGCTGCTGGCATCTCCAGTCGCGGCTGAGCTAGAGCCGGTGCCGGTGCCGGTGCCGCCTGCCGCAGCCGCCTCGTCGGCCACCATCTCGTCCTCCTCGTCATCGGCCATCAGATCATCCTCGTCGTCCAGCTCGTCATCGTTTGCATCCTTCGAATAGTTGGAATCGTTGCTGTCATCCTCCTCGTTGGCGTTCAGGTTCAGCTCATCGTTGGCACTGCTGATCTGGGCGGGGGGCATCACCGGTAAATCGGTCTTCTTCACATGAATCTCATCGGCTGATCAAAGAAAAGAATTGCGGGTTCAATGGGGCTCAAGGGAGTTACTGAGTTGGACTCACTCTTGAAGTGCTTTGGGCAGCAGACGAATTCCACGCCGGAGAAGAGTGATATGCCGCAAGGCAAAAGCATGGCGAAGCTGCGCATCTGCATGCCGCGTTCCTGGCAGGCGGCGGCGCCCGTCTGGTTCCATCTGACGAACGGCCAGCAGCGCGACGCATTATGGATGTGGTCGAAGAGGCAACCCTCTGGCACCAGCAAGGCGTCCGATTGGAATGGTCCTTCTGAAGCCAAACGTTGTGGATCGTCGTCGAAGAGTTGTGGGTGTGGTATTTGATAGTGTGGAGAGCACATGTGGATCAGATGGTAGCAACCGACGGACGGGGTTTTTCGAGGTACTCACCCAGACAACGGAACGGCTTAATCCAGCGATGGGATCCCTTGCATTTGGCCGCGTTCAGGGCGCCCTGGCGGCACCAGCCACCGATCTTCTGGTAGTGCGATGACTCCACAATGTTGGTAATGTCTCGGTTGGGATAGGCCTGGAATAAATAGTGATAATACCTGATAAATAACTGCGTACAAGTCCTACCAAGTCCTAGTTTCATTTTTCGATGCCGATTCCGTTTAGTGCATTATTAAACAAGTTTCCATGGGGAATTCATTTATCTGAAAGGATTCTCTGTTGGATCCACCCGGCTTTGTTTAGGCCATATTTGTTTCCCCCTTTTTGTTACTGCTTCTGGCTTCTGGCTTCTGGTTTCTGCCTTCCGACAATGGCCAGTAAAACTTTAATTGCCTGACTTGTTTGATTGACTGACTAAATGACTGACTAACTGAATGGCCTAATAAAATATCCCACATGCTGTATCTGTGTCTGTGTGTGCACCCATGTGTGTACGATTGTTGGAGTGTGTGTGTGCACTACATTTGTTTCAAACAATTATGTGCCGAGTGGCACACACTCACACACTTTCTCATACCCGTATATGTATGTATAGTCATACGAACACACACACACACACACACACACTTACGAAGAGAGGCTCATGAAAATGAGGCCTTTTTAAATGTTGTTTGAGTGCTTCGTTGCAAATGGCGCACATGGGGATGGCGAAAAGAGGAGGGGGAAGAGTCAAAGGGAGAAGCAGAGTGAAAGCAATGAGTGCAAACGGCACGTAGGCAACACTCGCTTCTCGCTTGCCACTGCCACAGAACAGGCGGTCAGACAACACCCACATACACATACACATGCACACCCACACTAGCACACACATACTCGTATGTACATAAATATCCCTTCGCACCCCCCTCCACATCGGCGAGCAGTATATTGCTGTCGGCAACCAGGCTAAATAAAACATTAAAAGCACAAAATAATGATGCTGATGCATGTCAAGTCAAACTCAAAACCGAAACCCCAAAAGTTCTCTCCTGCGAAGCCTCCTGCGTCCTCACAGCCACGCCTTTCCCTTCCACTTCCCCGCGCGGCAGGCACCTACAGTTCCTGCCCCCAAATCAGCAAAAAATAAAACAAGTCTTGGCAAGGCCTTGTGCCGTGGTCATTCCATATGCCGCCTATATATGAACACATAATGGCACAGTGGGGAGACACTGCACTGCCGGGGATCACACGTTTGAGGCCTGGTGGCAAACGATACATATGTACATATATGTGCATATGCATGTGCAGATGCATATGTAGAACAGATGTATATAACCGTTTGCTTAGATTAAAAAAAAAAATAAAACTGTTATACAAGCTGATATTTGGAGTCAGAATATTTTGCCTACCGATAATCTGCTTTTTGTTGTTTAATAAAGTAAGTAAAACAGTTTGTATGAAAGTTACTATAAGTATGGTGTCCAAACCGTTTTGATAGAGAATTTTTGAACATTCCCATTGAAGTAATTCACAGTTCAGCGAGTGGCTCGAGGCCATCCACTATTTTGGAGCTGCGTTTTCGATTTGGTTGTCTGTGTCTGTGCCTTGCGTTGCGTGCGTGCCACACAGCCATGCCACCAACAAGCGCCTAGTGCCACCCGCCGCCTCCTTCTCACCTACTTCACATACAGTTGGCTTTAAAAATAAAGAAACGCACATCATCAGCAGCAGAGGCAGAGGCAGAGGTGGAGACCGTGTGGGAGGCAGGCATGGCCACAACGACGACGTCATGTCATTCACACGGCCCAGTGCCTGTCCAGAGCGGTCGATGGTCGCCCGGTAGGCCCTGGTCGCTGGAGTATATAAACGTGCCGCAAATACACGCACACACACACACACCAACACGGACCAACATCTGTGGAAAGTGAGACTCACTTTCGTATACCCCATGAGCATGTAGCCTCTCTGCGTCCGCGTCCGCGTCCGCGTCCTCGTCCTCGTCCTGGCTCAAATGTGTTCGTTATACTTGGCTTAATCAAAACATATTCAACCGAGCGTGATGCTGTTTAAGTGGCTCGCTTGAGAGAGTTTGCGGCAAATACACGCAGCTCAAGTTATTGTAACAGCATTTGATTCTTTTGTTTCAACCACCCACACACACACACACACTGCCTGCCAATCACATACGCATATACATATACATGCACATACTCATGGACATGGGATGAGCCAAGCAAATTTAATTGTATAAAATTAGAAGAGAGCAAAAAAATCCACGCTCCGCTGCACTGCTTTCCCTTTGGTTCGACATGTGTGTGTGTGTGTGTGCGCTAATTACAGACAAACAATTAAACTTGACATTTCGCTTTGTCTCTCGCAAACACACTCGCAATGTACATACATATGTATGCACGTGGGAATGGGAATAGGAATAGGAATGGAAACAGGACACACGGGTCGCGATCCCTGTTCCAACCATTGTTGCTGTCCATCGGGTGTGCCATAAGAATCCTTGAAAAGTTCAGGGGATCTCGATATGAGAAACAGTACATTAACGAATTTCGCTAGCTTTTTTAATTGCTATCCTTGAGATTCTATTCTGTATCCTGTAGCTGCTTGAATTTGTGGCATGCATTGTTATGCCAACTGCTTCGCCAGCTTTTGGATGGGGCTTTTACGCAAACGCAGAATTATTCGTTTGATTGGTTCTATAAAGAAACTGTTGCATACTACGCGGCAACACCCCCCTTCCCCACCTCCACACCTCATTGTTACCTAAGCTGGCCACGTGAGCGCCACAAGTCCCGTTAAAAGCAGCGCTAGATGTACGTTTTTGACAGCGCCTCACAACCGGATAAAATCTTTATGTAAGAGCGGATAAGAGGTGGGACCAGCTCAGCTCCCATGTGTGCTCTGTCAGTCAATGCATGCCAAATGCAAACAATCGAGCTGGTGGCCCCAAAGGGGCACGGCAATGAAGATGGCGATGCGGATGCGGATGAGGACGAGGACGAGGAAGTCCCTGCTCTGCTGCGCTCGGCAGTGGAGCGCGTTATTGAAAATGATTTTTTAATGTGGCACTGACATGAAGCCACCAGCATCACGTTGCCATCAGCATCTCGCTCACTTCCTCTCTTTTCTGGTGCGTGCTCGGGCAAATCATTTTGTGGAAACTTTCTATTTGCATTTTTTGCCTTCTTTGCAATGACAGGAAGTTGTGGGGCGGGGATGGAGCGGAAAGAGGCTTGCGGTGTAGCATGCCTCGTGGCGTTTGTTTGCACAGGCCGCTGAGCTTGTTTTAATTTAACTTTGGCCAAAGCCCCACTGCTACGCCACGCCCCAATCCACAGCCTCAGCAGCACCTCGTCGCACGTCGCACGTCTCCTCTCTTCTCCATTTCGTTTCGTTTCGTTTCGTTCCACCCCAGTCAAAGCTTCCGTTTCCAAGTGAAACGAGTTTGAAACGTGGCCACGCTGCGTATACGTATTTTTAGTTTACTCCTCCGACTGGAGGCTCTCTTTTAGTTCGTCCATTCCATTCAATGACTAAGCCCCGCACCAAACACCAGCAGCTCTCTACCACCGACCATCTACCCTTCTGCATATGCCTCCCCTCCGCTTCCCTTCCCCTCTTGGCCACTTGGCCTTCGCGCGTGCCTGCTTCTTTGCTCTTCGCCGCCAACATGTTGACATTGAAATTGTAAAAATAATTTCCCATACGCTCTGTTGTACACCTACACCTACACCTACAGCCACACACACACCCTTCGGCAAAACCGCAGCATGTGAGGAGAGAACGAGAAGGAGCGGAAGGGGAAGGACAGCATTAAGGCCAAAAGGCTAAATGTTATTATTGTTGGAGCCTATTCAGAGTTTTTTCATTGATACCTTTTACAGAGGGCGTACAAAGGAGCGTCTCCGACTTCATAAAGCGCATATTTTATGAATCAGATTAGTCGATATAAAGCCTTGTTTGACTGAAACTATCTGCTCCAAATCCTTTTTTAGCGACGGAGTACGAAGTTCGTTACGTAAAGAATAGAAATCTTTATCAAAGTTTTTATGTAGTTTTGATCCAATAATTTCTTATTTCTTATCACTCAAAGCTCACGGAGCTGTAGTTTCATGAGTTTTTACATAATTCCGACAAATTGATTTTCTGCAAGGTCCAGGAGTATCAAAAGCTTCGGCACTCGATGCCCACATTTGCTCTTGTCGTTAGTCGAGTTTTTTCAGCTCAAAGTTTTGCGTTGGAAAGTCCTTTTTCCTGACAAAATGGGTAGAAAGTAAACACAGTTTTAAGGTGCCACCATGGGGCTGTATGTGTGGCTGCATGTGGCTTACTGTGTGTTAGCGTGTCCGCATGTGTGTTTAAGGTTCGCTTTGACAATCGTTACGCTCTTGTTCCTCCCTCTGCAAGGGTCAGTTGAGTGCTTGGCTTCTATTTCATTGCGTGTCCCCGGAAAGGGACAGAGATCCAACATGCCCCGTTCCTTCCCCGGGGCACGCTGATACGCACTAAGAGGCAATACCACGGGTAATAGCGACTGTACTTTGTGCCATGGCAACGGTTGTACAGCACGCGGCTCTGTGCACGGGGCTAGCAGTACTATAAGCGACAATTGGATTTCGTTTGCATGCGTTACTTTGTGTGGGATTTTAAGCTCTAATCAGCGCATCTGGGTGGGATTTTCGGCGGGGAACTTCACTATGTGGACATACATATCTCATACTCAATTTGTTCAACTGCTCAAATAATGCTTCTTTATACTTCAAATACATACTATGCTACTAATATGTATGTACCATAACTCTATTTCATCTTTCTATACTTACTCACTTTAGCATTCTTTAATTTTTGTCAACTTTATTACAGACAAATTGTAATACATCCATAATTGCGTTGGTACATGCCAACGCAACAAACAATCCAACTTTATTAGCCATCTCTCTCCCCTCCTACCTTCCTTCCACAGCTGAAGCCTCGGGCACAGTATCCCCAAACGGACCGCACATACATCACCTTTAATGGGCACTATGTGTAAGCAAGCATTTAACTCTAAATGTCCAATAACATTACAAACAATTGAATTAAGGCCCCGACCCGAGCCACCCACAGCCACCCACCGCTGGACCCTTTCCAGCTCCCAATTCCGCCGGATCCGGGACCAGTGTCAGTGCCCAGGATGGGCCTCTTTGTGGGCTAGAGTGGTGCAATTTTGGAATCATTTAAGCGAGCGGCTTAGCAGAACGGTGAAGCGGACCCATTTGTTGCCGAGTGCCGTGTCTGGCTCAGAGAGCGAATGGGCACTGAGGCCGGGCTAACTATATAAAGCCATAAGCTGGACACACACACAGACTCATAGCAGGAGAAGGAGCAAGCGAAGGGAGGCTGGAGGCCACAGGACCTGAATGGTTGGCTAAACTATTTAGCGACTAAACTACTTTTTGCCTGTTCACTGAATTTCAATACGGCCATTATGGGGCGTCTCATAAATATAGTTCAAAAACAAGCCCCGTCCACTGCCGCCTGGCTGCCTGATGATGCCGTAGGTGTCCTTTAACGGTGAGTGGCTCACCTGTCAGCCGCAACCACCGCATCAGTAACAGAAACAGCAACAGCAACAGCATCACCATCCATACGAGAACGAGTATAAGCGTCAGCATCAACATCAGGATGGTTATCAGTATCAGGATGGGGTCAGCCAACTTCAGATGAGTGGCAATTACAAGGAGCGTAAACTATTTCAACCAGCATACAATTATACAAAAACAACAACAACAACGCAAACGCAAACGCCAAAGAGAAGGGCAATTGACTCTGCAGCATCTCTGCTGCAGTCGTGTTTGTGCATCTCTTGAAGCGACGTTTCTACATAAACGCCCTTCTCCCCACACACCCGCAGCCCCACTCACAATTCACACAAGCAGACGTGTATCTGTTTGGAGCGCAATGAGCACAAGTTTGCTCTCAAATCGGATTGAATTGAGACGCTGACAGCGTATAATTAGCGCATCGAATTTGGCTAAATAGCTGGCATGGACTAACGTACTAACCTACTAACGTATGCAAAGCGAGTCCAATCGGCTGAGCCCAGCTCGTTGAGAAGCTCATAGAAGGCCTGGCCTACGGCCAAATATAAATTTTGTGGAGACGGGCAGAGGGAAGCAGAGGGTAGCAGAGGGCACTCCTGCTAATTGAGCGATCAATGGAACATGAGTCGCGTCGCTGAAGTGTGCGAGGGATGCCAAATCAATGCAAGAAATAGACAAACTAAAGCCCGTGACTAATGACTGGTTGATAAGGAATTTCATAGCCACAGATACACACTTCTGCATATGTGTATACAAGTACGAGTATACATACATATGTGGACTCGCAAGCATATGAACACAAATTCTCGTACATACACAAATGTTCTCTGTGGGCGGTAAACGCTTTTGGGGGATATTCAATTACAAGCCTTCCTAATTAACGTTCTGGTCCGCGGATGCGTGGCCCTCGTCCAGTACCCTAATGGGATTTTCCACAAAATGAGCTTACACTTCAGGCCCCCACGCACTCCCGCAGTGCCTATCGAATTGAATGCGGTTAATTGAATTTGTATGGGACTTATGCCGGCAAAATGCAAGTTTCTTGTCTATATAAACGAAGAAGGACATAACCCTGCCAAGCAAGCTACCAAATGGGTTGACCATGGCGGCTGAAAGGAGACCAACTCATCAGAAAGTCCCATTTATCATTATTAATTCGGAGTTGCCCGAATTCGCTGACTAACCGCTGACAAACAAGCTCGAAAATCTCGTCTGAAAATAGCCAGAATACTCGAATTGCCAATGGGTGGTCAAGAAAGCCAAACAGATAGAACAGATATTCATGATATTTTTGATACTCGTACTCGTACTAGTACTCGCATCCACCCCTTGGAGCATTTTACTCCATCCATGGGACATGTAATTTAACTCATTAGCCAAGCCAAACAGGCAAATATAGCGGGGATTTTCCGTGGAAGAGATGGGTCAGGGGAATAAATACAGAGCTGGCAACATTTTGAAGTCTGACACCGCAAGGCAAACAGTGCCCCGTCAACCGGGGCTGCCAGCAAATTAATTAATTTCCATTTGAATTGCAGAGTAAGCGAGCAAACTGCCAGAGTTCGGACGGGGGAGACATGGAGGAGCAAAGTTGAGTTTCCACCAAAATGGAAATAAGACCAGGAAAAAACTGAAACTGGAATTGGAACTGGAACTGGCAAAAAAATTGAAAAGAATAAAATAAATACCAACATAAATATGTTATGTGCAGCACTCTCCAGCGGGTGGCAGCAGAAAGCGCAGCCTCTGATGGAGGAATGGGGACTACTGAGGGGAGCCAAGGGGTGGTAGTCGAGGGGAGTAGATGGACAAAAGGACAATAAAAGGCTTTTAATTAATTTCTTTCCCGTCGAGCGCCAAGGTAAAGCCAAAAAACATAGTCAAAAGGGAAGTGGGAAGTGGGAAGAGGGAAGGCCAGGGCGAAGCATCAAGCATTCGTTCGGTTTTTTCGGGGCTGTGGCTCAAAAAAGTGTTGCATACTTCGGGGCGGCCTGATTTATTTGCTAGCGTGTGGCGAAACGAGTGGAATGGAACGCGTAGAGTGCTCTCCGCTCTCCTCTTTCTCTGCATATCTCTGTGTGCGAGTGTGAATTAAGTGAGTGAAAAAACTGCATGCAAATAGCCAAATTTACCCGGCCCAAATGTTTAAGGTTGAAGTTTGTAGTGATTCTGCCACTGCCCCATTTTCGTGGCCCGCCCGCTCTGGACCATGCTTGTCATTAATGGAGGGAAAAACTCCACTCGCACTTTGCCTTTGCTGAGGCCTGGACCTGGGCATGTGCCTGGGCGTGGGCGTGGGGGCGGGACCTTCGTTATTTGTGCGCCAGGCTGCCATGAAGGCTTTTCATAGGAAAATTGCGTGCAGCGCGCAACGGGCAACGCACAACATAGTGCAGTGCCAGCATCATCAGAAGCAGTTTGTGTGTGCGGTCAGCAAGGCCTAACTTAGCCAGCTCGCTTAGCCAGCGGCGTACCAACTACATCCTCTTTCCAAATTTCGCATACACATGGAGCACGAGTATACGTACATCCAAATACGATTCGATTCGATGGCTACTGGCTGTTGTCTTTAATTATGATGTTATTGCATTTCATGACGAGTGGCCACAGCATGGACAGGAGCCGACCGCCCAGGGGCGGCAGGAGCCGCATCAAAAACATTGCCTCCGACATTAATAATAAATAAATTACCATAATTATTTAACATGAAAGGAGTGGCGGGGCAACAGAAACAGCAGCATCGAATAAATCGCGAGCAAAAATTACATAAAATATATCACATAAAAAAAAAAAACACATATTCGTACGCAAAAAAAAGAGGACACCAAATGAAACGGAAAAGCAAAATGCAAATGATAAACCAATACAATATTTGTCATTTACATACATCACAGATACATATGTTTTGAATGTGTAGGTATGTAGGTGTGTAGAGAGTGTGAGGTTCTATATAATTTCGATTTATGTTGTGGCAATAGCAGGCAGCAACTGCAGGCGACAAGCAGAACAATCGAGGCGAACAGGAGCAGAATGAGGACCAGACCAGAGTCATGCAATTTGACTGTCAGATTCAAATGCGACAGTTTTGACAGCGCGTCGGGCTCATTATTTGCATACAGATGACGTTATGACGCCCCCGATGATTGAGCCAAGGCAGGGAGCCCACAAAGCGAAGGCCACAAAGCCATGGACGCAGAAGAACCATACCAACCTTACTCCCCCCGATTCGACCTTAAACCAAACTTCAATGCTTGCACATTGAACCCCATTAGATGCCCTGAGTCACAGCTGGCCTAACCCTGAGAGCCTCAAAGAAGTTTCTCTTGCGGAGAGGCCCAAAGTATGTGCCTGCACTTGCTTCGGCGTTAATTGTATAAATAGAATACAGCACAGAAAGGTGTCCATTTGATATATATATAGTAAAATATGCGACATATAGATATGTCACTATATATATGTATTGTAGAGTATATGTTATCTTCTAATTTGGGGAAGCTTCATTCACTAATTGCAGACCGTTTCCCCGATTCTACACATCCTTAGGCGAGATATTCAGACATTTCTCACATAATTGAAAGCATGAACCATTGAACCGGAATTTGTTGAAGAACAAATTAACTTTAGTGAGAGACATATCGACGACAGTCTCACTTCGCTACTCGGAAACTAATCGCAACTCCATATCCCTCTAATGTTGGATACGCATACAAATGCTAAACAGATTTTAGTTGCAACAAACTTTGATGCTCCAGCTCCTATAGTTGCCGAAACTAAGAGCATCAATTCGAGACTGATATTAGAATTTTGTCCTTTCTGTGGACTGATCAATATTAGCCCTGTAGATAATTTGAAATTGAAAAATTGAAATTCGCAGACCTTATACAGAAGCGTAACGTGACTTACTTTGTCGAATACCCTCTGCATTCGACATATAGAGAGAGAGAGGATGATGATGTTCCCGCCTCGGGAGTGCCTGATTCAGGAAAATTCAGAAGAAAACGAGGGGGAACGTTGTGAGTTGCTGCGGCGACCGCAACTCTAAATTTATACCCGATACATAGTCGGTATGGCCTATAATAATTATACGATCTAGTTTTGCATTCTGGAAGATATAGTCGTCCTCTACGACTACTGCCACAAATTTTCGCCCTTTGTGGGGGCAGAAGTGGACGGGGCAATGTTTTGCAATATAGTTGTAACAGTGACATATCACAGAAGTCCGGATATAAAATGTCATTGCTCTAGCTCATATAGTCTTTGAGAACTAGGCGCTAATAGGGACGGACAGACGGACAGCCAGACAGGGCTCAATGAACTATTTTCTGATCAAGAATACTGATCAAGAATATATATACTTTATGGGGTCGGAAACGATTCCTTCTGGACGTTACACACATCCATCTTCACCAAAAATCTAATACACCCCAGTACTCATTTTGAATACTGGGTATAATTAAAACAAACGAGATTATCATCAACTGAGCTTATAGCATATTTAGTTATCGAAAATCAATTTAGTAGGACGAAGTAGCAAATTATATGAAAACTAGTATCCGTTTGTAAAAAAGTCCAGCTTGTCACACGACGGCATCTGCATTTTGGGAGCATACTCCAACAAGGTATCACGGTAATGCATCTCCGCATTGCATGCATCCCTCATAGTATTCCAAAAATTGTTTTCGACCATTATTTCCCACAGGTTTCCCAAAGGTTTATATTTCGTGAAGCAGTCCCGGTTCTGTGCTAAATAATATGGAACCTTTATATTAGTGGTCGTGCACTTTAGTGGAAACTTCTCCGAGCTAATCAGGCTATAGCTGGGAATATAGAAGAGATAGGCCATAATCAAGACAAAGATTATTAATACGATAAAGGCCCATTGAGGTTTAAACGGCGAGAATCGGCCGCCATTACGTCCGGCGTCGAGTCCGCCATTTGATCTGCCACTTCGCTTGCTATTGCCCCAGCGATTCCACCTGGTCTTGCCGTAGCTGCGACGTAGTTTTTGATCGAAGTCTTTGCGCATGGTACTATCCATTAAGACATTTTTAGCCTTAAGAAGGGCTTGAAAGGTCTCAGTGGCTCTGGGGTCGAAATTTTTATCTGGATGTACTTTCTTGGCCATCTTTTTGAAGGACATTAATATTTGAGTTTCTGTGGCATTGTGAGGCACATCCAACATTTTATAGTAGTTTTTGCCACACGAATGGATTCGACGCACTGCTTTCTTCTGATCGATCGTATTCATTTTGATTTAGGGAAATATATTTGTTCAAAACTAATTTTACTATGACAAAATATCGGAGCTGAATAAATTATGATATTATGATGTTGTTAGCTTGTGTTTCAGACTACAAATATATTATATATCTGGACAAAGCTGTTGCTTGATTTACTAGTATGCTCTGAAACACCAGTATTTGAGTCGTAAATGATGATACGATTGAAGTGTACACGAAGTATACATCGCTTAGAAGTGCATAAAAGCGCATTACGAAGTACACTACGCCTCGTTGGTCGATCAATGGAAGATTAAGTGAAGTGGGGATCCAAATATATGTCAGAAAGAGAATGACTAAAGCCCATGACTAATGACTGCATGATAGGAAATACACGATTCATTGAAAGAATTTTAATTCTTCGTCCATTGATGGCTTTTGAAGCTCTTGCTCTGGGTATGTTTACTAATTCCTTCGCAAAATTCCTTGGTTTTAAGTTTTTAGGGAATTAAAACTTACAATCGCCTTGGCTTTGGGAAATAAGCCTAGAAAAAGACCACAATCGCATTGACAAACGCGGAAGGAAAGCTGTGTCTGTGATCTGATTTCATTTTCCCTGCCACATGTCACTCTCCACACATTTCCATGGTACCCGCAGTAAGAGCCGCCGAGAAATGCCAATGAGGTGTAAATATTTATGAACTACGAGTATTTATTGAACATTTGACGTCGCTGAGTCTCTGATGACGATTATGATGATGATGATTTAACAACAAAAGCAGCTTCATCATCATCATCAGAATCAGCAGCAGCAGCAGCAGCAGCAGCCACGGTTACATTAGCTAGCGAGAGGAAAAAGAAAAATTTAATTAAAAAAGCAAAAGGCAGTGGGGAGGGAAGGGAAGGGCAGGGGTGGGAGCACAAAGAGTAGCAGCAGAAGCAGGACAAAATGTTGACTATGGTATGCCAATTTATGACAGCGCCGACAGAGATGTCATGTACACAGAGATACACACACACACACACACACACACATGCAACGTATTGGAGATGGAAGCGGCACAAAAAGCAAAAAGCGAAAATAAATGGAAAATTAATGAAGTGCCGTTTAATGTTGTCTCAATGTAAACGCTTTCAACGCAGCGCAAATTAAATTGTTGATGCCATATACGTACGCCCAGAACCACTCAGAACCACTCCTGTGCCAAACTCCCCGCCCTTCAGCCCCCTGTACAACACACACCATTGGTGGCTGCTTTTGATTTATTGGTTTTCTTCAACCATTTTTTTATATGTACACCAGTGTGTATTTTCCACTGCTCCTGTTGCTCCTGCTGCTGCGGCTGCTGCTCCTCCTGCATTGTAGATCCTCAGTTGAGCGTTAGCCTCCCTATAAAATTACATTTTCGCAGCCGCCGCAAGCTCCATTTGCTCCTGCCCTCTGTCGGTGCCATTTTGCACCCCATTCCCCACTCCCACTGGCTGACCACATGGGGAATGCGCAATCCCAACATGGGAGGTACGGAATGAAGGAATCAAGGAACTTTTCCATATGCAAAGTGCAATGGAAATTGCAATTTTTCATGCGGCTTCCTCTTTGGCTTATGCTTTCAATTCAATCAAATGCAAGGCACAGCGCAGATGGAATGAGAGCTACAGCCACTACCGCATTATGGGCCATTCCCGTATTCCCCTCCAACCCTCCCCCCTACAACAACTGGTCAGTACTTACCTTCTTGCAGTAATCAAGCAAATCCATTTTATCACGCAAACATGTGGCGCCAGTTGTTTTCTTGCTCAGGTCTGTCACCCAGCGTCCCTCCTCGGACAGATACTGCGGCTGATAGATTTGTCCGGCTTCGCAGAGCACAGCTATTTGCGGTTCCCAGCGTGGCGAGGCGCCCTGCAGAGAAACGGCATAGAATAGATAGAAAAACAGATTTTATAGAAATGCTTGATACGAATAGTTATTTGAGATTAAATCAGATATTTCTAATTGACTTTCAGTACTGTTAGGCCATCCCTCAGATCCTTTCAAACGCGTAAAAAGTAGTCGGGTATCATACAAGATATTTCGAAAATTTTAATTCAGGAAAATTTTAGCAATGCGTATACGCAATGCCAGCTATGTGTATACGTGTGTCCTGCTGTGCGTGTGACTGTGAATGTGTGTGTGGGGGGGAGAATGGGAAATCAAGAAAGCTAAAGACAAGAAAACGAAACACGAAAGAAGACAGCAAAGAGCGGTATACGTATACAAAGACATCGCAAGGAACATTAATCATACGCCACATTGTGCACATCCCACATTCCTGAGGCAACACCCCAACCAGCCTCTTCTCTGTGTGTGGGAGGCGTGCCAAAGCGATAAAAAATGATGCCCAAGCCCGAGCCAAAGCCTGGCACAGAAGCTGAAGAGGCAGATCAGGAACGGCAGCAGAGGAGAGCTCACATGAGAGGCTAGCACCGTGCCAAAGAGCAATTAATGGGTGTCATTAGGAAGGAGAGGGTAAACGCTTCATTACCACATGACATGGGCAGTCAGGTCGACAGGCCAGGCCAGGACAGGCCAGGCCAGGCCAGGCCAGTCCCTGCCTCTCTCTCTCTCTCTTTCTCTTTTCTACAGATGATGAATGTTCTGGCAAATTATGCATAACGATATCAATTGATACATTGATTGATTGATGTCCTGCCAGAGGCGATGCAGAGATAGAACAGAGAAAAACAGCACTTCAGTCAGCCGTCAACACTTCTTTTTCTACCAACTTATATGTACCTCTAGCTTGCCCATAAAATGGATAATCACCAGAGACAATGGCCGACAATTCGAGAGAATCAGAATGGCGCAGCCAGCCAGGGTAAGGGTAATACGGCCTGGGAGAGATCGGAGACAATGCCAACGCTGATTGCAATCAAAGCTTTCCAGCTCTCAATTATGACCGGGAACAATAAACGTATTTTGCGATCTGCGCTTTGCTTTTAATTCACAGCTTCAATTTCCACCTCCGTGCCACCTCCCGCTCTGTTCTATTTGGCTCATCCCTGCGTTCTGTCTGGTCTTTCCCAAAACTGGGGGTTTAAGACCCTGGTCTTTGTTACAGTTTTGGGCTGGCACAATCAAAATGGAGCAGGCGGCTCTCTCCGAGTGAGTTTACCCGCCCAGGGTTTGCCTTTGTTCTGCTCCTGCATTGTTCCGTGAAGCTTGCTGGATGCAAGCGACTCCCAGAATACGCGAAATATATTTACTCATTCACTCACGGACCACCTGCAAAACGATGATTTCTGCGAGGCCAGAAGTTGGCATCGAATTGGGTATATCTTCTGAAGAGACACGTTTTCGAACTGAAATGTAATTCCAGCTTAGGGCTTAAACTCCAACGGGGAACGTGGCAGGATACTCATTGATAGAAAATGGAATGTCCTTCATGGGAACTTTTCATCACTTCTCTATTTCCCCATTTTGCAGAAATTATCCCTTTCCATCATAAAGCGACGTAATACACGTAGAAGGAAACGTATTTATCGTTACATTTAATCTTAGTTCTGAGGAAAAAGGACTATCCTTTTTAGTCTTGGCTTTTATTCATGTCTAGAGGCTTACCTAAAGAAAGATTGCCTTAGAGACACTGCATCAACACCAACTAACACTGGGCGTCTCTTCGGTCTTAATCAATATTTATAGGTATTGATGGAAAAACCTACAAATTCCCAGAGTCCCCCACCTATCACCGACCACTTCCCACCTCCCACTTCCCAGCTCCCACTTCCCACAAAAAGAAACGAACAAAGTGAAGCTATTCATATTCATCACACACGCTCTACGAGTAGATGCACCACCCTCCGTGTCCACCTCCAACACGCCATGTGCACGCCTGGCCGTACGCATTAAACTGCTTCAAAAGTAACGGATACTTGTAAAACTTCATTAAAGCCGACTTCCGGCTGCCAGGCAGCTGAAATATGCATTGCATTATACTCGTACACGTACTTCGAGCTTCTTCCGAGTCCTGGCTCTGCTCCTGGGTGTGCGCCAGTCCATAACCCTTTCTCTGCTTTTGCCTCTATCTCTACCTTTTTCCATTTCCATTTCACTCCTCCTGCACTTTTCCTTCTCGCATTTGTGTGTGTTGGTGTGCGTTCAACTATTTTAAAAGTAATTAAGTTGGCAAAAAGGCGCCAATGTGGTTCTGAAGCTTTTATCAGTTTGTCCGTTGCTCCTCAGACGCCTTCCGACAGGAGCAGAATGCAGAGAGGATGTGCAGCCATTTTTCCAGGCAATCTAATAATTCAACCAAAACAACAGCAACAGCACACACATGCACACACATAGACCCAAAGAACCCCCCCCCCCCACACACACACACACACACACATTTGCATGGGCTTGGGCAATGCCCTCTACTCTATTATGGGTGTGTGTGTGTGTTTGCTTATGCAGATTTTGTTTGGCTTTGGGCCTGGAACCAGGACTGCACTTGTTGTTGCCCACGCCCCCCGTTACTGCTGGGCCAAGTTGCTGCTTCGTTGTTTACACTAACACCAACAATGGCATATGCCAAACAACAAACAACAACGAGTGTGACATGGGTTACGGGGGGGCTGAGGTGGTCCTGAGGGCGTGCTGAGTGGGGCAATAATAATGTCGCTAACCATGGCAACGCAATGTGCAAACAAAGCCACAAAGACAAATTTGACAGGAATAAAGGGAGAGGCAGAGACTAGAGAGTAGAAGAGTTTTACAGAGGAAAGTAGGGAGAAATTTAGAGTATTACACAGCCAGAGAGAGAGGCAAACATATACTCCCATGTAGATATAGGGAGCGGAGATAGAGGGAGACCTCTATTTGACAACCAAATCAGTTTACGTTGCCTTCCGTTGCAGACCTCGGACCTCAGACTAATGTACGGATGCCGCAAAATAATATGGCATGCATGCGAAAAGCCAAAGCAAGCGAATTAGAGAGAGCGAGAGAGAGAGAGAGAGAGAGGGGCCAAGAGAGTGTCATATCTTTTTTTGTATATGCCCTAGAGAGAGCAAACGACTGCATGTCCTGCGACAATTATGCGGAATTTTAGGTTTTTGTGGCTTGGGAGACAGGAAAGCTTCTTGCGAATGACACAGAAAAACTCTCTTAAGTTACAGTTCCTTCTTTGTAGTTGATTGAAGGATACCCCACGATAATCTAGGCTCGACTTCGGCCCGCCTTTGAGTTGATATCAAAGAAATTCATTCAACTGCCGCCAGGACCAGACTCACGGATATATACAGACAGACAGTGTCTGACAAAGGGATAAGCGACAAAAGAAAATATTGCATCGCGAACATCCACAACATTGAAGGGAAGGAGTGTGGGGGGTAGATTGGAGATGGGCCATGTTGCATGTGCAACAGCCGCTGGCAGTGAGTTGTCAGGCCAGGCCAGGCCACGCCCACCAAACAGGCAGTCCTTCCACCTGCTGCGCGTCTGTTTATGCTTCCGTCTGCAGCTATCGTCGCTGTTCGTTTTCTCCTTCTTCTTCCGTTGCCGTAATTGTTGTTGCTGCATTCGCTGCTGAATGGCAATCATGGCAGCACCCCCGGCCCCGCAGCCCGCAGCCCTCCGCCGTCCCACCCCCACTGCATCCGCTGTGTTTGCTGAACAAGCTGAAAGGGCGACAAATTGTAATCAAATGCACGCATGAGTGTCTCTATGTTTCCCCAATGGTCGTGGGCGTGGCGATGCGACAGGTTTTGGCATTGCCCGACCTCTAGGGGAGCGGAAAAAACACGCTTAAGGGCACTGAATGGACATTGATTAACTGCTGACTCGGAAAATACTCCGCTTACTCCCCGTACACTCGTTGTTTCGCATGTGCCCAACTCAACAATCAACAATATGGGCCAGCACCGAAAAGTGTGCAACAAAAACTACTTTCGCGAAATACTCAAGGACAGTACAGTCCACTGCAGTGGAGGAAAACGAAAATATACCTCTTGCCTCATTTTCCTCATTTTCCTCATACGTAGACTTTTGAAAAACGGGCGAGATCAAACCGCATTCAATTCTCACTTTCGATATAAAAACTCAGAGCCGTCTCCCTCCAGTCCCATGGCGGAGGGAACTGGAGATGTGTATGGAAATGTTTCTAGGGTAGAATGTCGAGAGCAAAGCAAACCGGCAATAAGTACTTTGGGGGCTACTTATAATGGCCAGAACGAAGTCACGGCGCAGAGCCGGCGTAGTCACGGGACGCGCCGAAAGAGGACCTTAAGTGAAAGCAGGGCCGACCAGAGACGACAGAAACACAATTATGTTAATGTTTACTCGACCGTAATTAACTCAAATTTATGATATTTTAATTTCAGCCAAACGGGAGCCAGGGTCCGGGAATTGGGAACCAGGAACCGGGAACCGGGAACAGGCCCAGAACAGGACACTTGGGAGAGAGAGAGGCAGAGAGAGAGAGAGAGCGAACTGAGCTCGAACTTTGCGAGAAGAAGGAACAGAGAAGAGAACAGAACAGAAGGGGAAACGGGAGCAAAGCGAAACAAACAAAAGAAAATTGCGTTATAATAACACACGTAAAAAAGTTCGTCCTTCCCATAGCCTCTTTCTTTTCCGTCTTACCCAACGTTATGCTTAATCTGAGTTGGAGACAAATAGAATTTTAATGCAAAATAAAACGAAAATGCGTAATTTTTTTGTGTTTGGTCTGCGTCCCGTATTCTAGCGGAACCCAGGCAGCGGGGGCGAAGGAAAAGGAATAACAAATGCTCTGATCAGTGGAAATTTACAACTACAGACCGTTTCGTGGCTATAAGGACTGATTTTTTTAGCAGCTCCCTTGTGTGCTTGTGTACCACGAGTAATTTTGTTGAGAAAGTTGTTCGATTCGACTATATTTCAATAATATCATACGTTATATCTGTAGCGAAAGCTGACATAAGTACACAATAAATAAATAAATAAAGGATACATCTTTTCCGTAATATCTTTGACACTTTTTAGTACGTTCGATGTCTGATTTGTCCAACAGTCTTCAACCAAATCTATCAGACAGAAATTGGCTGAAACTTATTAAAAGAAAAATGTGTATCCATATTTATATGAATATTTCCAACGTCTGTATCTTTAAAGTTTAAACACATCTAAATAATCTGTTCTTTAATCCAAATATGAATACTATAATTTCAAATTTGCTTCGAATCAAAACCCCTAGCTATAACAATTATCGATTGCTTATATAAATGATTGAGTATTGTATGCTCGAGCTTAGGTAGGAAAAGGTAGAGCAACCGCAGACCATGTGCCCCAAACCTTGTCCAGGCCCCCTTCCTGCAGTGTTTAGGGGATTCGAATTATGCTTTGCATGTTAAATTGGCGGGCCAACAGCAAAGCAGAAGAAATGGTCAGGGAGGCAAGGAGGAAAAGGGGGAGAAACGGGGCAGAGTGGGCTGCGGAGGAAAGAGTGGGAAATGGAAAAGCAGGGACTTCAACAAAAAAACACGTAGCAAGTGCAAAAAAAGCTAACAAAAAATATAGGAAGAAACAAATTGTGAAAAATAGCCACAAGCAAGTGCTACCAATGGGGGAGGGACTGTTGGAACAGGGGATGGGGATGGGGATGGGTAGGGGGAGAAGGAGGGTGGCCAAGTGGGGAAGTGTTGCCTAAGTAGCGTGTCGCTCGAAGTAAGTTAAAGTTTTGGGAATTTGAGGAAACGTTTGCCCCATCTTTCTGGCAGCGGGACTCTTTGGGAGCTGGCCAGAGTTGGTCTCTCTTTGACACACACACACACACATGTAGACATACACATATAGAAAGAAAGAGAGAGTCTTGTGTGTCGCTCGGCTATTATTTATGAGTTTTCTACGTTTTGCTGTCTTTTGTGCATTTTCGCTTTTTGCCATTTAACTTCTGTTTTCTGCATCATTTTCCCATCTTTCCTTTGTTGGTTTTTTTCATTTTAGCTGTCGTTTTTCGTTCCGTTTGCTTGTGGCTCAATTTCGAGTGTCAAAAGCGATGTGGTTGTTGTTGGTTGTTCGTTGGTTGTTCGTTGATGACTCAGCACACTAAGCCTGCAACTGCCTCGGAGGGGTGCCTGTGTTCATGTGGAGTGTGAGGCTTTTGGTCATTTGCCATGAAATTCCCTTTGCTTTGGCCTCTCTTTTCTATCTTTTCACTCAAACATGTGTCAGTCTATCTCTCTCTCTCTGTGAGTGCGTATTTGTGTGTGTGAGTGTATGAAGCAAGGAATTTTACATACACACACATACAAATGCAGATCGAAAGCTGCTTCCAGCTGCTATGAAAAATCTGAGAAATAAGGTAGGAAGAAAACGCAAACGGGAAGCGGAAACTTTTTTGGAGAAAAGTTGGCATCAAGTAAAATCCTAAAAATTTCTTCATTTCTTGCTCCATCTCTTCGAGTTCCAACCGCTCTTTCTCAGTCTTCTTCTCTCTCAGGTAAGTCAGACAAGTGCTTTGACAGAGCAGACACACACACACACACATACTAACACTGCCATGCAAATTGAAATTAATTTTGTGAAAAGTGCCTGCAAGTATGCAACACAATTTTTCCAAGCCAACTTTGCGACGTGACAAGGAGTATGCGAGTGTCTGTCTTTGCATCTGTGTGTGTATATGTGCAAAGTACTGTTCTACTAATTGATGCTTTTGAAAACGCTTTTAATTACATTTGCGGGAGGTGCCTGCCAAAGGCTAGGAGGCGCTAGGAGCAGAAACCTGCCACTGGAGTGCTTCCCTCATAAGCTGGCGAATGCTCATCGGCAGTCAGCACTTTCATCATCAGCGACAACATCATCATCATCATCGGCAGTGGCAGTGGCTGTGGCTATTTTAGTAGATTCAGCTGGATAGCCAGCTGCCCACCAGTTCATCATTGATTCAATGGCATTTTCAATTTCCATTTTTGCACTTTTATCGTGCAACTGCTTTTCCCCTCACCTCTCACGTCCCACAGTTTTCCATTTTCCCAGCGGCCTCCTACCCCTGCATCTAATTGATTTTGCATAGCCATTGGCCTGATCTGTGACTGCTGGCCCTCCTGAAGCGTATCTATGTCGGTATCTATCTCCTGCAGGAGCTCCTCAATTATAGAACTTTTGGCCCCAAAATGAAATTACTCAAGTTTGGCTCCACGCTTCCATGGGGCTGGGATTGGTCTGTGTTTTCCTTCTCTTTTCGTTCTCTTTGCGCATAGCTTGGTGAATTTTCGATTTCTCGATGACTTCAGACGATGTTCCCGCCCCGTCCAGATAATTTGGGTCATTCCACTCCCAGTTAGCTCTCGTCCTGGCTCTCGTCCCCGAATCGAATGTCTATTGGGCGGTTCATTATTTGTCGATTTCCTGCAGATCACCCGCTCCCACATCTCGGCCTCTGTCTGCTTCCTTCATTTCATTTCACTTCATCTTATTTCAGTTCGGTTTTTTATGCAGCTAATTGAGCGCGAGCAGTGTAAGAGTGCGTTTAATGGCTCCAGATGACAATTGGAAACTCATTTGTAATGGGTGAATGTGGATGTTTGCAAGCGATATTTAGCTTGCCAATTGCCCAAAAGTTGGCTTTGCTTCATTCAACGAAATTACATGCAGACTGAGAACAGGCACTAGGGCCGCTCAAGTGTTATAGAAAATCAGAGAGAGAAAGAGACTTGAGACACGGTTGCCAATTGAGCTGGGATAGGTAAAAGTAACATGAAAAATGAGAAAGGTGCAGACTCGTGTAAGCCGAGAAAAAGACAGAGTTCAATTGAGGAGTGCCAATTGTCTGGAACAAAAACTAAGAGGAAAATATATAAAATGTTCTGCATTTGCATTATCTGACTATGTTTTGGGTTAATTGTAAGCTATAATTTCTGTACATTTCAATTTAATCCAATATAATGGGCTCCAGACGAAATTTTGATTGAAAACTGCTAAAAGTTTACGAAAAGGTGTCACACTCATGATATCGATTGGTTTTTCGTGATCCTTCAGATTCAATACATATGTACATATGTTGAATGTTTTATTTTGTATGTTCTGCAACACAATTCCCAATCAGTCAATTGATCCAATGATTCTCATGCCCGCTTCATTATTCTCTCCTACGGAGCCTTTCTATACCCCTGCCACGCTCCATCCACATCCCTCCAACTCAAAATCCAACAGAATCAGAAAAGAACGAAACGAAACGAAGTTGAGTGAAAAATTAACGCTGAATCAGCACCGTAATCAACAAAAATTACGCAAAATTCATGGCCATGCAAGCAGCGATGAATCAGGCGGAAGACGAGGGGTACGGAGAATGGACAGCCACGTATGTTGCAGCCATAATGAAAATGCTGGCTAACAACATTATAATCCTGGCCACAAATTGCTGAGGCTTAAAACGTTCGCTCGATAATAAATATGATTAATTTTACAAAAATAAAAGCCTACACACTGGCCAAAAAGAGATAGGCAGAACAGCGAGAGAGAGAGAGAGAGACAGTGAGAGTGAGTACTTAGTACAGTTTGCCACAAAACATTTGTGATGTGTGTAGAAGGGGTAAAAGTGTTTGCCCAAAATGCAATAAAGCTGCCAAAACAAAAAACTAATCAACAAATTATGGGAGCTAAGTGGACAGGAGCAGCGCCAGGACGAGGACCAGGACGACGACCAGAACGAGGACCAGAGCGACGACCAGCCAGAGAGAGAGGTAGAGAGCTACGGATGGCAACAGGGCTGTTGGGAGATTGTTGCATACTTTCGGGCAGCCATTGCAATTCAATTAACTGTAAAAACTAATTAAGTGACTCGTCCCGAGGGTCCGATGGCCCGATGGCCAGGGGCCAGAACAGGACAGTATGCAACACGGCTGCCTAAACTCAGACCCGCCCACACCCACACTCACTCGACCACTGACGGGTGGTGTGTGTGTGTGTGCAAGATATTTGCATGTGTGTTGCTTGCATACTTTTTGGCATAACTTTTGGCTTCGTCTTGCCAACAAATTGAAATTGGAAGCTCATGGAGCAATATCCAGCAAGAGCTGAAAGCCAGTAGGGAAGAAGGGAAGACAGGAAGGCACACGAAGCGGAGCAGAAGGGGCTGCCAGAGGATGACTCCTCGTGCGTGCTTCAAGATGGCGACTTCGACAACACTTGGAGCTAATGGCCTGCCAGCCAACTGAAGGAGACTGGGAGGGAAAAACTTTTCATGCCCCCTCCGACACGCTCCTACTGACAGCGACTAATTCCACTTCTCGTGCCCGCTTTTTTACCCCCTCCTCTTTACTCCTTTTCTCACATTCACTTTAATCGTATGAGCGTAAGCCAAATGGGAAGCTTTTTCAATTTGCTAGCACACACACACACTCACCTACATCTGCCTACCACATCCTGCTGCGCCTCCAATTCCTCCAGCCCTCCTCCCTTTCCTGTGTGCTATCCGGTATTTAATAACCGAGAGCTGAGAGCAACAATAACACCTACAACAATGGCACAGGTAATAGCCATTTCAATGTGCATAATTTATGCTCTCTTAGAATAGAATTTCCTCCAGCAAACTCAAGCAGATTGGGTCTCTGACATAGTCGGGGGACGCAGAGACAGAGCTTCTCAATGCTTATTTTCAGCCCTGGAGCTGAGAACAACCAAGTGCAATCTTTATGCGTTCATCCTGCATGTGTGTCACTTGTGCAACATGGTATTATACATGTCGGAGAGGCAGATACGAGTACCTGTGCAAACGCTTAAAAAACCCTCCCAGGCCAGTTTAAATTTGGTCTGAGACCACGATAAAGGCTCAATTCAGTCATAACTTGAGTACCGATGGTTCTGGAAGATGCGCCTTGATATACCTAGAATAGTGTTTGAGCATATACGGGTTTTATATATTTTTTCCTTGAATCTTTTATGGATTGTGTGCATATGTACAATAAATAGACATATATTCTAATATTTGTTCCCATAATCCACACAGAAATTGTAAATTTTGGACTGGGGAGACTGTCAAGAGAACACGAGAAATTTAGTCTTTAGTCAACGTGCCACATGCAGTGCTTGCACATAATCTTACGTTCCCCATGGCGTCCGCAGAGCTAGAGGTAACATCGATTCGGAGCTGATTGATTCCGCTTTCCCAGTGGATTCATTTGTTGTTGACACATTTGTGATTAGGTCTGGCCCCATATCGTTCCCCTTTGAACTCGGGATAATTGCGGCTGCTGAGGTGGGTAGGCAGAGCCAAGAGGGGAGTGGAATACTCGTATGTAGTTTCAAGTCAAAGTCTCTGGCTGAGTCGCAGTCGCTTTGATAAGCGTCGATTTAAGGCGTCGAAGCATTTGGCCCACTCATTACAGACAGAGAGCCGTGAAGGAGCAGCCACTCAAACACTCACACACCCAAACACTCACACTCACACTCGCACTAGCACTCACATTAAGAGTCAGCGTCCCACCCACACATACTTAGAAGCACATTCACCAGATAAATGCCATGATTGAATGGCGGGTGAAAGGTTGTTGGAGGTTTCGGGATTGAGGTTGGAGCTTGAAGCTTGGGGTAAGGGTTGGAGAAGGGTACGTAAGCCAGCTAGTTCATTAAATCAGCTCCCGCTTTAGCTGTTTCCTCCCAATGCTCCTCACACTGTGTGCCCTCCTCTCCAGTTTCCTGCTCCCTCCTGTGCTCCCCTATTGCTTTTTGTACGAACGTATACGTACGTATTTCGAATTTCTTTGCCCCGCTTGCTGTGCTTTCTTGTTACGCTTTTCTCATTATCTCCTTTCCTCTGTCCTTCGGCGTCTGTCTATGTGTCTGTGTGTATGTGTGTGTAGAGGGGAAGAAAGTCAATGAATGTGTTCATTCGAAACTGCAGTTGGCGGAGCAGGTGGGGTGGGGTGGGGCAAGGCGTGACTTACGTGCATAAATTACAAACAGAAGCGAGCGCACGGGGTGTATGCGCAATTTGGCCAAAAACGACAAAGCGCGAGGGCGAGAGAGAGAAAAATGTTGACAGCGACAAGGTGTTGGCAACACACACACACATACCCTCATTGAGGCACATGCAATTTAAAATTATTGCCAAAGGTTTCCCGAAAGGTGGGCCAGATAGCCTTGATCCCTCGACAGGATATGAAGGACAAGAAATAAAAGCATAAGTATCTACGTCAGGATGCATATCGAATACTTTTGCCAAGCAAAGAAGCCACTCGGATCGGTGGCGGAGCCGAGCTGAGTTGCAAGATGGCGTTGGAAGCGGAAACGGAAGCGGAAGCGGGCAACGCTGGGATACATTTTAATTAAGTGCAACAAAGGGGAAAAGAAGCACTGCACAGGAGGGCCCATTACTCACTTGAAGGAGGGACCGAATCAATTACAAAGGGTGAAGATGTGCCAGGCCACGGCTTATAAATCACTGGCAAAGGGAGCGATCCTCAAGTAATGAATAGCCCCAGAGCTCTCACCATCTGCCCAAGCATCTGTATGTATTCAAAGGGTCGTGAAACTGCCGACCATTTAAAAATATTTTTTGTATTAATATTAAAAACTTTACAATACAGAGCTTACTTATCAATGAGGAAACTGTCGCCACCCCTCGCAAAAGTAAGTCGAAAAATGTATACACTTCCCCACTCAAAAGCAATATTAAAATCAAATAATGAGCGCCATGCTCCTCTGGCAGGCAAGTGGAAAGTCCCAGGGGGGGGAGAGCTGGAACATGTCATGTTTGTTATAGTGTTTTCCCACAAAGTACAGTACAGTACAACGGATATCGAAAATCGATAGCAATCGATATGCAAAAGCTTTTCCATAGAGTCCCTGCGCGTGGTAATAGGTCGCCAGGGAGTGGGGTGGGGCTGCGAACGAGTACGCACACATATGTATGTCTGACAACTGCAATTACTTGAGTCAGAAATGGTAGAGCTCCACTGGCACGGGCACTGGCACTGGCACTGGCACTGGCGCCTCCTTTAAGCTGTTTCCTGAGGAAGAGCATGGGGAGAAGGGTGTAGAAGAGCTGTGGCAAAGGAGCGCCAAGCAAATGAACTTTAATTAAATTCTTCATATGCTTCTGCGTAATTCTTTCATCCTCTTCCTCTGGCTCTGGCTCCAGCTTCCTGTTTCCTTCTTTCATCCTGCCCCACTTCCACTCCCCGCTCCACTCTTCTGCTGCTTCTGCTTTCTTGAGCAATGCCATTATAAAATGCGGTAGGGAGGCAGGCCCAGAGGTTTTGCGGTTCTAAATGGATTTTTGGGCGAGGCAAAAGTTTTGCTTCAAGGCTTTGTCCTTGACTGGGAAGAGCAGAGTGTGGGAGGTCGGAGGAGTCGGAGGTCTCGAGTGGCGTGACACAATCGCTTGGAAATCTGACCAGACCAAGAAGCTACCTCTACCTCTACGGGTACCCTTTCTGGTGTGTTCTGTACCTACCCTATCTGTCCAGGTATCTGGATCTTCAGGGATGCGGGAGACGCTTTGCCAATGCTCAATTTAAGTGATTGAATTGCCGCACCACCTTGACGCTCACCCTCTCATTCTATATTAAGAGTTTGTAGTGTAAATAAAATAAATTAAAAATGTTTCTTTTATGAACTTTGCTGTCAACTTTCACACCTCTGTCCACGAACTTTGAATGATACTCCGCTTGTGTCCCACCCACCCACTAAACATCTCTCTACATTCCTCTTCCTTTTCCTGCTCCTGGTGCAAAGGTCACAAAACTTTTTAAACATTTTCCTCCTCCTGCTTTCAGTTTTCCGTTCCGCTGCTCTTGACACCACAGTGCCCAGTCCTCCCGTTTCCTTTCTTTTCCTCTCCTCTCCTTTCCCTGCCTATCCTGTCCAGTGCAGGTCCAGGCCATGATATCCTGCCCCCTCATCCCCGTCGGCATTCCCATTGCCACTGCCCCATCACCTCCCCCCTCATTATGCGCACAATCAGCAAGGAAAAACAAACTTCATTTTGATAAAAGTAAACGAGCTTCATTTTCGTGCAGAGGAAAAAAAACTAAACAGAAACTTTTCCAGCTGCGCTTTCGCTAACCTCTAGCCCCTCTACTCTGCGCCCCGCCACTCTCTCGCCTTTGTTGTTACTTTTGTCAGCTTGACGCCATTTTGTTTTCTTACTTAAGCCTGTACTGTACTGTACTGTACTGCTATTCGTTCCTGCCCTCCCTTCCCCCTGTATCCAGCCTTACCCCTGTCCACGAAATTTTTGTGCATATTCTGCAAAAAAAAACATAAAATGCTGGAATGGAAAAGTAAACCAGAATAGGAGTGGAAACGACCCATGGGGCAAAGGCAGCGGCAGGGGCAGGGGCAGGGGCAGGGAAAATGCTTAAAATTAGCACAATTAACTTTAATTGACGTAATTTTTAGTGACGCCTGCCAAGAGGAAGGGGTATACGAGTTGGACCTAGCGTTAGATAGTTAGTTAGAAGGTTGGCTGGTTGGGTGGTTGTGGCGGGTGGAGCGTTAACAAGTTCATAATGACAAAATATGCATTTTCAGCTTTCGGACACTTCTGAATGGCACCCAAATTACACAGAATCAAACTTCCAACAGTAATCCCCTCAAGCTCATGACATAAGAGTGCATGAAGGCATGAAGGGTAGGAAACGGGATGGGGTAATGATAATCAATCCCATTTTGAACATATGTATGTATGTAGGTGCACTGGGGATGGGCGAACGTCAACTGTAATCAGATTAGGTTAGTCGAAGTAATCCCTATCAAAGAAAAGGCAGTAGCAGTATACAGGTATCTTAAATAGAGTACATTCATTTAAATACATATCATCTCTCTACTTATATTACTAATAAACAAGTTTTCCCCAGGTCGTCGTCCAATATTTTAGCAGCATCAAATATATTAATTTTTGAATGTTTCTGTTTTCTAAGCAATCTTAAATACAAATGTATATTGAATGGTTATAGATTGTAATTACTTATTCAACTTTATGAATAAAATGCGTTGAGTCGTTCGTTTGGAAAATGGAGATACCAATCGAGCAAATGGAGTGAAAAGCCCTAGAGCTCCTGCGAACCGATTTCCGCTCCCACTCCCCTTTCCCACCCAAGCTGCATCGCATCTGCTCTGCAGACTGATAGCAGGGTGGCCGCCTATGCATCTTAATAATGTCACCTTGTGTCATCCCTGGCTTTTGTTCCAATTTGTTTGTATCTTTCTTCTGTATTTTTTGTTGTTGTTACCTCTGCTTGGGCTCAGCCTGGTGTCTGCTTGGGCCCCCTGATTGTTCTCTGCTTAGGCTCTGCTTTGGCTCTGCTTGGGCACTCTGCTTGGTCTCTGCTTGGGCCCTCTGCTCATTCATTAAGCATTTCGAATGGCTTTCTTTGGATTTGCTTTTGTCCGCCCCCGCCCTCGCCCTCGACCCCGACCCGACGCGTGCGTCTTCTTGTTCTACTCCTTGTTCTTGTTTTTCGCCTGCTTTGTATTCTTGTTGCGGCATTGTTCTTGTTGTAATCTGTAAAGTCTGCATTACTTCAAAATCCTCAAAAAACAACGCGAGAAAACAGCACGGGGGAGGGAGGGAGGATAGGATGCGCGGTCGGTGGACAAGCCACCCCCAAAAATGGCAAGCAGCAACAACAGTTCGCCGGGAATATCCCCCTCCGGTTCCTCCAATGCTCTTTTTATACCCTTTGCAAAGGGTGTTATTACTTTAATCAGATCTTAGCAGCGCACGGGAAGAAAGAAGCATTTTCGTCCCCATGAAACAACCCAGTCGACGCCATAGCCTTCTTTTCGTCATCCGGTTGCTATTCAAACGAGTTCTTCATATTTCCAGATAGATCAGGATATTTTTTTGTTTTTCAAGACATAATTAAAGCAAGCATCATATCATGTCATCAAAACCCAATCATCGTCATCAATAGAAGCAATGGATCGCAAGGGTATAGGTAGTTTCGTCCCTGGTCCCTTTCTGTTGCTTATTTGTAGAGTGGATGTGGATGATTGGGGGGATAGGGGGCTGGGTGGAAGAAGTTTACTTTGTCGCAGTGTCATTTATTTTGGCTTTTTTGTCACTGACGTTCGTTTGCCTTTTGCCTCTACGCCTTTGCTCTGTTTTTTCTGTGTTTTCTGTTGTTTTTGTGCGGCTGCTTTTGATTCTACTTCTTCTCCCTTGATTTTTTCTTCTCATTCTGTTGTTGTTCTTCTGCCGCTTCCTCCTCTCTCTCTCTCTCTTTGTCGTCATCATCATAATCGTCAGTTCTTTTCTCACTCACCCGCACACACTGGCTGGCCCTCTCTATCAGCCTCTCTCTCTACCACTCTCTCTCTCTCTCTCTCTCTCTCTGTCCTTTGCTGATGGGCGCACATGCTGTCACTGTCCCCCACGACTCCACGACCACCCCACTTCCCATCGTATTACTGTTCCTTGTTGAGTTAAGAAAACACCCAAAAGAAGGGACCCACGGATCCATCCATACACCCACACCCACACTCACTTCCATCCCTCCCCCTTTGTGTGGGTGTGTATGTGTGTGTGTGCGTTTTTATGACTCTTATCTTGTCTTGTGTTGTTGTTCCACTGCCTCATGTCACCCTCACCCATCCCCTCTTGAATTTTCCACTTTTGCATTGCATATTTCAAGGCGCAATTTTTCGTGTCAATAAAATAAAATCGATATTGCGGCGCCCCCCTCGGGCTGGTCCCTGCTCCTGCCTTACTCTGTGTTTGCCCGCTTTCTTTTGGCAATTTGGCCGGGTTCAACAACTTTGTTCCACATACGCGTAGTCGCTTCAAATCGCTTGAGAACTGCCATGTCAACATGGGAGCGACCGAATCGGATGGGATGGGATGGGATGTGGAAGAGATGGGGCTCGGTGGAGGCTGCTTGAGGGGTATGGAACTCTGCTGCTGAAGAGCCCCAAATGCAAGTCTGGGACTCTGGGAGTCGCTGCTTGCCCTCGCAATTATAGTTATGATTCGGCGATATACACGTTTGTATTTCCTGCAAGGCATCGACATCCTCCTTCGTTCTGTACTCCCTTCTTTTGATTGCTTTTGTTGCAGCTCTGGAATTTGGCCGATTAAAGCTAAATACATGCCTAATACATAAGCTAAGTACATACCTAAATCTCATTTGCCTACATCCCTTTGCCCTACGCCCCGCTCCTCTTTCAAATGAAATTTCTGAGGCAAACAATGTTCTAATTAAGACATTGAAACCCTCCTCTCGGGGCGTGTTGCGGGGGGTCGTCCAGGCATAACAAAACTTTTCTTTCCAGCCATAGATGACTGAAAGGATGAGGTTGTGATGGCGGTGGCCGTAGCCCAACAAATTAAATAGATATCAAAGCGAATTTGAAGCGCATTTCAAAGCCGTGTCGGCAGGAAGGGGGTTGTTTCTGTCGTCACTATGCAAAAAAGCCTCGGGCGAGACCAGCTCAGCGCCCATTTAGCTACACACACATACCCACACACCTATTATCGCTATCTCGGTCGCACCGTTGCGTCTTGAATGAATGCTTGAAATTGGGTTCTTTTGGTATTGGCAGCGAACGCAGAAAAGTATACTACGAAATATTCTCCACACAAGCATCGGGGATAAAGAAAATAGGAGAGACAGCAAAGAGAGAGAAAGAGAGAGACAGTGAGGGTTGCGGGAGGGGGTGGGAGTGGGAGTGGGAGTGCCAGCGGGACCTGGCTACACAGGTAAACCAAAATAAATTCAAAATAATTTGTGTGTAAAATAGACGAGCAGCAAACGATGTTGTCGACGCCACCCCTTAACCAAACACACGTTTCTCGGGCAGCACGACACATGCGATGAGCGTGGTGAAATCTGCCGCCGGCATCGAGAACCTACCACAAAAAACGGTGGCAACGCTACCAACCCACACCCACAACCACCTCCAGTGGCAGTGGCACCTCCCCAAAGGCAGACCAGGGCTGGATTCCACCTAAAAGGCTGCCAAAAAGGTATTTTCCTCAACAAGGCCAAAAGTTTAACAAACATTGCGGAGTGAAAGAGAGAGAGGGAATGGTTGAAGAGGCAGAGGCGGAGGGGGGTGAGTGGGTGATGGAGTGGCAAAGAAAGAGAGAGCGAACCCTGGAGGCTCATGAGGCGAGCACAGATAAAGCTCAAGCATTAGCAACTCTTGAGAAAGTTGCGCTGCGCCCAAGGCACTCCACCCACTGTTCCACCCACTGTTCCACCTACTGTTCCACCCATTGCTCCACCCATTGCCATTTCCCAACAGCTCCCTATGGGTACACACACTCACACACACACACACATACAGAGACAGACAATAGTTATTGTTGCCACCGTGTTGCACAATGAAAACACATTTATCTACGGCTGTGACTGTGCGAGTGTGGCAAGGTCGAGCATTCATTTGCATTCGCATTCAAAATCAGATTCAGATTCAGCTTTCAAGCCATTGAATCGTCCTTTCTCAAATCTGAGCCCGAACCCGAACCCAAACCCATTTCAATCACCAAAAACATTTAACTGAAAGCCCGATTGACTTAATATTCAAAAACTCAGCAGGAACAACTCATTTAAATTATGAATACAAAATACACCCCAAACAAAGCTGCCCAAAGTGTGCAGAGCAGAACAATCCCAATTCCATGCCAGGATCCAGCCATCAGGCTACTGCAGATGGAGAATCCTGCCTTCTACTATGTACATACATATGCATATTACCCTAAGCTTTGGCTTCTTCTTTATCCGGACCTTTCTGTTTCCCCACTTTCCACTTCATTCACAATAAACATTAGAAATCGTGGCCTGGCCGAAAGTTGCTCTGTCCAGGGCAAGGGCCCTTCCACCAAGGGCCTGGCCTTTCCATGAGGGGAAAAAGAGCAAAGATAAATGCAAATAGGCGAAATAACTAAACAGCAAACGCAAGAGCAAAAGCAGCAGCAACAAAATGCCGAATCGTGCGAAACGAAGCATAGCAAAAGGCAAAAATTTAAATTAAAAACACGTCGACATCAACATTTTGCCAACACCACAGCCACATACAAACACACACGCACAAACAGGTCCTTGCATGCGCGAAGGTTTGTGTGAACTTTAGATTTGGGTTTTGGTTTCGGGTTTGGGTTTGCTTGTTGGCTGAGGTCGCTGTCGGATTGTGTCAGGACTCTGAGGTGCCCAGTGGGTCAGGAGATGGGTTGCAGAGCTTTTATTCGATTAAGCATAAAATGAACAAGCTATCGATGACATTTGGAGAAAGCAAAGATATTTTATTCAGCTTTAATTCAATAATTGGCTTGTTAAAGTTATTCGGTAGCTTGAAGAGCCTGTTCATGGAATTCTATGGCTGCCATTAAACTTTCCATAAGTGAAGTATGGAATAGATTGACATACATTTAAGCCAAATATAGCAAACGATTCCCCACGAAATTCATCCGAAAAAGGGCTTAGCGGTAGGATATCTCTTCTCCTCCCTCTACCCATCTCTTAATCCCATCTCTAACCACACATGAATTGCCCCAAAATGGTTGGGGTACAGATGGTAACAAAAGCTGCGGAAAAACAGAAAATCAGCAAAAAAATGGAAAGGAAAAAACTATCTTCTGGCATTCAGTGTTAACCACTTAATTTTCCGTATCATTGAGAAGGGATATTAAAAAGCGATTGCCGCTACTTAAACCCACCAACACACACACACACCCTGAAAGACGGTATATGAGGGTTGGTGCGGTGAAAGAGGTGGTAGGAGGGGAAAACAAATTAACTCAACTGTCAACCGCAAAATCACAACAGATGCAGAACAGTCGCCTCTCAATCACTGTATTTGTGCCCCCACTTCGAGGACCCTTCTAAAATCCCACCACCTGGGGATCCGGATCTGGATCTGGACCTTGATCCGGGTCCCACTAACACGCACACACGAAGCATGGTCAAAGGAATAAAGGGGTAGCCAGCGATAAAGTATTTTGTACATATCCTGGCCCCGAGCTCATAATATGACACCATCAAAGGCGACGGGGAGGCAGAGACGAATATCAATAGGCTTTTATTTGCGCTCGAAATCCTCGTCTCCTTTACACAGACACATACAGACTTACAATACACACGCAGATCAATGCACAGCTCGCAACACTGACTTGTGTAGTATACTTTTGTGCGCAGTTTCTGTTGCCTTTGCGTTTGTTTCATTCTATGTCCGATTTATTTACGACATAAGCATTTTGCTCCTGCTCGCCATCATGGGCGTGGCCAGTTCGGGTGGGGTGAGCGATGTGGTGGGCTGATTTGTTCGGCTGTCGAGTGGCTTAAACACACAAAATCGGAACTCAATGGAAAATTCTTTCTCCTTCCACAACCGCAGGGAATGCTTTCAGTTTCGCCCCCACATTTCCCCGCCAGAGCCATGGCTTCTGGTCCTCTCTATAAATTTATAATCTACCCCTCTTCCCTACCTCCCGTGCTAGTTGTGTCTCCTTCAACTCAGTTTAGTCGTTTTCTGCTTGGCTGGCCACACACTCGTTTGCCCATAAGCGCTGCTCCACACATACATACACACACACACACACACACAGACGCAGAAATTTAATAATAAAAGTGAGCGTGATATGAATGAAGGGGAAGAGTGTGGCCAGGATTGTGGGTCAAATGTTGTACATCATCAAATTTACCGCTCGAGTGGTTCATAAAGTGCGTGGAACATCGCCGGACGACTACAACATGCATCGATGAAGCCATTCGATTATGCGATACGAGCACAACTATCGATAATACCGTAAGTACATGTATATCGCAGCTCTCTGTCGCTCTCTCGCTCTATCTCGTTCTGTCTCTCTAGCTTCCTTATCTCTGTCCTCGTACATTACTATTAATCAATAAAGAGCACAAATCAGCGCTTAAATGGCAATTGACTTTTATGGTTACCTTCTGCTACCCACCGCCCCTGCGGTGCCCCTCCACCTTCCTTTGACTTCCTCCGCGGAGCCCCACCGCTGTGCGGTGGCGACACATGTGGCCGCCAGAGGCCGCCACGCATACAGTGCCAAACTAGACTGGATCGCGCATGCGAGACGTTAAAAAGTCATTACTTTGACTGCAGCACTAAAAATTTGTCTTGTCAGAGGGAGAGGGGTGGGGGTGGCAGTGGGGCTGTCGTCTGGTGGCTATTGTCGCATCCAAGTGCCATACACACACTCACACACACATAACACATAATGTGCCTTGCATAGACAACACGATGAGCTTGTTTCGCCTTCTCTTTCGATCCACTCCTCCCAGTGGATGTGTAGATGTGTGGGTGTGTACTCTTGTGGGTATGGCACTTGAAATATTTAAACGATAAAGTACACCAAGTCACAATTTGTATGTGCGCGATGTCCGTGTGTGTGTCTGTGTTTGCTTGTGCCTAATAGAACCCAAGCGAGAAAGGCATCCAAACACCCGCACACACACGCACACTGTGACAGGGGTCCATGCCTGGGCCTTCGCTGGCCATTAACTTGCTGCTGCCACATCTGGGAGGCGAGGCGAGATGGTTGAAGGTTTGGAAATTTGGTGGCAGCAGATGAATTTAATAGAGACGCCACCAGTACAAGACTTGCATTTCCCTCATAGTGTGTGTGTGTGTGTGTGTTGGTGTGTCGACCATTATGCGCCGCAACGCATACAACATTATTTTATTAAGTGAGACGAGGCCAACCAAGGGGGGGGCGAAACAATATGCGTTGCCGTCTCCATCGCAGTCATTACCCATTCCTCCAACGAGCGGAACGTGTCAGACAAAGTCCGCCAAACCACAGAATGGGGCGTGGAATAGCGACAGAGGCTGGCATCGTTTAGATCACATTCTGCGGTTGCATGCCACAGCACCAAAGCAGACCAAAAGCGAGGCATCTGATTCGGTCTCTCCTGCAAAAACGCGATGATTCATCGCCCTTACCTCTCACTGTATTACCCTCTACATCTCAATCCGTGAGAATGAACCAAAAACAGTACCAATCGATTGAGACACCAGAACTTTGAGTCATTTACATACGTATGTATGTTCATTACGCACATGCATTTTACATATTTACATACATACATATGTAACCACATAGGAATCAATGAATCTTCTTGAAGCCATCTTTCAATGAACCCTAACCCTAACGTATCCCATAGTATCCTCAAGCGATACTCTACTATCCTTATCGATAGTCTTGTGCCGATGTCCGCTGTTCATCGAGTTTTAAGTGCGATAACACAAACACTTCCACATCATTAAGTAGATTCATTTGTTCGTTTAGTTTCATAATTTCTCATCATTTCTCATCATCATCATCATCGTCATCCTCAACATCAATCTTCAATCCCCATTGACTCGTCTGCTGCTGCTGTCCCTGCTCAGACATGGACCTGTCTGCACGTACAATTGACTGAGGGAAGGACGGTCGGACGATCGGACGGACGGACTGGTTAACTGAGAGAGTGGGTGAACGAATGAACGAATGAACGAATGACTGAGATGTCTATCCATTATTTGTCCGTCTCCGTCTGTGTGGTTTATCCTTCACTGTTGTCTATCTCTGTGATGTCTGTGCGGATAAATTTCATTATCTGCAAACGCGCACATAAAATTTTGACATCAAATCAATTTCTGTAACAAACTCGGGCTGCCCTCCCCACCCCTCCCATCTTGACACCCACGATTTTTAAGCTTTTCTCCTTCGAATATACGAGTATGTATGTATTTTGTGTTATTTTGAATGAATGTGCAAATAAAATTAAATTTAATAGCAAATTTTATGTGACAAATATTGCGCTTCACTTGACTGCCACACGCCCCCTCTTCCCCTCCACCTCACCATATTTTCGCCACTCTAGCGCCACCCTTAGTCCCCACTCTGCGCACCCCTCGTAATTCCCTTCCAGACTTTCTTCCATATGAGGCGCATAGCCCACTTTTATGGCCCTCAAATGGTCCGTTGGATCGGAGGGCGTCAGTTGACAACAAGCGATGTGCACCCTGCCTTTGCTCCTGCCCCTTCCGCTTCTGGGGATCTAACTGCCGGCGTGCTGATAGCCAAATGGGATTTGGGGAATATGCCAGGACACGGACTCGGACTGGGGACCACGAATGGGAGATGTAAATAGAGTCGGGCCAGGAAATGGATCTAGAGCCGGAGCAGAGGCAGAGGCAGAGGCAGAAGCAGGACCAAGGCAAGGCCGCTGCTGATGATGACGAACGGGAGTAGCTCGACGATTGCGAAGGGAATGACGAGAAGGCGGGGAGATAGAGGCGGAAAGAGGGAATGGGAATGAAATTGGGAGAGTGAAAAGGGGCGTGTGGATGCATTAAAGTGTCAAACTGAAGTTGCCCGACGGCGGATTTTCGAAGGGCTTGGCCTTTGATTTTCTTTCATTGTTAGCTCTGTCAAATGTTTGTCCCACCCCAGCCACTCTCCCACTCCCACCATTCTTTCACTCTCTCTTCCCAGGTTTTTTTCGCCATCTGTAACTTTCTCCGGACAACATTTGCCAATGAAATGAAAAGAAAGAGAGAAGAGGTCAAGCAATGACCTGAGGGAATTATAGTCCGGCACTCCGGCTGATGCATGAATGAATGGTCTGTCGTTTCTCAGAGTTCGATTCATTGAGAAGATAACTGATTGTGAATTCATTCTTTTCAAATTGAAACTATTGAATAATTTGTGCAGATATATGGATGCATATTCCTACAATAAATGAGTGCTAAGTGAGTGATCTCTGAGTCGATGCTAAATGGTTGCTGAATACCTTGATCAAGACACTGCATGAAACTACCTTTTCTAATGCATTGGAATATTAATTCACGATCACATATCTTCCCAATAAACCCTTTTCCATGACTGTACTGTGCCAAACGTTTCATTGGGGACTGGACTGTCCTAAAAGCGCGAATAGTAAATGATACAAACTTATTATGTTCAAAAGAAAATCCAAGGATGCGAAAGCTCTGCCAATTGAAAAGTAATCCAATCGTGGAGCCGGCAGAAAAGTGGAAAATGGAAAGTGGCAAGTGGCAAGTGGCAAGCGGCAAGAGGCTGGATGGTGAAAGAGGGGGGTGGTGCGACGGGTCAACAGGAAGCCATGGAAAGAGGTCACAAAAAGCGCAGCCGAAAATGCAATATTGCGATTTTATAACACAAATTGCTTATAATCATCCAACAGCAGCGGCAGAAACTACAAGAACTGCACCACCAACAAACACACCAATATAAATACAGCTACACCAACAGACCCACCAACAACTGCAAAAACATCAGGAGAGAGAATCCGTCGAGGCAGCAAGAGCAGCAGCAGGAGCAGGAGCAGGAAGAGGAGTAACAGCAAGCGGAAAAAGCGGAAATGCACGTTGTAATGGCCTGGAAGTGGGCGGCTTATGGACAGGGTACTGGGAACAGCCGTAAAGTGTGGCCAGAGGGGGCAATGCGGCAGAGAGGGAAGCAGCAGCAGCTGCTCCGGGCGCGGCTCCAGGTCCGGGCTCGGCTTCGTGCTCCGCTCCGCTCCACTCCCCTCCTGCAGCACCACTCTGCATGGGAATGGCATAAAAATCATATTTCCGTTTTATTATTTGCTGTTAATGAAAATGCAAATAAAATTGGATTTTCCATGCCGCACAAAAAGGCAGCAAAATTAAATGTTGTTGGTCTCGCTCCCGTTACGGCTTGCTGGGTGCTGGGTGCTGGATGTTGGATGTTAGATGTTGGTACTGCTCTGCTCCAAATGTATTTCCTGGCGCACATTTCAAATAAACATTTCGGTTTTTTTCTTGCCTGTGTATGTGTGTGTGTGTGTGTGTGAGTTTTCAGCATTTCAGTCCGAGTTTTCCCACACTCTTATGCTGCTACTGTCGCCGTCAGACGACAGATGAAATGCCAACAAAAAATAAGCGAAAAATCATTGGAAAAGCCAACGAAAATTTGCTTCCCCTCTGGACCCATGGGCGTGTGGCCGTGTGGGCGTGTGTGTTTAGATTTAATTGGGTCACGTAATTAGCAGCTTGTTTGCCGATGTTGATGCATATACTCGCAGAGGAATATGGGGGGACACGGGCATATCTGCGCATCGCAAATTTGATTACCCAAAAGTGTGGCAGAGGCTGGAAAATTACGGGTTCATTGTTTGCTGATTGGGTGCGGGTGCGTGATCAATTAGGACTCAGGCGAGAGGTGAACCTGATCGGATTTTAAAATTGTGAAGACCTGAAATGAATAGACTGGATTCTGCAAATCGCAAATTCGATTACACGAAAGTGTAGCAGAGACTGGAAAATTAAGGGGAAAATTAATGCTTTTTGCTGGTTCCGCAATAAATTAAAAGTCATGCGAGTGGGTTCTAAAAATCAATTGAGCTGGCTTAAGTAAGTATCAAACGATATCTATTTACTCCTAACAATCTATATCCAATTGTCAGAATGGCAATGCTGGAACAATTCAAGGAAATTTTCTTCCTTTTTATTGATGAGCCAATCAGGGCGAAGGGAACCTTCGGCTTCTTTGATCAAACAGCATCTGCATTCCCATAGTTCATCTGATGGTCATTTTCCCCTTACGCATTTCAATCAGCCCTCATTTCCAGGACTCTGCTGCATCTCATCCTGGCATCAGGCACAGCCCGTTCGAGGAAATGTATTCGCACTAAGCCTCCTCGAGGAGCTCCCTCGAGTGACTCCACTCGATGCTCATTGCTAATGACACCATCGATAATAATGCTGCTCTGTTCCCGCCACTCAGCTCTGTGTCCCGCCTCCTCAGTGCCCGCTCTCCCACATCGCCTCTCCGTCCAGCATCTGCTTGCCATTTTCAATTTCCAGAAAAGCTTTGCCAAAGCAATTCGAGTGGAAAAGTCAAGTCAACTCGAGTCGAGCCGGTTCGAGTCGAGTTAAGCTTTATTCCCCGCGTATGCGTCGAATCAGGGCTCAGCTCTAGCCCAAATCAGAATCCTATTGCGGATATTCGTACCAACGTGACTTCGTGGGGATGGTGGGGCGTGGGTGGAATGTCATTCGTGCCACTTAAATGAAATCAGCAACGAACTATTGAGCATCGAGGAAGCGGCAGCCACATCAGACACCTTCAGACCCAGACCCAGCGCCAGCGCCAACCCCAGTGAATTTACAGAAACCACCGAGAAGCCACTCGAACAAATAATGCATGCGGCTGTGGAAACAACAACCTTAAGAACAAGAAGCTGAAGAGGATTCTGAGGACGAGGATGAAGCTGGAGCGAAGAATGAAGCTGGAGGCTGGATCCCTGGCAGGAGCTAAAGCGCAGGCTGAGGCTAAACTACAAGAAAAGTCGTTCAGGCTCAGTCAACAAAATGCCAAATTCAAGCACCTGCCACAATTCTAGCTCGGCACGTTGTCGCTTCCACTACTCCCCCACTGTCCGCTGCCCGCCACCCGCTGCCCGCTCCACGCTCTGAGGCGTGGGCCTCTCCTCCACCACTACACTTCGCTCTCTCTTTTCTGGTTTGGTTTTTGGGAAGTTTTCCTTCTCGTACCCGTAAATGTTTGCCATACAAATGTATAAAACATTACCGCACGGCTCTGCCAAAGACGTGCAACATAAAATGGGAAGAGAGGCGTTTGGGAACCGGGAGGCAGATGAACTTTTTATATTCGTATTCGAGCAGTCTTTGCCTGGCCCCCCAAATCCACATCCACCCACTGAACCGCTGAACCTATCCCACTCCGCCGCCCCATCGCACCATCGTTTGCATCGCCCCATCGTTTGCATTGGTTGAGTTTCGTTGTCGTTGTGGGTGCCGTTGTTAGTGTAAACCCCTGTTCTCTTCAGGGCTGCGTGGGAGGTGAGAGTCGTGAGTGTCGTGAGTGTGCGGTCGTGTGGAATGAAGGAACTAGATCAGCCTGGAATAAGAGCAGAGAGTGTGAGGCATACACATGTACATATGTGCTGGATAAATGCATGCATACATATGTAAGAGAAGAGATCTGCCCTGAACAAAAAAGATCTATCGATCTAGTTCCAGATAGTCCAGCCGATCCAGATAGTCCGAATTATATTCGAAAAGAATATGCCACACCGAACTATCCTGAACATCCATCCCTTTGACTATTTTCTTTAGATTCTAATTTTGTTCTCCTTCACTTGCTTCTCTACCAGCGACAGTTTTATGCCTCCTTTCTTTTCATTTCATTTGGTTTCATTTGGTTTCATTTCGTTTCTTTTACGTTTGTCATTCATTCTGCTTCATTTACTCAATTGTGAGTCATCGTCATCATCATTATCAGAGCTGCCATCGTCAGAGTTTCCAAGGCGGCATAGGGCGGCATAGGATGGCCTAGGGTTGCCTGTTCGCTGAAGGGCTGTCACCTTGCGCCTGACGGCCGGATAAGAGTTGTTGACCCACGTTGGGCCTAGCATTGAATTCAGTTACCCCCCCCACCGCAATCCTATATCTCACTCGATGCTGCTCGTGAAGGTGTTTTTCGCTTGAAGAGGAACGGAACCCACATACACACATTTACTATACTATACTAAATACATATATATATATATATAGAGGAAGAATAGTTATATAGAGAGAAGGATAGAGAGAAAGGGAGAGAACATTCTCTTATGGGGCAGTGGCAACACTTAACCTTAATTCTGGCAACTCTGACACATCAACTGAGCCACACAGACAATGGTCACATTAGCCTAAGCCAATCGAGGGGTACGCCAGGGTATTGGTGGTGGTGGTGGTCATGGGTGGTGGGTGAAGGGTGATGGAGGGGTCAATCATTCAGTGGTGGAGAGGGAGGGGCAGTGTGGGGGTGTCGGTGGTTGGGTAGGCAATGCCTTTGTCAACGTTGAAATGAGCAAAATGCATAATCGAAAAAAATCATTGAAGCGTAAATGCTTTGTAACAGGATACGGCACTAGTAATGGGACGAGGGGTAGCCAGGGTGCAGAGTGGATGGCAGACTGAGGTTATGGCAGGACAAACGTAAGCTTATACCGATGTCCATGTGGATCCAAGCCAACATGAAAGCCAAAGGAAACCAGCGGAACCCAAACGAAGCAAGCCCGAGCGACGAGTTCGAAGCAGGGACAGACACAGACACAGATGTGGAAATGGAAATGGGACAAGGGGAAAGGGACCTGTGCCGCGAGGGGAAACAGGGAAAACTGTACGGAAGTTGGGGTCACTGCACAGCTACTCTACCTCTATCTGGCCCTGTCTCTGTGTTCCACTGTGGAGCGAATGAGTGATGGAGTGAGTGAGAGCTGCGATGGGACATCGACACCGATGCCACAACCAATGAACGAGTCATGAAGAGGCTTTGGACTGACAAATGACACAGGCTATGGGAGCCTTCAGCCAGGTATAGAGCAGACGTAGCACCGAAAGATCTGTGATCTAGAGTGACCCACTCCAAGCGACGAATCTCCATCCAAGCAAAGCTGTGGAGCCTTCGCTGCAGGAATGGCATATGCTCAGCCAGTAGTTGGGACTAAGCCGGCCACTAAGGAGCGCCGAGCAGGATGGGACTGCTGACCATCCAACCGAGTCGAATCGAATCGAATCATCATATATGGCTATGCAGGGGCTAAGTAAGTAGTTTTCCGATGATTAATTTAGAGGACGCTTAGGTACTAGTGGGCCACAGGATTCCCGATGCGGAAAATTAGTTTGGATCGAAATGCGAATTCCCCGAAAAGTTTGACCGTGGGTGGGACAGAAATTCCGCTTGGTGGCTGGATCGCATTCCCGGATGAATCATTTTCGCACAGAGGGTAACTCATGCACCCTCCCCCCGGACAGCTCTTCCCTTCTGTACCCATCCAGCAAAGCAGCGAACCAACTAATTCAGTTGACTTCGGTGCAGTTCGGTGAGTTCCAGCCAGGCTCGAGCGGGGCGGGTGGTTCCAGTGGGAGCAGAGGAGGTTTCAGGACAGCTAAAGTTGGCCAACTGTTCCCGGTTCCCAGCCGACAATCAAATGGCCAACGACACCCTGCACCCTGTACCCTGTACCCTGCACATACCCTCTGCCCCATGTCCCATGGCCCACCCATTCCTCATGAGTAGTGGAACTTTGTATGGGTTGTTTGGCAGCAACGATTGCGTGTTCCCCGCTGTGCCACGGTGGATACGGGGGTGCTGGGGGGTGCAGGGTGCATCGAGTGTTTGGGGAGATGCTCGGGCATATTGCACATTGTGTGTCCACCCCAACCCCCATCCTGTAGTTATGTCGCTATGGCATGGATGAGTCAGCCATGAACGAACGTGAAGTCCTTCAAAAAAAAACGTTGTGGAAAAAGCTGAAAAAAATGCAAGTACAAGGAAAGCGGGGAGACGGAGCACATGAGAGGTGTGGAAGGGCAGAGAAAGGTAGGCAGGGGAGAGGGGCAAGCAAGGAGAAAGGGTAGACGAAGGGCAGAGAGAATGGGAGGGCGCGACCAAGTGCAAGCAACCACGCAAGCAACCGCACAACCACAAAACGATGACGGGCAGTGCTATGCGATGCGATGCGATGCGTGCCACTGATAACGGTGACGGTGATGGTGTCGCTAGCGGTAGCTGCTGGCTAGAGGTGAGCAAGGAGCAAGGAGCAAGGAGAGAACTGAGCATGGGGTAAAATATAGAGAGCCACCCGATGCCTGGAGCTGGAGCTGGATCTGGACCCAGTCATAAACTGCAGGCAAAAGCAGAGCCAACAACAAACTACATACTGGCATGAATAGCGGCATTAAAGTATCAGCCAACAAAAGAGAAAGACACACACATATAGAAAGAGACGGCGGCGATGAAGCGGCGGGGTGAATGAAAGAAGGCACAACAAATTGCAGACTGCATACAAAACACAAGCCCTGAAAAGAGTAAAAGAGGAGCAGAAAGCAGAAGCCGCAGCAAGAGGAGGAGAAGGAGAAGGAGGAGAAAGAGAAGGCGCCCCCATAAAGCAGCTTAGCTGCTCCCCTGGCCAGGATTCGCATCCTTCAGAGCTCCATCTCCGGCTCCACCTTCTGCTCTCCTTTCTTTACATTACTTAAGCTTGAATGTATATGAATTTGATAAGGTCTTTGTCTCCCCACAAAACGCTCTAGTTCGGGCCGGTGCTGTCTGCTGTCTGCTGTCCGCTGTCCGTTGTCCGTTGCCAAGGCAAATTGCTTTGAGTTATTTAAGAGAAAATACGGAGAATTGTTAAGGCCAGGCACGTCGTTGATTGTGGGTCGAGCAGTGCGAACAGACAGAAGTACCAGCAGGAGCTGGAGCAGGAACAGGGAGACGTCTCGACCCCGAGCTGAAATTGTTTTGAAATGATTTCAAAAAAGCATTCCAGTTTAAGCCAACAATATTCCGTTACGCATGTGTGTTTGTGTGCGTTCGTATCTGTGTGCCTGTCCAGGAATTGATGAATACGCAGCAGAAGAGAAAAACGAAAAAGCAGTGGAATCAGTGGAAGCAGTGGAAGCGGCAATAGAGAGTGCTATTCAAGTCGTAATCTGAGGAGCTCGACGAAGGAAACCGCACAATTTGTGGATTATCCCTCAGAGCTTGGGGTCTATCCGAGCTGTTGCTGCTGAGTTTGGTAATAATTGAAAGCAATTGAATGGGAACGGCATAGGGACTGGTATCTGAGAAAGGGAATCAATTGATATTGAAGAAGGGACTGCTACCGGCCCCATCCTGGTCTGCATTCGATTTCCAGGATGATTCCTTTCTAATTGTGAGCAATTTGTGTCTCTTTACTCTTCGCTTAGAAAACCGAAGCTAAAAGGAAAATAGCTAAAATGATAGGGAAATTTATGGTGGCACCAAATCAAAATGCTTAACTGCCATCATTAGTTGGATGACGGACAGTGCACCTCCCGACAGTCGATGGCTGTGGGGCGGCTGGCTCTGCCCCTGCTCATATGCAACTTGGTTGGAGGGCAGCTGCTAACTGCTGTCTGGGCCGTGCCAGCGTTGTGTAAGCTGATTTCGGCCAAAAAAGGCCATTTCAGAAGCCAGAACGAAAGGCGAAAAACGAAAAACGAAACAGACGACGAAAAGAAAACGGTTCAATTAAGCCAATATTTGCGCACACTCGCGCCTTCTGTCGACTGGTTAGTTTTGGCAAGAGCTGGTGGATGGCACCTCCCTCCGCACACACCACCCTCCGCACTCCACTTCTGCCACTTCTGCTACTTCTGCTGCCTCTGCTGCTGGTGCGCTGCTAAGCGATGGCACATTTTTCGAAGCATACTTTGCGGCTGCTTTGCCCACGGCCAGAACACAGGTCCCTGCTCGAGTGTTTGTGTATCTGTCTCCTTGTCTTTCACTGAGTGAGTGTGTGTATGTGCCTCTCTGTGCGTATTAGCGTATTTGTGTGTGTCTATATATGTTTATGGCTGGCTGTGTGGTTGGGATTTGTGTTTCTGTTTCAGTTTCAGTTTCGGTTTCGGCGTACTCTTTCGTTGGCCGGGACCTGAACTGAGAGGGGGCTGAGAGTGGGTCCGGGACTGGGACTGCGACTGGGACTGGGACAAGAATGCTTTACTGGGTGACTCACCTGAACAGTGCCAATGGCCAGGACGACCACGGCGACGGCCCAGAGGCTCCGCAGCCACAAATTGCGTTGACGCAGAGCGGCGCACATTGTTCGCACTCTTTTCGGCCTTTGGCTCAACTCTGCTCGGCTCTGCTGTGCTGTGCTGTGCTGTGCTGTGCTGTGCGGCTGTGTCGCCTTCTTTTGGTCTTTGTCTTTGTCGAACTGCTCCTCCTTCTCCAAGGGAATCCGGCTCCTCTGGCTGCAGATGCGGCTGTCTCTGAACGGATGTCTCGGGCTGCTCGGGTTAATTGTACGAGTATTTGCTTTGGTGGCTTATTCGTTTAACACTATGCTGCAACTGCAGACCGATGACGAGGCAACGAGGCAACAGCGGCGGCAACAACAAGAAATCAAAAAAAAAACAACAACAGAAAAATTCATTAGCAAGCGAACGAATGAACAAAAAACCTTAACTTCTTTGTATCTTTCTTTTTGTATAGCTCTTTTCTTGTGGGTTCTTTCTTTTGTCCCCTGTTTCGTGGGCTTTTCGTTTCGTTTCGTTTCGTTTTTCGTTACGATTTGGCTCGGTCTCTGATTTCGATTTGTGGCGCTTAAGTTGTTTCACTGCTTGTGTCTCTGATTGCGTTTTCCTCCGCGTTGGCTTTCCTTTTGCGCTGCCCCAAAAGCTATGCAACGGAAAACGTCAACTGTGGAATCCGACTGCTCGTGTATGTGTCTACGTGTGTGTTTCGTCGTAGTATTTGATTGTAGAACGTAGTAGATGGAAACGCAGAGAGAGAGAATAATACTGATGGAGAGGAAGAGGGAGAGAGCAAGTGAGTGCGCTAGGGCTCTCGCCTCTCCACTGCCACTGTATGTTCTGTTTTTGCGTGTGTGTGTGTGTGTGTGTGTGTCCCGTACTCGTTGGTTGTCTTGCGGCTGGGATTTTTTAAAGAATCGCTGTAAATTGCATCGTACATCACCCACAAACTCAATGAGTGGCATCTATAACTACACAATTCCATGTTTTCACCCATTTGAAAATGTATCAAGTTATATAATTTCCGCCACCACCCCCCACCATTCTGTAATGGAGTCTCTCATGCTTCTCTGCCCCCAGCTCTTCGAAAATATCAGCTGCAACTTGGCTCTGGTTTTGGCTAGCTCCATGTCGTATCGTTCGAATCGTTTCGTGTCTTTTCGTTTCATTCCGTTCCGTTACTTGGGCCAGCAGCTCCCACGCAAGACCGCAAATATTCACTCCCCCTGCAACAGCCCTCGTCCACATGGGGGCTCTGCGCACGCACTTTCTCTCTCTCTCTCTCTCTCTCTCTCTCTTTCTTTTGAACTCTTTCACGCTCCCATCAGTCCTGCGCAGTGGGGACACTTCTCTCGGATTCAGCAGCAAAAGGAAAATTGCTTTTGCTTTTTTTCTCTGTCAAATTGGCACAACAAATCGAACTCGATATAAGTTTTCTTTTTCGTTTCTTTGGTTTTTGTGAGAATTTTGTTATCACTCAGTTTCTCTGTTTATCTGCTCTTTTATTCTCTTCGCTTTGCACTCGCACTTTAACAACAACTTTATGAACAGCAAAAAAAAAGGATACAACAATTCTTTAGTTCCGACACAACAAGAACAACAACAAAACAGTTTGGTGGTAATTGAATTCTTCTCTTGTCTCTGTCTCTCTTTCTCCCTCTCGTTTCTCTCTCTTTCTCCCTCTCTCTGGGTAAGTGTTTGAGTCTCTTTCTCTCTCTCTCGGTAGCTCTCCGAGCCAGGCTGGTGAGAGCGGGAGCTTGGGAGCTGTGGACTGAGAGTCTCAGTCCCAGTCTCAGTTCCAATCCCAGTTGATGGCTTGGAGAGCTGGAGCTGTAAGTACCTTGCGCTGCGAACGCTCACAAACGACTGCGAGTGGCACCGACCACATGAGCAACTCGTCGCCTCAAGCGGGCGCCCAGTGGCTTCTGCTCCTTCGAACTCGATTCGACTCGTTGGCGCTGGGGCGCACGGCGCGTGCCCAGGATCGATATTAAGCGCGAAACTGGCACGGGGGTGGAATTGGGAATTGGCCTGTGCAATGTAACCTCGTGGATGTAACACCAGCCAGCGAGCGAAGCCCGAGAAGCAGCAGCAGGTGCTTGGCTGTTGTCGAAACCAGGGTGGTTAAACCGGTTCAAAATCGAACCGAATTCGCGTGGGCTTCCGTTTAAAAGGAACGTTTCCGGGGAAATGCTGTTAAAGAGGGAATCCCACACACACACACACACACACACAAAACAAGCAGAACAGCGTAGTAACGGCACTTTAAGGGATTCGAAAATGCCGCCATTTGGCTTCCCTGCCGACGCCATCTAGCTATTGGCTTCAATAAGTGGCGCCAACTATATGACACATGAGTTTATTTAGACACAAACCATGCAGCTTCCTCTACATGTCAAAGAGTCAGCTGCTGCCATCTGCTGCTTGGGAGATGTACTATAATTTTTAGTTCTTAAATTTTCCATTCCGGCGTACGTTTAAATAATAATAATAATAAATATAATAATGAAAAAGACAAATTGTGGAAAAAAAATTGTGTCTGGAATCAGAATAACATTTGTATTAGGCGTTAATTTTCCAAGTTACTAAATCGAAAAAGCTTTCCTGCATCTGATGTACGTTACTGATGGCGTTTCGTTACCCAATACTGTGGTAATAAAAGTTAAAAAAACGACTATTAGCCTAGATTGGGCCACTTTTCTGGGATATTTCTTTTAGATAGTAAATAGATAGTATCTTAGAGAGACTTTTATAAATAATAATCTTTCTTTTGGAGATAAAAGTAAATAAAAATATTTCATATCTAATCCAATTGTATTTCAATCAGGTAAATTGGTTAACTTTCAATATATTTAGACAATAGTATCGGGACAATACGATAAGGAAATCAGTTTTGATTGACTTTTAATGTTTTTTGGCATGGTAGACCGTTTTTATTTTCATTTCAACACTATTATTTTTCGTGTTTATTCACAGACAATACAACAAACACATCAAAATGTGTCTTCATTACTCGATCTGATCGATCCATCAAATATTTAGTACCTAGTATGTATCTATATAGCAAAATGCTTAGCAAGACGCAAACAAAAAAAAAAAGAGGTCTTAGAATTATGCTGTTGGGGAGGGTCGGATGTTCCACTAGGACTAGGAGTAGTTGTGCAGGAGGTATTCATAGGAGTACTCGAAGACGAGAAGGAGAATGGCACCGCCGGGTCCCAGGCGCATGATCTTTGGCACGAGACCCTTGTAGAGGGCTCGGAAGCCCTCCTCCCGGTAGACGGTGGCCATGGAGCTGAGGGTGCCGCGGTATTTGATCTGACCGGGCACTGGCTGTGGTCCCTGGATGCGCGACTTGGCCACGTCGAAGGGGATGTTCACGAAGCAGGCCAGCGTGCCGGCCGTGAAGCCTATGGCCACCTTGCGCAGGAACTCCAGAGTCTTGTCGTTGTTCTCGGGCACCACGTTCTTCACGCTGTGGTAGAACCCGAAGTAAACCATGTTGAACACTCCGTTGCGGCCCATAGTCGCGGTCACCCCCTTGTTAAGGCCATTCAGCCCGAGACCGTCGCGCTGAACAATCCCACGCGCCACCTGGAACGTGCTGAGCATCTTCTTCTGGCGATCCGCCTGCTGGGCAACCTTCACCACCTCGAACGGGTTGACGGCGATGGCCTCGAGGGTGCCCGCGGTCAAGCCCGCCAGCGAGTAGGTGAGCGGAGTGGGTGTCGGAGATCCGAACTGGAACAACGGCTTCGTCTGCTCGAACACCAGAAACTTGATGGCGCGCTTCGGGGTCTCCGCCAGGATCGGTGGCATGATGCCCTTCCAGTACGAGCTGATTCCCTCCTGTCGATACATCTTTGAGAAGCAGTCGAAGACGCCATTGTAGTGTACCTGAAAGAAAGATGATAAGAGATGGTTAGGCTGCTGTCGCTCTTTCTCTTAATATATAATATAGAAATATATGGTATGGTGCAAAGATCTTTCGATATTCTCTGCTGATCTGTTGATATATACTCTCAGCTCTTTGCCCACGGCACGCAAGGCTGCCACAGACTGGACAACTTTACGAAAACCGAGTGCATTGTCCCACATTTCTTCTGTGCTTGTTTCCCCCTTCTGTGTGACACTTTGAGTTTTTTTCTTTTGCATTTGCTTGCATCCATAAATTTATTTAATCTTCTTCTACTACGAATATATGTACATATGTACGTACATATATGATGCAGGGGAAAATAAAATTCCGTCTCGAAATAAAGATATTGCTTTGTTTTGCCGGGAAGACTAGAGAAAAGCTTTTCCACACTCGATCCTCACTGCAGTCGGGATTCTGCATATCCCTTATAGCCCCTATATCTATCCTTGCTCCATATTTAACTTTCACTTGCCAAAAATCTTCTACTCAACCAAAGAATTATCAGCTTAATGGTTTTACGAGGTAACCCAAAGATGTAGAAAACATTCTCATAATAACTCCGATTAGATAAGCAGTGTGGGTTTGCTAGCAATTCAACATAAGACATTTCCATCCCCAAACTTTGAGTCTGTTATCATGGGTACCAAGGAACACGCGTCCAGTGCTGAACATACGAGACTACGCCTACAGCCCTGCCGGAATCGAAAGTTTTTAGTTTTCCATTTCGATTGTTGGGGCCCTGTGCTCAGTCAGAGGGCCGGACTCGGCGTGTCTGGCATGGGCGTGGGGTCGGGTCTGACGCGACTGATAAGACGCGCGACACGACTGTCGGCTGTGGTCGTTCCGTTCTGTTCGGAGCAGTTCTTGGGGCTGATAAATATGGGTTGCCCATCGAGGGAATGTCAACCCGGAAAGAGAGAGAAACAGAGCGAGAGAGAGAAAGAGAGCAAGAGAGCATAACTATCTGTGGATAATTTTGGAAAGTCTAGACTTGTCTGGCGAGTGGTTCGTGGTGGGTGGGGCGTGACCTTGCTGTGCCCTTTTCCAAACGCCAGCTGTGAAAACAGCTGGCACTGGCGGATACCAGTACCAAAGTACTTACCTCAGTGACGGCAGTGACGGCACTGACGGCCGGTGTTGCTTGGATCTGTATGCGCGTCTTGACCACGTCCAGTGGCTGCATGATGCAGACCTCCAGGAAGCCGGCCGATCCGCCGGCCAGCACCTGGAAGGCGGCACGCTTCGCTGCCGATATATCATGTGTCTGCACGCCCTGAGAAGTCATCTTTTGCTTTCAGTTCTGGTCAGTTCTTTATCGATACGAACGAATTTTTCAAACTTAGAATTTCAAGTGGCTTGTGTTCAGTGGTGCTTCAGTCAGTGCTCACTTTGTTATCCGATTGCAAGTGTCGGCGACAGGCAGTAGTACAAAAGCAGCACTCACAGCCAGAAGAACAATCGGGAAAAAAAAAGTAAATAATATTAACTAAATGATATGTGGAACGCTCTGGGGCCGCCGCACGCTTCGAGAACGCAATTCGCACTGCGCGCGGCGCCGAAGCAGCTGCCGGACCCGAACCGTAGGTCGCGGCAGAGGCCGAGCCCCGTCCGAGCAGAGGAATTCGGTAAATCCAACAGGGGTTTGGTGGTTCAAGGGGGTGGCGAGGTGTGCTGGAACGGGGTCGGGGCTAAGCTTTCGCCGGAGAACTGAGAACAGCGAACAGAGAACAAATAACCGGTAGTGGCATGTGCTGGAAGTGCTCGCCGGGTGGGCTGTCGCTAATTGAATTTGCCGATTCGATCGTGCGAAAAGCTCTTCTCTTGCCTTAGATTCTGATTATGGTTCTCTCAGATCGCTGAAAAAGCTGCAAAGATCTATCTGAAAGATACACAGAGAGCAAGCTCTTTTTTGGGCAGTGGCTGGTGTGGGAGGGACTGGGCGCAGGGAACTGTCAATGGAAAATTTTGATGAACCTGAGGGAGCTTCTGCAACGCTTAGAAAACCCGTACAAGTGACTGACTATCTAGCTGTCTCTCTTATGATAAAGAGATTAGGAAATCGATGTACGAGTGGAATATACCAGAGAAATAAAAACACAATTCGGTTATCTGTAAAATAGCTGAAGCACGAACGAGCATGAACGACATTTAACGAGTGAGTGGCTGCAGGTCCGATGTGTGAAAAGATAAGATAGAGAAAGGATAGCAGCTAATTATATAGGGATATATAGATAGATAGATAGATAGATCGACAGATAGATAGATCGATAGATAGATAAAAAGATTGATTGATTGATTGTGTAATATTATGTTAAATGAAGCGACAAACCAGACATTCAAAATGCCTTCTATCCATTCGCTTATGTCATTCATCCTTCTCTCCTCTTGAAGATATCTTCTTTTGATTTGTACGAGTAATCGTGTGTCCGTCTTTCGTTATCAGATGTCACATGCCAAAGATCTCCTTAGAACCAAAGTGGTATCTCAAGAGCCGTCAAACATGCTTAACATTTCTTAAAGAAACGTTTCCATTTATCCACTAGCTCCTTCTTCACCTCCGGATAAGAATCTCTACACCTGAGCACCGGACCAGACCAGACCAGCCCGGGCAATATTGCATCCATTAGATAGCTTATCTGTGCATCGCATTAACGATGTTCCTCACCCATGTAAATACCCGTAAGCTCAGAGACAAACAGATAGACAGAGAGAAAAAGAGAAAGGGAGAAAGGTAAAAACAATGAACAAACAAATCGTTTGACATTTTCCACATCTGTCAGAGCGCAAGTGTAGCCAGAGCGTGGTTTTATCTTTGGATGGAAGATGTATCTGCATCTGGTCATCCGCTCATCTGTTGATCTAGCTAGGGCTCTTGATTGGTTTATTGTTCATAGCTCACTGCAGGCCGGACATCAATCAGAGAGATCGGCCATGGAGCCACGAGATACTCGTCTCGTCGATTGAGGACAACTTTCATTTACATAAAATGCATTCTATACCAAATTGATAGAACAAATTGTTGGTGTCAAAAATGCTCCCACCCTTTCGGCCTTTCTGCCTTTCGGCAAGATGGAGAACCTTTCAGACTATTCCTATGATTTAGATGCCTTTCTTTTGGCTCCCCCAACTCTGCATCTGCATCTGCATCTTTGTCCATCCATCAGGGTTTGTATGTGTGTGTGTGTTTTATGATTGTCCAAATATTTCTGGCTGTTAATTATAGGCACGAGTTGGCGTGACTGATAAATACATAGATATATACGTATAGATGAACAGATACGAGTAGATGTGGTTGTGGATGTGGATGCATGGATGTGTGGAATTTAAGATATTTACTTCAACTGCAGAACCGAACCTCAAATTAAGCCAAGCGTTTAGGGGCTCTCAACTGGGACTGCGACTGAGACTAGAACAGAGGTTGAGGCTGAGGCTGAGCCAAGAGAGTCTCCGAATCGAAAGTCTCCGACACTTGGGGAATTTAAAACGCATTAGAAGCCATTAAAAGCGAATTAATCCAGGGAGCTCTCCGCACGGAGTGACCTGAGCTGAGCAGGAACTGCCCAGTCCCTGGCCTAATAATCTTGTCAAGTCACGCCATCAATTGAGTCCAGCTGGGCGATCCTCAACGGCAGCTAGCTATCCAACAAGAATAAAACAATACAAGGCAAGGGCATGAATGGATCGAACTCTGAATGGATCGGACACCGATTGAGGCTGGGAAACTCATTTCGCTTGGGCAATTTCTCGTCTTTCTCTTGATCTCGACTGCAGATGCACAGAGCACAGAATCCCTGCCACGAAAATGAATTTTCTCATTCTGTAATTAGCCCGAGTTTTACAAGCGCTACATGTGGCATGCACCATGCAAGCGCCGATTGATCGATCAAAGCCGCGATACAGGCTAATAAATCATTTTTCCATTTTCCATTTCCCAGTGTACGTACATATACTAGTGAGTACCGTACCCATCTTCCCATTGGCCCATAGGCCCATAGGCCCATGGGCAGTTCCAAAGTGAGAACTCACGATCGCCCGGGGCCGTCTGTCCGCCGCGGCGGTTCGTCTGTCTGTCAAAGGCTATTAACCCCATTTTTGGGTAGAACGTTCCACTTGTTCCACACTTGCGCGGCTCCCAGCTCGGGCCCTGAGAAACAAGTTGCCCCAAAGGCCAAGGCAGAAACCAGAGCGCAAAACGAAACCCAGAGAGGGGATAGGTTGAAGGTTGTTTAGAACCGCTGATCATCAAAGAATCCCCCAGAATTTCACTTCCAAAGGAGAGTGGGGGGAACCATCGCAGGCATCAGTTAAGAGTGTTTTGATTAATCTCAGTTTTGACAGCTGTCCAGGCGATGATTCGGAAGGAGATGGAGATGGAGATAGAGATAGAGCTGGCAGCTGTACGACTACTTACAGCCAGAAGCCTCTAATCTATGCTAAGGGGATCCTAGAAAAGCAACAGATCCTCTTAGAACCGTTCGAATTGGAGCAGATATTGAGGCTCCTTCTACCCAGCTCGGAGTGGGTTGAGACTTGACCCACTGTGTTACCCACCTGGCAACTGGCTCATGACCCACTCCGAGCCCAGAACGAGTTGTGCGATTTTCGCCCAAAACGAAAGTAAGTTACGGCATAGTCCAACCGGAACTCAAAATGAACCCAATCCAACCATAGCCCAGCCCAACGTGGACCGTATAAAGCCATGGGCTTACTGTCCCTCGTTGACCATTCACATGGAGGCGATTGCCACTTGGACACTGGCCCTGCTGCGGCTAATGCAGCTGCTCCACTGGAGCACTGCCTTGGGACCCTACGCCCTAGGGGCGGAGCAGCGCCCGCTTTGGATACTCGAGGATGGGCTGGCGAAGAGGCAACGAGAAGAGCGCGCGGAGGCGGACTATGCGACCACCACCAGAAAGCCCGTAGGATGGCGGCGACATACTCAGGAGCCGGGCTCCATTACCTTCCTGGTGCGCCACGAGGAGCGTCCCGCTGCGACTCGTGCTGTTGCTGCCTCGCTGCCCCAGCGACGGTTCATGATGCCGCAGCGCCTGCAGCTGCCGCACCAGTATGTACAGCAGCGCAGAGCGAGTCCGAGCAGGACCCGAAGCCTCCGCAGGCTGAGCCATCAGCGCCGGCACCTACCCGTCTTCGACAACGGGCCGGGGGACAATGCCCTGGCCGGGGCAGAGCATCCCATCTTCATTTACAATGGGACCAGGGGCGAGATGATCCTGAACACTATGCTGAGTGGCCAGCGCTATCCAATGCAGGAGCCGGTTCCCGGCCAGGTGCTCTATCCCCCCTCGACGCCCATGTTTCGGCCCAAGCCAATCGTAGAGCGGTTCCGGATGCCCGGCCAGCGCCAGCTGCTTAACCTAACCCTCATTCCTTTCTACGCACACGAGGCGATCACCAGCACCAGCAGCACAACCACGGAGCTGCCACCGACCACGCCATTGCCCACGTCCTATGAGACGCAGCTGCCGCGAAGCCAAAAGAAACGGAAGCGGAAAAAGGCAAAGCAGTACAACGCCTTCCACTCGCCCCAGGAGGTAGTCCAATGGCAGTCGGTGCTCCGGCGATCCACTGGAGACAACCACCGCCACTCCTCAGGCTCGGATGCAGAGCAGCAGCTGGAAGAGGAGGAAGAGCCCCAGGAGGAGGAAACACAGGTGCAGAACTGGCTGACAGAGGATGATCCGCCCGAGGCTGTGGAAGAGGTCGAGCAGCAGGAAATATCCACCTCAACCAGCGTCAGTCCCTTCCAGATCGTGTATTTCGATGAGAGCCTGGAGCGACCCGAATCTGACGCGCTGGACAGCACCACTATCTCCCCACCGCAGCGACTGAGCTCCCGATATGCCCTGAAGCGGGAATACTATGCCTTTCCAGTCTACACGCTGGGCAAGCTGCTCCAGCCGCAGCACCAGTCCCAGTCCCAGCTTCAGATTGAGTCCCAGGTGGAGGAGAAGCAGGAGAAGATCGAACGATCAGCGAGGAGCTCCTCTGAGCAGGCCCCCAGCACTTGGTTCATCCTGAACTCGCGGTAAGTCTTGAAAGGGTCTGGGGCCAACGCACTCCCCAACGATCTCAATCTGCTCCTTGATCTTCAGGTACAAGGGACCTCATCACCGATGGCCGGGAATGGGAACGGACAACCATACCAAGTACTACACATCCAAGTACATAGAGAGTGCATTCAGACCACGAAGATAGTGTATAGTGTTTTAAATGTAGCAAATAAAGACTGTACAAAATCACGTGGAAGTGATATACTCGTGGAGGAGTGGAAGGAGTCCGACTTAGATCAAAGATGTCATTGTGTGGACTCCCTGAAACTCATGAGAATTATGACAATGATTCTGATGATCATTAACGCCTCTCCAAAATACACATTTTAGACCAAAGAAAGATCTTCCCTTGAGACAGTTTAGATGGTAATAGTACCCTAAAGTAGAACAGTCATACAAACCATAAAGAGCAGCCATAAATTCCTGGGGGACACAAAGAGTGGTACGATCTTGCTTTGGAAAGTGATCGTAAACCGGGGATCGGGGAATGGACTCTAAAGAAAGGGCGTGGAAGAATGGAACATCTCTATTGGGTGACCCATGAATGACATACACACCCAGTTGCATAACCATAGCCCCATCGGGCTGTGCGAAAGAATGCCCAATGCAGGGCAGAGGCCTCGTCGGGCAGGCGTATGACCCAAATTCCTGAACTCCGAATCAGAATCAGAAAGAAAAACAAATTTCAATGTGTTAAAAAGCAAGACGGAAAACAACAGCAGCAGGGGGAAACTTTTCGGGTGTGGTGGGAGGGGGAGCCCGGGGAAAAGTCATCAACAAATTTTTATGGCCAATCGAATGGTGTGCGGTGCGGTGCGGCCCTTTCAAGCGATCCCCATCGAAGACCCTTCGAGCCGTGCCCCCTTCCCTTTCCCCGCTCGCTGCTGGCTGCAAAGGTATCTCTTGTACCTCCCGTACCTCTAGGCCGACCAGGCATCGGATCCATCATTCATTCAATCATTTTGTCAATGATGTGGCTCTCCATGCTGGACTGGACGCACGTTCATTATTATTATTGATTTCCCAGCTTAGTTTTCGCTCTGCCCAACACGGAGACTCTTCAGGGCTGCAATTAATTTTCTCGTTGTTCTACGAGCTGTGCCTCCAACTCCAGGCAGAAACCCGCTTGGCCTGGTGTCGGCCCTTTATGTTCTAGCCAGCCCCACATTGCTGTGGGGCAGTCAAAGACGCTGCTGAGCCTACACCCATCCCCATCCTCACTCCAATCCCATATGTCGGCTGATCCGAGATGGTGGCTATAAAAGCTCGGGTCGCGACTCTTTCTGGCCTTAGAACAAAAGCAACAGCGAACGCGAGTGGTTCTCGAGCAGATACCCGATAATACAGAACGATTCACAGATTGTTTTTGTTGGTTTTTTTTTTTTTATTACACTCCCAAAGGATACGGGACTCGTCCTAGTGAAGTGCATTGCAAATCTAAAATGTGGCAACAATATTTTGTGGTATGTGAAGAAAAAATAGGGGTAAAATCGAACCCCTGCACATAGTGAAACGATGGGGAAACCCCCAAAGACAAAAGACAGACAAAAGAATCAGAAGGAATGGATTTCCCAGACTCATGAGATTCTTTATCTTGATTTACAGATCTTCGCCGTCTTGGGGTCTGGGAAGGGCGGCGCCAGTGCCTTCTGGTGGCCCAAGACCACAACGTGAGTCCTTAACACAAGTCTCTGGAGGTTCTGGAGGATAATACGAGTATATCCTAACCCTCATGTATACCCTTCTGCTCTCAGGGAAGCACCCAATGCACAGATGCTCCAGCAGATCCCGCTGACCTACTTCCGCACATACACGTACCAGCCGCTGGCGGGCGGACCCTTCAGCGTCCCCTTCTTTGGCTTCGGAGCCGCTCAGACGCCGCTCCTTTCGCCGAGTCCGCACTACGACCCGTATGCTGTGACCAGCTACGCGGCTGCAAGGCGGCACGACGTCGCCGCCAAGCCAGGCGTGACGCCGCCGGCCAGCAGCTCCACCACCACTAGCAGCACTACTAGCACCACTACACCCGCTCCCACGACGACCACTACCACCACTACGACGACAACGACCCCGGTACCGACTACGACTACCAGCAGCACAACCACGGCGCCTCCTCCCGCCAATAGCATCTCGGGAGGAGCCTCGTTCTCCTCGGGCGGGACCTCTGGATCCTCATCTTCCCTGCTGCGCTATGGAGAGTATCCGACATACACCCGGCGGGTGAACAATCTGTACAACGCCCGACCCCAGTATCCGTACCCGGACTACTTCAACTACCAGCCGCAGGGAGGGTTGGCGGAGCCGGGGGTGGCAGTGGGACCGGGAGCGGGTGGCACTCGCATCCAGTTCGTGCCCTGCATGTGCCCCGTTAGCGTGCCCAGCCTGAGCAACTCCCTCACCTCTGCCGCTCCAGTAGCCGTTGGCAGTGCGTCCACATCCAACCCGGCGGCGCGTCACATCGACAGCCATGAGATGCAGGCTGACGCGGTTGTGGATGTGGATGCAGAGGTGGAAGGAGACCCTGAGGGTAATGACGATGACGATGACGTGGAGGAGGATGAAGGTGTCACCAAAGCACTGCCCGACCCCCAGGAGACGACATCGAATAGCCCCGTTTAGTCAACGCCGCCTGCCCAGTCACGTCCACTCCATAGTATTAATAAGACTTTGACTGATTTGAGCACGGGTGGATATGTCAGTTCTAGCTATATCTTATGATTAAAATTCCCTAAACTCTTTTTTTTCTCACATTTATTCTACGTGAAAATAAATTGCGAGCCTTAAAAACGGTAAAGTTTATATTTAATTTATTTGCATTTTTTATCAAAGCGATTGCACGGCCAAAACGATATGCAATATTCTGCAGTTTCAGCTAATATCATTTAGGCATATTTAAGTCAGTCAGTATGTACATAGTATGTACTACATACATACATATGTCAGCTTATGATTCTTAATGTCTGATGACTGCCTCATCCGTTTTCTCTCTCTGTATTTTGGAATTGCTTTCCGTCATGAGGGGAGGAGGCAATGGTATTCATCTTCACAACAAAACTAATAAAATAAGTATTACCATAAAAATTATGAAATTGTGGTGAAGTTTTGGAAAACACTTGTTACAATGACATATCACAGATGTCCGGATACAAAATGTCGTTGCTCTAGCTCTTATAATATCTGAGCACTACAGGCGGACGGACGGAGAGGCAGACATGGCTTAATCGAATCGGCTATTCATGCTGATTAATGTACGAAACGATTCCTTCTGGACGTTACACACATCCATTTTCACCACAAATCTAAAATACCCCAGTACTCATTTTGAATATCGGGTATAATTAAAACAAACGAGATTATCATCGCTGAGCTTATAGCATATTTAGTTATCGAAAATCAATTTAGTATGACGAAGTAGCAAATTATATGAAAACTAGTATCCGTTTGTAAAAAAGTCCAGCTTGTCACACGACGGCATCTGCATTTTGCGAGCATACTCCAACGAGGCATCACGATAATGCATCTCCGCATTGCATGCATCCCTCATAGTATTCCAAAATTTGTTTTCGACCATTATTTCCCACAGGTTTCCCAAAGGTTTATATTTCGTGAAGCAGTCCCGATTCTGTGCTAAATAATATGGAACCTTTATGTTAGTGGTCGTGCACTTTAGTGGAAACTTCTCCGAGCTAATCAGGCTATAGCTGGGAATATAGAAGAGATAGGCCATTATCAAGACAAAGATTATCAATACGATAAAGGCCCATTGAGGTTTGAACGACGAGAATCGGCCGCCATTACGTCCGGCGTCGAGTCCGCCATTTGATCCACCATTTGATCTGCCACTTCGCTTGCTATTGCCCCAGCGATTCCAGCTGCTCTCGCCATAGCAGCAACGTAGTTTTTGATCGAAGTCTTTGCGCATGGTACTATCCATTAAGACATTTTTAGCCTTAAGAAGGGCTTGAAAGGTCTCAGTGGCACTGGGGTCAAAACTTTTATCTGGATGTACTTTCTTGGCCATCTTTTTGAAGGACATTAATATTTGAGCTTCTGTGGCATTTTGAGGCACATCCAACATTTTATAGTAGTTATTGCCACACGAATGGATTCGACGCTCTGCTTTCTTCTGATCGATCGTATTCATTTTGATTTAGGGAAATATATAAAAAAATTTGTTCAAAGCTTATTTTACTATGACAAAATATCGGAGCTGAATAAATTATGATATTATGATATTGTTAGCTTGTGTTTCAGACTAAAAATATATTATATATCTGAACAAAGTTGTTGATTGATTTTATTAGGAGACTTATGCTAATTTGAAATTGAAAAATTGGAAATCCCAGACCTTATACAGAAGCTTAACGTGACTTACTTTGTCGAATACTCTCTGCATTCGACATAAGAGAGAGAGGATGATGTCCCAGTCTCGGGAGTGCCTCGTTCAGGAAAATTTAGAAGAAAACGAGGGGAACGCTGTGAGTTGCTGCGGCGACCGCAACTCTACATTTATACCCGATACATAGTCAGTATGGCTACATTGAGCGACAATGTATGCGTGCGGGAGAGACAGAAAACGTGTCTGAACATGTCGTCGGGCGCTGCGTAAAAATGATCTGATCTGATCCAGATACAGCAATCTCATAGATACGGTCATTCTCTATGATTGTGCGTCTTTAGTTTTCTCGATGCCCCAGATCTTCGTCCTTTGCGGGGCGGAAAGGGGTGTGGAAACTAACTCGTCAAGGTCCGATATCACAGAAGTGTGGATCAAAAATTTGGTTGCTCTAGCTTTTGTAGTCTCTGAGATCTAGGAACTCATTTTTTGCAATAGGCAAAGCCGACCATGAAACCTGTGTGTTAGAGAGAGACAGAGCGAAAGAGAATGAAATTGTTTTCTTGATTCTGGCTTTGATATTTATACGATCTGGTTTAGATTTTGCATTCTAGAAGATATAGTCGTCTTCTACGATTTAACGTTTTCTGTTTTCTCGTATCTTTGAAATTCTGGATGCCACAGATTTTCGCCATTTGTGGGGCGGAAGTGGGCGGGGCAATGTTTTGAAATTGATTTGTAACAGTGACATATCAGAAGTCCGGATATAAAAACTCGTTTCTCTAGCTCTTATAGTCTTTGAGAACTAGCGCTAATAGGGACAGACAGACGGACGAACGGACAGACAGACATGGCTCAATCGACTCGGCAATTGATGATAATCAAGAATGTATATACTTCATGGAGTCGGAAACGCCTTCTGCTGGCCGTAACACTCATCAATTTTTACCACAAATCGAATATAGCCCTATATTCATTTTGAGTATAGGAAACTATTTTCCCTTTACAAAGCCTTTACATTTAGTTAGCGATCAGAGCCGTAAATCCAACTCGCTTGAATGAAATTGTCACGATTAATACTTCAGTACGGTACTTCAGTAGGGTAAGTACCTCTCCCGACAACAGAACAGTACTCATTGTAACCGATTTCTGGTTAATTTCACTTTCATTTATTAAGTCGAATTCGTATGTTTCATCAAGTACATTTACACATTTATATGGTATCTTTATAAATATTCTAATACTTTTGCGCTTGCTGCACGACGATTTCAACTAATCCGAGAGTCCAGCCCAGCCCGTGTCTGGAGCTCCCCCATCACCATCACCGCTGCCGCTCCGCTAGCGTCCGCAGCATCCTTCCAGCATCGGTCCAATCAATACATCAATCAACAATTAAAATTACATTTACTTATCTAGAGATGAACTTGTGCACCGAGTCTTTGAAGTAGGGATTAACTTTCAAAAAATCGATTTCAGCATGGAAAAACCTTGATCTCACACCTTACACACTCATTACGCGGCGGCATTGCCCACATTCACCGCATTCATGCGAAAATGCGTCAAAGTTGTCTAAACTTAGTTAATGCATAGGCTAGTACAAAAAAGGAGATATAAGTAAGTATACAATTAATCGAGGGAAAATATATAATCAGTCATTTAAGTTGTAGATATACAATACATATACATACATATAAATATAAATATACATACATATAGATATACAATACCCACGCGCACATACGCGTGTCGCTATAATATTCATATTCACACACATACGATTAGATATGAACTGTTGCATTAACGCAATTACAATTAGAATTAAAATTACATTTATGTATGATCTGAATCGAACATTTCAAGAGTTTTACCCTAGATTTTTACCCAGGCTTTGTTTGCGCCTCAAACTAAGCCGGGAAAAAAAAAATCATCTCTTACCCGCTATTACACAATATTGTATATCAATCATTCTAAGTGCTACGCTTTCGGGCTTTCGTTCAGAAAGAATCTGCATCTTCTCCTTTTCTTTTGCATCTCTTACTTCGTGTCGTACTCGCTTTGTTTCCTTCGCTAGCTATCGCTTTCGCTCTTTGTGTTTGTTTTGTGTGCTGCAGTTTTTGTTGCTGTCCCTTACATTTTAAAGAAAATTGCATTAATATGGCCTATATATCTATATGAATACACATATAAGTACCTATCGTATAAACCTATCGGTGGAGCTGCTGCTGCTGCTGCCACCTTTTCTGCGCATCCAACTTATCGTGCACATACCGCACATAAAATCTTTTCCTCTTCATTATCTTTCTTCAAAAAAAAAAAATATATATACCTTTTCTTATAAGATATGATTTTTTTTTCGCATGCGTATTTTTGTTATTTGTTTGCCCTTTTTCCTACTGTTCCTCGTCCTGTTTCTCATTCTCATCAGCATTTACTAGAACTTTTCCTCCAACCGATTGCATCGGTGGCCGTCTTCTAAAAAAACTTCTCTATCTACTCCTTTCGAAAAAAAAAAAAATATTTACCCTCAAGCGAGTTTGTCGATTTTCGTTTAAACATAATGAGATTGCGCAAGGCTAAGCGAGCAGATCATTCACGCTGAACCATTCATCAGCCACACAGGTGCCGTGCCACGCGCTGAACACACGTGAAAATCATTTATAAAATTGGATCGGGCGAGAGTCGCTTTATCACAGGACCTGCGCCTTCGATAAATGCCAAGAGTTGCGGTGGCTAGTGCCAGGGGACAACGTGGCAACGGACACACAAACAGAATAAATACTACAAAAAAATACTACTACCAAAAAAATAATAACTTAAAGAGCGTAGAGTAGAGTCATGCTTGAGGGGATGCATGGGGAACGAACGAACACACACTTAAAAACTTTAAAAACTAAATGCTGGTAAATCTCAGATCTCTCGTAACTAATAACTAAAACTAAGGACATACAGATAGATAACTATAGCTATCCATGTAGCAGCGCCTCGCCGGAAAACGAAAAGACCAGCGGGAGTCGCAGAGCCAAACAGCAGCTGCAGGCAGGGCCAGGGGGCAGTGTCCGATTTTGTATTTTTTGTTGTGTGATTAGCCCGCTCGCAACATCGTCCACAGCTCCGTGTCCAACTTCTTAGAACGCTCCCACTGCAACGCCAGCTCCGGGTCGGCTTCAGCCTCCGTTTTCCATTTTCCGTTATCGTTTCCAACTCAGACAAAAGTCTCCCGGATGACGGTGCTGCTGCTACCACGGCATAGATCTTAGAATTCGGTTGATTGTCAGACAAATGACGAGAAGCCGGGCAGTGGTGCCCTCGATCTGGCCATATTATTGACAATAATCTGGCCACCATTGAGGCTCATCACTGCACTGCCCTCCGGCTCGGAGTCTGTGTAGCTCGAGTAGTTGCGCACCGGCTTGGTCTTCTTCCAGGACTGCCGCAGCGAGTCATTCACATTCGCATAGTGATTGACGAACGAGTGCGGATCGCTCCTCACGCTCTCATTCTCGCTCTCAGAGTGCTGTGGAAGAGAGTCGTCATGTTATTATTGGTCCAACGAGTGCGAAAACCATCGCACAATTAGAGCCGACATACCTGGGATGCCTCCGAGCTGCTCACCTCGGATGGCTTTTCCGTAACACTGCTGTCGTCGGGATTCTCGTCGTAGCACTTCAGGCTCTCCTCATCGCTGTGGTACGCCACCGATGCGGGCGAGGGTCGTGGTGGACTCTTACCCAAATGCACACTCACAGGCTGGTGCCGGTTGGTAGACTTACGTCCGAGGGTTCCCAGGGTTCCGCTGCGCAAAGTTCCAACGCTGTTCAGGGTGCCGGTGCCGACTCCGTGACGCGAACGATACAGCTCTAAAGCCAGCTCCTGGCGTTCATCAATTGACATGGCCATGGACTCCTCCAGCGTCTTTTGCGCCTCCTCTGCAAGAAACGCACGGGCCACATTTGATTACTCTTAAGATCTCTTCCACAAGTTAACGCCTCCACTTACGCTTGTACTTGTAGCTCTTGCTCTTCACACAGAGCACAGCAATGACCATGACAATGATGACGATCGAGGTGGCCGCCAGAGAGACCATGAACCAGGTCTGCCTGTAGAAGGGTTTGTGCTGCAGATAGCCGTATTCCAGATGCAGCTTCGAGGGCGTCAGTATCGAGTCCTTCGAGTAAACAGGGAACGATATTCCATACTTATTGTAAGCAATTACCCGGAACAAATACGCCGTCGATGGCATCAGGATGTGGTAGCTGACGGTAAACTCCTTCATGGTTCCCTTTCTGGACTGCTCAATCTTAGTCCAGCGGGAGTCGTCTAAGCGAAGATAGGGAGTTCTATTAGCTGCGATTTGAGGGAGGGTTAAGACGTTAAGATGTTAAGGGTATTGCTTTTTGCTACGATTAGTTGGGTGTTGCAATGGGCTATTATTTGGGTATAACTGAAGGGAATATACAATGTACTCGTACTCGTATACAGTGAAATATAATATCAAATGAGGTGGAAAGAATAAATCTAATTATGGGATCGGGTCGGGTTTGGTTAGTTAGTTACTTTATTAGTTCGGTTCTAATATCTACCGGATAGCAATACTTACAAATAAATGAGGGCTCTCCATTTTCTACGCAAGCATTTGATTTGGAGAATGATTTTTTTTTTTAATATATAGATAAAGTAATTTTTGGATTTAGAACCAAGCCACCAACGATTAATCGAATAGAAGGGTATAGAAATAGATAAAAAATATATATACATCGCATAAGTAACAAATATACTCGTATGGAGCATGTACCATCCGCCATAGATATCACTGAACTCCAGTCAGTACTCACCCCGCTTCTTGGCCTCGATGAGATAGCCCAGGATGGGGCCGCGTCCCGAGGGTCCATTGACCCAGTGGATCTCGACGCTAGACAGGGTCTTCGTGAGAGTGAGATCGCGTGGGGCCACCGGAGAGCCGTCCTGGGGGCCAGTGGTCACATTCGCGCTTACTGCCGGTCCATAGTCATTCGTCTGGGCGCGTACAGTGAAGGTATAGGTGACCTCCTCCTCAAGATTCTGCACACGTAGCGTGGTGTTGGACACCTTCTGCTTCACCTGCTTGCTGAACTCTATGCGAGATAAAGATGATAGATGAGGTTGAGATGAAAGGTTCAGAGCTGCGGTCGTGGATTGGACTTACTTTCATTCTCCTCGGTGGTCTCGTAGGTGACCAGATAGCCAACAATCTCGCCATTGAGGAGCTTGGGCGGGTCCCAGGTCACCTCCAGACTCTGCATTGTGATGTCCGAAAAGCGCAGATTGAGCGGGGCACTGGGCACGCCCGGCATCGTCTTGACCGTGACGGGAGCGGACCTCGGCCCGTCTCCGGCCGGATTGAAGGCCAGCAACTGGATGCGGTACTCGGTGAACTTGTCCAGGAAGACCAGGCTATGCGATGTGGCGGTGGCCGAGACCACCTCGATCTCCTCCTCGAATTTGCGGCCCGGCTCGAGGGCCTGCGGCGACCAAGTGACCAAATAGAATATCTTGTAGCCCAGAATCTCTCCATTCTGGCTGCTCTGCTTCGGTGGCTTCCACCGCAGACGCACCTCCGTGCTGGATATGGCCGTTGCATCCACACCTCGCGGCTCGCCAGTGGGCACCGCCTCGCCCACGTACACTGCTGTTGGTGGCGTGGCCGGGCCCGGGCCTTGCGAATTGAATGGCAGCACTACGATCTCGTAGTTGCGATCCTGCTGCAGGTCGGATAGCACCACGCTGTTTTCATTGATGCCCATAACGTCGGTCTTTGGGGTCGACTGCAGTGCCGGGGCGAAGTCGGACAGCTGCTGGTACAGTATCCGGTATCCCCCGGTGGCCGCATCTCCGTTCCACATGCCCGTCTCCAACGCCCCCCACTGCACTCTTACCGAGGTGGTCGTGATGGGCACCACCTTGAGTCCGCCCACACCCACCGCAGGGGCGGCGGGCAGGGTGCGCACCACAATGCTCTCTCGGCTGAACGCCGATGGTCCCAGATCGTTGGTGGCCTGAATGCGGAACTGGTAGGTGGTGTACGGACGCAGACCAAGGGCCGTGTACGAGCTCAGGGTGGGATCGACGCGCTCGGGCAGCGGCTGCCAGCGGCCCTCGTTCTCCCGCATCTCCACCGTGTAGTATCGTAGCGGGGCAAACCCGTCGCGGCCCGGTGTCCAGTTGAAGGTGATCTGATGGGCCTGGATCTGGCTGCGCGACACCTGCGGCCCGGACGGTGCCTGCGGACGGTCCCTGTTGTTTGTGGTGTACACCAGCACCGAGGCCGTCTTCCCCCATCCGAGGCGTGTCTGGGCCGTGACGCTGAAGCTGTAGTAGCGCTCAGGCATCAGACCGGTGGCCCTGAACGTGCGGTCCGAGGGCGGGAACTCGCGGCTGTAGTTAAGATTGGCACTGCCGTTGAGAGTGTAGGTGACCTGGTAGGCTAGGATCTCGCCGTTGGGGTCCATGGGCACGTCCCAGATGATGCGTGCCATCGAAAAGGTCACATCCGGGAAGCTCACGTTGGACGGGGATCCGGGGGTGTCCTCGAACGTCTGCACTCTAATGGGAGGCGTGCTGAGGGCTCCGTTGCCGAGCCTCGTGTACGCCAGCACCTGGACGTGGTACACCACAAATTTCTGCAACTCTGTGAGGGTGGTGGTGAACGAACTGTTGTTGGGTATCGTCTTGTACAACACCTGCATGCCGCGCTCGGTGGCCGCGTAGTACACCTTGTACCCGTCGATCTGGCCATTGCGATGGTGGGGCGGTATTTCGCCCCAACGCACCACCACCGTCGTGGAGGAGGTGGCGTTGGCCTCCACATGCAGCGGGCCGTAGCTGGGTACGGCTTCCCTGGTGCGCTCCATGGCCAGGCCGCTGTCCAAGGAGCAGCCCACGTCATTACAGGCGTTCATGATCACCTCGTAGAGGGTCCACTCCTCGAGGCCTTCCAGCACATGCGAGTTGGCCGTGTGATCCTCGATCATCACAGAGCGTGGTGGATGCTTGGAGGGCTTTCCCGTGCGCTCCATTTGGCGGTAGGTGACGTTGTAGCCACGCGGATTGCCGAACCACTCCATCTGCTGCAGGGGTATCCAGCGTACGCGCAGCTGCAGAGCGCTCATCGCGCGGACGGTGACATTGAAGGGGGCATGCATCGGCTTGGCCTGGATCGTCTGAAAGTCCTTGGTGGGGTCCGAGGGCCGAGAGCTGCCCACCACATTGGTGGCGCTCAGCCGCAGGCGGTACTGGGTGAAGGGCATCAGGCCGGTCACGGTGAGGGTCTCCGCATCGGGATCGCTGATCTCGCAGATGGTAAACCAGGTCATGTTGCGCGCGGTCTGCGCCTCCACCTTCCACTTGGTGATGCTCGAATTGCCGTCAAAACCGGGCGTAAACTGCAGCACCACCGAGAACGCCTCGATGTTGGACAGGGCCAGGGTGGTGGGCGCATGCGGCAACACTGGCTCCACCCCCGACTGGATCGTGGCCGTTTTGGGCGGTCCGCTGCCCACCCGCGTCCAAGCGCAGACCTCGAACCAGTAGTGGGTCGTCGCCTGTAGTTGGTTCACCGTCAGCTCGTTGTCATCGGCAGTCAGGTTGAAGGACTTCATGGTCTCTGGGTGATCCTTGACCTGATAGCGTACCGTGTAGCCGGTGAGTACGCCGTTGGCGAAGCGCGGCGGTGCCCAGAGCACCTTGACGGACCGATCGGAGACGTCGTCAAAGTGCAGGGCCGTTATCTCATCGGGCACATCGTCCAGGGTCTCCACCGGCATCATTTGGCTGGCCACACCGTCGCCGGGATCGGTGAAGCAGAGGACGGTCACATTGAACTTGGCGAACTTGTCCAGCCCGCCGAGAACCGTCGACTGCTCGGCCAGGGGATCGATCAGGCTAGGCGGTACCGTCATCATGCGTCGCTCTATGTCGCGCTCCTCTCCATCGACGTGCCGTCGCTGCCACGCCTGGATCTTGTAGCCCTGGTTGATTCCGTTGATCTGCTGGGGGTTCGGTGGCTTCCACGTGATCTGTGCCGCCGTCGAGTTGATGGCCTTCACCTGGACGTTGGTGGGCGGTGCCTCGGGCACACCCTCCTTGGTCTTGATCTTGGCCCCTTCGGTGTAGACGCCCACGCCCATGTTGTTGAAGGCGGCAATCTGGACGATATAGTCCTTCCACGTGATCAGCTCTTGGATGAGGAAGTTGCGCTGCGCCTCGTTGGTGATATTCTGGTAGGACCAGGGCACGTTGTTGTACCCAAAGAGCCGGTAGCGCAGAATGTAGCCCAGGATCTGTCCGTTTCGGTGCTCCTCCTGCGGCGGCTGCCACTGTGTGATGATCTCAGACATGGACCGTGCGGAGCCCACAAAGCCTACAGGCGGGCCCGACGGAGCTGTGGGATTGGAGTCAAAGGAGAACTATCAGTGGTTGATTCCTAATGTCGTTGGAGGAATGTGGAGGTGTTCAAGTGTCGTGTGTGCTCTGCGGGGAGAGCGCAGTCTGTACACGTCTGTACTTCTCCCTCCCAGTTCTCAGTGGGTGTGTGTGTTCTCTGGTGAGGACTCTGGATTCTAGTGTAGTCTAGGGTAGTGTAGTGTAGTGTGGAGGAGTGTGAGTGTGTACCATGTACCTCGGTAAAGCGGAAACTCTACGCGCGTTTGATCATCCCAAACGGGCGGCGATGGCGATATGCGATTTTGACGACAACGATAGCAATTAGAAGTACAATACATACAGGGTTTCAGCATTAGTTCTTTACACTAGTATACAAAACTACATCCGTACATATGTACACATATAATATAGTATGCTCTTATATGGCTGGATGATTGCAATAACAACATCAAATCAAAGGCGGTAAAGGTATTTCAAAGTTTATACTTACAAAACGATAAGCAATCGAATCATTAAATACAAAAACCAAAACAGAAGAAATCAAAAACGATTGCAATCGAAAATCGAGCAACACAGTCCGATATTATAATTTCTCGATATTTAAGTATCTCTCCGCTGCCCACTGAACCGAAACTTGTTCACCAGGAAAACGTATCTGTGATCATGGATCATGTATCAGGCATTTTGTAAGTGCTGATGAATGCCTATGACGACGCGTTTCGATTTGTCAGCTATCGATATAAGCCAACAGGAAAGGTATCGCACGCTCGTGATTTCTTGAGAATCATGATCCATGATTGCATGCATCATAATTACAAGGCATATATACATATGTGTTCACCAGAACTATCGTGAGAACTCCATCATTAAACAGAAATCAAGTCGGGCACTGTCACTGAACATGAAACTATGTAGTAGAGTAGTAGAGATGGACTTCTGTAGAAGAATTTCTGTAGTAGAATTTCCGTGAAATTGAGCAGGAAACATCGGAACACATTGCGTGTGAATGGCCGGTATTCGATAGAAGGAGATCCCCACATTTTGGGGGGAAAAACAGGGTGGTATAAGTGATCAATTAATCGCAGAGCCGCAATAAGGCCTTCTAAGTACAGATTTTTAGGGAAAAGAAAAGTGGGATTGGGCGATTGATCCATCATTATGTCTACTAGAACTTATCAAAACTATACGAGTACTACAAAAATTCTTCAGATATTGGTTTTTCTCTTATGACAGCGAGATCCGAGATGGATACAAATATCAGACTATATAGAGTTTATATTTAGGATAGGAAATCGGGAAATTCAGCCAAAAAAAATTAGGGTAAATCTCTTTTGCATACAAAATAATGATGATAATCAAAGAGAATATATACTGAGGATAAACTGAGGATGCCTCATGAAATCAAGATGATTTTTGACTGAGGAAAAGCAACATACGCAGACACATAATACGACATACGACTTACAAAATAAACTGGAGAAGGAGCAAACAAAGTGATTTGGATGGACAAACGGGGTGGATGCCTTGATGGAAACTTCTTCCGTACTCACCTTCCTGGGGCAGCTCAACGACGTTGCTGGGCTCCGAGGGGGAGCCCTCGCCGACGCGATTGATGGCACTGACGCGGAACTGGTAGACGGTGGCCGCCTTGAGGTTCTCCAGCAGTATCCAGCGCTGGTTGGCCGAGACGTTGCTCAGTTCGGTGATCCAATTGAGAAGGGGATCTGGAACTGGACCTACGAATTTTTCTGTGATGTTAATGTGTTGAAGAAAAACAACAGACAGACAGAGGGACAGTCGAAGGAATGGTAGAAGATGGAGTGAGTGTGTCCATAGAAAGTGAGAAAAGGTTCAGTTGTGAGAGAAAGAGTGGTGATTATGGGCGATTAGTGGTGGGAAAGGAATGTTGAATGATGGATAAATGGATGGTGATTAGGGGGTGAGTTGTGGTGAAGAGGGTGGAGTTTACAGCGTGTTCCGTGTGTTGATGGTGTGTATTGATGATGTGTGATGTGTGTACGCGATGAAAACGAAGTGCAAAACAACAAATTACAATTGAAAATTAGTCAATCAACGTATGTACCAAAGGTTATCATCAATAATCAATAAAATAATATAATACAATGTACATAATTATTAGAAGAAAAGAGAGATAGAGAGAGAGAGAGAAAGAAAACATAATATATGTATCAAAATCTTGTATTTTGTTGTCTAAATGGAATATTTGTTTGTTATTGAAAATGCTGTGAAAGGTTCTCCCTTGCCCCTTCCTCGCGGAACGGATTAATGTTTATCTTTATCTTCATTTTACGTTGCTTCCTTCGTTCCACCTGCTTTCCCTTTTCGGGTATAAATCATAAATCCAATCCAATCCGATCCGATCCGGAGGAGGCCACCCGCAACCAATAACCAAAAACTACAGTACCAAAAAGGACCCCGAAAAGGAAAGTACAACAAAAAAAAAAACAAAACAAGCTCCAAGAGGGGAAACTTACCCAATTCGGAGACCTCACGTCGCTGGATAATAAATTTGGAGATTGGACTGTTGCCATCGAATCCGGGCGTCCAGGACACATTGATGCTGCGCTGCTGCGGCTCCGGCAGACGTTCCACCCTCACGTTGCTGGGCGGGAAGGGCAGCTCGATGACACTGAGCCGGGCCGCCCGTGTCTCGTTGCCGCCCGGCGATGTAACCACGCACGAATAGCTGCCCACGTCGCTGGCCCGCACCGCCTGGATCTCCAGCTGCCCATCCGCCTGCACTCCGATCCGCTGCGAGTTGCTGATGGGCGCCATTTGGCCCTCTCGGTACCAGTCGATGTTGTACGGCACGCTCGGGTCGCTGGACACCTTGCACTGCAGTGTCGCGGTCAGGCCCAGGAGCACGATGGTGTCCACTGGCGGCTGTATGATTTGTGTCCGCACTGCGGGCAAAACCAGAGGAGACGGAAGAGAGAGAAAAATGGGTACGGGAAAACATTAACAACACGGCAATGCAGATTAAAAGTGCCGCGAGACGACGGCCAATGTTGCACCGACCGCAAGTGGCAATGACAAGTCGTGACAGCGCCCCTCCCCTTTTCATTACCAGCCCCTCTGGCAGACTGGCAGACAGACAGACAGACGTACTATGCCACCTCCCGATCCCCCCCGCGTATACTCGCGAAGATAGGAAGGGAATTAAGTTTTAAAGCCCCAAACAGACTGACACACAAGGCCCGCATGGTGGCAGCCTGGTCTCGGGCAGCTCCAGATAGCGGGGCATGCCCGGCCAGGGGCTGCGCATGCCACAGGTAAATAGCGGTAATGGAGTCCACAAGTTTAAACTGGATGTCCTTCCAGTGGGGAGCTATTGAGTTTCCCTTGGTGATTGCATCGTCCATCGGAACTCCCATTGAGGATTCGAACATTCTTCGCTTCATGCCAGTCTTTGTTTTCTTTTTCTTTATTTTGTTAGTGAAACGACTCCAACTACAGGGGAACAAACATGCAGATTAACAACAAATAGAGCTTACATCGCGAGTCTACGGATTGTGCTAGGCATTCTCTGGGTTGGCTGCCCGCTTCGAGGACTACTGGGTATCCCTTAGTCGGGGCCAATGATTCGTCGGGGCCTCATTCTTCTCTGGCTGGTTCCTTTCTGTTTGGCTTTCTCTTTTGATTTTATTTATTTTATGTATGTTTTTTTCACTTCCCTGTTTTTTTCTTTCTTTTCTCTCTCGCGTTCTTTTTTATTTATTTTATTTTTTTTTTTGCTCATTTTTTAGCTCTTTTCAGTCACTTGGCCCGCATGCATCAAAAGTTCAACGTGCCCCGTGGCCCAGACATTGTTGGTGTTGCTTTTGGTGTTGTTGTGGGGTCTGCTAGTCCCCCCACATCCATATGGGACGGGATGGGACGGGCCGGGGGACGGGATCAACCGAACTGGGCCTCGGCTGAGCTGAATGGCATTAGCACCATCACCAGCGAAAGGTCCTTGCAAATGGAAGTTTTATTCTGTGGCTCCCCCCCTACCGCTTTTTTTTTTTTTTTGCATTTCTTTGCCGGACTTGGGCCACCACTGTATTTTATGCAACATCACACACTGCACAGCACACACTCCCCTTTGAGTGGTGGAAAACTGGCATCATTTTGGTGGTGCTGGTGTGGTGCGGTGTGGTGTGGTGGTGGTGGTGCTCCTCCTGGTTTTGGCTGAGCGACAGCGTGTTCTCCCAATTAGCTGCACTCCGATGTTTCCTTTTAGAGCTTAGCGCATGGCCAAAAATACGAGTTAGTATGTGTACGAATTGCATGCCCCAGACCCGCGAATCAACTTTAATTGCACAAACAACACAATGGAGGACCTCTGTGCCACACAGCAGCAGCAGCAGCAGCGGCAGCGGCAGCGGCAGCACCAACAGCTTTTAAAGAATCATTTGAATCGGGCATTTGTGGTGGGGCAGTCAAAGCCCCGCCATGCCATCTATGGCTGGCCGAGAGCAGATTTTTGTATTATTTCAAAAGCAATTGATGCTGCCCAGGGGCATCAGGGTGTACTTCAAATGGAACAACGAGTACCAGTGCTGGGGCCACGGCGAGTGGCGTGGCTGTGGCCTGAATGTCCATCGGTGATGCTGCCCTGCTGTTGCTGTTGCTGTGTCAGTCCCGATGACATAGTTCGTACATTATTATTATTGGACCATGCATTTTAGTTGATTTGATACGATGTCAGTCTGCTGCTGCAGCTCTCAAATGTCATTGGCAATCAGACAGACAGGATACAGCAGAGAGTGAGTGGCATAGAGATTTTGGGGCGGCACCCTACCACCTACCCACGACCAGAATCAGGTGGAGAGAACTTTTCGTTAAGTAAACCCAATTTGAATCTCTTTTGTGGTCACACGGCTGACAGCATTTCAGTTACAGTCGAAGGATGTGCGTTTGCCACATCAAAGCCCTGTCACCAAACAATTGATGGGCGTGGAGGGAGCTCTCGCCCGGTCGAAACCAGAGCCAGAGGTTGGGCTTATAGGAAATTTCTGGGGCTTTTGTTATTGCTGTGCCACAAGCCGAACTCTTACGCATGGAATGCAATCACTTGAAAATGCCACAACAAAAAACAGAAAAACAACAACAACCAGTTTTAGCTCCGCACCAGCGTCGAGGGATCCGACTCGGGGATACCTAATGCTGTCCGCTTAAATGATAGATCACACCCATGTATATATCGCTGTACAAAGCATTCGATTCGATTCTGCAACTGTTGCTTTGTCACCATCATTAGCACGGAAACAAGATACCCTTCCGTGTCACACGGCTACCGGGTACACAAACGAAACCGGGGAGCGCACAAAAACAGTCGAAAGCCTTGTTAACTAAACGTTAAACACTCAACTCGGTCGGACGTAGACCAGACCAAAACAGACTCGCTTAAAACTAGCAGACAGAGTGGTGGAGCAGCCAGCAAGCAATTAAATTTCGGCGACTCAGTGGGGGAGGATGATACCCGGGGCTAGAGCTGGGCTCTGGGGCTATGGGGCTATGGGGCTGTGCGGCTATGGGGCTACGTGGCTATGTGGGGCTATGGGCTTCGCATAACTTACCTAACACGCTCAGTAAGGCCTCGCCCTTGACGCTGCCCGCCTCGTTGGCCCGCACACAGATGTAGAGGCCCGCGTCCGAGGGCCGGATATTCGAAATAAGTAAATCACCCGATTCGAGTATCTGAACGCGACTGGATATCTCAACCAGTTGGGTTTCTGTTGGGCGATAGGCGATGGGCGAGTCGTTGATTGTGCGTCGATTGTCCGTCGGAGGCGGCAGGCATGCGACAGTTGGAGGCCGAGATGTAGTTGTAGTGGTGGTAGTAGTAGTAGTAGTAGTAGTAGTAGGTTGGTAGTTAGCAGGTGCAGTAGCAGGTACAGGTACAGGTACAGATATGGGTTCCGCAGCAAGCAATTGTCAAGCGGTGACATCGGTTTCATTTGGTCATTTTTGTATGTTAGGATTATCAATTGGTTAGAGGGCGTACAAAAAGAACACAGAGACACAAAAGAGAACATGAAATTAGCATTAGTTGGTCCGTGGCTGGTCTGTCCGTCTGGTCCATGCTGCAGGCGACACGGGACAGATAGACTGGCACTGGCAGTGGCACACTCACCATTGTAGATCCAGGTGACGTTGGGATTCGGCGAGCCAATGGCCCGGCATGAGATCGTTGCATCCTTTCCATCCAGGGCGGTCACGTTCTGGGGCGGCTGCTCAAATACGGGCGCTGAGGCTGTACAAAACGAAGGAGACAGATCACGATGGATTAGAGCAATGCCCAAATATTGGTGTGGTGTTCCACAAGGACTTGACACCGTTCGATGGAAGATCAAATCAAATCAAATCAAATCAATTATTGCGTGAGTAAAAGGGGTGTGTGTGTGTGTCACAAATATATATGTATAAGTATATCCTAGGTGTACATCTATTTACGCTAATTGTTTCTGTTCCTAAGTCTAGATCTTACATTTACTTGTTCTAGCAACATTCATGCAATGCTCTTTTGTTAGCCATTATTGGCCCCACCCCGCGGTCGTATCAATATTCTCTTTGGACATTTATCCAACCAATGATTACAGCGATTAACTGCTTCATTGGGGCAATCTTCCTTCCTTCTTGTTTTCGCCCTGCCACTGAGCTGACTTTTGCAATTATTATTACACGGAATTAAAGGCAGGGCAATTAATCATGATGCCTGATGCCTGATGCTTCTTTTTGTTCAGACAGCTCCACAGCTCCACAGTTGCACAGCTCCACAGTTGCGCTGTGCACTCCTTTATTCTTCTCCATTTTTGCTAGCGGTTCGGATAATGTAAATTATTTATTGGATTTTGAGTGGCACACACATACTGCTCCTGCCCATGTCCCTGCCCCTGCCCCTGCAGCTCTCCTTCTCGTGCTCCAGCTCGTGCCACTGGCGAATAATGGTGATGGCGATGATGACGTCGCAACGTCGCTTGCTTTTCATTCTTATGGCCAAATGCCACGCGCTGTTAAAGCCATATTAAGGCTATAGCCAGTGCTGTAGTGTACCCAATAGCTGCCTCGTTTCTCTTCCGACTCCATTGCCCGATATGTAATAATCTTCGCAATAATTTCCCATGATGAAGCAGTCCCGTTAACTACGCTTATGTAAATAAGTGCATAAAATTACAATAAAAGTTTTTCCCCGACTGTTGCTGTTTTCCTTCAACATTAAGATATTAAGTGCTCCACGTGTGCGTGTGTGTGTGTGTGTCTGCCTGTCCCTGTGTGTGTGTGTGTGTGAGAGTGGTACGCCACAAGGTATGCAACAATGTTGCTGCTGCAAGTGCAATTGTTGGAAATCATAAAGACATCAACTCTGCTTGAAATTAAGGACTGCACAGTGAATCACTGGGAAAAACGGATATTTACATATGTGTATGTACATATATGGGTATATATGTGTGTGTGTGTGTATGTAAAGGGGGGTACATCATGCGGGCAACTTTAACGGGGGGTTAGCACAATACATTGTATGATTAAACAGGCTCCGCGGGGAAGTAACAGACCTCCAAGTAGCTTAAAGCCAGAATCCCACAAAAGATGATGGATAGGGGGAGGGCTGACGGGGGGGCGCCAAGAGGGTGGCTGTTGAGGGTTTTATTAATATCCACTTAGAGGACCATTAAGCTAATAAAAGGATGATGGAACCAGAAAGGAAAGGGAAGCTGAAGCTTTAGCAGCTCTCGTTGATTGTTGCATTCCGTGGCAAAGCACAGTGATCCATCTTTTCGAGTACGGGTCTCACTAGGACAGAGAGGCAGAGACTGGCACCTTTAACTGCAAAGCTACTCTGTGAGAGAGAGAGATAAAGGGGATAAAAAGGTATCAAAATAACAGATGTAACACACTAGCCTGCACATCCACTTGGGGGACACTGATCTATGGGCGTGACATGACAATCGTACAACATATAAAAACCCATAAAAAAGAAACAACCAGTTTTTACTGTAACTCTAATTTTGGTACAAAAAACGAGTACAAAAATCTATAAGCCAAAGCCCTGGCGTGGCGTTGCAAAAACCAGAAGTGGGTTTTGACCAAACTCTGCGAATCGGGCTGGAACACTACGGATGTACAAATTTTTTTGTACTAAAAGTACCTCAGCTCGTATGAAATATTATGCGTTCATTTTCCCATTTGTTAAATGTAATTTTATTTGTTAATTTGTTTGTTTTAATCCGCAAAAAAAGCTTATGCATCTGTAACTAATAAAAGTTACAAAGTATATACCTTTAGCCGAGCTTGGGGATAAATGGAATGTGTGGCAAAAATAATCGTGAATAATCTTTGTTATTGGAAATAATGATAAACAATAGCATGGTATGTATTAGATGTGCGGAACAAATGATTTGTTGTTGATTTTAATAGGTTTTCATATAGAATTTTACGATGGAATCTATTTCAGTTTTGTGCTTACACATGTACGCAAATTCTTCGCCTGGTGAATATTATCATACTCCCAGCCAGCAGGCAAGACAAAGGCAAACAGGGACCCGGAAAAGTGTGGGAAATTTAAGAAAAATATTCCCAGATAACTCTTCTGGCCAGCAACGTGTTACGTGTGCTTAAGCCTCCTCTACCTCGGCCTCCTCTCCGGCTGCTTCTTGGTCTCGGTTTCGGTCTTCCGCTGCTGCTGCTGCTGCTGCTGCTGCAACCCCGCCTTTGAGAACAGGGTTTTTATGGCTCACGCAAGGCGCATATTAAAGACACGAAGAGCGACCCTACAAGCGAGAGCTGAGAAACAATTTGTGGCACACTTGAGTCGGAGCCGGGGAAGCCTGCAAAGGGGACAGGACTCCGGGCAGGGCACTGCAGGGCGGAGTGTAGTGAAGTGAAGTGAAGTGTACGGAATGGTTACACTTGCATCTATGCGTGTACTACTCGTATCTATGATATATCTGAGACCAGCCCCGACCAAACCCAACGAAATTGAACTGCAAACGAACTGATAATTGTGGCCGACTGATTTATTCGACGTTCGACGTTCGAGGTTCGAGGTTGCGTACTCGCAATCGAATGGCCCAAGTCGGCCACATTTCGCATTGCCACTTCTCGCCATGCCTGCCGTGCCTGCCATCTCTGCCGTGGTCGTTACGTTTGAACGTAATTAATTTCAAGTTGACCCACTAAAGAGGTTGTGCGCCATCAACTTAAAGTCATAATAAAACGCTCAGTCAGCCAGGGCCTAGGACCCCAGGACCCCAGGACCCCAGGACCCTAGACCCCGGACCCCGGACCCCAGAGGAGCTCTGGAATGGCATGCGATGGCAATAATTGCCATTACTTGGCCATTGAAGTGGGTCTGGTATGGTCAGCCCACCCCACCACCATCCTTGGGAGCTCCAACATTTGCATGGGAATCGCCATCGCCATCGCCATCGCCGTCGCCATCGCCGTTTGCCTACGTCTTTTGTGCCCGCGCTAAAACTTAGCGGACTGCGGACCTCTCTCGCCCGCCGCCCGATTAAATGGTTTTTCGTTTCAGTTTTCCTTTTTTAGTTGTGGCTCGTTTTTCGCATTTTAATAAGCATAAAGGCAGGTCCTTTGAGAACGGTTTGCCCTGAAACTCCGCTGGCAATTTTACACCAAGACCGAACGAGGGGAACGCTAAGAGACCAGTGAACAGGGCCCAAATAAACCTAATCCACCATATGGAATCATCAAGATTTTCGTATGATTTGCTCTTTGAGTTCTAATCCATGTTTATGTTCCCGGGATATTCCTCAGCTAAAGGCAGTGGTCACATCCGACTCGAACAGCGGTTTGCATGTCGCTGCCAAATCAAGCTTAGGGCACCAGGGCTGCTCTAGGGCACCTCACTCCACTCCTAACAATCCGTCGCCGTTGCCGTCGCCTTTTGGGGGACCCACCAATGACCTCGGGGGTGCCAACTGTTGCTGGCGGTCGGGCAGGCAAGTGGCAGCGCAGCAAAAAGCGAATTCCCACAGTGAAATCCGCATTGAGCCGTCAGCCAACGGATGTCCGGCCACGCCTAACCCCCAAAAGTCACCTAATTACACACACACACACACACAGACAGGGAGGGAGAGAGGGCGGTGAGGAGCCAGAGTGTGGAGGGCGCCTTAGAAATGGCAGGAAGCAGCGATTAAAATCACTTTTGCGTTTCGGGAAATTACGAAATTATGTTACTCGAGTTGAGGCAGGCGACTGCGACGGGCGGGAAAGCTCAGGCAGCCGGAAAATGCACACCCAACAGCAACAGCAACAACAGAAACAGAAACAGAAACAGCAATGTGGAAAGCTCTGACTGTGGCAGGTGCAACTTTTTCGGGGAGTGCTAATGGGAGCGAGAGACGGAGCAGATGTAGAAGAGGGAGCGACGATTTGCGCCAACTTAACAAAAATGAAGTGAAAAACCTGGGTGGGGGCTCCAGCAGAGGCCAAAAAGAGAGAGAGACAGAGAGAGAGAGATAGAGAGCGATGAAAAACTTTGATAAACATTGTGTAGGGGAGGGGGTGGGAGGCAACGGGCTGCAATTAAAATGTAGCCAGTTTTGCCAGCACTTCTCACAGCCCGCGTTCCTTGAACGCGGCTAGCTGGAAAATTTTTTCGCAACTCAACTTCTCCTTCAGCTGCCCCTCTATCTAAGTGAAAAGTGCTCCTGCACAAGGATTATCCTTCAAGTTGCCTTCCAAGCGGAAAATGGCAGCAAGGGGGCGGGCCAGGGGTATCAGCGCTACAAATGCTAAACACTTGTGACCATAGCGAAGGCTAAGGAGCCTGATCCGGAGCAGAAGCAGGAGCTGGAGCTGGAGTTGGAGCTGAGGCAGAAGCGAGAGCAAGTACTAGAGTAGCTGGAGTGAAACGAACAATAAACGAATGAAATTGCAAATGAAATCAAGCGATTCCCAAGTGCGCACCTCGGGGTAGCTCCGCGGAGGGCCCTCCAGAAGCCAATTGCAAGAGATACGAGATGCGAGATGCACAAAAGCACAGAGAAAGGTGTTTATAATACGGATTTGATCTTGATATGGATAATCCCTCAGAGAAGACCAATTAGACCCAGCCAGGCCCGGAGCTCTGAAAGAAGAGACAAGTCCGTAGCGGCAGCCACCCACTCGCCCACGGATTGCATGCAGCGCTAGAGGTAGCGGCAACAGTCAGACAACGAAACAGAAGGAAACTCCTGCCAGCAATAAAACTTATCCCTTCTCAGGGAGATTTATAGGGTGGACTGAAGGCAGAGAATTAGAGACTTGGCTCAGCTAAATGATGGCGGATGGCGAATGGCTGGTTGCTGGTTGCTGGCTGCTGGCCGACTCTCATAAAGTGCGTTGGCGCAGACAAACAAATTGACTCGAATTATCCTAGGCAAATAAAATTAAATGAGCCGCAACGATTGGTTCCCATGCGGCAGAGGGGGGCAGGATGCTAAAAAGTTTTTCAATAAGCCGCCGCCGCCGCCGCCGAGGAGGACGACGACGACGACAAAATCCTTAAACTAGTTTAACTCGAATACAATGCGGCGGGCGATACAGAAACGGAAGGGAGACAGACGATAAAGGATGGAGATACTGCAACATAAGAATAACTCAACAAAATATGCATAGAAATTTGAAATTTACATGAGTCCCAGGCTCCAGCTACAGCTCCGACAACTGGCCATCAAAATTTAACTGGAGTAAAAGCAGAGCAAAAGCAGAGCAGAAACTCTGCTTAAAGTCCCATCAAACAAGCAGGGAGATAGAAACTTATTCTGGCCCCAGCAAAACAATATGTCTCCTCTTCTCGTAGATGAAAGCTGGAAGTTTCCTTCCTTCTCCTTCTCCTTCTCCTTCCCCCAGCTCTTGCTCTTCTCCTGCATCATAATTCAAGCCAAACGATTGCAGCACAAGGAGCAGCAGGAGCAGGGCCCTCAGTTCTGGGCTCTCAGTTCTGCCTGTCCGTCCGTCTGTTTGTCCGTCTGTCAAATATTTAAAACGTCAGCGGAGTCCGTTGGTTAGGCTCATGAATGAATTAGTCTCTCAAGAGCTGGGGTCCCAAAAAAAAAAGAAAAACACCCGCATATCTGACAACCCTACCATAAGGATGAAATGTCAGTACGACAGGACCCTGTTCTCCCTCTCCGAGTAGATGTGTGTGTGTGTTTGTGTGTGTCAGTCTTAATTTTCGCATTATGAAATTCATTAAAATGCAAAATTGTCCCACAGCCAGAGTGGCCTGTAGCTCCGTCTGTGTGGCTGTGTGGAGAGCTGCCTGGGTGTGGGTGGCAACCCTAAGGCAGCCATTTGTCAAGCACTTAACGGTACTTGGGTGTCACAACAAATGCGCAACAGACCACCACGCTGGCAGGTTGGCAGGAGGAGGAATGCAATGAAGTCGGCCAGCTTCCAAATGAGTTTACCCATTATTATCTGCTGTCACTTAATAGTAATTCGTAATCCGAGTTTACCATAGAACCTAAAATTACAGATATACAGTACGAGTATTTGTATATGACGTTTAGATGGGGTCCTTAGAGCAGCGGTGGGCAGGCCTTGACAGCAACAGAAACTCGATTCGCTCAGCAATTGGCCAATCATGCACACGCAATGTACATATATGGTTATTGCAGTTTTTCAGCATTCGCTCGAGCATGAATGTGGCACTTTGTGTGTGAGTCGAGACGTGCCCACCGCTGGTTTATGGCTTTTATTAGTTAAGACTGGTATGGTCTGGTATATATGTATGTACGTACTGAACCGATTTTGCTTTACTTTTTCAGTGCACTGTAAATACGAGCAATGTGTGTGTAAAGAAATTTCGATCTGTCCTTTGGATCTACTAAAAAGTTATGCTACTAAAACCAAAAGCATTTTCTACACTTCAATCTGTGCGTTCGTAAACTTTTGGGATGAATGATATTAAAACTCTGCAAGCATGTTAAAAAATTGAGAGAGATGAGGAGGAGGGTGGAGGGTGGAGGGAGGAGGGAGGAGGGTGGTGGAAGGTTGAAGGAGGTTTCGGGTAATCAACTTGAATACAAAATTCGTTTTGCGTTTCGACAAATTTCGAGCGGCGGATGGAGATAGAGAAAGAGTAGTGATGGAGTGGGGCACATGAAATTTCTTGCTCTGGCCCCGAGCAAAGTGCCCTTTGGAGCTAAGTAGTAGCTGCAGCTGACTGAAACAAAGCTTCATCAGCCGAAGGGCGCAAACAAATTAGGAATGGAAAATAGGGCAAAGATGGGAGAGATGGCACAAAATGCTACAGATGGGAGAATGGAGAACTAAAGATAATATTTTAGCTTAGACTTAGTACAACCCCAGGCAGACAGGCAGGAAGCAGGAGGCAGGAGGCAGGAGTCAGCAGTCAGACAGGCAGCCGGCACCCGAAGAAAACTTGCAACAAGCCAGGCTAATAAACAAACAAATTCCATCACAAAACAATCAAAATTCTACGAGGGATTCGGGGGTGCAGTGCAGTTCAGTGTGTACCAGTGTGTGTGTGTGTGTGCGTGTGGCATGCATGTGCTTTATGTAGGGGGTGCTTGATTGCTTGAGTGCGTGAGTGTGATTTTGAGTGCATGAGTGTGAGAGTGAGTGTGAGTGTGAGTGTGAGTGCGTGTTGCATTGCTTAATGCCCATACCAAAGCGAAACTGCTTGCGTCTACCCAGCTGATGGGAGTTGGTGGAGGAACCAGGTCCTGATCCCGATACCGATCCCGATCCCGCGACCGATCCCGAACCACCATGCGAAGCTCTTACTCTTAGGATTCGTGGCTGGGCCAAGCGCTTGATGCGGCTGTTGGCTGCTTCTGCTATATGGATTCATGTTAATCAAAATGGTTAATGCAAAATGCAAAACGGTATTAAGGGCATAGCAATATATGTATGTATGTATGTATGCAGTATATAGAAGGGAAGAGAGAGAGAGAGAGAGAGATACATATAGATATGGCATATAGATATAAAGATTGTAGGGACGGGGGGCAGGCATCGTTGTTTAGTCAATCGTTTCATTCGCTAGCTCTGGGTCTTGGATCTCCTCTGGACTTACTTTTGACGCGCAGCCAGGTGCTGGCAGAGTTCTCGCCGGCCTCGTTTCTGGCCAGGCACTGAAACATGGCCGCATCGTCCAGGATTAGTTTCTTAATTATCAGCGTGTTGTCCTCTCCCAGGGAGTATCTGAAACGGATTGAATGCACAGCGATTAGATCAGAGATGCAATCATCGACCGTGATGATTCTATATTCAGACAATCTGGTGCCTGGTTTACCCACCTTCCGCTTTGTACATTCGCCTCGACGGACTCTGCATTCCGGAACCACTCAACTTGGGGCGTCGGCTCGCCCACCACATCGCAGGGCAGCTGCACCTGGCCGCCAAATTCGCCAAAGGTTTCCGCTCGCATGGGCGTGAAGAAGACCGGGGGCTCGAGGATTTGGACGCGGGCCGAGGCGCTGACCGTTGGATAGCCGCCGCTGCGCAGACGCACCTGGCAGGTGTACTCGCCGGAGTGGGAGCTGTTGGCCTGCAGGAGGGCCAGGGTGCGGTTCCAGGGATCGTTGAGGGTGTGCCGGACCCCGGCCGTGTCCACGGCCAGACCGTCCTTCAGCCAAATCGTCTCCAGCTCGTGCAGGGGTCGGGCGTTGGCGATGCACTGCAGCTCGAGGACGCCGGTGCCGGTCTTCACCTTGACATCCTGCGGCCGAACAATAATCTCGGGCGCCACCTCGATGTAGGGGTCACCACTGACGTTGAGGTGCACGAACGCGCTGATCTCCTCCTTGCCCAGCTGCGTGTTGATCGCCCGCGCTCGGTAGCCCTTCCGGTCGTTCTCGTCCACGCTCAGGATAATCAGCTGGTTCGCCTGGGTGAAGGCGTACTTGATGTCGTAGTTGAGGGACCCGTCCGCCGACTGCCACAGAACCGATGGCGTGGGCACCGACTCAATGGCCGGCATGTCGAAGATGGCCGGATGTCCGCTCACGACAGTTAGCCGGCCCTCGGTGACGTTCTCAAAGATACCCATGTCTAGGAGGGAGAATCGATAGACAGAGACGATTAATGGCAAGGAATATTCTATGCAAAAGATACAATTCTATAATCTGTAATCTACAATCGATTACTTTACGCCTATCCATGACATAAACTAGATTGCATTATCGATCAAAACCAATGGTCGATAATTATCGATAATTCTATAAATTTAGTACGAGTTATTCGTTTCTCCATTCATTCATTCATTTCCCCGTATCCCTGGTCCATATAGAGCGTGGTTCAGCCACAGAAGCAGCCTGGGAACTCTGGAGTTTGTTCCTGTGGTGTCAATCGCTAATTGAATTGAAGGCAAGCCGGCCTGCGGGCACAGCAGTTTAACCTCGCTCATCGTCATCGTCATTGCCTTGCGGATTCACGAGGCACACTCCACTCCAGACCATTCCACTCCATCCACAAGCCATCTCTGACCTGGTCCCGACCCCAACTGAGCTTTAAAGGTTATTAGTTCAGTTTAAGCGCACTCCTACAATTAATTAAGTGCTCAAGGCGTTGCTCGACTGCTCCGAGTCAAGCAGTCAAGTCAGTCAATGGGTCCGTGAGTCTGTCAGTGAGAGCCACTCCCAAGAAAACGCCCGGATGGGCGGCCATCATCACCATCGTCGTGCTCTCCCCCCAAAAAGAAGGTCACCAGAGCGAAAGGGGAGTGGCAACAGCAGCAGCAGCAGCAGCAGTGGAGAGTTCTCGGAGGTTGGTCTCATGCCGAGAGCTCGATTTATTAGGTTCAAGTAGTGGGGTAATAAGCACCCGTCCACGCACACACACAGGCACACACAAGAGCTCAAGTGTCACTCACACTTACTTGTCTAATTGTTCGTTACTTGGCTTCCCCAGCATCCCCTATCCCCCGTCACCCGTCACCCATCCCCCATCCCCTGTAGATCTCTGTCCCCGTCGGTCTTGATGTAATTAAGTTCGCATTAAAGAAAAATTAGCAGCTAAACATTCATCAAGAGTGTGTGAAGAGGAGAGACTCCACCTAGAACCAGAACGTAGAAGACCTCCGACCTCTTCTTCGCTGGAAAATCGACACTTGGAAGGGTCGATTCATCCCGAAAGCCAATGAATCGAGCGATGCCATCGGGCTGGGGTACGGGTTGAGTATTCTCGGGGCAAAATTGGTAACTCAAGTCCCATTGTTATGGCTTGATTGCTTCACCGTTCTTCTCGGAACGACTTAATCCCCGAAATACTCGTAATTTAATTTCCAGTTTTTTTTTTCTTCTCTCATTTCGCACATTTGCATTTTTCGATTGAAGTGCATTTGGCTCTGCTGGTGCCTCCAATGATCGACTGGATGTAATGGAGGCATAATGCGCTTATGTTCCGTTCCGTTCCGTTCCGGCCCGGCTCTTTATCTGCCCCAACAGAATGGACGTATAGGCAAAGCACACTCCCTATACTCCCTACAATCCCTTCCAAATCCTTGGCGCACTTACAGGCCACTACAACGTCGCTCTTCTCGCTGAATATGGATCCGGCGTCGTTCTTGGCAATGCACTGATAGCTGCCCGCATCCTCGCGCCGTGTGCTGTGGAACCGATAGAACTGGCTCGATGAAAAATCGCCCACGGGCTTGCCGTCCTTCAGCCAGCGATATGTGGGCTGTGGGTAGCCTGCAACAAGAGAAAGAAATTCACATCAATAAACATCATAGAAATTGTCAGAGACGTGAGGCATGGCACTGCCAATAGATTCGATAACAGACATACTCGTACAGCAAATAAAATCAAAAAGGACCTTCATATTCTAATGGAGATTGGGTGTTCCATCAGATTAGTTTGAACTTTAAAGTGGGGTGTTATTTGATTAATCATTGATAAACTATCCGGTAACACCTTTCTCTTTTTGTTTCGTTTCGTTTTTTTTTGTTGGGAAAACCTTTCCATTAGATCATTTTTTACCCTTTTAGCGCCATCCCTGGCCCCCACAACCAAAACACTATACAAAATCCATGGAAATCCCATTCTCGCAAACTTTCCCAGCGATAAAATAAAAAATTAAAAAAAAAAAAGAGTGAGAGATTCGGACACCCGGCCAACAGTTGTTGGAACTTCCGTCGCCTATCAGGGGACAGGTTCAGGATGCCGATGCCCGGAACACTGTCCCACTGTCCACACTCTCCGGGAATTGGGAGCGAGCGACATCCACTGGACGCTGGATGTCGGTGCAGCAGCAGCAGCAGCAGCAGCAGAAGCAGCAGTCAAGCATTTAAATTAAAGTTGATTTATACGGCTCTCCGGCCAGTCAGCCCGTCAGCTTGTCACCCCATCAGTCCGTCAGACCGTCAGTCCGTCAGACCGTCTGTCCGTCAGCCCATCTCCCTTTGCGAAATGGAATTGCAATTGGAATGGCTAAACAAAAATTACATGTGAGTGGGCTCTGACCGAACTAAATGAAACCCTGAATAAAATATGAGATTCACCTAACTGGCCTGGCCGCCGGACGGGCCGGACGGGCTGGACGGTCGGGACGGCCAGGATGCAACAGGACGCTGCAGCGGGGGGGGGGGTCAAAGCGAGGTCAAAACGGGAGCAGACAGATTGGATCATCAAGCCAGGGGGAACCCTGACTCATGGCTGTGCTTTCGACGCGTCAGCAAGGCTTTAATCAGGCTCAGAAATTGGTCCGAAGTGAGTTCTGGGCCAGAGCGTCTCTGGCATGTAATATATCCCTTTTCAAACACCTCACATCCATGGGATATCAATAATTCGTTCAATCGATGATCGATTCATCAGCTAGAATCGTGAGGATGTAGATACTACCCTGCTATTCGGATACCCCTCGACACCAAAGACCAAACACCAAACACTTCTCAGATTGACTCCTTACCACTTACAGGGTATCTCTCCCCCAACATCATGATGGCCCAAACGTGGCCAATGGCAATGCAATTCTCTTCATTCAGTTTGCAGACAAAATCGAATTGAGCCCGAGTTAGGAGGCGAAACTAGAAACTACAGGCCGAGAATAAGAATCAAATGGAAGCAAACTGGAATCAACTTCACGAAGGGAAGAAGAGCCAGCCAGCAGGGTGGAAGGGCAGACGGACCCGGAGACGGACACGGAGACGGAGACGGACACGGAGAAGCAGCCAAAAGTTTCCCAAGTGTTGGCCCAGTAACAGCAGCAAAGAAAAAGGAAAAGCCCCAAGGATAAAAAAAGACGAGCCAAGAGCAAAAGGAAGCTGCACAACAGAAGAAAAAAAGTTTCCTCGCAAGGAAAAAAGCGGACCAAAAGTCTATTTGAGCATTTTGGGCAATGACGCTGCTATAAAATTACAATTTGGGGAATTGTAAGGCAAATACAGACACAGCCAGAGACATATATGTATACATATACACATGAGAGTGCCGTTAGTCAACAGCAGCAGGCAAAGAGTAAGAGTGGAGGGGAAGAGTGGAGGGGAGAGGAGAAGCAGGGAAACAAACATTCTCCAGCGAAATGTGTCAGCGCTAAATCGAAGCGATAGTCCAATAAGCAGAGACGAAAAGGGACAGAGAGACAGAGAGAGAGAGAGAGAGAGAGAGAGGTACATATATGCCTACCAGCATATCCCTTCTATTAGGGGAATACCCTGTAATTAGTTCTCTAGAATAGAGGACCTATTTTAGCAGTTCCGTATAGAGTGGGTGTAGGCCAGAACACAATCGAATTTCCTCCACATATCTTTAAGTTGTCGGATCAATTATTTGCAAGCCGATCTATAGATGTATTTGTGTACATTTTACTATAGATTGTATGAAAAAATAAAATGAATATTTAAGGAAATGTATACTAATTACGAAATGTATCAATTAGATACAGCATATACTATATACTCGAAGAGAAAATTCCCTGAAATATGTACGTATTAAAAATGCATAACAATTAGTTTTCTCCGAGAGTGGAAATTGTAAAAAGAGATTGTTTTCACTTACATTTCGACATTCAAATGAAAATATTCGATTTACAAGTAAATATTTTTCAATTATTTAAATACGAATATTTCATAATTATATCAGATGTATTTCCAACAAATGTGTTCTTGCATATTTATTTAAAAGTATTTTGTATTTTAATTAAATATGGGCCGCATTAATCCGTTTATATTTCCATTTTAGCTGTGCTTTCATTTAAAAGTCGAATACTTAATTTAAATATGGGGGTTTTTTTTTGTGTGGGGATTGTGTTCTTCTGGCAGTCACATGTATCTCAAAAATCGAATACAATATACCCCCTGGGAGTCACGATTACTGGGTACGAAGGCAAAGGGCAGACAGAGCAGAGGCAGCAGGTCCCGGACGGACTCAATGGCACCACACACACACACACACACACACACACACACATGTACGGGTATGTATGCAAACACATGTGTGTTTGTGTATGTGTAATGAGTTTTTAATAACTAAACTGACAAAAATCCTTTAAGCCGAAGCCATACAAAGTCACTGTCACTCGAAAGAAGCTGAAAAAGGAGAGGAAAAACCCAAAGAAAAGAGAAGAAAAGAAAAACGAACAAAAACGAAGGCGAAGGGGAAGGGGAAAAAGAAACCCCCACCGTCCCTTCAAGGAAAAAGGGAAGCACAGAGAAGAAATTTACATTCTCTTGGGAAGCGGCCAAAGTCAATCAGATAGTGTGTCAGGAGGGGGGTGGGTAGGGGGGGTGCGCCCTCCTTTCTTTAAGCAAAATGAAACCCAAAATGGAATTGACAAAGAACAGAATTCCGAACTAAAGATTCCATTTCCTATTCCTGCTGGTTTCCCCCACCTTTCCCCGACATCTGACGCGCTGCCGCCCCCGCCTCTGGGTCTGCGGGCCCTAAAAGTTTAAGCAAATTTTGTTGATTCGCTTATCAATGTAGCCGAGGAATGTTATCAAGTGGCTCAATTCAATCATTCTGAAGATTTTATCCACTTTCCAGCCATCCAAAGGACTGAAATTCGTTGCGCGTCCCCCCCTTTTGCCACCCCAAAACCCCCTGTGAAGTATGCTATGAAATTGTTCATCTCGCAACAAGTCCTTGTTTTGTGGGCTGTGGTTTTTGTCAGCAGCCAAATGCCACTCACTCAATCAGCCATGAAGCCATGCATCCATGCAGTCAGCCAGTGAGACAGTCAATCGGTTAGTCAATCAATCAATCAGTCAGTGAAGCAAGCGCCAGCCCCGCCTGCATATAAATAAATTCAATAAACAGCCAAGGCAATGCTACAAATTGCATTTTGGATCTCGCTCTGGCTCTGAATTTGGATGTGGGATGTGGGATGTGGCCCTTTCGGTGGCACGCATAGAGGAAATTGTTTGAGTTGTGGCTAGAGCCACATAGCCATCGACTGCATCTAACCGCTCTGCGAAATCAATTGCATTTACACAGAAGCAGAGGCAGAGGCAGAAGCAGAACAGAGCAAAGACGGCCGAGACAGAAGGGAAAACGAGAGCAGACACAGAAAAAAGGAACAGGAACAGGAACAGGAACCGACCCAGACCTGGCCCTCAACCTCTTTACCCTAGGGACGGTACGGGACGCCATTCATAACTCTCGGGTCTATCAGTGTTTGTCGAGCACATATACCGTGGGCGGGAGGGGGGTGCCCACAAGTCCCTTTGCCAATCCGTCAGTCTATGCGCCGTCTCCGTCTCCGCAAAATCCCCCCAGCAATCTCCCACCCATTCACCAAGGCACACACACAGTGCGTATACGTTATATTTACAGTCATTTGAACTTCCACGGGCATTTTCTTTCAGCGAAACGAGAGGATGGAAGCGAGGTCTGAGGACTTTGACCTAGTATAGAGCTCATGGCTCACCAAGTCTGAAGCGAAAGTCTGACATAATCTGGTCATCCGGGTTCCCCGGTGGCCCCTTGGAGAGTGTTCCGCATTCGAAAGGAATCGAAGGAACATAGATATAGAGATAGAGATAGAGATTGGGAGAGAGAGATAGAGAGGGGGAGTTTTTGCTGTGAATAATGCGATCTACTGTAATTAACTCTGTGATTCCGATGCTATTATGATTAAAAGAAGCTAATCCTTTCATTCCAGTGCTGTGTTGGAAATTCTTCCTCCTTCAGGAGCTTGATGGAATTTTCGTTGTTTTTCTTTTCTGGAGTTCTTGTTTTTGTAACCGTGAACATGTTATTTTTCATTGGTTTTTCTTGCTGTTTGTTTTACTTTACAAATCTTCAATTTGAATGTCGGCCTGTTCCCCCATCCCCGAACCGAAGAGCAAGTACACTCAGAGAAAAATACCACACGAAATAGAACAACACCCATCTTTAGCTTAAATATTCGGTTTTTAAATACCAACTTAGTGATCACTTTGATTGAAACATAAATGTATTTACGAGATTCTTTAAAACGGTATTAATAGTACACTAGTAGTATTTTAGTTGTGGTATATATTTAGTATATTGGCGTAAGTATTAAAATGTAAGTGTACATAACTATGCGATTTCCAGGGATTATTTCTCTAGATGTACATCCTTCTATCGTAAATGTCTCTGAGAAATTGCTACTTTTGTTCCTTCTGTTGTTGTTGTTGTTGTCGTTGTGGCAGTCGTGGCACATGTTTACTAAATTATGCACAGTGCACTGCGCTGACACCTTTTGCAACTGGCCAACAAAACAACCAGCCAAACAAGCAAAACCAACAACCATCAGCCAGGTGTCCGGGCGTACGGGCGTACGGCTGTACGGGTGCACGGCTGTACGGGTGCACGGCTATACGGGTGCGCGGCTGTTCCCTGGTTGCCTTGCAGCACACTCGAAGCGAAGCGTGGTGTAAACTTTAAAAGTGCCTAAAAGCCTTTTTTCGCTTTCGTTGTTTTCTTTTTTCTGCACTGCTCTGCTCTGCTCTACTCTGCCCTTCTGCTAGTCGTTTTACTCGTAGTCGTAGTCGTAGTTGCTATGCATTTAACTTTTGTGCCTTTGCCATTGTTTACACATTTTGTTAGTCTCCGTCGCTCCTCCTCGCCGGGCCCCGTTTGGCAACTGCCTGGCAACTGTCCACCACACGAGTGGACGGAATTGGTTGGTCAGGGCAATTTTATTTTTGCTGCCACACGTTGCGGCTTAAGGTATTTGGGTGCCTGTTCTGCTGGTACACAATTAGAGTACTACGTAGGCAGGATCCACTGGCCTGATCTGAGGATATACGTTCTAAGGATCCCCGTATTTCTGTGGTGTTATTCAAGCTTCCAAATTGGTTTCCATCCAGATTGAATGTATCTGAATATATACCAGGTTGAGCGCAATGGGAACCCCTCGAGGCGCCAATGTATTTCCAGGATACAGTAGAGCTTTTCACATACAAGTACGAGTATATGTTTAATTCTTCTCCCATTCTCCCTTCTCTGTTTTAAACTAATATTAATTAATATTAATACGTAGGGGAAGTGGTTCGGGTGTGGCCACCGTTTTGCTGTTTACAGCCAACAAAATATATTCTAAAAATGGGGAAAAATGCGATGAAACCACTGCAGGTATATTTAAAATTAAAATTAATTGATCTATTATTCATTCGTTATTATTCGTCTATGTCCTTGTCAGAGACGTGCGATCCTGGCCAATATTTTCACTGGAGATCTCTTGGATCGCCGATGACTTTGCTGGTATTGCCGCCTTGGATTAAAGCCTTCTTAAAGCATTAGAACTAAACCTTCTCTTTGGTCGTTCGATATACCTTAATACCTTAAAATAAAAGTCAGTGAATGACAGAAATCTGACTTAAGAGGGTCCTGTTTAAGTGACGATTACATACGAGTATATCCATCATAAAGTTGCAAGATTATGTCTTTGATTAATCCCTGAAAACATTGTATCTTTCTGCTTCCCCTTTGTTTGTGTCATGTTTGCCAAATTCCGAATTTCAAGTTTCTCGTCTGTTTGTTTCCTTCAAAAACCATTTAGAAACAGCCTTCCAGCACACTTGAGCCGAAGATGACGACACGAGTTGCACATAGGCATATCGTTTATGCTCTTTCCCTTCTCGGCTTTCTCCAGCTGCAGCCCACGGCCCCCCAAAACCCCTCCGATAAGATGCTGCTGGCAAACGTAAACAAGGGGATTTCCAGCCGCAGCAAGGAGGAAGGCAGCAGCCGTAAAAGCAAGTAGAAAGAAGGAGAGCAACAATAACAGCAATCACCAGGAACAGGAGGAACAAAGGAGCGAAAGGAAAGCCCCACCAACAGCAGAGGCGACAAATTGCAATAGGGAAAACTATTAATACCCTTACAAATTAATTGGTCTTTTATTTGAATCATTCGAGTTCGAGGCGAGTGCCGTTTCCATTGTGAGAAACAAATTGAAGCACATTTGGTCGAAGGATACACGTACTTTGATCTGTTCAGCGCTGGAAGAGACCCTTGGACAGGGGTATAAAAAATGGATCGGAAATGTTATTCTGTAACCTCGTGATGCCCTCTGAAAGGGTACAAAAAACTGCGACAAAAACCTGGCACCACCAAAAACAATAGTTTGCAATTTTTCAGCTTACTTTTTTCTTCCTTCCTCTCCGCCCCTCAGCACCCCGCTTCCCTTTCCCTTTTCAGCATCTTCTACTTATTCCACTCTCTGTTGCTGTTTGCAAGCGACGACGAGGAAAATGCGGTGGGGGGAAGGACAAAATGCAAGGGGAGAGGGCATAAGAAGCTGCAGACGCAGGGGAAGGCCCGGGCCCGGGGAGACTGGAGGCAAGGGAGAAACGCTGTAAGTAACCACGCACGCGATGCCGACTGTGTCTCCAACTGTTTCCTACGTCTCTCCCTCCCCCAGCCCCAGCCCCAGCCCCAGCCCCAGCACTTTTTCCTCTTCTACCCCGCACCTCGTAAAGGACAAAGGTATATCCTTTTTGAGAGTCATAAGAATCTTCGATATATGCAGCGGCATTTCAAATGCATTTGAGATGAATAAATAAATCATTTCTGCTAAGATTTGTTTTGGAAAATTTCTCGTTCTCAAGATATCTGAGGCAATATTTCAATTTGATAAATTTTGGAATACCAGAATGCATTGATTTCTCTTAAAATTTGTTTCCTTTTTACCTAAAAATTACCTCAACTTTTTGTAGGTAAAAAAATGTCTTGTGTTTAAGAAGTTAAAAAATATATATCGTTAGCCGAGAATGAAAAACTTTTCTGGTATTTTGTGGGTATTTGAATAAGTCTCTGTTTAAGTACTTTTATCCTGAATCCTATATATTTTATAGAACATAAAAAAAGGAAAATTATAAAAAAAAGTAAAACGATAGAATCAATTTTTGTCGATTTTAAAGGGTATTAATCGATAATAAAAAAAAATATAAAATAGTATGAGATCCACAATTCTGCAAAAGTTGTTTCCATAAAGTTTTCTTCTAGGATACACTGCAACACTAGCTGTGACCATTTCCCATAAGCGAACGGCCAAGTTGTTTGTGAATAAGATGAACCCCGAGCGATACAGGGTTTGTTTTTTGACAAACCAGATATCGATGTTGCGGGTCTGAAAATGCAAAAATTTTGGGCCAATATGTCAAAGGATTGAAAGGAATATTGTCGTGCTTGAATATAGAAAGTGATCTGTTTTCTGTTTTTGTTGTTAAACTGAATGGGAAGCATTCTATGGGCACATTCACGGAGATCCCCCCGCAATGGCCTCCACTGAGTGCACCGGGTATCTCTTTTGTCGAGGTTTCCTCTATTGCTGCCCCATCCCACAGCCTGCTTCTTGGTGCATTTGCCACTGAAAACAGCTTTGGCGGCTTTGTTCTTGTTGTTGTTTCCATATATAAAAGTCTTTGTTGCAAGTGAATGCGCTACATTTGAGAGAAGCAACAACAGAAAAAGAAGCACAAGAAAAGCCGACTGCTCCAGCTCCTGCCCCTTCCCCTTCCTCTCCCCTCTTTCGCACACTCTAATGCTGCCACATCGCATTTCATTTTGTTGGCCAGAAAACAATTCCTTCAACACAAAAACACACACACACTTTGCTTAGCTTTTTGTGCCGCTTGCATGCCCTACACTTGACGGGTGGCTGGGGCTGGGGCTGGGGCTGGCGGGGGGTGTTAAGCTGGAATATTCATTAGGGTGTCCGGGAGAATCCAATATCATTCATATCTCAAAATTACACCACAAAATCGCATCTGTGGGCATTCACTTGGAGCGGAATACGGACCTACGACTCCTTGGGTCTCAATGAAAGTGTACTCAAGTAATGGATCTCCTCGCACAGGACAGGGTATTGGTATAGTTCTGATAGCTTCTTTTCCGACACTGACTCGCTCCGTTTTCTTATTCTTGTTTAGTTTTCATGATTGTCGCGAAAGAAACGCTGCCAGAGACCAAAAGGAGACACGGCAGAGGAGACAGAGTGGGGAGTGGAAGGGGACCCGTTTTCACTTGAGAATCCATCGGAAAAACTAGGCGAAAAAACATCCAGCATCAGCGACGGACCAAAAACACAAAAAAGGTAAAAAAGAAAAACTTCCTCGTATAGACAGCCGCGGCTTTCCACCTGCTTTTCCCTTTTCCATCGCAGCCGTATCCGTATCCGTGTCCCTAACCCAACCCTCCCCCCTCCCCCCATCCATCAACCATCTTCAGGGACGAGCTATGGCGCGAGTATCTCGCGTGTGTTGACAGCTAAAACCGCCAAAGTGACTGCAAACGCCAACGTCAACGCTTGTTGCGGCATATGTGACAACACCAACAACATCTACATCATCATCATCATCATCATCATCATCATGATGTATGTACCCCAAAGAGCAGCTTAAGAGATTCACATTTTTTCTTGTTTTTTCGCTGTTGTATTCTATGCCATTTTTGCATACCCTTTCAGAGGGCTATACATTCTTTGGGCAGCTAAGTCGGTCCCCAAAATGCAGTAATAATATACACAGTCTTTGGCGAGGCCCAAGAGAGGGCGGAGCATATAGAATGTAAAAGCCTTGGGTTGCAGCAAAAGAGTGTCTAAGGCTTCGGCTTTCGGGGCCTGCCGCTTATGCAGAGTGCATGGCTCTTGGATACGTTCCGCAGATCCACCAGATACTCGCAGACAACGAGGACGACACACAGGACGCGGAAAGCCCTGGAAGGTATCCGTGTGTGGCAGATTGAATTGCTCAAATGTGCATCAAAACGACCGCGCGACGACACACAGCAGAAGCCACCGGGTGGCATCAAAGTCAAATCAAATCTTTCCACATCCGACAGCGCACCCCTCACTCGATGGGGACTCCACTCCGCTAAGGAAATATGATGGACACAGGACACAGAACAATTGATAATTACTATTTAGATGCCTCCAGGACTCATGCGCGCTGTTTATTTGTGATAAAGAAAAGGATTCGAAGTCCATAAAGCCATAAAGTCCAGTTAATATAATTATTACAATTGCGACAAGGACATATATTTCACTAAATTTCTAAACTCTTTTTTAAGACTTGGTACACTTACACTCAGAGCAAAATGGCGTAAATAGAATTCACCTTGATTTAAAAATAAATGTTTCGAAAGATTTTTTAAAATTATTATTACCTATTATTATCTAATATGATATTTTATTTTAATTAAGAAATATTTAACTTGAAAAATATTTAATTTAAATATGAAATATATTTAATTTAAATGTGAAATATATTTTTTTTAAATATTAAGTTTATTTATCTTAAACCTAAAAATATATTTAATCAAAATATAAAATATATTTAATTGATTTTTGATATATTTTTGATTTAAATAAAATATTTTCATATTTATATCAAAATGTAAGTGAAAACAATTCCATTTAACAGTTTTCACTCTCGGAGCAAATCGTTTGATACTTTATTGACATTAAAATCGAGCCTTTAATCTGTTGTCTGTTGGATGTGGCCTATGCCAACAATGTTGGCCCGGAAATACCTTCAAATAAATGTGCGAGTACCTTTGGCCGCCGTATAGCTGTAATTTGCCGTCTTAAATAGGATACTCGCCCAACAGGCCCAAGAGGCCCGACAGGCCCCAAAGTCCCCGGTCCGAGTACACATTTCACGACTAATTTTGCGAATCCACCGGCCATAAAATACTGCTAGCACCCGGGCTTCGTGGGAAGCAAAGGGGAGTGGGTGGCGGGCAGTAAACAGCAGAAGCCGAAGGACATGGTTAGAATGAAGTTCATAACATTTCATTTTTTCGGGGAACCGGGGGCACACAGGATGGTATGGGACCATTGTAAGGTAAACACACACACACACACACACACACACACACACACACACACACAAAATATGAAACCGATACTCGAAACTGTCAAATGCAGGACAAGGACGTGAACGAGGGCGAAGCCCAAGAGGCCCAAGAGGAAACATTACGTGTACCTGGAGTGCGGTGCGGCCATTGTCCGGCGGACCGGAGCTCGGCCATGGCAACGCCCTTAAGCGCTCAAAGGATTACACGAGCGGCCGCATGGGAACGGGTACGGGTACGGGTACGGGAATGGGAACGGACACGGACACAGACACAGACACAGACACGGCTCGGACACACGCCCCAGCTGGGGGGAAACCTCATAAAAGTTATTGTTTTTCTACATCATTATCTTTCAAAAGTGCGCGGTGCCCAAAGAAAGAAAAAGTGTTTTCGTTTATGGTTTCATTTTACACCCCATGCCTCAGCCCCAGCCCCAGCCCCTGCCTCGGAGTCAGAGTCAAATGCGACGGAGTCGAAGTTAAAGACCCAAACTCAATCCGGATCCCCGTTTCGGCTGTCAGGTCGCTTTAAGGGACAAGTATTATGTTTAGAACGAAAACGGGCCACTCTGCAGAAGGTGGGAGACAAAAACTTACCCAAAGCATGGCACTGCAGGATCTTGGTGCTGCCTTCGCTCACAATCGAGCCCGATGACGATGGGTGCGTGGTGAAACGTGGCGCCTGGAGTTGTTGCTGCTGCTGGACCAGCTGCTGTTGCTGCTGCGGATTGGCATCTGGAATTAAACAAAGAGAGAGAGGTAAGGGTAAGAGTGATGGACACTTTAAGTTTCAGTTGTCAATGGAGGGGGGAGGGGGAGGGGGACGGGGCTCAAGGCATTCAAGGAATTTGCCCAACTTAGGTCTAAGTAATTCTTATTATGGCTTTACCGACCGCTTTACAGGAGGGGCGCAGGGACAATTTCGGGGAATGGATGAAAGGTGGAAAGGGAACTTTTTTGGCAGATCAAAAGGATGCTTCCCGATGCCACGATATAGTCACGTTAGACATGGGAGCTCTATGGAAACCACCAATGAATGATCTCTCAAAGATTGCTCTGAGAAATGCCCGAAACAAAATACATGTCGGGTGCATGACCTGCATTTATTACCTTGTCGGAATGGCAAGGTTCAATACAACAATATGGAAGATACACTTGATTCAGGGTAGTATCCCAGAAGCCTGGATTCAAAATTTCCTTGCTCCAGCTCTTATGGACTCTGAGAAGTAGGCCTCAAACAAGACGGATACATCGACTCGGCTAATGATGCTGATCAGGAATATAAATACTTATGGAGTCGGAAATGCTTCCTTCTGGGCGTCACACACATCCCCTATAGTCTGCGAGTAGCGAATATACCAACAATAATTAATTAAAACTAATTTAAAACGAGGCCAACTCATGAAATCCAAACCAAAAAAGTCCTTCTGCCTATTAGCGACAAAATATCCAAATTTCGAAGGCCTATTCTGTACAGATCCCACAATCCAGCCATAGAATGACATATTTTTAAAGGAAATGACTTTAAATATACTTTGCAGACCAATTGTGGAAGAGACACGAGATTTAGTTCGGCTTTTGGCTTAAATCCGAGAGGCTTACAGATGGAAATGCGTGATTTATATACCGGGAGGTGGGGAGACAAACCGACTCTGTTCTCATACGAGTGCACGATAGAGAGAACAACAGAGATCGATGGTAGTCGCAGATGCATTTCAAATTTCCCATTTCTCATTTCTGCTTCTGATTTTTTCTGTCCAACTTTCGGTTAGGGGGAGGGGGGCCATCGGTGGTTTCTGTTTTCTGGACAATGTATATTTTGTTAGCGGAACAACAGCAATATGGTGGAGGGCCACAATAAATTGCAACCTTAATGAAAAACATAGCCGAAAGAATACGAGCGAGCACGTTGTGAGGCGCGGCAGAGGCCGCGGCTCTATTTTTGTATCCGGTATTCAGGCAGAACCATTTTGGAGATTTTTATATAATATATTATATGTATATTATTAGTTTCCATTTTGCTTTTCAGCCCTTTCATCTCGCTTTCCTCCGCCAGAGGGCGCACACTGCACCAGGAAGAGTGTGCGAGAGAGACAGAGAGATAATGAGCATGATCCGATCTGATCCAGATTCGGCAATCTGCTAGATATGGCCATTCACTACGATTTTGTGTTTGGTTTTCTCGTATTTTCAAAGTTGCGGATGCCACAGATTTTGGTTTTTTGTGTGGGCGGAAGGGGTCTGCTCCAGCTCTTATAGTTTGGGAGAGGCGTTTGGAGGCGTCAAGCAGGACGGACAGATGGACGGACAGACAGGCTATTCCTTCTTCCTTCCTTCCTTCTTCTCGTTACGCACATCCACTTTTAGCACAAATCTAATATACCCCTATACCCTTCGAGTATCGGGTACAAAAACCCCTATGCATATTATTTCATTTGTGTAAAAAATATCACATTTCATGTATGTATGTATGTAAATATATATGCCGTTTTATTTTTGTACCTGTTTTTATTTTATTTGCATTTTTATTTAATTTTCAGACACAAATCGAACCCAAAACTGAATTCGAACCGCTCCTGTGGTGGCAATATGCAGCATCAGAAAGGGACACCACTTACCATGAACCGGACGTACACAAACATAACCTATACCCTATCCATATGCAGCGGGAGTCATGCACACGCCATGTGTGTTGTTTTGGAAAGAAGAAATAACGAAGGAGGGGAGCAATCTTTGGCAGAAAAATCATTAATAATTATTTATTAAAATTCCTAAAATTCCCGAAGAGATCTGTTGGAGAAAAAACGGGTTCTCGTGATGCATGAGGCCTGTGGCATGTAGAGTATGTACCGGAAAATAAACAGAATTCCACTGCCCCTCCCACACTGATATTACAAACATTTGTGCACCCCCGTTTGTGGGGATTATAAATTCGTTTTGCAGAACAATATTTTATACGTTTTGCCACCAAGGACTCCAATGGGCTGGCACAAGGGTACAGGAGAGGGCGGTGAATATAGTGGCAGAGTAAATTATTTTTATAAAATATTCGTTTTATGTCTGCACACGCACACAGATTCGCACAGCTACACACAGCTACAGATGGGGAGTAATATTGACAATTATCAAAGGAGCGACAATTTGCATTCATTGGACCTTAAATCGTGATAGAAATCGCAAAATAATGCAGGATATTTACTAGACAAAAGCGTTTATTGATTCAGAATAGACACAGATCCAGATACAGGATGGAGAAATCATCAGTTCCAGGGGCTAAAATTGCAGCTGTACTGAAAGGACGTTTGAATGTCAAATTTCAGGCACAATTGTACTTCAATGGTGTCAGTTGATTTTAAAGTTTAAACACAACTGTACCTGCATTGAAGACCTTAAACATGCGCTAACAATCCCCTGCCGATTCCGGCCAGCCCATTGTCCGTTGATTGTTGATCTAATGGCTATCAAATGTTCATTTTACGAGTAGATTGTTTGCCACCTCATTGCTCGTTGCCGCAGTGTGCAGTGTGCAGTGTGCAGGCGCCCCATTCATTAGTGCACGCCTCAATGGCGGCGGCGTGCGTCCTGCCCGTTGGATATTGGCTGTTCAATGTTGGCTGTTTATATTCCTGTTGTTTGAGCCGTTGTTTGGTTTCGGTTCAAGCCAATGGCGCCTACAGCCGCAGGCAGCCACTGGAGGCGTTGTTGCCATGATGACCGTCCATCCATTCATCTATTCATTCATCCAACCAACTAGCCATCCGTCCGTCCATCCATCCATCTATCCATTGGTCTGGCAGGTGACCCACTCACACTCCTAGTCGTCCAGCCGCCAAGCCGCCCAGCCCCCTAGCCCCCAGTGTCCTGTCCACCCGCCAAACAAAGCAGGCATTAAATTGCCAGCACGGAATCCAGGGGAGGGCTGTTGCTGGCACGCTCTTGTCAGCGATGCTGCTGCTGCTGCTGCTGCTGCTCTTGGTTTCATTTGCTTTGCTCTGGTCTCTGGGGTTTCTGCGGTTGGTTTCTGCGCATGCGCAGCCACCGCGCATTGCATGGCTTCCCCCCCTTCCCTTAGTGTCCATATGGGGCGGGGGAGTGTGGGACATTTGATATGCTATGACACTTACAGGTCTGACAACCTTGTTGCTGCCTCGATTGCTTCGCAACTGCAACACTGCCCCTTTGCGAGGCTACTGCTGCCGCTGTGGCAGCTGCTGCTGTTTTTAGTGATGCGCTCAATTTGCAACACGCACTCAAGTGCTGCAGGCCACTGACGACAGACAGGAAACTGTGTCAGCCTTAGTCTCATGCTGCATGCTGCATGCTGCATGCCGCATGCCGCATGCCTCATTTCTCATTCCTCAAACCCTCTCCAGCAGCCCACGACACTTGTCCCCAGTATATTGGGCTGGGCTTTTGTTGCCTGAATTTGTTTGCCCAATGCCTACCCCAGCCCAACCCCAGGCCCTCGGCCGCCGCCTCTCCCTCCTTCCATTCTCCGGCAGACAGGACAAGAAACGCCAGGCAGGCGGATTCCCAAGTAACTTCCTCATGAGGCATCTCAAGTTAATGATAAAACAGCCACACACACACACACACACACACACACACATACGGACCCATGCTGTGAGTGTGAAATGGGATAGTGCTTCGAGTAGTTGTGATAGCATCGGCCTCCTCTGCTCGTCCGTCCCCTTTTCAAGTGGATGATGCTGCAGGAGGAGGAGGAGGAGGCATTGCAGTTGCCCAGAAATCTTGGGTGGGCCCGGACAGTAAAGGATACGATGATCCCACAGGATAAGGCCTCATATATGTATCTAATGTTCCAGTTAAACGATGGACTCGGGTGAGGCCCAGGGAAATTTCATGGATAGAACAACAGTAACTGCCAGACACAGATCGGAACTGCCGATGGTTGACAATCTGTTGCGCATAATGTATATAAAAGTATCGCCAGCTATCGCATTGTTTCTTATCAGTGTGTTGGCTTCTCTCTTGGGACTTCCGAGAACTAAAATCAAAGAACGAGCAGCTCAGACGCGTCCAAGACCTTTTAGATACTCATTTGGAAACTGAAAGTATCTGGTAGGTGTTGAATTCTAAGATTTAGCCTAGACCAAGTTATATCCCTCGAATTCTGTTGCGCCGAAACTTGTTTCCAGAGTGCCGTCTCGTTTGTTTGGCTGTCAATCAATCCGACTGCAGGCCACACACACACACACACACACACAAATGCTCCCCCTCCCCTTCACCCCTGTCAGCCCCCCATCAGCATTCAAGTTTCGAGAGAGTCTCTCAACTAATTTTCATGTTGTCTGCACGACGAGCACGGCACATCAATCAAACTTTAACCCGCACAAACAATTCAAACTTGATTTCTTCGGTTTAGCTATGGTTCGTCTCCGGCTCCGTCTCCCTCTCCCACTCCCACTCATTGCTCTCTCTGCCTCTCTCACTCTCTTTCTATCTGCCTCTTTTTTCCCCAGTTTACTCTTTAACCCATATTTCAGAGCCAGAAGTTAAAAATCTACGAAAATATTGGAGGAGCTTAAGCAAAGGCTTCTGCCTGACAGATATCGTTCGAGAGGATTTTACAGATTCCAACTATCGTTAGGAGTCATCGCACGATGACCGAGGGACTGCAATCGATAAATTATCGGCTAATTATATGCACTCGATGACAACGCCCTTGTGTTTTATTACATATTTAAATACATTCGAAGCTAGAATATTTCTGAAACCTATTGGCTGCGAATACATTTTCATATTCGGTTCGTACTTTCTCTGGGCCTCGTTAAATCCGTCGCTGGCCCCTATAAATGGGCGGAACATTCACGTTAATGATCTTATTCAATTTTCCTTCAAATATGTATAGAAATACTTGCACGAACACTACAACAGAGAGAGTGAGAGAGAGCGAGAGAGAACGAAAGGGAGAATGAGAATAAGTGAACGAGAGACTGGAATTAAAGATACATGGGCAACAAATTTTCAATAATAATAAAAATCCTCACCCCCCAAAAAAAAAAATATAAGTATTTTAGGCCGGGCGGGGGAACCACGCAGTACACCATTTTGGGGCGGCATGCCGGTGGTGCAGGAGGAGGATTTTCGGTAATTATAGACTTCGAATGAGGTACGGAGTACAGCGGGTGTGGTGCGGTTTTCCCCTAGGGTTTTGTGGGAGATTTCCAAACTCAAGAAGCGAATAATTTATACAAAGCAAAACAGAAAAAACACAACAGCCGAAATTACACCCCTCCGGATCCCACTTAAACCGCATGTGACGCCTTAAATTACTTTCGAGCGTGCTGGCGGGCAAGGGAGAGGGATAGAAACAGTATGTCCAAGGAGAGGGAGATGGATGGATGTACATTCATATGTGGTGGAAGAGGGAGAAAAGAAGCGGGTGTCACTGAAAACCCAGAGGATGTTCCACCAACCACTTTTACATTGAATGCCATTCCATTTCGTTCAATTCCAAGCAACACAGGAAGCATATCCAACACGAAAAGTATATCATTTTGTGGGATATTCGTCGCCAGTCAAAAAGTATAGGGAAGATCAATATAAACACAAGAAGCTACACCGCAAACTCGAGTCGGTGTCCCGTTTGTTGTTCCCAGAGCTTTGCATTTGCTGAGAGCCGAGGAGTGCAAGCGCCCGAAGGTTGTTGCTGTTGCGAGAGAGCGAACGAACAGCTGCGAGAGAGCGAACGAACTGCTGCGATAGAGCGAGAGAATGCAGAAATTGCTAGAGCATGCATTGCGAGAGAGGAGCAAAGCTCGTGGATAAAATGCAGATCAAGAGATAAGACAATTGCGACTGCGCCGCACAATGGAAACGAAGTGGAAGCAGAGCAGCTGGAAGTATGGATATTTCTGAACAACAGTTCGATAGCCGATTCGATAGCGGTATAGCTCCTCAGTCGTTAGGGCTAAAGCTGATGGGATCAAGATCGGGTCATCATGGGGAACCAATCCAATCCACGAGCGTAACCGAAGGTTACTTTGGACCACTTTCCCTGTTTCGTTTCGTTTCGTTTAATTTAATTTCATTTTATTTCGTTGCCAGCTGACGTTTTTGTCGTTTGTCAAACGGAGGTTACCCACAGTACACCTCTCTGGCCCTCCTCTTTCCAGCAGTGTTCTCTCCTTATCTCTCTTTCGCCTTTCCCCTGTGCTATCCCTCTCGCCCTCTGGGCTTACTCCCTTCCTGACCAACAGCCGCCGTTGACACGTCTCATAAATTTCATGGCTGTCGCTGGTCCGTTGCCTAATCCGCGTTTTCCTTTCCCGCCCTACCCTCTATTTCTCCCTCCTCTCTCTCTCTCTCTCTCTTGTGTCACGTGAGAAATTGCACCTATCACTTGTCCTTCCTCTCTGCTGGACCTCGCTCTCCCATCCCATCTTGCACTGGTGGTGCTATATGGTTCATTCCTTAAATTCATTCCGTGATTTCAGCTTTAATCTACGGCGACCATGTGAAGTCACGTAATGGCGGATGAGATCTGAAAATGGGAACATCTCCAGGGGGATGCAAGACATTATTCACTCACAAACATTTCAAAACTCAAGTGACTTTGTGTCGTCAGCGAAAGGCAGCAGAATCAATGAAGCCCAGAACCAAAGACCAAGGACCAAAGACCAAAGATAAACTTCCAATTCGCATGCCCCGTCTCTGTGGGGCATTGAATCTATGCAAAGTTGGAATGCGACAAATGGCCAAATTGGGACTACCAGGAGAACTGTGACTAGACAACTGCAAGGACAACTGCTATGACAATCGCATGTTGCAAGCGAAGGCGAAACTATTAAAATGACATTTCCGAAATTCTTGGCACCCAAGCGGCGGAACACACACACACACACATACACCCAGTCCATGCGTCCATGAGTATGTGTGCTGGCAGGCAGAAAGTCCTCCTAGACACAACTCGAAACTGAATTAACAGAAGCAATACCCCGATGGGAAAGGAAATTATAACTGAATATTGAATGCTCTTACGAGTATTGTAGGAGATGGAGTAAGCTCAAAATATATGCACATACATATATTGTACGGGATCGGGAACGCGGCAAGGGCCGCGGCTCTACATTTGTACCTGATACTCAAACAGTATAACCCATAAGATATATTCACTCTCGAAGAACAGATTCCCACTCACCAATAACAGTTTCCGACTCATGAAAGTGAGTTCGAATGAGCACACCTTGCCGGCTGAAGATGGATCACCAGCACCATCTCCATCCCCATCCCCATCCCCATCCGATTACTTCAGACAATAATCCGCCCGATCCGGCGGCTATGCCCCGAAACATGGACCGAACATATATTTATGTGCCTCGACTCCCGACTCCCGACTCCCGATTCCCGACCCGTGCATATATGTATGTATTGTACGAGAATGACAATGAATTGGCCCGACAACTCGAACAAGAAAGTTCAAAAAACTTAAGTTCAGAGTTTATTGATTTTCACGATGTTTTCGTTCTTTTTCACACAAGTTGTTGCCGTTGCTGCTGCTGGACCGATGGATGCCGCTGGAAGGCATTTAGTTTGCCATTTGACACAACAGCCATGGCCAAGAAAAGTGGTCGTTGTCCGACAGGATTGGGGGGGTGGCGGCGAGAGGGCCAAGAGGACAGGGAGGCCAGTTGTAGAAAAATATACGAGTACGAGCTTGTATGTATGTATGTTGCTAAGACCCCGAGGCAAATGGCCATCGGCCATCGGCCATCGTTTTGTGGGGAAAGAGAACTGTAACTGAAACTGCATCTGGGATAAAAATAGCCAACGAACGATGCGTGTTTTGCTTGTTTGTTGTCTCGATTCATAATGGACTGCGACAATCGAATATATATGTATATGTCTGCTGTTGGTCAAGGACTTTTTTGCCCAGAAAACGGGAGCTCCCTCCTTTTCTTTCACCACAAAAGGGTATTACTGTGGGAATTACATGCCACAAAGAAAACTCTCCTTGTGCTGGGCATCGAGTGGAAATATCCTTGAGTCCTGGTTAAAATTGGATGTCTTTCGAACAAACGTTTGAGGGATTCATTCGAACCTCTTCCGAATCGATCTTGGTTCAGGTAATCCCCTAACTTAACTGCTTTAACATTCACATTATAATCTATGATACGATAAATCAGTCACGATATATATTGTACAGCGATAAGTACAGCCCTGCTCCGGTTATCGCAAATCGCAAGTTTCTTACGTTTTCACAAAGCGGAAAACCGGAGCATGGCAGGGCTGTACTAGCCTCATTTTTCCCCTGCATTATTATTGTTCACTTTTTTCGATTAGTTTTTTTTTTTTGCCACCCTGCGCCGCGCCTGTGACCTGCCCCTGGCGCATATTTGCATAGAAGCGATAATCAGTTGCCGGCAACAATTAACAAACGTAAAGTTTCCCAGGCAGTGAAATATTCGCAGATACGCAGATACGTATGTACATAGAAACGGGTAGGAGTACGGGCACGGGCTCGGGCACGGGCATGGGGCTTGAACCGAAAGCATTTAGCCACATTATGTTCAGTGAACCAGTTCCATCTGCATCGCCGTCCTTAGGTATAGTGCTCTCTTGTGCGTCCAACAATTTCTCATCTTTAGATGAAAATTCGCACAGGAAAACCTGTTTTTCCGTCTTGCTCTTGGTCTCTGTCTTGGTCTCTGTCTCCGTCTCCATTGGTGTTTGTGCTCGGTTGGCATGCAATTTTCTTTTAGTAGACTTTGGCATGGCCATTCTCCTGCTTTTGCTGTCAAGCTTCTTTATCAGCTGCTGCTGCTGCTGCCATTGCTGCCCAAGACTCTCACTCTCTGGCTCATTATAAACAGGCGGTGGGGCAACAATGCACCTGAGCAGCAGGAAAGAAAAATAGAGGAAAATATGTGGAACACAACACAAGACACAACAAGAGCCGTGCTTGGCAAATCCGCTAAAGAAAAGCCAGAAGTGGAAAGGCATTTGTGCCAAGCAGAACAGCAACAAAGCAGCGCGACACCGTCACCGGCTCCGGCTCCGTCTCCTCCTCCGGCTCCTGCTCCTGCTCCGGCTCCTGCTCGTTCGGCATCAACATAAAACATCAACAACGAGACAGAGAACGACAGGGGACGGGGGACGGGGGACGTGGGACGGCGGAGGAAATCATTTGAGCATGAAGGACGCAATCTGCACGAGTATATAGATCATATTTTTAAATTATGCTAACAAGGAAGTTCATTCATTCATTGCTTTGCATTTCGTGGTACTTTCCGCAAACAGCGCAGAGGGGGGCTCCTCTCAAGGGGGCTCTGTTTGCGGAGCAGTCGTGGAATTCATCAATGTACAAACACTCAATTAAATATTTCCCTTAAGTGATCGCACACCAGCGTTGCCGGAAAGGACATCCTTGGTGTCCTTGCAGCACATTTGAGCCTTGATTGGAGATGCCCATCGTTTATTTTTGCTATTTTCAAGCAGAAAAAACTGCAGTCTCCCCATTATGTTCCTTTAATTCGCAAATTCTTGGCCAAATCTCGGGTAATTTATGACTTATGCTTTGATCCGACTCCCGCCAGGTGGTGAGACAAGGAGTATCCCCCCCTCCTCTGGGCTTCTCTCTTTCTCTGTTGTTTATTGCGCTTTTATTTTAATATGATTTTCCAGCAATTGTCATTGTCTGTTCGCTGCCGTTTTTCCAGAGTTCGCCTGTCGTCCCTTTCCCTTTATTTATGTAGTTTCCTTCCGTTCCCAGACAAGCTCTCTCAGAGCTGTCGCTGTTGTCTGCTGGTTGGCTGGCAACACATGGAACAACCTGCCCCATCTCGTTGCGACTTGGACACGAACTTGGCAACGAACACACCGACATAAAGCAGGGAAGCCCCCTTCCCCTCGTTTCATGGGCTTTAAGTAGTTTAATTTGGGATGGCAGCTTCTTGGAATTACGAGTGGACTCGTATGAATGTTACATATAAATGATTTTTTATTTTAAACTCTCCATGTTGCCCCCCGCCCCGCTCCGCCCTACTCTCTGAACCTTTTATTGTCCAGCTTGTAGGTTTTTTTCTGGTCGAAAAACAAGCACCAGACAAAGGCAGAGAAGAATTAAAATCCGCTTTGGTGGGATACAAATTTAAATCTAATGAAATACAAGTTACACAAAACTTTGGGGGGCTGCCCTTTGGCTTTGCTTGAAGCCATTAAACGAGTTCTACTTTTGGGAACATCCGCTGATTCCTGGGATTGTATGGATCCCCGAGTGATCCTTCAGAGGGTCCTCTCGTGTAGCCTCTCTCTTGGCATCATCTTTCACTTCTCAGTGTTAAAATCATTATAGGATTTCTTTCAAAGTTTACCTTCGGAAACATTTGTGTTGTTTTTTTTTGGCCACAATCAGGCAAAGGTCCTTCCTTCCTTCGCTTTGTTGCACTTGTTGTTCCTGTTTTCTGTCTGCTGTGTCTTCTCTTCCTGTTGACGTTTTCATAGCATCAAAACTTTGCCTATTGTTCCATTCCACATCCCATTCATCCTCCTGCACTTGCTGGGTCTTCGCCTTCTTCGGTTGCAATCAAGGTCGTGGCTGCAACTGAAGGAAGTTCGCCTGAGTGCGGCAAGAACAACATAATTAGCGCATTTCCTTCGTGCCACTGACAGTGGCAGCAGCAGCAGCTGTAACAGGAGCATCATCCGTGTCTGAGGAGCGTGAAACGCCTGGCCCAGCCTGCCCCAGCCTGCCCCTGCCTGCATGCCCCACCCGTTCGCCACTTAAGAGTGTCTGGCACTTCAAACACGCACTCTCCCTGGGCGGAGGGGGAGGAGTCTGGCGCAGGGGCATGGCATGGCATGGCATGGCATGATAACGTGACATTGAAACAATGCCTCGGCTTCATCGCCTCGAGATGGCAGCGTGACACAGATCCCGATAGTTCGGCAACAAACACTGCAAGGAATGTGTCCTCCCGAGGGAGCTGCATCGTCTGTGTGGCGTCTGGAAGTGCCATCTCTGAGGGTGCCCCCACATCACTCCTGGCCCTCTGTCATATGTAAGTTGTTCTCTTGTGCCCCTGATTATTATAATTAAGTTTTGTTTGCCGCCGCTGAAGCGTAACACTCATTGGAGATGCGTCGGGGCCTGCCATGTGCGGTGGAGGCAGGAGCCAGTAGAGCCAGTGGAGCCTGTGGAGCCGGGGGAGCCACCGCCACCGCCACCAGCTGCTTTATGTCTGACAATTTACAGCTCGATTAACTCTCACAATTCGAGACGGTCGTCCGACTCAGATTTCAGGCCAAGACGGAAACGAAAACGCCAACAGAAAAGGAGCGGCCGAGAGCGGAGAGGACCTGGGTCACCTGGCTAATCGCTGGGAGTGCAGGCAGGGCGGGGGCGGAAGGGAGATCTCCATCAATTGGGAAAATGGCCAACGGAGAAGCAGGCGAGGGCGGGCACCCCGCCCACCGCTTCAGATAGTAGATGGATGATGATGGCTCGACAAATTGAAAAGAGTTTCGGACTCGAGAGTCTCCTCGAGGCAATTGAGAAATGCAATAAGGGACAGGAGAGAGGGAAAGCGATGGGCAGGGATCCAGAGATAGCGGGTGGAGAAATAAGAGGAGAAACCGCTAATTGAGCAAAGCAATTTATTTTTACAACGCCCCTCTGGACCTCTGCCCACCCTCCACCACCCTCTCCACAGGCCATTCGAGAGCACGAAACCCAAGAGGGCGGTGGGAGGCGGTGGGAGGGGGTAGGAGGCGGTAGGGGGTGGGCCTGATGGATACTCAAGTGGTTTGGTTTTCGAGGTCCTGAAATGTTTGGCCTTTTTCCGTTTCGTGCCAATAGACTTATGTTTTTGATTGTCTGGAGAGTTCTTAAAAAACTATCTTTTCAGGACCGCTTCAAAACCCGTTTCCGTCTCTTTTTGGGAAATTAAATTTTTACCTTTTCTCCCAATTCGTATTCCCTTTTTTTTGTAGAATCCTATTTAATAATCGTTTTGTGTCCTTCTTTCGGAAAATAAATATTTCCATTGAAAAACAATTTTTATACAAATGGAATATAAAAAATAATTCTTAAAAAAAACCCGTTTTATGGTTAATATTTGTAAGCGCAGAAGCCAACCAGTCGACCTGCCCAACAGAATGATCTAAGAAGACCTCTACCCTAGAAATCTGAACCAAATAATACCCCCCTCAAAATTCTTCGACCTTGATTTATTTTTATTTTTTAAATAAACATAATTTATTCTGTGCCTCTTGTATAAGTTACAATTATCTGGCTTTACCATTTAAAATAAAACAAAAAAAAAATATTTTTGAGAGCCACAAACTCTGGGGGAAAAAAATAAAAATAAGTAACCGTTTTAGTCTTTATTTTGAATGATTTTTTAGCCGATTGAATGACCTTTTACACCTGATTTTGACGACTTTTTTAGCCGTTTTTACCCGTTTTTAACCGCCTCAACAGCCTGTTTTGTGCATGAACCCAAAAGGGTTTCAAAGGATATCTTTTTTGGTGAATCCTCAGTTTTGCAGACGCTTTAAAACGGTTACCGTTTGTTTTTCTTCTCAGATTTTTCACTTTTCCAATCACTTAGCTGCAGTTGCAGTTGCAAGTTGCAAGTTGCCAGTTTTCTCACACACTCGATAGATTTCGAATTGTGATTCGCATTAACCCAATTTACAAAACGCATCGCGCGGCGCTCCCACTTTAATCGACCCCTGCCGGACCTCCGTGCCCCTCCACACCCCTTGATTGCCAGGATTTGCGACTTCGAGGCTCCAGAGAGGGACTGAAATTGGTATACCCTCCTTATCGCTTGACTGCCAGCGCGCCAGCCGGTCAGCCCGCCCGCCCCATCAAAGCAAATTGCAATTGCTTCGGATCTATAAACAATTTTACCAAAACGCAGAAGAACGCAGAAAGGGAACGAATCTTTTTGGGAGCACGTCGGGAATTAGGTACACGAGGGGGAGGGGTGGGGCATCCGTTGGATGTTCGATGTTCGATGCTTGATGATGATGAAATCGTCTAAAAATTGTATTGTTTATTTTTCTATTTTCGGTGTTTGGCGTTGGGTTTTGGGTGGCAAGGAGGGAGTCAATTGCAGCGATAGACTCCACACACACAGACACGCGTAGAGGCAATTACTCTCGTAGATACTCGTGTCTAGATACCCGAAGAACTGCACTCGGAAGCCATATGCTCACCAAAGAGAAGATGTGGGAGAAAATTCAGAGAGGGCTGGAAAAATGCTTGCTGCAGATCATCCAGCAAGAGGCGAGAAGGTATTGCATATAGATCGGCAGATGGTTGCTATATATCGCATCGTAAGTGTATTATCAGTCACCTTTGACCCGCTAAGCCACACTGGAAACGATTACAAATCAGTCGTTTATCGTTTATCGATACTGGGGTGACACCGATATATACCATTGCAGACGATAGGCGGGCATGCTTCGCTTTCATTTCCATTGAAACACTGGGAGATATTTAACCGATTCAGGCCCTTTTTGGCAGAGTTATAGCCGATGTATTTGGGGAATATAATATGCCTGGCATGGCGAAGAAACTGGCCTCTACCCTCGCTGCAAAGGGTACACAAAAGGCTGTAGAAAAAGTCGAGGCAGAGTAATGGTGTGGCATGGGGCATGCGGCATGCGGCATGGAGGGGGTTCGTTGAGAACAAGTAAATCTGGTTTTTGGTCGTCAAAGTATTAACCTTTTGGGCTTGGAGACTGCCTTCCTGCCTGCATCTGAAATATTTCAAGCATTTTATTCCACAAAAGAAAAAGAATCGAAGGAAACTCATTCAGAGCTGGGGGCAGGGGGCAGGGGGAAGGGGGCAGGTGGAGCAGCTGCCAGTGCCAGTGCCACTGCCACAGCAGCTCGGCTCAGGTGTGCAACAGAGAGGGTCACGGGGAGGGGGGTGGCAAGCAGGCAGAGAGCGACTCAAACTGTGGCAGCTCCATTCAGCTGAGGCTCCACTCCAGCAGCAGCGGCAGAGAGAACACAATCGCTGGGAGACTTTTGGTGGCCACTGTGCAAGTGGACGAGTGTGTGTATGTGTGTGTGTGTGTGGCAAGTGGCGCGCACGATTACTCACATGTTCCCCCACCCCTCCCATCTGCCACCATCTTTTGCCGGCACTCTTAGCTGCTGGTGGTGCTCCTCCTTTTGAGGTCACTTCAAGTGGCTTATTTCCGCCTTTTTGCATGCTGCTCCTGCCCCTCTTTCTCTTTTCCACTGCACTGCCCCCCCTCCCTCTGCCACTCTTGGGTGGGGTCAGTTTCCACATGTGGCAGCAGTTAACAACAGAAATCGAAACAGAAACGGCTAAGAAAAGCCAAAGAGAGACGAAGCCACCGACCGTGTGGATGACCTGTAATCTCAGGGCAATAAATCAATCAGTCAGTCGGTCAATCAATCAATGAATCACAGTACAAGTTCTGATGTGATATCGGGGGGAGGAACTCTTCCATCTCTCAGCCAAAGAAGAGAAAACGTTGAGACGCCTTATGGATATCCATCGAAATCGATTAATCGACTACTGTATCGATATGTGCATATATCGATGAGAGAAGATTCTGGACTAGTCTTTCGATATATGCAGCTATGGTTCAACGAACCATCGAATAATGTGTGATCTTTCGATGAATCTATCGAAAGACGAATCAGATTTGAGTGATTCTGATGCCCAAGGAGGGATACATCTCTCTCTCTGTCTCCCTCTGTCTTTCTCTGTTGGAGAGCTCTCCGCTTGAGTGCTGCCGAAACACCTCAGTCGCCCCTCTGCCGGCGTACAGGGTAGCACCTTCTGTGCTCGAAAGTGGAACACACACACAAAGAGCGCGGCGAGCGGCGCAATCGACAAAAGCCAAGAGTGGACGCTGCAACAAATCGCCAAGTGTCGATAGCATGAGAACAAAAAAACAAAGAAAAAATGAAATGTTGCTGCAGCAAACACACACAGACACACACACACACACCCACAATCCAAGAGGGAGGGAGAGTGAGTGAGAGAGAGAGATGCGAATGCGAATGCGGGGAATCGCATTTTTTTGAATTTGGCCTTTTTGTTTTGCTCTTTTATTCGCTTCTTTTGTTGCTGCGCGCTATTGACTCTTGTTCCCCTTTTCAGGCCTCCTCCGCCGCCGCCTCCGATGCTCCTTGCTGCCTTGCCTCGCCTTGCCTTGCCTTTGCCTCTCGCTTTGTTGCTCTTTCATTTGCTCGGCAATCATTTTAACCCAAATTGTTGTGGCAACTCTAGAGCTGCCCCAACAACGACAACGACAACGACAACGACAACGACAGCAGGGAGTCACATGCATCATGCAACGCTTTCGGGGAGTCGGGGAGTGGGTGAGTGGGGCACCGGGCACCGGGGGAATACACCCCGAAAGAATGCGAACAACTGCAACGGAAGTTAACTCAATTCACGGGCCAATTTCGTTTATTTGTTAATTTAAATTTTCATATTTCAGGATACGGGCGGGCGTGCCGGCAGCGCGGCGGCAGCAGGCCAGGTGAAGCCCGGTGGCAAGGTTATCGTTCGCGCCAGACGAGGGTGGATCCGATGGTTCGTTCCACTCGAACGCCGCTCGAGGGGCGGCTGGAGCCACACCAAACACACCAAACAATGTACAGATACACAAGACACACAACATATGTGACTCTCGAACGACTCTGAAGCGACAGATGTCCCAAACTTCTAAATTATCGATGTATCGATTCGTGTAAGTAAGTCGATAATCGATAGCATTCGAGTACAAATTCAATTACAATGATTCTTCTTAAAATGTTTATCGAACATGAACCTTGGATAAAATTGCACAACTCTGCGATATCCGATTACGAGTAATTGATGATCGATTCAGCATGCAATGTTTATCGAATAAGAACCATCGATAAAGGTATAGCTAACTATAATCGAATACAGATCTAAATCAAGAGGCGATCAGAATCGAAGCAGCCCAATGTCCAGATGAGGTGCCAAAGCCGAGGGACATACAGAGGCGCAAACAAGGCATTCAAACCTTGGCTCCGTCTCCACCTTTTCACCTTGCCACAGGTGGCCGGCAAGGCCATGGCAGAGAAAGAAAATCCAGAAGATGACCAATCCGACTTCCGGCTTGGGTGGTCGTCCCTCAAAAGCCGTAAGATATGTGCCTTCTTTGAAGGCCTGGAGGCGCTCTTATTGCCCCACAGAGAGGCCTACTAGGCTTCACTCGATGTGGAGGAGACGACGAGATTCAAAGCAGGAGCCACAGCCACGGGTGATCTTATGGCGGATTCCACAATAATCCCCTACTAAGAAGCAAAGGAATCTCGTTAAGGTATGTAGAATCCTGGAGATTCTACTGTTGAAAATCCGCCAGAGCACCAGGAGGAGGACGGGGAAGCTTGGTCGTAATTCATTAATGCAGCCAGTGAATAAAACTGGTTTTATAAATATACAAATATTCATCGATATATGTACAATCGAACGATAATCAGTGAATAAAACGACAGCCATCAAATAGATTACTTTTACTGCATTGCATCAGAGCTCGATTCGTGGACAGAAATAAAAGACAGGGCATTAAAAACTTATCATATCGATAGCCATCATCATCGATAGCACATGACGCAAAGCCCCAGACCAGGCGCCACGGACACACGAGTGTGCGTCATTCTGAACAGTAATTCGAATCGCAATGTCCGACAATGCCGACGATCGATCCATTCTTTCGGCTGCAAAGCCAATCACCAGACAGGGACACACATCTTTACATACCATTTGAGCGGTGGGGGTGCTGGGGTGGGAGTTGTTTGCGCTTCACTCTTATCGCTATCGCGCTGCAGATAACGAAGCTAACCCAAAAGCAAACCGAGTGTAAAGTGGGGCAAGAACAAGGCGTTCTGTAATGTTTTCGTTGTCTTAGATGTAAGCTAGAGATGGACTGCTCCCGATGTGTCCGTTCGCTTAGGGGGAAGTTTCTGCAGTCCACCAGCGAACGCCGGATGACCCTTAACCCTCTCTCTATCTCCCTCTCCGGCTGAAGTGGATGCATCTCAACTCATTTCAGCTCATCCACTTAGTCCGTGTCCCTGTCCGTGCGGCATGCCCCTCCCTTCGCTTGAGGAATTGATGTCTGTCGGTGGCTGTAATCAGAGCAATCAGGGCAGTCGTCAAGTAGACTCTCCCTCGCTCCGCCTTTGCAGTTCCTCCTCCTCCGCCCCACTCTTGAGGGGAGAGCGAGGGGGGGAGAGTTTCTTGTTGGAAGCCCGCAGCTGAAACCAAAATTTGGCTAAAATCTTCGGCGACGATGACGATGATGGGGAAAGGGGAAGCAGGAAGAGGATAGTGGATGGAGGGACTATCATTCCAAAAACTTTGTTGACAACTTCAGGACACACGAAGCCCAGGAACGGAAACGGAAATGTGAATGGAAATGGAAATGGTGGAGGAGGAAGAGCAGCATCAAAAGGAGCATCCCCATTTCATATGGAGGCAAAGTTTTATAATTTCCAAATAAGTGTGCCTGCCTCACTCCCCCCCTACACCACCACCTCGCTCCCCTCTCGATTCCTTTAATCTTTGACAGAAAAAAAAAATGAAAAACTACTCTAAAAAGTGCAGTCAACTTGTGTGTTGTTGTTATCGCCTCTCCAGACAGCAGCCAAGAATCAAGAGTTGTATTTCCCCCTTTCCCCCGCTCTCTGCCCTTTGAGGGAATGCCCCAATGTCTGCCCCCCAATACAGCGATAAGCCATGGAGCCCACTCACATCATTCCAGCTCATTTTTGTTTTATTATTATTTCTTTCTTAATTTTAATTAGCGCACAAAATGCATCATCCCAGAGACTCAAAGAGAGCGGGATCACGGAGAGACTGCAGCAGGGGCTACATATATGGACGGGATCCAAGGGTAATTACATCGTCTGAGGCGAGTTATTTAATTAAAATAGAACAAAAATCAAGAGAGCAAGAGAGGAAACTCTATAATCCGCTGGGGATGAGGTCTTGTCTACCACAGAGGGAACGGGGGAGGAAAGCGCTAGAGCGATCGTGTCTATATACAGAGGGATAATTATCCTAAATATAGCCAAGAAAAAAAAAGTTACAGATTTAAAATAAGAATAAATAAATTTAAAAAATATATATTTAAAAGATACAAACAAAATTAAATTTATATGGAAATAAATTCTAAAAAAAAAATAAAGTAATAATACAATTTTAAAAATATTTAAAATAAAAAAAAAATAAAAATTCGAAGATAAAAATAAAAGTAAAAAATCATTTTAAAAATATTTAAAACTGAAGAAACTTTTCAAAATTCAAAGTTAAAATTTCTACATTTTTAAAGTTAAAAGTAAAAAAATCAATAATTGTAAAAAATTTAAATTTAGGTAGAAATAAAAATTAAGGAAAATGTATAAATAAAGTGGAATAAAAAAAAAATAAGTTAAATAACATTTTTTTAAATATTTAAGATTAAAGAAACATTTAAAAAATACCAAATAAAAATAAACACACATAATTAAAGTAAAAGAAATTTTAAGAATATTTCAACTTAATGAACAAATCTAGAAATTTCTACATTAAAAAAAATATTAATAAGTCTAAGAGTTTATAAAGAAACTCTAAGCGTACATCCAATTGGGAAAACAACTTGAAGCAGCTTTGCTTTATTTTTGTGTGGAATATTTTTCATTAGTCTTTTTTTTTAATCTGCGCTCCGGAATGTTTTCCTTTTGAAAATGAAAAGTTTTCTTATCATTCCAGCTGCTGCTGCTGCGACTAATAGAAAAGGCCAGGAGTATGAATAACATTTGCAAAACTGATACAAAAATAAAGAAGAATGCACGAGAGCGTCCCTCCCCTCGGACAACACACAAATCAGGAGAAAGTTAAATGATTGCAGTCATAGTAATAGTCACAGTCCGGGGGACGGGGGGGGACGAGGGACGAGGTGGGGGGGAGGTGCGGAAATGTGGAAAGTAAATGGGAAAATAAATGCAGTTGTGCAAACAGAGCTGCACAACTTATTCAGTGGCTTATCGGGGATGCATTCATTCACTTAGTTACTCATTCACTCAGTGAATCATCCATCAAAGCGCCCGGCATTCTGTTGATGAAAAGTCGGGCCAGGGGGCCAGGGGCCAGGGGGCAGGGGGCCAGGGAGCAGCGTAATTACTAATCAAAGGAAAAGCAAATAACGAAAAGAACTCTTAAAGGGGAGATATTACTATTTTGTATCAAGGACACATAAAGAGCTCCAACGCTCGCAAAGCAAGCAAATTCCAGGCCCTGTGTATCCTGGACGCACATTCCATTCTCTGCTTTGAATATTATGAAAATTCGTTGGAATCTTGTCACAAAGCCATGAAGCAAGGTAAATTGGTTCCATCTCCAGACAGCAAACAACAAACAGCAAACAGCTTCCACCGTATTTTCATTTGATTTTCGGCCTTCTTGGGGATGCGCAAACATTTGACCAAAAACAGTCGGACCCCTCCACTGCGGGACGGGATGGACAGTACGGACACACAAAATATTTTGATCAATCAAATGCCAAACCCGAGCGAGGGCAGCCCCATGGAAAGTAGAGCCAAAGGTTCAGAGGTAGACGCCGGGCCGTTGCCGGGCCACGGCGGATACGACAGTGCAGGACCCGTACACGGACACGCAGTGGCAGTCAACTGCAGCCAGAGTTCTGGCTGGAATCGCATCTTCACAAAAGCTAATCAGCGTCCGACTGCCGGTTGTCGACACAGCAGCTCCAATTATTTCCATTTCAGGACGAAATGCAACAGTTACCCCCAGGACCGCCAGGATACACCGACAGTCCCACCGCCAGCATATGGACAAACAAATAGTTCCATTTTCAATTTTTGCTTTCTGACTTTTATTCGCGTTTCTCGCATCAACAGATACCCGACGAGTAGAGCAGGAAAGCAGGAAAGCAGCAAAGAAAGGCGACTTTTGGAGACTTCAGATACCCTGGAGGATGGATACTTTACATGGCGTGGATGCAAGATGAAGATACAGACGATCTGGAACCATTTTAGATGATTTATTTCATTGTTCTTCACACAGACAGAGAGCGAGATCTCTGGGAGTAAATGCCCACGCTTGCTGCTAAGCCACAATGGGAAAGAGCGCGATCTGATAATGTGATCTGATCTGTAAGCTTCCGACTCATGGGCTGCCTGCAGAGTAAGGCAGAATATTGTTACCAAATTCATTCATTGTTCAACTGAAAATTTGGCACAATCGTCGAAAAGAATGATCTCATCTCTTCATCGATCGTCCCCGCCCCGCATCGGGTGTCTCCGCCCAACGAGGCGGGGCCTTATCTTTAGAAAACCCCGATTTTTTGGCGCGGCACGAGCTTTGCGGAAAATTGGCACAAGGGACTAATTTCCATGGAAACGGGGCTGAGCAGATCTAATGCTGCGTGGAAAATATTTACGGGACTCACTGTACGGGACTGTGGCACGGAAACGGAGAGAGACGGAGATTGCTGGAGTGGGAAAATAAGGAAAAAGTTCACGCCCACAAATTGTGGGAAATTGCCCTAAAAGTTGGGATTTCATTGAAGCAACTTTTTGGGGCGGGCCTGGCTGGAGACGGCTTTAAATCGGGAATAAGATGGCATTAACGGGCTACGAATCATTTGGGCGAATGGAATCAATTATGAATGAGTCGATTATAGTCGGAACGTCGATTAGAAATCTATTGTGCACCGCCAGAAGGCAATAAAAGAACACAGATTTCAATCAACGAATTGGTTTGGTTGTTCAATCAAAAGAGAAAAAAGAGCAAAACGATTCGTATACGAATGCCAGTGGATTCCTTTCAGGGGAAACACTTTCCATTACAATACAATACGTGGCGATATAGATACACATATATATGTTGTAGTATGTGCTCTCTGGATTCAGTTGAACGGAAGTCAACACCAAATCGAAGAATGGAAAGAAGCCCAGGGAGGGACAGAGAGGGTGAGGGAGAGTGGCAGCAGAAAATCTGTGCCCAAAAACAACACAATCAAGAAGAAGCTGAAACAATTGACTTTGCCACATTCGAGGGAAAACTTTTGTGCAAGCAATGAAAATCAAAATGAATATCATTTCAGCAAATCAACACGTTTTTGTTATAGCACCCACTCCTCTCTCCCTCTCCCTCTCCCTCTCTCTCTCTCTCTGGTACTCATTGAGAACAAATCCAAGTCTGAATAGTTATACAGCTTCTATAGCTACCTCCCTGCTCCTGCTCCTCCTCGAGGGGCCCTACTTTCGACAAGAAAGTGGTTGCCATTGCATATACCCTTTCAGCCCGAGGGTAGTTTCGGTGTGCCAGCCGTTTGCTTAGGGGAAACAGTGAACCGTTCGAGGGGCCGTTCGGTTATGGGGAATTTCTGCAACAGGAACGGAACAGCCGAGTGGCTTTGCTCGGGTCCCCCCTTGTACCCAAAGAGACCATCCCCTCCAAGGTATCCGAAGGTTCGACTACCCCGAATAGCTGAAATTTCATTCTTGTTGTTGATTGAATTGTGAGAACCAAAAAGTCGAAAACTTTTCAACGAGCGTCTAATAGCAAATTGTGTGTGAATGTGTGTGTTGGTGTTGGTGTTTCCATGCGGGTGCCGAGTGTGTGAAGGCTTGTGCTGCCTTCCATGAATATATAATGAAAACTTCTCACGCACACACACGTTGGGGAAGGAAGTTTCCAACCCAAGGCTCCGTAAGGGTACCAGATCGAGGGGAAAACTCTTGGGTTAGGTTGAAAAAGGGTTAACGAAGGGAGGGAGGGGGTAATGTAGGGATAATGTGCCAGAAAGGGGGTGCGGCCGGAAGTGGGGTTTCGGGCATGCCGCGACATTGACTTTGAAAATTGGTTTAGTTTCGAGAACATGGGGCTTTTAATTAGTGTTGATAAATAGTGGTGGAAAATGAGAGTGAATATCTCGCTATCTCTCTCTCTCTCCCATTGTGGCTTAGCAGTTAGGGGGTGGTTTTTCACTGATTGAGGGAGAGAGAGAGAGAGAGAGCGCTCATGGCATGAATGGAGGTAGGCTGGAGGTAGCCTACCAGTAAGAAGGGGTGCCCAACCCCCGACGCGCGGTAATTAAACAAGTGACCAGATTTCAGTTATCAACGCGTGGAGTTAATCAACTTGCATGACAATTACAAACAAAATCAAATAATAGCACAACGAGTGGGAGTGGGAGTGGGCGTGAGTGAGAGAGGGAGAGAGAGAATGGGAGTGGGAGTGGGAGACGGAGAGACAGAGACATAATCTGTTAATAATTATTCCATGTAAACCGATTCATTTTGTAGATTACACGAATCACGAACGTGACTAGAGCCTGGCGCATTGTGTGTTGTGGCTGCCACACGCTGCCTGTGTGTCCTTTTCTGGCTCCTCTATCTGGCCATCTCTGTCTCTCCCTCGAGTGGAGTCGCAGAGCACGCTCCCAAGTAGGCAACACACAAAAAGGCCAAAACAAGGTCCTATTCCCTTTATTTGATTCTCCTCCAGCTCCTGCTCCTGCTCCCTCATTGTGTGAGTGTGAATTGTGTGTTTGTGTGTTTGATTATTAAACGGCTGACAAAGAGCACAGGTTGACTTCAGAGTGGGAGTGGAAGTGGGAGTGGAACCTAGAAGGTAGTCCTTGAATTGGAAATGGATGCGAGACAGATTAAAAGATTATTTTAGGTCCCGCGGCTGACATTCTGACGTTTCGTTCCACGAGAGACCCAGAGAGAGAGAGAGAGAGAGAGCGAGGGGGTGGCGGAGGGGGGGACCACCCCAAAGCGAAAGTCGAGAGCTGGGCCAGCGCTAAAAGGGTTTTTTCTCCCCTGAATTCATAAAACTTTATGCCCAAGAAAACGGAAAATATATTTAATTAAATTTCATCGATTTTGGCCTCTTCAGAATCTGTCTCTGTCTCTGTCTCTCTCTCTCTCTCTCAGCCTTCGTCTGTCTCTTCAGAATCTATCAATTACTTAATTAAAAATAGCCAAAAAATAAATAAATTCTGGTTTATTATAATGGAATAATTGTTCGGTGTGTGTTTGTTTGTGTGTGCGGAAGAAAATCGAATTTCCCAATGAATTATGGCCTGACGAATGGAGAGCCATAAAAGTGATAGACTGAAGGGGGGGAGGCAGGCGGGGTGGCGGCGTGGCTGGGAGGGAAGTGCGGTCGAAGGTGCCAATAAAATGTCAGGCTATAAAATGTTAAATACAATTTATATTGCATGCATTTGTACTTTACAAAATACACTTGGAATAACTGTGGACAGATCTTGAATGCCACCAGAAAAAACACTTTACTTTCCCAGAGCATCTCTGGATGAATGGATGGGCGAAGGGGATGGGGGCTGGGGCAAAAGTGCACTCAAATGTAATCAGCAGAATGAAGAGCGACGGAGCCCCTCCTCCTCCGCCAGCTACTGCTCATCCGACCTTAAGATACCAACTATCAATCAATTTATAGAATTATCTTTTCCTTTACTGTCCCATATCTAATCCCAAGAAATCTGCCTTCAGCATCGTATCCCATCTTCAGATTCAGGTGTGCTTACAGTCCTTAAACCTCAACGCTAAGGATAGTACTCGTTTTGTTGCACTAATACGACCCACAAGCGACCCACAAAAAGGCCACAGGGAATGGCCGAGAATGCAAAAACAAGATACATGTCGTGCGCGTGAAGAGCAAAAAAAAAAAGGTAGATTATGTACAGTTTCCCCTCCTCCACTGTGGCTGAGCAGGGGGATTTTTTCGACCTCTCCTCGCTCGTATGAAAATGCAGCAACACGAGCCGTGCAGTCAGCAACTGTGCAACAGAAGCGTAATGAAGGAATTTGACTTTGTGGCTGCTGAACTGGATAACTGTGGCAGCGGGGAAGAAGTGCAACAAAATCGGGCGATTTTTTTCATTACGATTGCAATTGCGACTGCGACTCCGTCCAGCCACCGCCCACACCACTGGCCGTACTCGTACTCGTACTCGTTCTCCGTCCCGTACTCCGTCCCGTACTCCGTCCCGTACTCCGTCCCGTACTCCGTCCCGTACTCGTACTCGCATAGAGCTATGAAAGAGAATATGGAAAATACAAACACCAAAATATGGCATTTTTTCCGGCTATCCGCTGGCAATGCAAGTGTAAAAACGTTAAATTGTTTAAATATTCATAAAAGAAAATTCAATCTTCCACACACACACACACAAAATATTTAATAAATAAGAGCAGAGGTGTACAAGTATTTATTCGATACCGAGTTTTAAATGAGGATCGGATCGGATATACACGAATTGTGATACTGTTGCTTACACGAGCTGAGTCGATGAAAGTTTCAATTAGATGTATTTTCTGCAATATAACTATATGTATATATTTAAACCGATTATCAGTGCGCTGGCCGTATACAAACCAGACGCTAAGAGGCTTCCCATCGTCCGGAGGAGGGCCTGGAGTTGAATTTTGTAATTATGCGGAAGGAAACTCACCTGTAAAGAGACAATGGGTGGGGGGAAAATTAATTAGAGCTGCGCCCAAGTCAAAATATGGTATTGTTAGGCTGCTGGGATTAGGGCAATAAGCATACGAGATGGACACTGCAGACTGCACTTGAAGGAGGGCTTCGGCAGCACTGGAGTGCTCTTTTGTCCAGGATGGAGTGGCAGAGGGAGTGGCAGGGGGGGTGGCAAGGGGGGTGTGGTCAAGTGGCAGCTACTTCTCTAAATTGTGTGTGCTTGTGGGCGCCCCAAGACGAGCGAGGGGCAGCTGCTCGGAGAGATGATTTAGGCAAATGTCGAGCATTTATTTTCGGCTGCCTCTCGGCCCCTCGGATGTGTGGGGCATAAGCAATAACAATGTTTTCTCCATGCCGATGACGATGAACTCGTCGCGACGTTATATGCCCAATTAAACGCCGACTACAAGCGACAAAACAAACAAGAGCCCCCTCGACAGGGGGGAGGATTTAGGGGGGGGGAATGCGGTTCAGACATCGACTTCTTCCTCTTCCTCTGTTGTTGTTGTTTTTTTGTATTTTTGGGGGAGAAGAATCTGTCAAAACATTCCGGTTTGGCTAAAAGAAATTGACCATCTGCATTCGGAATGAAATACGAGACATATTCGGAAACGGGAATGTGGAATGGGAACTAGGGGAATGCATGGAGTGGGGAATGGGGAATGGCGTACGGAATGGGAAGCAAGGGGAACACTGCGACTCGATTTCATTGTTGACAAGGGTAACGCTCAAGACATGACACGACACGACTGTGGCGCCTTGGCATCGGGCCTAAGAATGGGGAACGAATATAGAAGTCTGAAACAGGAGGGAATGATGGGATGAGGACAAAATTATGGGACAGTAATAGGGGCAATTAGGAATGAAACAGACAGATGAAGAATGCTGATAAATGGAACAACCGGAGCGGAACTATTGGGAAGGGAACAGAAATATTCACGTGAACACGTGAGGAATATTACTGCATCGATCGTAAATGATGGATAAGGAATAAATATTCAAAATTTGTTACGGAACGGTACTAATGGTTTGGAACATTAGTTTGGAACATATAACCCAAAATGTACAACAAAAAATCATCACGTGGAATGCTGGAATGGAACGCTGTTTTTAAAAAATTACAGACTACACTACAAATTCATGGTACAATAAAAATGGAACATCATCGGATTTGGACGAGTCAGTAGTATACATATAAAGAACGGTGGAAATGGATCATCAAATCATCATGAAGAAAATATGGGCATGCTAATAATATTATGGAACGATCGATTCGGAACGGTGGGAATACAACGGATGGAATGGAACGGTGGGTATGGAACACTGGTCCTTTAATCAATCAAAAGTGGTATTAAACTATTCAAATCCAGAATCGAGTCAGAACCAAGGATATCATAGAATCGAAACCTGCTTCCGGGTCGCTTTTCTTGCATTTCGGCCACAAATTGTTGCTCCTTCCTTCAGCCCGATTGCGGCAGTGTCTCGTGTGCCGAGTGCCGTGTGCCAAAAGCCAAAGTGGAGGCAAACAAACAAAAACTGACTGTCGGGGACTCCGCCAGCGGAGGAGAGCGAGTAGAGGACGTGTACGTGGTGGCATGAGTAAACAAATAAATAAATAAAATCAAATAAAAATTGAGGGAATCGAGATGGAGAGATGGCGAGATGGCGAGGCGACCCTCTCAAAGGAGAACGCAAGGAATTGCATTGCCGAAACATTTGCGAGGGGTGGCGCCTCCGATGAGGGGGCCGCGCGCGGCATCTTGAAAGGTATGCAAGACGACAACGAGAGACGAGAGAACTCACTCGAACAAGGCCAAAGGAACTTGCGGGAATCGCTCATATTGTTGCGTGGCATTCGGGGAAAATAGTTGTACTTAAACTTGAAGAAATCTTCTGTTTATGTTTCCGTTGAAACGTTGGGAAAATCCATAGCTGAACCCTTCCCCAATGCCCTCCCCCCTTCCTTCCCTTCCCGCCTCGTCTCGATTTGGTTTATATAAATAGGCCGTCGTCATCGTTGGAGCCTATGCAAAGCAGCAGAAACCAGCAGAAAGGGGGGAACGAAAAAATAAAGGAAATTATTTTTAAACCAGGCATAAGAGCAGCATAAATCTTCTAACAGAAGGAATATTTTACGCCGGCCATCCGCATACAGATACTAGTATTCGTATTCGTATCTGTATCCGTATCTGTATCTGTATTTTGTGTGCGTGAGTTGCACAAATTCATTTGAAGTCCCAGAACAGGGCCCAGGAAACGTGCTAAGACAATTGAGCCAAATGGCTTTGCTGACCATCCTTGGGCTTTGCTCAGACGCAAGCTCTGGCTCTGGCTCTGGCTCTGGCTCTGGCCTCTAGGTTCCCTTTGGCACGGCACGCTAATGGACATAATTATGCTGGGGCATTGGGCAGGGGGCAGGGGCCAGAGCAGGCCCGAAGGGGGTAGGTGGATTGGGTAAACCATAAACCAAGGACCAACCTAAACGACAATTAATGACAGGGCATGATAGATAAAGCCAGGAGAGAGAGAAAGAGCCACAACTTGGCCATAACTGATCACAGCAACAGGAAAACAGGGCCAGACGGAGACGGCAACCAAGTGCTAGATACCCTTCCAGATCCATCTTTTCCCCACGTCATCGCCCCCCCTTCTAGTAGGGTATATCAAAACAGAATTACAAGAGAGAGGGGAAGCAGAGGGGCTCTCTCTCTCTCTCTCTATCTTTGAACAAATATGGACAGGAAAATGCCGATGGAGGCCTGCGACTAATGACTTTTAAATGCGTTAAAACGACAATACCAACGCAAACACAGAACCCAAGAACCCAAGAACCCAAGAACCGAAGACGAACAAAACGAGAACAAACCAAACAAACACAAAACTGGTAAGAGATGGAGGGAGAAACAAACACAAATCTGGTAGGAGATAGAGGGAGAAACAAACAGAAGCCCAGAAGAGGCAAATGGAGGAGGGTACGAACCATCTAATGAAGAAAACTCTGAGACCCTGAAGGAAAGGGTCTTTGATCTATTCCCCTGCACATTTTCCGGGCAAACACCAGGAAAACTTTCGGACACGCATTTTCTTTGAAAGTTTCTTTGATGTATTATTTTTGAATTTGGAATTTTCCCCGATGATATTTGCATAGTCCAAGCATGATCGTGGAAATTATCAAACGAATCGGTCATAGAGATTAGTCGTAGAATGATAGATCTCTCAAATAAATACGTTATAAAGAAAACCTAGTTGTAAGGGAGGTGGCCATAGAGAAGTTCGACGAACATCTTTAAGTTTTTTTGAGATCTTAATAGATCTTAGTGCTTCGGTGTGGGTAGCTCTGTAAAACTTTAATCAAATTTCCGATTGAGTTACAGTGTACGTAAATATGTGCATGTGTATGTCTTTACAGCAGTCGAACACAGAAGTCAAAGGTCGGTCTGTTATGCTAATTGTCTCTTGTCCGTCGTAAAGCCATGCCCGTGTCCGTGTCCGTGTCCGTCCCTTGGGTCCCCGGGCTTGTGACCTGCGTCTAGTTTTTGTTTTAAATACAAACTTCCTGTTTGGATTCCATCGAATCGAAACCAAACGAATGAACGAACAGACAAAATGTTTGTGCGTCTTCTTTTTAAGCGTACGAATAGTATGAGTGTTCGTATGAGTATTCGTAGTATTTCGTACGCTTCATTTCGGGTTTTGTTTTTAAGGGATCTTCAGTTGTGGCATATGGAATGGGGGAATGAAACGGACTGCTGTGCAGAGTGCAGTTCCAGAGAATTATGATCAATTAAAGACAAGATCTTGTGTGTGTGTGTCTGTGTTTTTGTTCACTCAATTCCCAGTCTCGATCGCAGGCTTCCACTCTGTCTCTGTCTCGGTTTCTGTTTCTGTTTCTGGTTCATCTTCATTCCCATTTCTAGATATTCTATTTATGGACATTTGGCATTTTAATTACTACAAAAACACAGACTAAATTGTAGATAGAAATGGTAATGGATGGGGGCAGGGTGGGGGAGGGGATAACTCGGGAACACGCTCCGGCAAAACATCTATCTATGTATCTGTCGCGATGGAAAAGCCCCCGTGGTTCAATCCGTAAAGTGGCACAGTGGAAAAAAGAGCTTTAACGATGAGGAATGGAACAACAAATAATTTGACAAACGAGTGCTGGAAAAATTGTTGCAAAATAGTTGCAGCGGCAACCAACGACAGAGCCAGTGGCAGTGGCAGTGGCAGTGGCAGTGCCTGAGAGAGGGATAGGGCCACGGCGCAGAATGTGTCTGGAACGTGGGGGAACGCGCGTCCTGAGCAAACAAACAACAATCTGAGGAGGCGATGAGACGGCAGGGAGCGCTGTTGACGCTTCCGTGTTGCTCTCGCACACACACACACACACACACATGTAATTATGTATACCCTGTAAAAAATATTCAAGGGAAACAATAAGAAGATCTTATGGAGTCTCTATTTATGAATCATCGAAGGATTCAGGGAATTCTCTCTCAGATTTCCCCCGATTTCTTTTCGCTGTTCTTTGTACAGGGTATATCCGTTTCGAGGCTCTTCATGTCGTTACTTCATTCTTTTCATTAACAAACAGAAGGAGGAGGAGGAGGAGAACAACGGTGGAAAGGAAGGAAGCACAAGCAGAAGAAGAAGGAGGAGGTGGAGGAGGAGTAGAAGAGAAACCTGCGCCCCCAACCAGGAAGTCAGCCACGTTGCACACACACACACACACACACAGAGGGACACTCATATACTCCACTCGGAGAGGGAGAGAGCCCGTGGGCACACGAAGAATCCCTCTCGCCTTTGTTTTGTGAGGTTAGGATGCGCTTTAAGAGCGGTTTTCGGGGGGACATGCGGCGGCAGATAGGAACTCCCCGTGCATTTGGATGAGAGATAGTCGCATATCAGCGGTTGACCCCCCTGTGCATTTTGTGCACCCCGCGATTCTGATGTCCCTTTTCCGTTACCCTTCCCCGCATCCGACCGTACTAAATCCACCGCTAAGCTACAGTTTGTGGTTTATTTTTTTACATTTTCTTGGATTTTCCTTTTTGATTTCCCTCTTTCTGACTTTTGGCGCTCCGAGGCATTACACTGAACTACGACCAGAGAAAATGTCCCTATTTAAAATTCGATCTAAAAATGTATGCCAATCGTAGAGATGATTCGATATCTTTCATATTTAAATTAAATATATTTCCCAAATATTGAGTACTTTCTATTTTTTTAAGGGTTTAAGATTTAAAAAGACTCTTACATTTATGTTGGAGTCAAATCTATTTAATCTTTAATTTAAATATGGGTGTGTTTTTTTTTTTACTAAGCCCTTTTTCTCTGCGTGTACATTTCACAGGAATTTCAATTTTTTAAGGACCAGCGCAGAGTGGCTTCTGTCTTCTACAGAATGTAATCCGATATCATATCTAAAAAAGATTATCTACAAGATTGCAGAGTCTGGTTGCGATCGGTTCATTCGGTTCGCATCCGCTCTCTTTCACAGAGTAGCTGAGTATTGGCTGTTGTCGTGTGTCGCGGTACGTAAGCCGCTTTGCGTTCCACTCCCACCGTTCCCACTGCACTACACATCATAGTTGTACTCCATTAGACTTTGCTACAAAAACTGAGCTCATAAAATGGAACATCTTTCCCTTTCGCCTTTGCTTTATTTTTTTCTGGCATTTTACGAGCTTTCTGTGTGAGTTTCTGTGTCAAACATGTGTGAAACAGACCCCACCACCTACCAACCCAAAAAACAAAATCGCCCTGCCCCACCCTTGCCCCTCCCCTCTGCCTATAGCAGCCACCCACCGACTGCCTGCTGTTTCTGCTTCGGCTTCTGGTTCTGCCTCTGGATGCTGTGCATCTTTTAATTACAAGCCCAAAAAGGGCGGCGGTTGGAGGAGTGTAAAAGATTTGATTTATATGCGAGGACTTGGCATTTATGTTCTCTGGAATTATTTTAATTTGGTCATGGGAAGAGAGGGAGAGGGAGGGACAGATACACATACATGCAGAGACAGGGACAGGGGGGGGGAGAGGGTCTACTGTGTGCAATCTAATTACAACAGAAGTGGGCCAAAGGTTGGAGGTCAGAGAAGAACGATCAGCCGACTGTAGGGGTTCAATCAGTGATTAAAACATCAGAGAATCAAGAATTGAAAGGGAAAGTACTCGTAATCGTGATTTCATGGCATTCATTCAAAAAGAGATATCAAAACTAATAAAAGATACACTCAAACGATAGAAAAGCAATTCAAACCCTCTCGAGGACAGCATTTGACAGCATTGTATTGGTAGAAATACCTGCAGTTCGAGGATATATTGTATAGTGGCACTTATCCTGATGTGAGCACCAATCAGCACTTTCGGATGAGCGGAATATTCAATATTTGGCCTCTATAGACTGTCCCTAGTTGGTGGCGACTTTCGTTCGGGAGTTAAGTCCGCATTTCGTTGACCTTCAGATGACCAACATACCACCTCGCACTCTCAGCCATTTTATCTGTATCTGTGTCTCTTCTTCGGATGATTCAACGTGCCCCGCCCGCTTGGGCTCTTGATAAATAACTGCATTCATGCCTCGAGACCCCCTGCCCCTATGGGAGAGGCTTTTATATGCAAACGAGTCATGACAGAATAAACAACTCGCTTGCGAAGGGGCTCCCATTAAAGGGAGATTTTCAGGGGGCAGGGGGGTGGTTGTGATAATTGCCGATCAACAGAGCCGTGCAACAAAATATGGGGAGAGCTGAAGCTCCTCCTTTGCACACCCTCTCTGGGACATGAGCAGGGGGAACACCCTTTTAGTGCAAAGGCTATAGGGTATATACCGATCGATGTTTGGTTTTTGTGTTTTTGCTCTTCTTTAACGTATATTTAATGAGGCGAGACATTTTTAATTGAAGCTCAATTAAGCGACAGAGCAGAGGCCAACGCAGAAGTAGAGCAGAAGGGCAGCAGGGAAAGCCCCGAGACAGAGACAGAGACAGTGGCAGCGACAGAGACAGCGACAGCGACAGAGAATAAAAAGCACAAGCGCAACTGCAGCAGAAGATAAGGAAGCAACAAAAAACAGAAACAAAAACAGAATCAGCATCAAAATGCAGCTGCAGCCAAAGTCAAAGCCAAAGCCACGCCAAAGTGGAGACAAATGGAAACGCAGCAACAGAAATGCAAAGCAAAAAGCAGCGCCAGCAGAGGAGCAGCAGCGTCGTCGGCAGAGGGTGCGGCAGAAGAATTAGAAAAACAGGCCAAAAAGTTGGAAGTACTTGCCAAACAAAGCCGCAGCTGAACAGCAGGCCATCTACTTATGATACACAATATAAATAATAATATATTCGACCATGAAAATATACTTTGAATAATCTATTACGGACATATAGCAAATGAGTGTTAGGGCGACTGATAGGACTGATAGTTGAAATTCCATCAAATGTCAAACCTTTGATTCACAGCTGTTTTCAATCAGCTGATCGCTTTACACTGTATTACGCTTAATCGCTCTTGAGGCAACGCAGCTGCCACCTCGTTCAGCCAGTGCTTAAGTCCCGGTGACGGTGACACAGCAGCTCTGCTCTGCTCTGCCCTGCTCTGCCCTGCTCTGCTCTGCTCTGCTCTGCCCTGCTCTGCGCCTCTCTTCTGCTGCTCTTCTGCCGCTCTTCGCTACTCTTTTTGTTGATGTTGCTTCTGCGGGTTTTTTGTATTTGTTTTAAAGAAAACCAAATTTAATGAAGCGAAAACACCATTAAAAAATAAGTAAAAATAAAAGAAAAGAGTGAAAATTAAAATCAACATAAATGTTGAAGAGATAGGCGCTCATACGTGTGTGTGTGTGGGTGTGTGGGTGTGGGTGGGACGTGGAGCCGCCCCCACATCAAAACCGCTTTTCACACGAAATTTTCACGGGGGCCTAAGCTCTCGAAGGGAAGGAAATATCCGGCTTGAAGACTTTACATGCTCTAAGCTGAATCTCAGATGCTCTAACCCCCAAGCGTCTGACAGGCGATTTATATCCCGAGAATTTCCAATATTCGGAAAACAATGGCGCATATTTGTGGGAAAAGGGCTAAAGTGGTCTCTTTACTGTCCATAAATTGAGTGAAAATCCGAAAGGAAAACGATGTAATCGCATAAGCAAAACCAGAGGAAGAATTTAAATGAATTATATTTGCGCAATTATTGAAAAATTCACTTAGAAAACGGAGAAGAGGCAAAGAGCGGGGTAGCGGGGTAGCGGGGTAGCGGGGTAGCGGGTGGGTGTGTGGGTCGTGTGGTAACTGCTGCAAAAGGCGAACCGTCATGCGGTGTAAATATTTGCGTAATGCCACAAAAAGCAACAGAAAAGCAGAGCAGACCAACAAAAATATGCTCAAAAAATAAACAAGAAAGTAAGACTACCTTTCGTAGGGGGGCACCGACACTATAAATACCCTCAAAGCACCCATCGCTAATCTCATGAGGAAAACCGAAAGAAAACTCCAGATTGGGGGCTTTTAAATACACAAAAATAATGAATAAAATAGAATTCACTTTGCTTTAAGCGTAAATATTTTAGGATATATATTTAATCTATAAATGCATAGATTTATTTTAAATATGAAATATATTTATTAGACTTTGACTGTGACTTTCATAAATTTCCACTCTCTCTGTGAAAATTTATTGGTACTATATGGTATTATATGGATCAATCACGGCTTCACCATCATACCTCTAGTCCAGGGCATCAAAAAGTGCAAACAAAGAGTGTGAGAAAGTGTGTGGCAGAGCCAAAAGTTGAAAGGAATGAAAAATTATTAAAAATTATAATTAAATGTGATAACATTTTCGTAAATACTCGTAAATAAACCGAAAGTCATTAACGACGCAACGAAAAAATATATATATATGTATATATGGAAAAAGGAAGCAAATAAAAATTTAAAAAAAAATGAAGATGAAGAAATTGCAAGGCAGAAAGCGAGAGAAATGAAAGAGCACAACAGCAAAAGCAAATAAAACAATTATAACGAACGGCAAGAGAGAGAGAGACAGAGAGACACAGAGAGGGAGCGAGCGAGTGGGAGAGAGAGAGACACACAGAGAGGGAGCGAGCGAGTGGGAGAGTGAGAAAAACAACTCAAGGTGTAAGAACCAGTCTCTCGTCTCATTCAATTTGTTTTCTCACTTTCGGCAACATTTTCTGAATGAGTTCCCAAAACAAAAGTAAAACTTTGACTCTGGAATTCGGCTGAAAATATTTGCTAGCCTTTAAGGAAAGTCTTTGCAAGGATGAAGCGAGATTTGAAGGACAGTTTGTAGCTAGGATACAAAAGGCCGAGTCGGAGAAAGGAAGACTTTTGGGGAGCTCTTTCCGAATCCAATTTCTTAATCACTTTCCGTGCCTCTCGTGTCGCAATGGAGAGCTCCCTTTGGCATTCGTCTTCGGATTTCTCGAGGGTTAAGATCCAGTTATTTACAGCTTTATTTTTCATCTAATCTGTCAAACTGTCGGCAGTCCCACCGTTCTTGTTCGACTTATTCAACTTTAATAAGCAAAATATCTATATAGATTTCGCGACTTAACAAATAATAATAAGTAGCTCTTCCCACTCCCCATTCCCCTCCCCCTTCGTCACGCTCAGCTGCGACTGAAATTAAAAATCGAAAAGCAAAAGCAAAAGGAAAGCGACAAAAAAAGAGCCAAAAGGTAAAAACAACAGCAAATGGAAAATTCAGCATCGGTTTTTCTCGACTACGATTACGTTAAATGAATATAAAAGAGGTAGAGAGAGGGAGGGAGGGAGGGAGGAATAAAGAGCCCAACAGAAGTAAACAAAAATTACGGCATTAAAATTAACAAACGCGAAGAAAATGCAGAAAAATAGGTGGGAATGCGGGAGTATGTAGGTGCTGTTGGCTTTCCCAATGATGATGACCCAACGGTCCCCACCTCTCACCCACTCATCCACTGAATCGTTGAATCGTACCCTTGCGCCACGAGGGTATTATGATTTCCAGCAGACATTTGCATCGTAAGGAGGGCACATTCCCAGATGTGCAAGAATCAAAGGGCATAGGAGAAGATCGAAATAAAGACAAGAAGCTACACCGCAAACTCGAGTCGAGCTTTGCATGTGCTGAGAGCCGAGGAGTGCAAACGCCCGAATGTTGTTGCTGCTGCGAGAGAGCCAACGAAGACGCAGCAGTGGGAACTGCTGCGAGAGAGTGGTAGAACAAAGAGCAGTAGGCATCGCTGAGAGAGAGAGGGAGCGCAACAGAATGCAGAAATGGCAAGAGCATGCATTGCGAGAGAGAAGCAAAGCTCGTGGATAAAATGCAGATCAAGAGATAAGACAATTGCGACTGCGCCCGAGGCACAATGGAAACGAAGTGGAAGCAGAGAAGCTCCGTATGGATATTTCTGAACAGAAACAATTCGATAGCCTATTCGATAGCGGTATAGCTCTTCGGATCATTTTGGGACACCAATCCAATCCACGAGAGTAACAGAAGGTCCTACCTGTTGTTTCCCTCTCACCTTTCTATCCATTCATAACTTCTAGACTTTTCACAGACTCTGCTGCAGATCGGATCACTATTACATAGAACTTCAATGGGAAGCAATTATTTCCAAAGATGATATCATCTGTGTATCTCCGATAAGAAACATGGATGTGCCTGGGTACCTAAAGCACCGTTAGCCCACTGAGATACATATGTACCGAATCAAAAGGTTATCGCAGCAGCAGCCTACAATCCACCCACAAACAGAAGCAGAGTCGGGGATTCCCACAGAGAAACGAGAAAGGGGCACCACGGATAGGAAGAAACAAAAGAACAAAAGAAGATAAAGAAAAAACAAGTTAAGGAAGCTGCAATAAAATGCATCAGAACAGTTGATGCAAAAAGTTGATGAACCAAAGAGAAAAAAAGGAATGTAAAAGAGATGAACAAAATGCCGTTTGCGCTCGATGGAGCCCGTTATAGATGATGAATAGAATCCTAGGGATCTAGAGAGATCATCTACTAAAAATGCCACATGGAACACCTGGGATATGGATATCCAATGGATATAATTAATTAAAATATCCTCCGTATTATTCGGAAATTTCGAATGCAAATCAAATATACTTTTGCAATGAAATTGTTAATCGGAGAAATTGATTGGCATTGTTGGGGGGAATTTTTTTCAATAACTTTTAATCAATCAACTGATTAAAGTGGAGAGCTTTTACTTTACTTTATTGAAAAGCAGCCTAATGGAGTCCCTCGTCCCCGACCGATGCATCGCCCCGACCAATAGTATACCCAATTAGGTCTATAGATACTTATGTGTGCGGACGTGGATGTGGATGTGGATGTGTGGATCTGGATGTGTGGGAGGCAAAGTGAATGCAATTAAAAGTTTACATTGCCCAATCGTCCTTTCAGGGCGGCCCAAACAAACAGAAAGCAGAGACACTCGAATGCACAGCACAGAACAGCACACACACACACACGCACACGCACACGCACGCACACATCCGAGCAGACAAAGAGCTTAAGCAAACAAATTTGCAGAGCGCAAACTTTTGCCACTGACTGTGCAACTGGTTGGCAGTGACTGTGTGCGTGCGTGCGTGCGTGCGTGTGTGTGTGTGTGTAGTATTTGGCATGGAATTCTGTGGGGGGGCATCTCTGTAGCCCAATGCACATGTTTTGTCCTTTTCTTGCACTTTATTTTGCCTGAAATTTATGTCAAATTAATTACGAAGATGCTTTCGCACGAGAAAGAGTAGGAGCCGCACGACCGTAGAGATGCCCTTCAGTCATTGGGGATTCCACATACCCTTTAAAGGTTTATAAAGGCTTTTCTTGAGTGTTGCACGAACACAACATACCCCTCGTTGCACTTGAATGCTGGGTAGCAAAACTGTAACAGAACGAGGCAGCAGATGCCTCTTTGTTTGGGTGGTCCCCACGGGGGGTGGGGGTGGGGGTGGGGGTGCTCGTGGTGGGGACCACTTAAACTTCGATTTAAAAGAGCGAGGCATGCCCCCTCAGCCCATCTCCCTCTCACCCGCTCGTTTGTCAATTGTCATACAATTTGCGGCGACTGTTATTATAACGGTGAACAAACAAACCGTCAGACAAACCGACAGAAAGACAGCCAGCCAGACAGACAGACAGACAGACAGACATACAACAATTGGGACAAAGAGCTGAACAACATAATTACCACATAATTATATAAGTATGGGGTGCCACGCCACCCCCACTCCGCCCCTCCCCTAATGCTGCTCTTCTTTGGAGCAACAACAACAACTACAGAAACAACAGCCACAATAAAAAAGCAGACAACAACAAAAATTACATCAAAACGAAAGTTTTTGCTTCGCTTTGATACAACAATTTCTTCATATTTTTTTTTTGCGCTCTTCCACCGCGAGGGTTAATGAATTTTAGGGCGAGGCTTGAGACGCATCCCCGAGATTGCCCGCAAAAATGTTCCCATAAGCGAATGGACACAATGGATACACGAATGCAACGAACGAAGACCATTCGGAGAATGGCCATTCGGCGCCGAACGGAGACGATCGGAAAAATCGTTCATTTAAATATTATTTGAAATCTATTAATGTTAATTTATTATTTTTAATTAATAATTTTTTATTTTTTTTTATTGTTTATTATTTTTTATTTATTATTTATTATTTCTAATCTATTATTTTTAATTTATTATTTATTATTTTTAATTTATTATTTATTATTTTTAATTTATTATTATATATTATTTTTAATTTATTATTTATTATTTTTAATTTACTATTTATTATTTTTAATTTACTATTTATTATTTTTAATTTATTTTTTTATTTTTTTATTTTTTTAATTATTTTATCAGCCTTATTTATTTATTATCACCGTTACTTATTAATTGTCAAATTGATTTAGTTTATTAATTAATTATTCAATATCTCAGTACGCATTACTGGAAACCCAGTTGGAAATTCCCATTAGCACGTGAAGCTGGGAATCGATCGATCTTCAAGGGTATCTCAGACTTCGGTTAGGCTTTCTTTGTGGCGTTTTTCAAAGCTTTCAATCGGTCAACCCTTAAGCACCTCCCGCCCCTTACAGTCGCCAGTTTAGACAGGAAAAAATCTCAACAATTGCATGAGACATGGTCTGGTAGACGGGAACGGAGGGGAGATGGGGGAGGGACCTAGTCCGGATCCGAACTCGTATCCGAATCCGTCTCCGACTCCGGCAGAGACTCGAAAACATTCCATGGGAATGCCAAATGCTTGGCCCGCACGCAAACTGCAAATAACTCAAATATTTAGTTGAACAATGAACAGACAAAAGCCAGAGACAGGGAGAGGGCCTCGGGCGGGGTAAATAGGGGCTGAAAGAATCTATGCCACTTACCCCAATTAGGGGAAGCGACTGTTGGGAGGGCTCCCATCAGAGCGGCGGATGAGCGGGAGAAGCGCCACCAAAAAGCAGGCCTAGGAAAGAGTCTAGGCAAATGTTGCATCAATCAGCAATTCGTTGGAGAATTTTTACAACGGAAAGCTCGAACTAATTTTAAATTAAAGTTGAAACGAAGGTCAAAGTCAATGGTTGGAAAAACACCTCTGGAGAATGTCACCTGAGAGAAAACTAGAGGATGAGAGGGATATATCCCCCAGGTTGGGATTATTTTGCTTTGAAAAAGAGGTCTTTCGTTCACAGAGTCCCCATAGATTGGGACAATCGGTAGCCCTGATGACGCACATGCAGAGTCGTCTGCTATGGATCAGTGATCATAGAATGTTATCTATAACTCGACCTTCTATAATTCAGTAGTCGATAATAGACAATTCGATAATCTTAATATATGGACACTCGATACTCTATAAATCTAGAATCACTCTTCCAATAAACTATAATAATTGACAATTCGATAATAATAATCACGATCGATCGATAAATTGATGCATCGATAACCAATCGTTGTAATGCAAATAAGTACAGATTTATTTGCATTATTTGGGACCATAGATCAGGTTTTGAATGGGTCAATCATTCATTCATTCATCCACTATTCCCAGGCTGATTCATCAAGAGATTCCCCGTACTGGGGCGTACCCCTCCCCCTCCCCCTCCCCGTCATTATGCCTCATGCAAATATCATTGTCCGCCCGCCAGGTGTCGCCAATGGCCGCAGCACGAAAACGATGATGATGCTAATTTCAATTTGAAAATTTTTCGAATACATTCAACTTGTGTCGCCGCTGCTGCTGCTGCTGCTGCTGCTGCTGCTGCTGTTGGCCATTTCCGTTTCTTGTTTATGGGCCTCCCCTGGTCCCCTGCCCCGTACTCATTCGCTTGCCATCATAATGCACTTGGCCAAAAAGCGGCTGGCTGGCAACAGTCAGAAAGAGACACATTCCAGGCAGCAGGCAGCAGGGAGGAGGCAGAGGCAGAGGCAGAACCGAAGGCAAACCACAGCAGAACTGAGTCACAAACACAAGACTCGATTCGGAGAGGGAGATCAATATTCATGAATCATGCCACTGGCATGCATCTGGTTAGAAATGCGGGAACTCTTATATTGAAAGAGGGAGCTGGGGCACAGCAAAGAGGTGGGCTTTTGGAGTCCGAGTCCGAGTCTAAGTCCGAGTCCGAGTCCGAGCCATTGGGTGCCGGTCTTTATGAGTTAAGCACCATTCTTTTGGTTGACAAAACTCGGAACTCGTTTCAATTCGATTCGACCGCACTGCCTGCCTGCCTCGCCGCCTCAACTTCTCATTTCCCATTTCCCGATTTCTCATTTCGGTTTCATGGCATACACCTCGCCGTTGTATTGGCTATACCTTTGGCTTTGGCTTTTGCTTTTGCTTTTGCTGCTGTTGTGTGCTGTGTTTTGGGCTATTAGCTAATCGCCGGGCCAACATCCATCATCGATACCGAGTACCAAAGCACATGGAACATGGCAGGCGGCCACAAGTGAAACCCAAATTGATAAACGATAACGAAAAAGAGAACAAAGAGCCAAGAAGAACGAAGCTGGGGATACCCTGGCGTTTCCTTTAAAAAGCAGAAGGTCGAGGGTTGAGGGATTCGGAAAGTGTTGCCATGGAGATGCCATTGGGGAGAGGAAGAAAGGTTTTCTTGAAGGAAAATACGATACAAATATAGTGGAACCGATTTTAGACATAGCCAGGACTAAGGCCAGTCCATGGATTGCAATGGATTACAGACAATAGCAGCAGAATGGAAGGACCTCCGCGATCCGTCTAATCATCTTGTATTATTATGGTATTTTCTTTTTGTATGGCATTTGTTTCGAATGTTTTGCTGTATTTTTTTTTAATTTTTCTGGTATTTTTCGGTATTTTCTGGTATTTTTCTGGTATTTTTCTGGTATTTTTCTGGTATTTTTCGGGTATTTTTCGGGTATTTAAGAGTTTTTTATAGTATTTCTGGTTCGTGAGAACATTAATGTAATTTCAAGTCAAAAACCAAATGATAATCACCACTTTCGAATCGTCGTACTCCCCTGTCCGTGAGGGTATTCAGCGATAGAATGGAAAGTAACGCAAAAAGACAAAATACAATGTTGAAACATTAAAGCCAGCACACATGAGGCTCATTAGAGTGGGGCGATGATGATGGTGGTGGCGGTGGTGGTGGTGGTGGTGGGGTTGCACATTCAATGCAAACAAAAGCCAGGTAACAGGTAACTCTTTTATTTTTTATTTTTTCCTTTTTTTGTCTTTGTCAACAGTTTTGTGTGCGATAAGATTTTTGGGGTTTTTGTCTCTCGTCGATTCGCTTTTTGTTGCAGTTGATTGTGGATTGGGGTTGGCCGCTGCGGTGCGGTGGCAACCATTATCACAAATTATGCATGTGCTCCACTTCTGGCCATCTCCCCCGCCCCACACCGCCACCGTCTACGGCTCTTGGACTCATTATGTCTGCTGTTATTAGTATTATCAGAGCGGGTTCTGGCCAGGGCTGGCAGGAGCGAATTCGGTCAGAGTTGAGCGGAGATTGTCTGTGCAACAAATGTGTGCTGTGTGTGTGTGTTTGAAGTGGCAGGAAACCGAAAATCAAGGGGACGAAAGGCTACCAAAAGACCCCCTGGTATAGGGAATCTGCTGAGACAGTTGCAGAGATATGAAAGGTAAAAGCAGGCTGGTGGTTCGATAGAGAATTTCAAGAACAAATCTCTGCAAGTGATATGCCTGAGAGATCAAGTCTGAATGGAAAAGGGAAGCAGATGAAAGAAAAACAGGATCGAATAAGAATATAAATGAGAGAGAGACATCTCTACTACGAAGTTTTCTATACAGCGATTGATCGTTCTCCACAGATTAAATATCTCCCAAAGATAAGATGAATAGAGACAGATAATATGTTCGATTACGAGCTATAAAGCGATGGAATATTTATTGAATAAATTGTGGGAATGTTTAAGTTTAATTTTTTCGTTAGAATTAAGTTTCCTTGGGGACTTGGGTTCGTTTATCTTGGGCGAAATTTCCACACTTAAATTGGCAAATTATGAGAAATTATAGTTTGAGCTTAATTGGAATATACATCGGATAAGGCGGGGAGGGGCGGGGCTTTGGATAATGGATGGGGCGGGGCAGAAAGCGGAGATTGTCGGAGGATGGATGTCAAGGATAAACGAAGGAGGTATGAAAATTCAAATAAATTATAGCATACGCCAAGGCGCCATAAAACACAAAAGCAATAAAAAGTAAGCGAGCGAAAGGTGCAGGACATACACCTGCCCCCTCGAGCCATGCGCCACCCGCCACCCGCCAACCGCCAACCGCCCCCTTGCCCCAGTCCCATTGCCGCCACGCCACCATCAAGTGGCCGCAATTAAGTGGCAAGGTGGCAAAAGAAGCGAAGGGAAACAAGATGAAGTAGCCCACAGCGACAAGACAATGGGCCACCCACAAGGGGGGAGAAAACAGGAGAGAAGAGGAGAGAGAGGAGCAGGGCAGGAGGCGGCATCTTGTCAACAGCGTGGCAGGCAAAAGGAACAAAAAAAACAGCACACTGTACATAGAAGGCGATCAGAGCACGATACAAATAGAGAGAGAGCAAGGGATGCCGCGTACTCGTATCTCCTCTCTTTCTCTGCGAGGGAAAAAGAGAGCTTGCAATCCCTGCATTATCTGAAGACCCTTTTGCTCCCAACTTCTTGCATGACTGAAAGAGAGAGAATGCTCGGGCATTCCCGACGACTGCGCAGCGGCGCGGAGATCAAAGCTCGGGCCCGAGAATGCAAAAACAAAATGCCCACGGTGTGTGGAGGCAGTGCGTGGATGCTGATCGATTCGTTTCAAACGGCTGTTTCTCTTGTTTTTTACCGTCTTGATATAGAACCCAAGGGATCTGCTTTATTTTTTTGGCTTTTTTAGTAATATCCGTGAAGAGGGTATACAAAAACCTAAGCAATACGTGTACCGGATGATTATTGCCTGGCAAAAGTCTTCTGGCCGTACACCTTTTCTTCCTCCTGCCCTGCACTGCCCTCTCCTTTCCTTTCTTTCTATTGCCCCCCCTTTATCACTCCTTCTATCCTTCTGCAGTCTTTTTATACACCCAATACTCATTTTCGTTGTTTTTCGTGCTTGTTTTTTCCTGCTACTTTTTTTGTTTTGTTCTTATTTAATATTTTAAAGCGTCAACAAGGCGTTGCCCGGGGTGGTGGTTGCCCGGGGGGGGGGGGGGGAGGGGACCAAAAATGAACAAATACTCCAGGCACAAGTGGGGGGGGGTTTAGAGGTGTGACCAGATTCCAGTGGAAGCAAAAGATGATAAAGCGTGTAGAATGTAAAGCGGAGGTTTGCCGGAGGAATAGGGATGTGTGTGTGTGCATAATAAAATTAGCGATAGGTACAGTCGCGCACCTAACCCCTGACCCTGCGTATAAGCTGCAAGACAGTTATGTAGGCCAAAAGGAAAAGATAAGAACGTGTAAGCGCATAGCTAATGAAATGCTTTCGACCCCAACAAAAAGGGTTTCGAAAAGGGGGGGGTAGCAAGGGTGTAGGTAGTAAAGGGAGGGCAGGGAAAGAGAGACGGGGGGGGGGGGATATTAATGCGATAATTTGCCACTGATTCAATCCGTTGTCCGAGAGATCATCTTCAAAATGTGACGATCTCTTTGGCATCTTCCGTTCCGTTCGAGAGTTATTTTCTTCGAAAAGTTCTCGACCTTTTAAAGACTTTGCTGCCAAAGTTAATTGCGAAACAAAATCCCACAGATGCTCTGAATTTTCCTTGCACTTTTCCCCCACAATTATTTTGTGCCTTTTGTTGTTTGGTTGCTTTCCCGAAAAAGAAAACCTCTTGAAACTCCAATCCACAGATTATTTTCCTATTTTGTGGGCTCTTTCGCTAGCGCTCTCTCCCTCGCTCTCCCTCTGTCTGCCTAAGGAGGCATATATTTGGTGGCAGCTACCTGCTGCTGCTGCTTCCCTTGAAACGTGAGACCATGTGTGCAGCACATGTGTGAGTGTGTGTGAGTGTGGGAGGGAGTGTGTGTGTGAATGCAGTCCAAAGACCGGAAATGTCTAATGACAGCACTCGTCGGGCAGCGTCGTCGTCGGCGCCTCGCAGCAGTCAAAGGCCCCTCGAAGAACGAAGGAACTATTCCACAGGCCGGCGAATGTTCGTTCTGTTTGTGCCTTCAGTTTGCACCTGGATGGGTCCTACCACTCGCCGCTCCCCTGAATGTTTCATCAAATCGAAGCGGCATACTCTGCGCTACAGGGTATCAGCTGTGATGGCTCTCTTGGTCTTGCTCCGTCCTTTTGCTGCCGTCTGTTTTGTATGCGAGTCGCCGAAGCGATGTGTGTGTTTCTGTTTGTTGCTTTTGCTGCTGTTTTTTGCCGCTTATGCAAATGCTTATGCCCATTCCCCCCTCCCATTCCTCTTCCCTTCCCCTGTCCATAACCTATGTGCAGCTCACGTCTCAGATCCCCCCTCCCCACAGCTCTCTCTCACTGTTCACTTCTAGGCCTCACCCATTTGGCCTGGCCTTGATCGTGGCGTTGCTTTTGCCCCGCCGTTGCATGTGGAAATTCCACACTCAATCATTCGGCTCAGTCGGCTCTCGCGCCTCGGTTTGACATGCACTGTCTGCAAACCGTCTCTCTCTGCCCATTCTGCCCCTTTGTGGCATGGTTCATCATCATCATTCAGTCATTACGTATACCCTTTGAAGGGGTCTCCATTCTCCATTCCGCATTCCATTCCGAATGGATACGAAGAGATCTCGAAGAAGATTGCAAATATTCCAATGTACCCCCGATTACAGGGTATCTCTGACTCTTGACTATGGCTTTGTTTCTCTCTCTCTTCTTCGAGTTCTTCTTTTTCTACTTCTTTCGCATATTAATTGAACATTGAACACAAAATTGGATGGTGGCGGGGAGCGGGGGGTTTGGGCAATGAAATTCTTGTGGAATCCAAGAAAACAATGCAAAAGAAGGTACTGGGGGGGGGGGGGGGGGCAGTGGGTGTAGTTTGTGATTTCAATTAGTCAATTCTGACTGTACTTCAGAGCCAATGGCATTCATTCATTCATTCATTCATACGTGCTTCATTAACAGCAAAAACACCGAAAAACTATGCTCTTTGTTGCTGTAATATATATTTATAAATTTATGTGTAAAAAAAGGGGAAAAAAATCAAAATTTTCGGGTAAGGTTAAAGAGAATGTTGTGCATCGGTGGAGGTGCAGGGGTGGGAGGGTGAGAGGGGTGGAAGGGGTGGGTGGGGTGGTTGGTTGCATGGGTGGATTTTTACAATTTCTGATTGCATTTATTGCTCTTGTGCTTCTTTTGAAGTTTCTTTTATGTGTGGCAAGTGGATTTCAATGCTAATTGAAATGCGTGGCAAGCAGAAATGAAGTAAAACAAAGCAAAAACACACACAAAGCACCTGTGTGGCTCCACCGGTGTGTGTGTATTGTGTATGTATTTGTTCGGGCCAATTAACAGCAATTGGGCACGCACAGTTTGAGGGGCACGCACAGTTTGAGGGGCACGCACAGTTTGAGGGGCACGCACAGTTTGAGGGGCACACGCTCGCCGCGCATTCGACGCTCGAAAACTGTAGGCCAAAGATTTCGAAAGATCCCGCTTGGAATGCAGTTTGAAATGCACTTGCCCAAGCCCAGTGCCACAGGTCTGAAGTTTGAGATCCACTACACTCGGATACCGAAAATCGATCTGCAGTTTTCAATATCGAAAGTCGCACATTTCTGCATCAAAACGGCTAGCTAGGATCACAATAGTTCTGCCTTAGGAAGGATATCCCACGGGGCGCTACCCATTGCTCTCTTTTGCAGATTTTGGGCTGCCGTTTGGGGCGGTGGACTGCGGTTTGAAATGCACTTCCTTTGGGCATAATCTCAAACTGTGCGAGACGCATTCGGCGCTCCCTGGGAGCCAATCCAATGGACTTTTAGGGACGGCCACGCAAAGGCCCCATCATATATGGGTTTTGGCCAAAAAAACAAAGAAAAAACAAAACAAAATAATTCCGTGGAAAACTGCATTGCGGGAAGAGGGCCGACATTCCAAAGGGCCGAGCCAGGGGATCAGGGGACACCGCTTTTGATGGTCAAAAACACAATGTCCCTACATCCCCCCCACCGCCCCCTTGCACCCGCCTCCCCGTTGCGTTGGTTGTAATTTGGCATTACAGCTTTTGTGCTGATTTTTCGCCCCATCCCCCCGCCCCATCCCTCCCCACATGCCACAACAATTTTGGCCGAGAGGGCCCTGCCTGGGCCCTGTACCGAGTGTCAACAGATCGTTGATAACTATTATTGTTGTTATTTATGAGCGCCCCCTTCCCCCCTTCCTCTATCTTTGCATCACCCTTTGTGCCTCTCTGCCCAGCAATTCCTTTACTTTTTCACCCATGAAATCGTTCAATTACACAAATAAATGCAATTTTCCATCAAAACATGGCGCCGATGAGCCGATAAAAATATGAACATGCCTCCGCCTCCCCTCGGACTCTAATTTTTATACTAAAAACTATAAAAAATAAGTATAAATTGTGACAGTTCTTCTTCAGATGGAATTACCGACGCGCTGGTGTCCTCCATCGGTGGAAAACGTGTCGTGTGTGCCTTTGCTGCCTGCTGGCTGCGGCTTTTCCCGTTGTTTTTTTTGGGAGCAAAATCATTGCGTGTGTGCACACAAATATTTGTCAAATGCAAATCCCGATCGTCGCATTCTCCCGCCTCACAAATGTCAATAGAAATGAATAAGAATAATGCCCCGTGCCTCCACAACAACCATTTTGTGGGTCAATCAATTTTTGACGCAGCAAAATATTCGGCGGCCGCTGGAAAAATGTGATTTATCGAATGCGGTCGCTCGATGGCGGTCAGCGATGATCCATTTCGGGTGCCGCCTCAAACAAAAGCCAACACGAAATTCCTCATTTAATTAGTCGGAAGCTAAAATGTTAGCATACCCTCGAGCAAGGGGTATGCTGATGGGGAAACCTTCCGAAAAATACCCACAAAACAAAGGGTGTCCTGTAGTGTTTAGCCGCTTCGTTGGAGCGGGGCGGGGGAATGATTTTTAAATAATTTAAATTTAAATTTAAATTCGATTGTCATTTCGCATTTGAATAATTGCAGCATAGCGATGGTTGGATGGATGGATGAAACGCAACTAATCATGCAGCAAAAATCATGCCCCACCCCCAAGGGGGGGGAATCTCTAATGCCGCGCCTTTGTCCGTTGATGATTTCTTCTCTGGGGATTGGACTACCTCCCAAATCGAAAATTGTTAATGAAAACTGAATGATTTTCCATGTCCTCAAAGCAAACCAACAATAGATTTCCCAGTATTACATACATTATCCAATGATGGGCACAAATATAGATATCTTTCAAACGTTTGCTCAATTATGTGGAAAAATATACGAAGAAAACAAGATTCCATCTGAAGCTATTTTTGGCATTTTTAAAAATATTTTACTACTTGGCAGGACAACAATTCTTCTGGTCTTTATCCCAATTTTATATTTTTTTTTAATTAAAAAATTTGTATACAAAAATAAATTTCATATTTTTTAATTTAAAAATATAATTATTTTATTTTACACATTTTTTTAATGAAATTATATTTTGTATTAAAAAAATAATTTTAAATAACTTAATTTTATTCTAAGAATATTTTTATTTTATTATATTCAGTATTTCAATTAAATTTGTAGCTTATTTGACTTTTTTACAATAAAAAACATTTTAATTTTTGGTTTAAAAATTGTTTGATTTAGTTTAAAACAAATGGTTTTTATTTATAATTTACTCTACTTTTTTTTAAGAAATCAGCTCGCAACACAAATGTTGTAGATGTCAATGAATGCAGCAATCAATTGGTTTCAAAAACTGTTTATCGTCTGGGAAATATTAATCTTTCGAGTGCAAGATGAATAATTTTTTTGTTGTATTTTTTTCCAACCAATTTTTGCATTTGAACTCAGGAAAAGTCGAAAAAGGAATTATTTTTTATTCATATAATATTCGTAAAGGCTCTCTAAGATCTGTAAGCGGATAAACGGTATAAACGGATAAGCCGCATCTCATTCTTGGAGTCTATCGGAAAAGGTGGGCATTTAATGCCAAGACGTTTATGCAGAAAACAAACTATCGCTGAAATCAGCCTCCGCGTACCGCAAACGGAGAAAAACAAAGGGAAGAGCATTACATGGTATTACACTTGTCTGTGAATTACAGTTACGAAACGCACCATCCATCCATCATGCTCTATATATGCCCCGTGTACCCCACTTGGAGTATCTTATACGAGTATCTTTCACAGTCAATTCCCTTGGACAATCTTTTTAAACGTTTTCGCTTCTTTTTTGTCGCCTTAACCTTCCTCCTTCCCCTCTCCGACCCTCCCCTCCCCTCCCCACCCTTCGCTGCTACGCTACGCAGCGCAAAAAGAGCTTAAAAAGCCATTTCGTGTTTCTTTTGGACGGATTTTACAGTTTTGCGGGTTTCCTTATGCCCTACGCCGAGGTTGAGGGTGTTATAAATTTGGCCAAGCATCTGTATTACCAAGAAACCCCCCCTCCCCTCCCCCCCCATGAGTCACACAGCAACAGGCGGTTTCCGTGCATTTTTCCTGTCATTTAATCTGCCAATTGAAAAGATATTCCCCCAAAACGATTTCTGAATATAGTTTTCATCCTCAATATTCTTAATTTATGAATTATATTTCATGTTATATTATTCTTAAATATTTTGCAAAATATTTTGATCTATGTAGTTGCTGTTTTCTGTTGCTCGAATGCTCTATAATTTGTTCTTCTAGTTTTCCGTCTTCCGTATCTACGATCATAGTTTCGAATTAGAATCTATCAAGAGAGATGGAGCTATAGGCTATACTAAGGTCTTAGACTCTCTAGGGTTATTATGAATAAATATATTTATTTTTATATATGTTTTTTTCTAGATATAAAGGAATAGTTTGGGACTTTTTGTTGTTGGGAATGGGAATATATTGAATCGGAGGATCTTTGTGAGGCAAGCGAGGGGCAGAAATGGGGGAAAGGTGTACAATCTTCGGATTGGCTGGAATTTAGAATTCTTTGTTATTCGCTTTTGGTTGGAAAAGCGATTTCCCTGCGCTGTTAAATAGATGTCACAAGTTAATGAATAGACCAGTCAGACGGACGGACGGAGAGACAGACAGTCGTGTCCGTGGCATGGACAGAAGGTGCATGCAACAGAACAACTGAAAGTTGAAGCCAATTATAAAACTGTCTTCGATGTAGTGCTGTTTCGGATTCAGTTTTGACGTCACTTGTTCTGTTTGCCTTGTAACCCGAGAGATGATGCCACAAATGTCTTAGCAAAGCAGAAAGGAGGCGGCACAGAAAAAACAAAAAAAAAAAGCGAAGCAAAGAAGGCAAGAAACACCCAAAGGCGGCAGAAGAAACAGATGAGAGACGAAAGTATAAACAGCTGGACAAACAATTTGCATTTTCTGTCAGATTTTAGATGATTCTCTCCTCTCTTTTCTTCCTTTTTCTTCGTGCGGAGGGAGGTGGAGGGGTGCATACAGTTTGACATGCACCTGCCACCAGGAAAAAAAAAATAGTCCATAGAATTTCTGCCTTCGTGCAAATCAGTCGCTGCAGAAAGGTTCCATAAGCGAACGGATAACATCCGAAAAGAGGGAGAGGTACATCGAAATATTTCAGTGGAATATCTCTCGATTCTGAACACTCCAGTATCTTTATCTGTAGAGTTGAACAATTCGAACAACGATTTCAAGCTTCAAGGAACGCCCCCGCAAAAACCAGAGGCCCGAATACCGAATACCGAATACCGAAATAGCCTCCAAACAGCACAAACAGAGCCTGAACAATCAGCCTGAGGGACCCATTGTGGTACCCCCTAGCCCCTCCCCAACCACCAACAACAACAACAATCGCCCCACAAATGAGTGAAAATGCGAGGGGGTGGGGGGGTTGGAGGGTTGGAGGTTATCCAAGTGCCGCGAAATTCGAATCGGAAATTTGTTGATTTTGTATTAAATATTTGATTTAAGTGGGTATTATATACGTTGTACCCCTGAAGCTTATATTTGGTTGTCCAGGCCTCCCGGCTATGCAAATATTGCACAAATACAATTGGGGGCATGCAACGTGTACGCGTGTACAGTACGGCTCACAGGCGATAAGGCAGAACATCTCGTCGAAGAACTACCCAGCGAAAGGTACGCCCGGAGATTACACAAATTGCATTCCCACATGTTCCAAGAGAGAGAGATTCTTTTCAACACGAGATGATTTCCAGTCCCAGCGAAATTGCAAGTTCTGCAATTCTCAGTTCGGGAGAATCTTCCCAAGTGGATCCTCTGCTATTTCCTCGGAGGAACCGTCAACACTGTGTCTCTTTGGGCCTCAAGACCTTGCCTATCATCTTACAGTTACTTCTTGATGGTTCGCATAACAGCCACGGGCGGTTCCATTTTCTCTTCACAGAAAACAATAAAGAAGAAGAAATTCGTAAAAAAAAAACACTAAATAAAATAAGAACACAAATTCCGGCAGATCGTGGAAAAGTGTTGAAAATTTTCACACAGCGAAGTAGCAGACGACGAAAGACCTTATCGCTAGTGTTCTCACATTCAAATTCTACAAAAGTGCAAATATTTTGGGTTTAAAATGTGAATTGGGCCACCACCCCCGCCACCGACGGGGCGAAGATCCACTGCAAGTACGCCTTTCAGGGGTTTCTACTCTTGATAAGACGCAAAACACATCGAAATCGTATGCGATCGACGAAATTCGACATCGAAAAAGAGTCGAATGCGCCCGCCGTTCGGGCTTCCGAAATTCCCACGGCTGTTTGTTTTGTATGTACTTGTTTTTCTTGAAACCGAAAGAACCTCAAAAGGAAAAACGAGAACCGAAAATGGGGGAGGGGGAAGCACGAAGCCGAGTTTATAAGGGAGAGCAGCACTTACCCGCGTAACATGAGCAGCTGTCCGCGTTGAGCAGCAGCAGCGCTGCCAGCAAAAGCAGCGACGTTACCAGCGACTGCGACTGCGACAGCGATATTTTGAGCCACATTCGTGTTCCTGCTTCGTTGACGTCGACGCGCTGACGACGACTGCGACGCAGCGACGACGCTAAAGATCGCCGCTGGTCTCTCATCATTTTGGGCTCTCTCTCTTTCGGCTGCTTTTCTTCGATATCGTTGATTCTTTTTGGCTGCTTCTGGCTTTTTTTTTTGTTTTTTTTTTTTGGTTTTGTTTGATTAAAGTTAAATTGTTTTTGAATTTTCTTGCGTTTTTCTTAATTCATGTTGACTCTGGGAGAGAGAATGAGAAAGAGAGAGAACAAACATTAACCAAAACATGAAAACATGAAACATGGTAAACGTTATTTTAGTTTTCTCATTTGCTTTGTGTCAGTCATTCGCCCAGACGCACACACAAACACACACACACACACACAGTCATAGGCACACCTGCCACAGGTAGCAGCAGCGGGAAAGACAGAGCGCGTTCGCTCTGAGTCAGAGAGAGGAAAAGAGAGGGAGGCACGCTTTAAAACCAAACGTCTGTGGTCAGAGAGAGACAGAGCGCTCACGATCAGCCGCCAAACTAAGCCCAAGGTGTATTTAAATAAGGTGAGGCATGTCAGCGAGCAGCCAAACACAATTAAACTAATTTTAATTTCGATGCGGCATGAGCATAAGAGATTGACAGCGACAGAGCCGAAACAACAGCTCGGGGGATCGGCAATGCCTCACCTTAAACAAGGAACACCTTGGACAAAGCCAGGCCACAAATTTAATTGGAATCGTCTCTCTCGCTCTCTCGCCACGCTACACACAACCACGATCCACTCCACTCTCTTCTGACCAGACTCTCTCACTCGGCAAATGCTTGCCTCTCTCTTTTGCTGTTTGTTTGAACCCTTTTTCGCTTTTGGACTTTTGTTTTTTGGACTGGTTGCAAGAACCAGTTTTTCCCATATGCAATTCTCTCACGCACACACAAACAAACTCACAGACACATTCTCAAGTTCGAATTCGAACCAAAAAGTTATTTAATTTTGTTTATAAAATATGTTTTAGGCGCTCTTTTTGTTTTCATTTTGGCGCATTTCTTTCCTTTTTGTTTTGCTTGTTTTCACTCACATACACTCACAAAAAAACAGAATGAAACACAAAAAAATAGTAACAAAAATGTTGGGTGAGAGGGAGACTGAGGGATCGCTGCAGCAGCGCGCGCGATCGCTGCACAATTCCCAGAAAAAAACACAAGAGAAACAGAAAGAGCGAGAGACGGAGACGGAGATCGGGGGAATGGAATAGGACAACTTTTATTTACTTCTCTTGCGCCTGCTTTTAATGTTGTTTCTTTTATTAACCATTTGCTTCGTTAGACTTCTTCCTACTCCGGTCTGGTGTTTCAAAACACAGAAGCAGCAGCAGTGGAGCAACCGAAAGCGACGAACGACGAGCGACGACGAAAATGACGACGACGATGCGACGTAGTCGGCAAGAACAACCGTTATGCGCGCAGGCAGAAAACAAACTGTGCTGCTGCTGAAGAGCAGCATTGGTGGGCCAGCTTGGTTTGGCTCCGGCGACGGCGACGCCAACGTTGACGTCGGCACGAGCAGAGGCAGCGACAAGCAGCCACAGCAGTGCCAGCCAGCGTCGCACAGTGGTCTGCATTGCGCCAAATGTGAAGCTGTTGATATTGGTGGAATATTCGGGATTCAAGAGGTTAGTTGTATTGCATTGTTGTAATTAAAGGCATAAAATAATAATTCCCTTAATAAATGTATAAATATACGATGCATGTTTTTCTGCATAGGAAGAGGGAATGGAAATTACAGTCAATATTTATATTTCTTAAGCTATTCAAATGAAAGCATTCAATAATAATAATATATATTTCATGAGTAAATCAAAACGAATATATGTTTTTGTACAATAACATCTCTAAGAAGGTATAATGCTATAAAAAGATAAGGAAAATTTTAGTTTGAGTGAATTTTGTTCATGAATTCCGTTTAATAATGTCATTTAGAGTATATTTGTATCTTTATGGTATGTACATTCATATACATATAAGAAAATGGTCGTATAGACGATCACCTAATGCCACAATGTGAAAATCACTCAAAGAAAATCACGTTGGTTCCACTGTCCCACAGACTATCGGAATAAGCACTCGTGCTGGAGTAAGCAAACGGCCCTCCGACTGGCGCCATCTGGCGCCTGGCCTTCGTTTGAGTGAGCAGATTCCCATCGAAGGCGGTTACATTTGAACGGTCTTTGAGTGACTTTCGGTGTACCGTAACTCCTAGCGATGCCGAACGGATCGTCGGGAAAATCGCTGCAGCAGCGGCTAATTAATGTACGGTTTTTTGTTGCTGCTGCTGTTTGAAATTTGTTAACAATTGTGTCGAATGACTGCCTCGTGGGTGCGCTGAAGTATTGCCTCAGCAGAATTACCCCTCGAAGGCGGCTACATATGAAAGTGAGTGTCTTTGAGTGACTTTCGGCATAGTTTTTGTACTCCTCCACAGGTTGGTGTTGCGGCTGGAAGCTGCTGCAGGAGGATAATAATTAGTGGATGCGCACTTTTGATGATTTTGCGCAAACTTTTGTTCGCAGTGAAAATTTACTGCACAGGAGGGGTTTAATGGAAAATGCATGTACGAGTGGGCTAAATAAATATGTAAGTTCTTATTGCTTTTGGCCCTCTCTTTGGCCTGCTTCCCCTCGCATTTTCGTCCTGATTATTTAAGTGTGTTAACAACACATTTTGGCTATTAAACTTGGCGTTTTTCCCCTGCATTGCATTAAAATTATACACACACACACACACACACACACACGCACCCATACGAAAATGTATTCAAAATGTAATGCAATTGCAAGTTGTGTGCGTGCCTCCGTCGCCAGCTCTCTGCTATTTCTCTCTCGCTCCCTCTCTCTGTCTCCGATTGTATAGCCTTCAGTTTCCACTCCTTTTGGGATGAGCAGCAAATGAGTGCAAAAGCAGAAACAGCAGCAGCAGCAGCAGCAGCACACAAGAGAAAGATGCGAAATAAAATGTGCATGCATTTCAAAATGCACTTAAAAATTGTTTTCGCTCCTCTCTGCGTTCATATGAATGTGTGCGTGTCTGTCCCCCGCCAGGGGTCACAGGTCAACTTCGTCGCCTGCCAATTAAAAGTTTGTATGCGCTGCGGCGACCTCCATGGCGCACACAAAAGTATTGAAGAGGGAAAGCTCTGCCACCAGAGATGCCAGATCGGAGTTGTGTACCGCAGCGTGACTCACGATCGTCAGGCAGTTACGAGTGCCATTCGCATTCGCATTCGCGAATCCCGAGTCCCAAATCGAACGAGGGATGCCATTCAGAACGAATGTTTCCGTTCACTAACGGGATATTTGTACAACGAATCAACATCATTCCAATAATATGTGGAAGTGGAACAGGGGTGTGGGATCACCTCTGAGAGCTACATATGTACATCCCCAATCCCCACTGCGATGTCGCCCCAAAAATTTGGTCCACAGGACAAACTCTAAAGCAACATCCACCATCAGTACCACCATTACCATCACTATCTATGCTTCCTCTGACTGAGTGTTATTTTGTACATAGAAGATCATTTTAATTTCCTTGGGACAGAGTTCCATTCCTTATGCTAGAGTTCAAATTATACAACAATTGCATTTATAGCATTATAGATAAAAATACAATATGCACACACATACATATGTATATAGATATATGTATATATAATAATATATATATATGTATATATAATATAAAAAACAGAGAAACATAATTTTAGTCTTCCGATTTTGAAACAAATCCTGGTTAAACTATGGCGAAACCCTTTTACCTGCACCTTGATGATTGAATTCGAAAAACCTTGGGGAACTAACAAGTTTACAAATTTATAATTTCCATCTGATATGAATGAATGGAATGTATCATTTTTCAAAATTACACTCGCGAATTCAAGGAAAAATGTAAATGTAAAGTAAAGCGAATACAGTTAACAGGAAAAAGGAGCAAAATAGGTACAGCTGCGTTCAATGATTGACGTGAAAGTGGCTTTTGAATTCAACTGTTGAATTAAATGATAAGCACAGGTTCTTTTTGAATTGATTATCAAAGGGATTCGAGTACATATGTGTATAAAAGGGCTCAAAGGCCTTAACGAATTAAAAGGTGAACTAAGGGCATCGAATTGCATATACCCTTGAAAATAAGGGTTATACCCACGGAACACATAAAATCATCGCATATATGTCGTCATTATGGTGATCCGGTTTCGGTTATTAGTCGCTTCCTGCAGGATGCGTTCGAAATTGTAGGTACAAATAAATATAAATTGTATAATTACGATGAAATCATTTAATCGTCCTGTGAACGTGAGTGAAATAGTGATATTAACGTAGCGTTAAGGGGACTCGCTGTGCATCATAAAGGAGTTGGCTTCGTTAAAGACTTTCCTTAATTTAATTACGCTTAATTGAATGCCTCCTCTTGCATCGTTATACCATTTACATACATTATGTACACAACTTCAAGTACATATTTTCAAGGGGAAAGCAATCACGAGCACGAAAGTGGCACGAGCTCATCCCTGGCACACACACACACACACACACACGCACACGCATCACACATAAAGCGCGTTTTCGAGCAACTTTATTAATGCGATTTCAGTTAATTATCAACACAACAATTACAGAAACACCCACACACGGAAAGGAGGAGGATTTTTGATAAAACGGGGGTCAGAAAAAACCATAAAGTTTTGGCGGTCGTGGTTTTTGATACCCTAGCAGTCCCGCTATAATTAATAATTGGTAGGGTATTCAGAAAAATAAAAAATATATATATACTATAATTATAAATATAACTAGGGGGCCAGCCACCTTCCATTTACGCTTTTCCTAAAACTATCTACATATGTATATCATTTTTAGATCTTGAAATTATAGAAGGTATCTTTATATCCATATACTATTATTAGTAGATGAAAGCTTTTCGCTCGGCAAATGTTTGATTGAAGTCCGTGCACCCTCTGTGCATGCAAAAGGGGAAATTATCGTGGGAAAAAGGTGCCTTTGGACTGATTGAAACGACGCCTTTAACTGTGCTTTTGCATCCAATTGCAGGTTCATCATAATTGCACTCGTCACAACATACACATGGCTCGACGTTTTGCACTCAGCTCAGGGCCTGCTGGCCCCGCCCACGCACAGGTCGTAGTCGTAGTCGTAGTCGTAGTCGTACTGTTGTGAGCCGGATGCTTGCAATCGTGCAACAAGTTGGCTGAACCGATGGCGAGGACCAACGACGCGTCGGTCAAACTTGTCAGAAAGAGGGAAAGTGGGCTCCTTGCGTGTGTGTGGGCTGGAGTATCTGTGTGTGAGTGAGTGTGAGTGTGTCTGTGTTTTGAGTTTGAGTCGGAGATTCGCTCTTCCTGAGTTGTTTGCTTGTTTTTCTTCGCTTGGCTTTGCTTGGACACACGCAAATCAGAATCACAAATCCATGGAAAACTTTTTTCTTGCTTCTTGCATCTAAAATGGCAAACAAAAAGTGCTGCCTACCTTTGGGTGCTTTGGGAGAAATTTCCACCATCAACAAATGGCTTAAGAATGAGGTTTTGGCGAACGGATGAGGGAGAATGCGATTTAAAAGGGTCCAGGAAATTGGCCAAAACAAAAAGTTGATTAAATTAAACATGAAATACCATTAAGCGAATGGTATTGTTTGTAATTTATACACACAAAATCGGACCTGTGGAATGGAACGGAAGCGGAAAAGCAAACAAGTCCAAGTGGAATTAAAGAACTGAAAACGGGGCTGAAAAGATTTCGAGTAGATCTTGGACTACCGAATAAAAGACTTGCAAAATATTTACAAATATTTGCTATATAAATTGTAGATATATCTACTCTTCTGATTGTTTTTATGTCGGGAACAGCGGACATGTGAAGTAAATTCACTTCGTGGAAATGACTGGATAAACTCCGAAAGGAGCACTCAAAAATGAGTTGTTGAACACAAACATTTTCCGTATCTTTGTATCTAAAATCTATCGAAAAGCACCATTCAAATTACAGGTAATGACAGGAGGAAAGTGTTACGGATTTGAGGGGGGGGTGGGGCGATTAGGCGGGAGGTGCAATGTAGCCACTGGCGTATAAGCGGATTGATGTGGCTGTCTAGTCTGTCACTTTATCTGAAATCTCCTGGACAATGGGCGGCACGGCACTTCAGGGCAGTCCATGGTCTCTGGGGATTGCTGTACGGCGCACAAGCCTGAGAAGGATTTTGATTTGAAAGCGTTGTGGGATGGCGAGAGTTTAATGCCAAGAGTTTAATGCCAGGAGTTTAATAGGAAAGACATAGAAATAGAGATAGTGCAGTAAAATGTGGTTCTATTGAACTCAAATGAAATGAAAGCTAATGAAGGAGATAATTTCCATTTCAGGACAAACAAAAAAAATAGCTGAAATTGAATGGAATGACACGGAATGAAAACAGACTTTTGAAATCAAATAATAGTCTTAAAATTTGAATGAAATTAACAGGAAGAGCAGCACGTTTCATTTGGAATTAATTGATAATGAAATATTTATACGCATGTTTCAGACTCCCGTACAGATGTATGTACATAACTGTCGTATACAATTTCCCACACCGTGCCCGTACCCGGTGTTTCAGGCAGTCAGCCAGAATGCTGGCTGGTTCATTAAAAATGCCCCACAAACAAACGGATAAAAAATGGCAACCCAACTTAATTATATCTAATTGAGTTAAATGATTAACAGAGCATTCCACTCTCCAGGGCCTCCCGTCCGGCCTCCCATCCATTCGCATTAGCATTCGGAATTGGAATTGGAATCGGAATCGGATTCACGTTCGCATTCGCATTCGCATTCGCTCCTCCCTGTGACCCGTGACCTGTGATCCATTCATTTCCACATGGCCAACTGATTGGTCAGTCGGACAGAGCTTAACACTCAAATTGATTTGAAATGTGCTTAAAAAATTATGCTCAATACGGATGGAAAAGAACGGCACGGCATAGGTGGGGTCTCTCTGTCTGTCTGTGTCTCTCGGAAAACTGGAACGGGTAACTCGGAACGAGGAACTGGGAACTGGGAACAGGGAACAGGAAAACCTGGTCAATATGCAGATGAAATGCATTTGGAAAAAACAAATCACAACTCTGCATTGGGGAAGCACCGGCCTTTCTCCGTTTCTAAGCCATTCGTTGGCCGCCATCGCATTGGCCCCACCAATCCCACCTCAGCGGCATTCGGTGTTGACAAGCTCGTCGCAAAATCACACAAAGTATGCAACAAAAAGAAGCGAAAAACAAGCGAGGAAAAGGACGCCAAAACAAAAGAGAGATTCGGGGAATAGGAAAAGAGAACGAATCTGTTATGCTCTTTCCAATTCTTGCAGGGATTTTAGGCAGAAAACGGGCATCAATCAATTGTCGATTGTTAAGAGAGAGGAGAGGAATGAGTGATGCAGTGGAACATTGACATACGTCTGGAACGAAAAAGGATCAATTGGAATGCCAGTGGTGGAACATGAAACGAGAATAGCATTGGGATTGCCTTGGAATAGGTGGAGAAAAACACTGGGATTCAATAATAGATTGCAAGATTAATGTAATTGGAATGGAACAGTGGACTATTGACATGCGATTGGAATATAGCACAGATTATCCGCAACAAATCCAGTCATAGCTCAGACACATCCAACGTTCCAGAGTAAGAGAGAGGGTAAGAACACTATCCTAACCCCGGCTAGCAGCTGTCAAATGTATTTGCGCATGAAAATCCATCCGACACCATCCCAACCACAGTGCAACCTTGCCACAGACGCACACACATACGGAGAGACCCTCCCCAGAAGCAGGTTCTCCCCATCTGGTGGAGGGGGGGTGAATGCAACAAGTTCCTGCAGTAGTCATTCCATTTCATTCGCTTCGATTCCATTCGATTCGATTCGATACCGATTCTTTTTATTGCTGTTGCTGTTTGTTCTTTGGCATTTGCAACTTTTGCATGGCGAACGGCAGTCTGCCCGCACTCTGGCTCCACTCTGGCTTCACTCTGGCCCCACTCGGGGCCCACTCTGCCCCCACTCTGGACGGTACTTTGCCGCTACTCTGGTCCACTCCTCTGATTTTGTTGCCAATCAACACCTAACCACCGTGCATGCCCAACCATACTTGTACCATGGCCCGATGGCAGTGCCTTTTGGCAGGAATATAAGCCAGGACTTTGCGTTATTGGCATTCGTCGTGATGTGGACACAGACTTCAGGACATTTCGAATACACGGTGATGGACGATGGACACACGCTGCCAGGTGCAGGTACAGACAGCGATAGGATACGGCAGGAATACAGAATCGGATTCCGATACGGACACAAACACTTTTGGCTAATCGAATTTGAGTTTCAGCCAAATGAAGCGTATCAGGCAAATGCAATTGCAAATGTCGATCCCCCCACGAAGGAGAGTTGCAGATGGAAATGGAAATCGACAGCGGTGGCGATGGCGGTGGCGGGGGCGGGGGCGGGGGCGGGGCTCGAGGCAGTTCGTGGCAGTTCGTGGGGGATGCATTTATATAGTATATGTGGGCGTGGAACATCTGTGTATACTATATCGCTGGTTATTTAATCAAACATCTTCCTTTGTGTAACTAATGGGACATTGAGGGAGCGAAGGGAAAGGGACTGAGGTGTGAAATGCATTAATGGAGTATTCATGGGGGATCCCCAAAGCTCCACCCCCACCACCCTCCTCCTAATTCGATTTTGTGCGGTGGTGGAGCGGTCAGAACTTAACTGCGGTGTCAAAAGCATTGTCGTCCCCACTCCATCCTTTGAGGCTGTTTTCGGTTGTCATTAGCGATGTTGAGCACTGTTAATTTGACATTATATCGATTAAAGGAATTACACCGGGAGTATGTCTGCGCTCGCAGCTCTAGGGGCACTGAGAGGTAGAGAGAGAAGGGCGGACGGTGGTGGGGGCAAGGGGCAGGTGGGACAATAGTTACAAACCAACTAAACATAGCACTTAAGTTGTCACTAGTCCTGCCATCGGCTGCTGCTGCTGCTGCCAACAATTCCTCAGGGCTCCATTTGAAGTTGTTCGAAATGTGCTTTTCTTTGGTCCAATTAAAAGTTTCTCCATCGAGCCAACTCCCGTTTATATCTGTTTTAGATACTGCAAGCGAATTAGCCAAGTTCTAAATGAACATCTCGTTGAATGTCCTCTTAAACGCTGCCCTGCTTCCCGCTGAGCGGCTGTCGACAGAGGTACATTTGGTCGTTTACTTATGGGAACTTTCTACTGGGAATCAAGTCAAAATTCGACGAAAAAGCCCCAACGGAAGCAGAGTATAAAGATTAAAAAGTCAATGCAAGGCATGTGCTTGATTGCAAGTCAGATTTATCGAGAATTAACCGGGACTATCGAAAGACTTTGCACTTTTGCTGGGACCGTTCACATCAAAAATTTGAAGATACAAAACCGCAGAATCTGGATGATCATAACTACCAGATTGCAGAGTTACGATCAGAATAGATTATTATTATAGCCAGAATGAACAAATCGAATTTGCAGTGCCAACGCAACCCCTCTCTCTCTCTCTCTCTCTCTCTCTCTCTCTCTCTCTCTCTTACACACACACTCTTTCTCGTGCAGTGTGCGCCTTCGGCGGAGGGGAGCGAGATATAATGGCTAGTTTTGGTGTGAGAAGCGAGAGAGGAATCACAGCCAGTAGCATAAAAATGAAAATAGATAAAATATTCTGGAGCTCCGATGAGCGGAGTGCAAGAATTCAAATGGTACCTCTCTTTTTCCCTATGTTCTCCCCACTCTCAAAACAGGCTTGAAAACAATTCAGAGAATCCTCTCCACGCATTAGCCAACAAATGAATCTTAAAAAAACTCGCATATTTGTGCAGCTAAGTATTCATCAAATACAATTTACTCGCAATAGTTCTGAAGCTATCAAGAACGTCCTCCAAGTGCTCTTCACCAAGAAAGTTTACACATCGATAAGTGGCGATTATTTTCGATTACGCTTGTGCTCCCCGCCCCCCCCAGTGACCCAGTGTCCACTCGACAGTAAGTAGTCTCCCTTCAATCTTGTGTGGGAGAAGCCCGCTGTCTGAAAGCTATTTGTGGTGGATGCTACGGGACGGGGAGATGGGACTGTGGTTAGCAGGAACGAGGGGAGGCCTCTGCCTGCATTGCGACAAGTTGGCGCCTCTATCAACTGGTGTCCAATTTGTTATGGACAGCTAAAAGTGGCAATGCGCGACGCCGTAAATCAGGTGTGCCTGTGGTCCTCACACTCTCTCTGCCTCTCTGCGCTTATTTTTCGTTGCGTCCTGGTGCCTCAAAGGAGACCCTTAGGGACCGACGGGTGGCAAGCGGCTTTGTCTTGGGGCAGGACCGCTCCGAACCGTGGGGCAAGAGCAGTAATCATCCCCACAAGGACGAGGGCTCACCCCCACCGCCTCGAGCTCGTTTCTCCCTTCCGTTGGTCGCCCGGTCAGTAATCAGTCCAAAGGCTTTGATGGCATCTTTAACCGCATCGAGGAAATTAAAAATTCCCTTTTTGTTCCAACCGAAAGCGAGCGCGTTGAGCCTCTGTGATACAGTGGTGCAGTGTCCCTCGATCCCCATGAAACCTTTTTCTTCTCTGAATATGATTAACTTATATTCAAATGAATGTACAAATTGTGATGGAATTTTGGGCTTTTTTTGCATTGGCCGCTCATTTTCAGGTGCTCTCGGCTTCGCCAATTTTTTGGTCATCAATATCAATATAATAAAAAAAGCTAATTTTGTTCTTCAGAAATAAAAGTCGTGATAATGTGAATAAATAATTTTTATTTTTTCAGGTTGAGGCTAAATTTGAGGCAGGCTCAAACAAAATTAATTATAAAAGGGCTCGGGGAATGTTGGCAAAAAAATATTAGCCATAATTTCCCACTTTGGCGGAATTCTTTTATTTATTCAATTATACTCTCTTAGAGTAATTTCCAACACGCATGCTTTTCATTAAACGTCAAATTAAATTTTTGCAAAAAGTAAGCATATATTTGAACCACTTTTTGGTGGGCCCGGGACCACAGTGCACCATCGTTGGCTTTGCCACAGTCACCGTTTGTCAATTGTGTTTCTCATGAAGTTGAAAACGTTGCATTTCCGCTGACGCTGACACTGCCGTTGCCGTTGCCGCTGCCGTTGCCACTGTGCCTCTGCCACCGCCTCGGGCCAATGTCGAGTGGCAACGTGGCCGAGAACAAAAGATGGTCAAAACAAAAGACAGTGCAAAAAGGGTGCCACGGTGCTCCGGGGGTCTGGTCTGGTCTGGTCTAGGATGGTCTGCTTCGGGGGTCTAGTCTGCTCCGGGGGTCTGGGTCTGGCTGTGGCTCTGGCTATGAACTGAGGGTCTATGCCCAGGCATCCGGAAGTTTGCGCTGACATTCATTACCATAATTCACAACAGCTTAAAACATTTATGTGGCTGCCGCCCAGCGCTCGCCGGGCCCCAGTCCCTGCCCTGCTCATCTCCTCCACACTCTCTCCCCTTCTGCCCCCCGTCTGATAAACTGGCCCCCGTCACCGGGCCCGGGCAACTGTCATAGCCTTGGCGGGAGTTCGTTGTTTGCTTGGGATTATGTGCAGGAGCATGCAAAATGGGATAATAAGGAAACTTGAAAATTTGTTGCAATTATTTTAACTGCTTGGGAATTGCACCTCCCTCCCTTGCGCCCCTCCGCCACGCGTCCACTTATGAGGCAGGACACTCTTCCTCTGGCAGCTTACAGCTTCTTTGGGGGCGATACAGGCCATGTCCCAGGGAAATTCATTGGAAAGGCCTGTCCAATAAATTCTAAACTCCCCTCCCCCTCCCCCTCAGTGTGGGACGACAGAATAGTGTGACGAGTACTAGTGTACTTAACCATATTCGACAGCCACATATCAATTACAATAAAAACTATGGAACAAGCACAAAGATGCACAGACGAGCGGTGGGGCAGGGGCAGGGGCAGGGGCAGGGCCAGGAGCAGGGCTAGGAGCACCGCTAGGGATGCCAGGAATATGGCTCGTACAATATACATTAGTATGGTTTGGGTTGGATGCTTGGGTGGGGATTTATTCCCTTTCTACCGGTGCAAGTATGTGCTCAAAATCATGATGCATTTGGCATGGGTGAAAACAACTCAACTCAGGTGGAAATGAGTAAAATGACCTGCGCAGAAGATTTCCATTTCCCCTTAAAATTGTTCCGAACACTCGTTTTTCATTTATTTGAACAAAACACAAAATTTTGTGTAGAAAAGCAGGCTCAAACTTTGATTTCTATCGGCTCTGCCTCAGTCTCTGGCCCCAGATTTCAAAACTCTCAAACCATTTTTAGTGCTCATACTGATCGGACATATAATTTTCCGTATCATATTATTCACATTTTTTTTTGTGCAACTCCACATATTGTTTAAATTGTATTTGTTCCACCCGATGAAACGTGGATAAGTTTTTGGCAAAATGTCATCAAATGAGAATAAGATTCTGATGAAGGCCGACCTACAGAACCCAGAGGGAAGTCGCAATCGCAACATGCAGTCTAACGCTGAGAAAGGTAAGCTTTAAGATGAATTTAAGATCCAGGATCCTCTGTCAACAGCCTTGATGCCACTGCAGAGAACCCTCTACAAGAAGATGACCTATCGCGCCTGGCGCCCATTGAGCGCGAATACTTTATGCGCATCAATCGAAAGGAGCAGTCGACTAGTGTGAACCAGCCGGAGAATTGGCGGGCCCGGCCACCGCTATCCCCAGCCGAGCCATCACGCAACAGGAGTGGCACTTATGGGGCTCGTGGTAGAGCATCTGGAGCTGAGGATGAACTATTTCCAGACCCTTTCGGGTCGGGCCCCATGTATCAGGAGCCGCCGAACTTTGCCTTGGTACTGACTTGGTCCTCCTACCTTAAGAAACGTCGTGCGACCGTTTATGGAGTACGTGCAGCATTGGGGATGTCTCCAGCTGAGAACATGCCACCAATTGAAAACTGGCGCGATCGCCCAGCACCACAATTTGCAATAGATGCAGGAACCGCTCCAGGCAGCAACTGGCGCCGACACTTAGATCAGAACAATGATCGCCGCCAGTCGAACTCGACTAGCTTCAATCAAGGCAATCGCAGCCAGGGACATCGCGGCACTCCGACTAGTGCCGCAGAACTGTTCCGTGGCAGCCAGGGGCAACAGACGCGCGCCCGGTCGGAATTCCAGGGCCACCAGCAGTGGGATCGGGAGCGGGATCGGGAGCGGGAGCGGGAGCGGGAGAGGGAGCCCCGCCAGAACTATGGGCCACATGGCCAACGCAACCAGTGGACTAACTCTGGCTTTTACGATCCACCGACACGCAACGATGGCCGCAATTACCACGGCCGAAACCAAAACCAAGCACCGGGAAACCGAGGAAACCCAAATGGCTTGAACGGCGCCACAGGAGGGCAGGCCGCCCATCGCCGAGGAGAGGCCTCTCGGGGATTGATCTCACTGAGCGGATTCCAGCGGACTCGAAGCTTTGGCCCGTCTTTAAATGACCGTCCTCCTCCAGGCAATGGCGCCAACCCTGGACGACGCGGCTCGTCGTAATACAAATTACAATTATAATAATTAATAATTAAATTGTCAAAGATTTCTTCCGTTTAAATGCTATACGACTTTTATGGGGTACTAGATCTGGCTACATTCAAAGTCAACTCTTGACCAAGTAGGCTGGGATTTGAGCACCCTGTCAGTAGACTGGCTATCTAATCATTGTCATTCAGACAGTCAAGCAACTACACCGTTTCGAATCTAGTTTTGGATTTTGAAATATTTTTTCCGGACTAGGAAATTATTTTTCTGATCGAAAATCAGGTAAGGCCCTTGATATCTGGATTGCAATCATTTGAATACCGCTGGGACTCGCAACCAATAGAATGTCCAATCTGATGAGCCAGCAAGATTGCGACAAGATCAAAAAGAGGCTCTACAACAGGGTGGGGCCACATCCCGGCTGCAGCGATCCAGCAATGGCCTGGCCAAAGTCACTGGCCAACTGCCCCGAAATGGCCAAGCTGTCAATCAAACCAGAACCAATCACCGATGGACACGATCGCGGTCAGATGCTGACCATCGGTCTTCTGTTAGCCGATCAATTGGCCGAACCGAAGAAAGAAAATCCGATCTGGCCCTCGAGTGCGGAGGTCGAGAAGCGCCTCCGCTCGACTGGCATCTACAAGAACCGCTTGGTTGCCCCCCCTCCAGTCTTTGCCGCAGCCACTGAATGCGCTGGGGACCCAGGCGCCAACGATTGCCGCAATTGGAGGGCGACTGAGGACACATTCTCCAATTAGTGGCTAGTGGCTAGCCACTCTCTCCCACCGACTCTCCTCTCCATCCACTACAGATTCGCTTCCATCTTGGCCACACCACAAATTATGATAATACGCAATTTCCCTGTAACATGTCAAATTTTATCGTCGTTTCGTTCTGCAAATTAAAACATATTGTGTATGTGATTGAGCCCATGTTTTTTTTGCATGCAAGAAGCGACTAAAATAACTAATTGAAACTCTGAGCGAATAGTACTGCCAGTAGATTAAAACCAAAGGTGTAATTACCTCCATGCAGTAAACCGCAAACAACAACCGCATTTGACAGGTTTGTTCTATTTTAATACCCGTTACTCGAAGATTCTGGGTAGTGGATGTTGTGGATGTGGGTGGGTGCAACACCCAGAAGGAAGCACTATCGACCCCAAATGACTGTCCATCTAGATAAGCGCCTAGATTTCAGAGTCTAAGGCAACCAAATTTTGTATCCAGACTCTGTGATGTCACAGTGTTACCCGTGTATTTCGCCCCGACCTTATTGCTGTTCATTTCCCCGCGAATATTGGTGTATTTCACGATCATCGATGGTTATGGACATTAATGACATATAAATAGGCATGAAGTGGGTCTATACAGATTGCAGCGTCATACTTGCTCGTCTAATTTGAAATATATTTTATACTCATATGGATTGAATGAAAAATGTTAGCATAGACATAGACCCTTTACGTAAGCCCAGAAACCGAAAAGGAAATAGTCGACTAATGCCAGCAATTATAAAGCCTTCACATGCAGAATGTGATTATATGTGTACAGCGATTGATAAGTTACGGGGTATCCAACAAGAACAAACCTTTTTTACAACTAAGTGTTCATGGAAATGGAATGTATGTTATTGAAGTGAACTAATGTGCAAGGATGCCTCTATCTCACGATATGTCACATGTCGATCTTGCTCTATCCGTTCCCACACTCCATCGATGAAATGATTTCAGACGACCTTCACGGAACTTGTCATCGACTGAACTACGACCACGATTAAATTCTGCATACCAGCGATTATCTGTCGTTTTTGATGGTGCTTTCTCGACATACAAAGAACTAAGTTCATCAACACTTTCTTGTTGGGATAATCCGCGCCGAAAGTTGTGAAAACTAATCTAACGAAAACCCTTTCAAAAACCAATTCTACATATAAACATTGTACGTACATACATATATGCTAAAAAATGACAAAGCCTTTTATGGCGTTGTCAGATTTTACGTATTGGCATTAGTATTGCCAATTCCAGATACATAAATAGCAGCCCTCCTATATTTGTGAGCAAAGGCGTTGCTGGGTTGGCTGGCTCATGATGTGGTATTAATTGTAATTAATTAATTAATTGTAAGAATGTGGCATTCAGAGAGCAGCCAAGTGGATATTCAGCAGCAGAGAGAGAGACAAGAATGCTTGCAACAGGCCATTATACGAGAATCTACTCTGACTTCTGGAGTAATGTTGCACTAGTCAAAGCGAAGGATTCAACTCAGGGGCTGTGTGTAGACTACCGTGTCGTAGATACGATGGTACTTTAAGATCGATTCGCAGTTTGTTGGTTGTTAGAGAAATTCTAAAGCAGGACAATATCTTTTGGCAGTACCAAATTGTACAGCAAAGAAAATAATAATAAACTAACACAACTTTGGCCACATGGGAACGGCGAAAATAGATGTTTCACATACCACATTTTGAGAATAAAGTTAAGCAGGTCATCTACAATCAGAAGTTACATAGGCAGGAGGATTATTTGCTATCACTTGGATCCCTTGGGTTAGTTGGACACAGCATCGCGGGTCTGAAAAAATTTGTCAAATTAAATGAATTACATTTTCGGCATCCCGCAGAGAATTTTAAGCCATAACGGACAGATCGAACTGGTTAATAGAGCTATCATTACAGTACTTTCAAAGGCGTCAGCCCCGGAACCCAATGTCGAGAAATACGGCATCCAAGACCGACAGGTCCTGCTGAAGACCAGGCACTGGCTCCTCTCTGTGGGAGACAGCGCAGACGGCAACCAAATTTCAGGATACTCTTTGATGTAGACTGAAATCTCGCCGGTCAGGATGTCTGTGTCGAAGGCTTCCCCCTCATGGAACCCCAAGCGAATAGTGCGGTCTGTCTACTCATACGGCTTTGTCATTATTCATTGGAAAATAATAAAGATGTATTTAATTAATTTACTTCGTACTGGTATGCAAAAGTTGTTATTAATTAAAAAGTCAACGGCACCTTGTCAAAAGGCCCCCAGGGCCTCGAACGAATTGATGGCAAGTGCCTCGAGGCCGAAAAATATCCAGAAATTGCGGTCAATATAAGACCACACTCATAGATGGGTGGCAGGGGAGGGTTTCACCTCTGGAAATAATTATCATAAAGTGTCAGCTCTGACACAACCAGGTTTTCCGTGCAATTAAAGCCAGACTTTTTGTTCAGCAGAATGTGTACTTTTTCAATAAGCTTACTACCCTTTTGAAACCTTTATTTCATATGACTCAGAAAATCAGTCCCGGTCGGCCCATTACAATTTTAAAATACATTTATCATAAAATAGTCCGAATAAAGTGAAACCATTCTGAGCAGCATGAGCTCTATAATCCGAATGTGCAACATATCGTTAAAATCTATACAATTCGGGCACTGTTGCAGAGTTATTGAAAATCTTATTGCTTAATTTTTGGGGTGAGGATGAACTTCGGGAAGGAGTGTAAAAACTATCAGCATACTCCAGGCAATGGATATTTATAGTTATGCCGACGACGAGAGCCATTGCATTTAGTTACTTGTTGATTGATGAATGACGTTTCGGAATCTCTTGAATTCCGTGCATTAAATATTGATGGCATTGTGTCGAATGGAGGAATATTCGACTGAGTTTTTGGACTACTCCACTCGGCAAAACCTATAATATATAAAGACTGCGGCAGAGCAACCGCAACGGTTTGTTCTTTGAACTGAAACAGAAGCAGAAACAGGTGCCATTCAGTGTGGAGTAATCCCAAATACAGATACCAAACACTACTCGAGTGGTTTATGTGGGCCACATGACAGGGTACTGGGACTGGCACTGGCGTCACTTAATTACGAGTATGGCCATGCTAAGATCTAAATGGTAACTAAACCGATGATAGATGCAGTCTCTTGAGCTGTCTGCTTGTCTCCAGGGCCTTGTGTCTTGTGTCTGTGTGCATTTACGGCCGCAGATTTATGAGCAGCTAATTTACTAAGCTAATTTGTTGAAATTTAAATACACTTGCAGCTGCCGGAGGCAGTGACAGCCTGATGCCCGGCATGTTGTGACACTTTTCAAAATGAGATTTTCCCTTTCCCGATTCCCCAGGCACTGAGTGGATGAGTGGCTGAGTGGCTGAGTGGATGAGTGGCTGTGTGGGTGTTGAGCTGTTGATGCCACACGTTCTACATTCGCCGTCGTCCGTCGCCCACGTTGACGCTGGCATCACCTCACACGCACAACGCAATTCCGTATGCAAATGTACCAGAGTATGTCCGGCTTGGTCCGGTCCGTACCCGACCACCAGCAGAGCTTATCTCTCCGGTACGAGTCGAGCAGCGACGTCCCACAACAATGGTGCACCTGCATCCAAGCCTTGGGCTTGGGATGGGCCAGGAGACAGCGAAAATGTCACGAGAACAACTGTCCACCGAAGGACTGAAATTAAGGAGCACTAGAAGGGGGTATCTCTGCTTAGTCGCTCGCATTTCTAGTCACTTTCGGCACTTGTGATTAAACCTAATCATAATCGGTTCTTTCAGAGGGCTATGCGATCGCGGAATCAAAAATCACGACTCTCGCAGGAAGTTTCTTGACGATTTTTGTTCAGTTTGTCGAAGGCGAGAAGTTTCCGACTTCAACGGTGGGGATTTCAGGATCACCGAATCTCTACCGACGCACACGTTTTAATGAGAAAGCCCAGCTGTTGGAAAACGCGGTAATACTGCTGGGCTATAGCGCACTCTGAATACTCTTGAAAGTGCTGACCAGATCATAGTAGAACGCAGCGAAATGCTGTCCGTAAGAGTGTAATGAAAGTGTTTGCAAATCGCACAAGGCCGGCGGAAGCTGTGCAAGAGAAAAGAGCAGGCTCATCCGCTAGTTGGCAGTCCCGCGTCGAAACGGGTGTTGATATGCCCCTGGGTCCGTCTGCAATAGTTGATAGTGTTCTGGATGGGACTGGGACTGGGACTGGTACTGGGACTCGGACTGGGCCCGGTTGTGGACTATGGGAAAACGAGGGCCAACAAATGTTACACGTATTCATTTCAAGCGTTTTTATGCGTTGCTTGGCTTTTGTTTTTACCATGTCCTAGCCACTGTCCACAATCATTGGGCCTGACACAGTTTTTGTTGCCACACAGTGGCATGTCCTGCACTCCTTCTCCCTCTCTCTCTCTCTCTCTCTTGTCGTGTTTCCCTCTGTCCCTCTTTATAGAAGGGGGAGCGGAGCTTTGTGCCTTTTTGTTACTTTAGTGGACTCCTCAACTGCCTGGCTGGATGACTGGTCGGCGTGGCATGGCATGGCGTGGCGTGGCGTGGCGTGCCTGTGCGCTGACAGTAAATGCTGAAAATTGAGTGCAACTTGTCGTAACTTTATTTTCAAATATATGCGGAAGGGACTAACCAGACAATGCACAAAACTCGCACTCGCACTCGCACTACATGGCCACCATCACTTTCACAGCATGGCCACACTCAATGAGATATGTGTGGCGGGGCGCATTTAACATGCGAAGGCCAGGCGACGAGCTCGTCCAATTCAAAGGACATTCAGTAGAACTTGGACTTGGACTTCAGTAGAACTACCTAGAGAATAGATATGTATGTGTGTATATAGTAGATCCATCAGGTCTCTTAAAATAATGTATCAAAACTTTTAGATTTCGGATGACTTAAGCGACTTAAGCGTCCCTTGGGTCTCCGGGTTTTCACATACAAATGGTTTATCTGTTCCTAGGTCCTCAGATGAAGACTTTCATCTTGGAGGCAGTAGTGATGTCTGTGAATAAGGATCTACTGCTTTGCCTGAGCGTATCCTACAGGAGTTCAACGGTTGACACATTTGTCGCCTGCCCCATTCGCTTGGGTGCTGCACATACTCGTAGATACATATGTATCCATGTTGGACTCGTGTGTGTGTGCGCTAAGTGTTTTGCAACAAAGTTTTTACGTGCTTTTGTCTGTACCTCTTTGCCATATCCTTGCCGCTACCGTTGCAGGTCCTGCGCCCATCAGATCTCCTGGTCCGGGCCTGGGTCTCGGTCTGCGTCTGTGTCTGGGCTTGGGTCTGGTCCCGGTCCGGGTCCGGGGGCTTTTCACCATCTCCATCTCCGTTGTTGGTCTCGTCTGCATAAGCTATGCGGTTGCCTGTCGCCTATCAGGCCAGGGACCTTACCAAACCTCACTCCCTCTGAGTCGTTCTCGTTCTGCGGTAAATTTAACGAATATGCAAGTCCTGGCCTGCTCCTGCTACTGCTCCCGTTGCTCCCTGCTCGTGTTTTACCTACAGATCCTGCTCCATTACCCCGTTCAGACGTTCATAAGTTAGCTGCAAAATTGTTTAAATTTGAGGCTTGGCTTGGCCTGGCACATACTCACCGACCGACACATTGACCGACACACAACCCAGACACCCAAACGATCAACTTTGTCTTTCGTTCTTTAAGTTTGAAACACTTTACCGACCAGCCACGCCCTTAGGTCAGTCCCTGTCCAGTCCCAGCCCCAGCCCCAGTCCCAGCCCCAGCCCCAGCTCCAACACACGACAAATCAACTGGCAATCAATGGCCATTGGTGTCCCACTCTCGTGCCTTCGTAGTATCCAATAAATTGCAAGACATTCCACTTTTACCGTAACCGTAACCGTTACCTTTACCGGTACCGTTACCCAACGGCGAACGGAAATTCCTGCCCCTGCCTCCTGCCTCCTGCGCCCAAGTACCGATAAACAGTGTCGGGCCAGGGCTGCCACACCCCCTATTTCGTGTGTCTGTGCTCCACACTTCAATTTAGACGCTGAACAAAAAATGTATATGTGCATAAGGATGGCTACTTGCAGATCTATCCTTCCTCAGAACCCACATACGATATATTATGATAGGTCCATGGCTTTCAACTACTTCGCATAGATCGTGTTCCTATATATGTAGACTTGATTGACTGTGATCATCATCCTATCTTGATGGCTCCAAAGGTGCTATGACGATTGAGGCAGTACTTCATTCGCCATAGCTTTCCAGCAGAGAAATTAGCGTGCTTCTCTTGGGAGCCCTGCACCCCATTTTCGTGCATCAAATCGAGTCTGGGCGGCAGATTTTTTTTAGTCGTTTGAATGCCACAGACTTACAGTATATGGTAGCAAAGCTGCACATCTCCTGGCACCCGGACGCATACTCCATCAAAAGCTAAAGTTATATCGAAGGTATATGGTACGTATGCAGGTGTGTGCATCATGAGAGGGTCGGTGGAGAGAGCAGACTTCTTTGAGTTTGCATATCTTTGCCTGGCCAATTTGAATATTGTAACAAGAAAGAAAAACCCCCTAAAAATAAGGATAAAAGGGAGAGAAAACCCTAACAGACTGCAATACAACGAAGCATTGATACGCTGCAAAGGGAATCGCTGGTGGCTAGAATGCCTGGATGATTCTGGATGATTCCCAATTCGATGGGAAATTTCCAAGAAAACGTCGAAAAGCATAATAGCCATTAGCCTATACTCGCTAGATTCCCATTGACTCTTAAAATAAGTTGAACTTGCCAGGAAGAATATCTTTACATTTCTCCCAAAGGTATCCAAGGCGCACGAATGCCATTGGACCATGGGGAATTCGACGAAAAATGTTACGGAAAAATGGCCATTTGATTGGGTGTTGTTAGAACACATAATCACATCCTTCCTAATGCTATTCCCTATGGAGATATCCCCCTCTGAATAATGCCAAAGCTGGGCAAGGAATTCGCTGATAAATTTCCAAAAAAGTCCCAAAATCCTTGGGTAATTGCTAGGAAAAATGATACCCTTTCTCCAATGTACACAAAAAACCCACACATGCAAAGAAGCCCATTGTACGGGCAATTCTATTCTCGACTGGAATTTTGGTATGAGTGTGGGTCCGTTGAATACCACACACACACACACACTTACACACATACATCTCTTTCGAGACGGCACACAATCGCCTTATTTATCATACATCAATGTAAGAGTACTCGGGCAGGCACCTTGGCCTTTGATAGTGCCATCTGAACGGAGGTAAAAAGCGGAGCAAGCTCGGAATTGTAGCAGAAATTTCTAGTCCTAACCCTGCGGCCCAAAAGAGGCCTAAAGAGAGGCAAGAATTTTCTACCAATTGCCTTTGCTTTGTGTCAGACATCTGCCAAGCAATTTTCGGCTTAATTTGTCAAAGAATATTTGCGTGAAGTTTTCAATATCCCAGCTGTGGGAGGTCACGGCGGTTACAGGAACTGGCAGCAAAGAGATTTTGTTCAAGGAATTTCCGCCCTGTCTAACATTTACGCTTTGGGATTAATTGACACAACACATCCCTGGTGTAAGAGGCGGCGGACTTGCACAGGAGCAGGCGATGCCGTCAACAGGTGCCGCAATGCACAAAAGTAAAATTCCACTCTGAATCTGTTTGCAGTGACGAAGCTCAGATACCCATGCCCCACATTTTGTATACTACTAGTTTCCTTTCTCTTCCTGAAACACTTCACATACCTTTCCTTTTGCGTAATTACTAGAAATATTTTGGTACTTAATTCGAGTTTCGATATCTATGAAAACACTGCCAGAATCATCACCAAAATCAAACATACGGTCTTTAAGATATAAGCCAAAAAAAGACCAGACGTTACGTCACCAAAAACAGAAGTGGTTTTTAAAGTTGAGGTAGAAATTTTCATACATATATACGAAATATTCAGTGTTATTTTTCCAAGCTACCAAATATTTTTCGGTTGTTTTCTAGTTATCTTGCATCTGGCATTCCGGGGTAATACAAATTTAAAAATACACCATAAGCCGTGTTTAGGCCAGTATTCAGTAATGCTTTTTTTCTATTGGCAGTTCTATCAAAATAGCAAAAGCATACTGCAAAAATAATGAAATATTACTATGTTATTATATTATATTATATATGAATATATGGCATAGTTCTTCAATTGATATGAAGCTCAATTAAACCATTTTCATTGCTCCATCTGCGGATTTCTTATAGGAAAATTTGACTTCGTTCCTTGACTTGTGAAGTTTTTTCTGTGATCAAAACTATCATACCCTCTGCCAGGGTATCACCACGTGTCGAACCAGACGCAAAAGAAAAGCCAATCAAATTGAGCACTACATTAAATGCAAATAAAATATAAACATTTTTAGGGATATATTTTGACAGCGAATCAAAATTAATCCCTCTCTCTGTGCTATTTGATATCTGAGACCGTTGGCACCCGTCATTCCTAGGGCGAAAAATAATAATGCATTGGGAGCATAATGATGTGCTTGTACAAATGGCAACATAATTAATTTGTATTATTTATTGAATCACATGTCCGACGCTTCAAATGAAAATGGATTTTAATTGAATGCATATGAAGGGGATGAAAACCTTCAGCCCCGCCCTGCCCGTCCCATCCGGGCCGGGACTAAGTTGTTTCGAATTTCCATGTGCAAATATTTAACTCAATTATTAGCTCAATGAGCAGTGATATCACTGATTTAAATATTTATCCAGAATATATTTACACATTTGTGCATGAATTGTATTTTCACAGCCAATAAATACGACAAATAAAGTCATTCTCACATCATCATCGGCACATCATGAGTGCCATAAATATACTCGTATATATATATATATATATATATTTATTTTAAACTAATTAAGACAGTCATAAAATGGTCACCAAATATCTACACACCAGTGCCGACAATAAAGCATTTTTTAATGTCACACAAGTGTTTGTACGACCGCCCATTCGGCTGTTTCGGCGACTATTAACATATCCATAAATATTTTGAATGTATCACAATTAGGCTGTTCTCTGTTGGATAATCGTAAATCATTCAAAAGTCAGTTTTGCAATGCAGAGATTCGGTTTGGGCTCTGGGTCCTGCGTCCTGGGTCCTGGGTCCTGGGAAATCTCTAAGCTCTTATGTACATACACCAGCTTCGTTTCTGGGTATTGGTTTGGCTAATTGCAACGGAATGCAGCTGTTTGGGCTGCCTTCTGGCTATTTTTGATAGGATCTATGAGCAACACTGTAACACACACACACACACACACAGCTCTGTCTGGCGACACCATGTCGGTACGTCGCTCTGTCGCCTTGGACCATGCCATTCGTGTGTGTCTGTCCGTCCCGTGGCTGTCATTCCGTCGCCTCGTGTTTGTTTGCCCTGGCTTTGTGGCTCGCTGCTGCTGCTGCTGCTGCTGCTGCTGCCTTTCGTTTTTCCCTAAAAATATTGTTCAAGCTTATATTTGATATGCTTGGCGCACACATTTGTGTGAATATAATTCAAATTAATTTCAATTTGCCGTAAATGATTTTACGCATGTAATTTATGCAGCATTTAATTGGAAAACTTTAACCGCAAACTAACCGTAAGGCAAACATATCATCAAATTTACATCCGTTCTATTTACGATCCAGAATACATACGTACGTACGTGTTCAATTAGTGCATATATTGTTAATAGACCGATGCAGCATCTGCATAGATCATGTGGTTTCATTAGATCATCGACAGATCTGGCACTCTCTGGGGATGGCCTAACATCACAAATTCAAAACTTCGTTAAATGCAATATTGAAGGGAAGTTCCCATGGAACCGCAGAGATTTAAATCTGGTTAAATTCCTAACCTTTTAATTGCCAAGAAAACCATTATTCCTATGTACGAGTATCCTCCGTATCACAAACACCCACGCAGTGTTGGTCGCCCCCCTACTGGCCTCCTGTCACTATCAATGTTACGGGTATTTCGCTCAATTTCCCTCCCTCTGTCGCCCTCTTGCAAAGCCGCCAAAAGTGCAAGTTTGAGCCGTAGTCAATGTCACAACTTAAAGAGGATATAGGGCTAGTCGTACCCACAAAAAGCCACATTCAACTATACTCTTGTGTGAAGTCCATAAATACGTAAGTCAGAACCTGTCAATGCGCTTTCGCTGGCATTTCTGATGAATAATTGAGACATTTTGTGGTACCAAGAACCTTTGGAACAGCCAATCCCCAGCCGCCTACGGGCGCCTATGAGGGCGTTATGGAGTTATGGAAACCGCATTCGTCAAAGCCAAATCGCAGCCAGTAGAAATGTTTTGTCAGTAGAAAGCTCAAGGGCCCCACATGGCCACAATGGTGCTTACACTTGCCACTTGATTTGTGAGGTTGTCTTTGATGTTTTCGGTGATTGTTCTCGTGTGTGACTGTCCCGTAATGGAAATCCTTTTGTCAAATTAAATTCTGGCAAATTAATTCTGTTGCAGCCGAATGTGTTGTCCGGGACAGTCGAAACCCCCGAAAAGAGAAGCAAGAGCAGGATCTAGGGGGGGACAAGGACCACCTGGGTGAACGGCCGGCTAAATATTTCAGCAAGCCCATACTGGTGACCCCATGCAGGTGTCTGCAATTACCTGGAACTCAATTAAGTAATTATTAAGGGTCTCGCACCCGGAACCCTCCCTCATAAGAATTTTATGCCCACCCAGACCCAGACGGAGACCCGGACCCAGACCTGGCCGTCTATAAAAGCCTCGGCCGAGCAGAGCTTGGCCCCAAAGCATCGTCATGTTGTGGGGCAAGCGGAAGGAGAAACGAGAGCTGCGCACCTTCGAGGATCTCACCCGCTTCCCGATGGCCTTCTACAAGACCATCGGCGAGGATCTGTACTCGGATCGGGACAAGAACCTCGTCCGCCGGTATCTCCTGCGCTTCTATCTGGTTATGGGCTTTCTGAACTTCAACGCGTATGTGGTGGGCGAGATAGCCTACTTCATAGTGCACATCACGTCGACGACAACGTTGCTGGAGGCCACCGCAGTGGCACCGTGCATCGGCTTCAGCTTCATGGCCGATTTCAAGCAGTTCGGGCTGACTGTGAATCGGGGGCGCCTCGTCCAGCTGCTAGACGATCTCAAGGCGTTATTTCCCACCACCCTGGAGACGCAGCGGGCGTACAACGTGTCCTACTACCAGCGGCACATGAACCAGGTGATGACCTTGTTTACGATCCTGTGCATGACCTACACCTCGTCGTTCAGCTTCTATCCGGCCATCAAGGCCACAATAAAGTACTACTTTCTTGGCTCTGAGATCTTTGAGCGGAACTACGGATTTCACATTCTATTTCCCTACGATGCGGAGACGGATCTGACCGTTTACTGGTTCTCCTATTGGGGCCTGGCCCATTGCGCCTATGTGGCCGGGGTGTCCTATGTCTGTGTGGATCTGCTCCTGATCACGACCATCACCCAGCTGACGATGCACTTCAGCTATATGGCCGACACTCTGGAGGCCTACGACGGCGACGAGCACACGGACGAGGAGAACATCAAGTACCTGCACAATCTGGTGGTCTACCATTCAAGGGCCTTAGAGTGGGTTTCTTTCAGCTCCTCAGAGCCATGGCTAACTGGTACTCTTCTTTTGCAGTCTCAGCGAGGAGGTGAACAGCATCTTCAGCTTCACCATCCTGTGGAACTTCATTGCGGCGTCTCTGGTGATTTGCTTTGCTGGGTTCCAGATCACGGCCTCCAATGTGGAGGATATAGTGCTCTACTTCATCTTCTTCTCGGCCTCTCTGGTTCAGGTCTTTGTCGTCTGCTACTATGGAGATGAAATGATCTCTTCGGTGAGCTAATCTAACATTTCTAACGATTCGTTTCGGCATTGATGGGTGCCTTGGGCTTACAGAGTTCCCGGATTGGTCATGCCGCCTTCAATCAGAACTGGTTGCCCTGCAGCACCCAGTACAAGATGATCCTTAAGTACATCATCATGCGCAGCCAGAAGCCCGCCTCCATACGACCACCGACCTTTCCGCCCATATCGTTCAACACCTTCATGAAGGTCATCAGCATGTCGTATCAGTTCTTTGCTCTTCTGCGCACAACTTACTACGGCTAAGGGTGCATCGCCACATATTAAGGGAAAATTGCATAGCAGATTGAAGGAAACATAAACATATAACAAAAGACACATTTTTTTGGTAGTGCTAGAAACCATCTAGAGTTTATTCAGACTTAGAACGCTTCGCACTGGAGTTTCTCTTATTATAACATATCTTATATATGCTGTTTAAAAATCCAAATCCTCGCGTTGAATAGGACTCTCAAATCAAAAGTGAATCGTAAAAAGGAAAACAATTAGCAATTAAAAGATTGTTGAATGTATATTAATAATAAATTTATTGAAAAAAGGCTAATTTTTGTGGATTCCCCTTGAGAAAGGAAGTGAATGAATTAAATTACCAAGAAGCAAAATTGCATAGTGTGTGTGTTTCTATTCGATTGGAAGTTGTACGTCTGTCGGTACACATATGTATCTTCACATGTTGTATCTAGGAGTAGTATCTAGGAGTATCTATGTATATTGTGGGTGTTATTTTTTCAATGAGTGAAATTCCAAATGAAAGTATTCACTCCTACTCTCTCGCATTAACATTTTAAAGAGTTGAACGGAGCGGAATAAACCGTTGCATACACACACACACACACACGGACATATATACACCTGGGGGGCACCTGTCATGGCCGATGTCTGTTGTTGTAATTTTTAATTGCTTATCAGCAATTTATATACATAAATATATTTACACCCAGCTGCCCCAACACACCGGGACACCGGGACTCCCGGACATCTGGACATCTGGACGCGTATGCACAGAAACATGTCTCTGTAAAAATAAATCAATAAATGTCAAAAGCAATCAAAGCCCATTAAATGTCTGATTGTCTTCCCGCCTCCAGAGAGAGATACGGCGATATATGGTGGAGAAAGGAGTGTGATAATTCGGACCATTTGATACCAGAGCAGGCCCGTTTATTGATGTTTAATAGCCTGTGGACGGGGCATGCCAATAAGGCCAGGAGTTTGGCAAAAATTCATAAAAGTGCTCTGTGGGAATACAATTTTGATTTCAGTAAGAACAAAATAGAACATACAAATATCTTTGATTTAAAAAGTTCAAGATTCATGAAAGAACAGCGAGCTCCCTGAATCCTTTGAAACCCAGGGATCACAGTTAATATCCCCATTAGTGACTACTGATTTGAGAAAGCCAGTGCCATATCTTTCCCGCTTCTCTGAAGTTAATTAACTTCGGGTTTTTCTTTTTAAATTTTCGCACTTGTCCCTGAGAGTTTTCCAATTTATGCAGTAAATTTTTCGGAAAGTCGATGTGCATCCTGTTATTATGTTTCGTTTCTGTTGTTAGCCGGCTTCAAGAAGCCGAATTGTTTCTTCAACTTTTTTATCTGACCGTCAAGTTTTTCGGAACAGCAACTTACCTCGAAGTCGAGAGACTGGCCCCAAGTACTGCGATATATGTAATTGGTGAGCGTTTGATTCCAAATTATTACTATGTACAATGTACATAGAAGTGGTGTATTTGTGAATCAGGAACTTAAAGGAACAAATTATTATTAATGTTTGATGTACATCCGTATAACTGTATTTTATCTCGATGTATGGTGGGGGTTTATCTCTGTCTATTTGTAGAGTGATTTCATTTGCGACTTTATGAATCCGTGCTCATTTGATGTTTATTTTTTGTGCTGTGGTTTACTTATTGTTTATAATCAGCTCCAGCGAATGGCACTGCCCCGAGCCTCTTTATTGATTGAGAGAATGATGGCGCTTCTGTTTGCTCCCCCAAAATCAACATCGACTATTATAAACCAGACCAGAATCAACACCAACTGATTTAATGTCCTTGACAGCTATACAAATGTACATACGTACATGTCGCTCATATGGAAAGATACACTTGCAGTCGCACATGTGAACCCATTCATCCGCAAACCGTAAAGCACAAGCTTTATCGGCTTAATATGGACATAAAGTAGTTTCCTCGATATAACAAGATGTAACAAAGTTCTTAAATTATGCGATGAATCAAGTACTTTATGCTACACCGGCGTTACCCAACGACCCAATCTGATAGTTGTGGGGCTTTGAGCATTTTGAATGAATTATGGCTTTCTTTTGGGGCTTCGTTGTTTCATAGTTAGGTAAGTGGTTCTAATGAACTATGCAATCCTGGAAAGCTGATAAATGCAACAATAAGTTGGACCAGAACATTTTGAAGCTCCAGCTTACCGTCTGGGCAGTATTAAGCTTTCAAATGCCATGTTTAAAATTACCTGTCAGCTGCAGAGACTATGCACAATATGTACAATTTTAAATGAATGACTTACAGAACTATTTTTCTTTTTTCCATTTAGATCATCAATGGTCGAAACACGCTCTAATTTGAAAAGGAATTTTGTCAATTTAATTCAGTCTTGCAGGGGTGTCTTTTGAGAAAATATTCTGAGGAATAATAGTTTTAGCTGCATAAAATCAAATGGAAAAACATACTGATGAAAGAAGTCGATTTTAGCTGTGGGCTAACTAGGTGGAAAGCGCCAAGAAGATGGCATGAAGATAAAACGAGGACTTAAGCAAATATTAGTTGTGGGAAACTAAGTGAAATATTGAAAATATTATACCATGTATGCCCTTACGAAGGATGTGTGTGTGCAAAGCAAAGAAGGAAGCAGGATATTCATCCAAATAAGAGTTATACTTCAGTGATGGCCACTCCGATTATTATAATATATTTATTCATTTATGCTCATACATATGTGTTTATGTAGTTGGAACCACACCCTATGTGGTGTGGCCAGTGCTTTGGTCTGAGAAGTCTTATAGTCGGATTACCCAACATTTGGGCCATTAACTGTGCCTCAACCTTTCGTTGAGTGAAACCTGTTCTAAGTGGCATATTGTTTTTGCACAAATATATTTATTTCACTAGTAATTGATGTGATGAAATATTTTAGTGAATATTGTTTTTGCTGAAATTTAGCTTGCGAAAAATTGCAAATTGCAAACAAATTTACATACATAACATGTATACATATTTACATATCTACAAATTCTTCTTTATTTGTTCTTTAGTTTTAATAACAAATATTATTTCGCACCAATTATGGGAAAACAGAAGCAACCGAAAATGAATCCATCCACCATGTCCTCGTATGTCATGGTCCAAATAAATTCCCTAAAGGGGCAAAACGCTCGGAGTGCGCATTGTAGGGAGGACAATAGAGAGCCATACTCGAAAAACGAACCAAACAATTTTTACATTGTGTCTATACCCTAATAAAAGGTATTGTGTTGAAGGCACTTCCTCTACAGTATCTCTTTATTTATTTATAAAATTGTAGGCTACGTTAAAACTTATAGTTATAGTCAGAGCAACAAGTATCTTCAAATATATGTGCGTATATATATGCGTAAGAATATATTCAAAAGTCGCATTGATATATTCCATGTTCTTCTGTGCTACTCAGCTATTCGGCTGTTGAAAGGATTATTGTTTTTGCTGAAGGTTGACTAGAAACAAATTGTTTTTTTCACCTCTAATTGGTAAGGGAAAATATTCATAGTTTTTGCTCAAATTTAGCCTGCGACAAATTGTTTCCTTCCTTGGACGAGTGACTCGTAATTGGTGCGAGCAAATATTCCTCTTTATTAAAATCTAAGGAATTTTCTGAGATGTTCATTGGATGCTGAAATAAAAGTCTCTCAGTCTGACAATGTTACACTTTGAATCCACACATCTCCCCTGATGCACATCTCACCTAAAGCGAAAGGTTGGGTCCCTCTCATTGTAACTGGTTGCTTGGAAAAGCTATCTTGGCCCTTGAATATGGCTGTGGCGACCACTTAAAAGATTGCCAGCTAGTTGTTGGCTCTTTGGTGGTTGGAAACTTGCTGCATGACATTCCCTTGCACACATACGAGTGGAGCTGGAGCTGGAGCAGGAGCTGGAGCTGGAGCTCCCAAATGTGCCACTAATTTGTGGGCATGTGAAAATGTTTCTTACGCTTCGCTTTTTATGACCAGCTTCACGGACAGTCAGTGCGGATGAGTGGCAGTGGTCGCTGCTGCGCGGCAGCTAAGGTGAGAATGTCTGTTGCTGGAGGGCTGTCTCCCGGAAGGAGCACGTACCAGCTGGCAGTTATTAACAATTTGGTTGGCTGGTTTCGCCCAGTGTTTGGCGCTTTTTTAGAGGCAACTTCGTTGGAGCAACAAAGTTACCGTTACTGTTACTCTTCCGAACACTGACGCTGGCCAGAATGCAGCCCTGCGAGCACATGGTTGCCTGAGCTACCAAATTGACAATTATCTGCCAGCGGTTGGGTGAGCGCCGTGATCTGAAAACGAGTGCAAGCTACCAATTGCTTCTAAGTACAATGTACAATACATATATCTGTGTGGCTCGCGACCATATAGTTATTCCAATCGAAAAAGGAACAGCCCCTCTGGGTTATATGAAACGTATATAGGTTTCTTAAGGAATACGAGTATGTGCACGCAAAAAACAAAACCCTGAGAACCGAATTGGATTAAAATATTTCTACAATTATATTGGCACCGAGAGTGAAAATATATTAAAATTGATTTATTTTCATTATATTTGTTTGTCTGTTTGCTCCATTTATATTTAAATAAAATCTGTAAGTCTGTATTTAGGTTAGGTTAGGCTATAGCGGTAGCTGGGGAGAGGGGATGAGCCTTCCCCAGCTCACTTGGACCTGTTAGAGGTCCTGTGGACCTATTTTGCCGAGGGGGCGTGTGCCCCCTCTCACTGCCGTCCCATCCGGTGGCTTGGATGAATTTGGACAGGATCCCTAATTTGGTTTCGGAAAGGTCCGAAGTGTCCGTGAAGCCAAAGTCAACGATTTCCCAGGGCCGGGCAATGACAGAAGAAGTGGGGGACAGATTCCTCCCCTTCTTCGTCACGACAACTTCTGCAGAAGTCATTTTGAGGGATTGGCAGCCTGGAGGAGTGTGTGCCAGTGTCCCCTGATGGCTCGAGTAACTACAGAGCACTGTGCTCTGCTTAGCCCTGCCGAGCGCTTCTGCGATTGATATGGCCATATCGATCCCGAGACCTGTCATCTCCTGTTCGCATTTTGCTCGAATATTTCGTGCGTGAGGAGCCTGCACATAGCCAAAGGCATCGCTACTTGGTCCCTCTCTGATAAGGGAGGGATCGTAGTGCCCTGCCTGTCTAGCTCGTCGGTGGCATCATTCCCCTCCATGTCCCTATGACCGCTCTGCGATCTCGTTCAGAGACCTTCGGCTGTCATTGACAGTGGCTTCTATGGCTGCTTGGCTGTACCAGAAGACGCACACTAAGTGCCTGTCTAGGGAGAGTTTGGGTGGAGACAATAGATATAGCCTCTTTTTTTCATCCCAAGGAGAACGATTTGTAGCCTTGAGTGTTTAGAGAAGAGACAAGCAGAGACTGTATATACTGTATATACATACATGAACTAAGAAGTCTTTACCGTGCAACGCTTAGGCATAAGATTTCCAAGGGCTCTTCAAAGTCAGACTTCTTCCCCACTAAATTTTCCTACTTGAACTCAGGAACTAGTCTAGTATGTCCTTTATTATCATACTTTGAAATAAATTAGAGACAGGAACGAATTGTGATACGTATCCAAAACGGTTAAGACCCTCCTCTTCTTTGGTGGTTGATGTGATGATGCGATGATGATGTGGTGTGCAATTATAATGGGATATGATGGAGCTCAGCCCCCCCCCCCCCTTCTCCCTTCCCCCGTGGCAGTACCACTACACATGTACTCGTACCTGCCTCATTACGTATGGCATATTTGAAGAGCCGAAAAAGCTGCGGAAAGTAGGTGAAAGTAATATGCATAATGTAAGTTGTTACACAGGTAGGAAGTGGGTAACTACTCGAATGTGTGTGTGAGTGTGTGTGCGAGTGTGGGTGGCTCGGCCCGGGAGTCATAGCTGCTAGTGGTTGGTGTTTGGGCTGTGTAATAACTTTAATAACTTTACTTACACGATGCTCGTTTATTGAAATTCCCCACTCACGGGTGGCATGCGCGCTCCTTTCTTGACTTTGCCCTGACTCGCTTCGAATGGGATTTGCTTAGTGCGGTTCGATTCAGCGATGGGAGTGTGATTTCAATGGCGTGACTGCGATTGCGGGAGAATGGATTACAAATCATAGATGCTCTCATGTGGGCGGTGGGTCTCTTTCTTTCGTCTTTATGGGTAACATTTCCAGTGTGATCGAGCAATAGATTATACCCCGATCCCATCTAAGGTATACTGCCATCTGGCCATGTAGGACACAATTCGGCGATGGTTTTTGGATTTCTCATATACATACATATGTATGTAGGTGATGGTCTTTCACGCTGCTCACGTGCTCATCTCTGGCCAGCCGCGACGTGCGCTGGGTCCGTGCTCGGTGAGTGCCTGTTGGGTATTTGCACATTTTAACGGATTTAATATGAAAATTAACAGCACCATACATGCAAACGTACCCGCATACTCATGCACGCCCACAAATACACACACACACACACACACACAGGAATATTACCTAATTGTGCGAGTGCGAGTGCCAGTGCGTGTGTGTGTGTGTGTGCGTTTGTGTTTGTGGGAGTTTGAGTAATTTGCGTTCATAATAATGAATCCTTGGGCCCATTGACGCAAGACGCTGCCACCAGACGAGGGGCAGAGGATGGAAGTAACAGCTGCACTTAGTTGAAAAAGTTCTTGAAATAGCAACAGCATGAGTACACCTACCCGCATGCCACACCACCCCATACCCCATACCCCATACCCCATGGAAGCGCTCACTCAAAGAACTTCAACAATTATTCAAGACGTGACTTTTTGGCTTTTAAATATTTATGGGAACACGTTCCGTCCAACAGAAAACGGCAAGGGCGGAAGTGCGGAATGGCGACAGGCACAGCAGAGTAATACTTACTCGCGACAACAGGAGTTGTCCTTGTTGTCCTTCCACTGCGGTCCTATCAAATTAAAATTCTGTTGTTCCTGTCGATTCATTTCCATCATAGGTCCACTGGAAAATCCCCGCTTCATCGGACTAGTGGAAAACATCTATCCCAAAGGGATATTTTTAGTGCCACTAGCTGAAATTCTCTGTGCCAATCTGTACAATCTATATAAAGCTGCCCCGAATGTCGGACTTCCTTCAAGTCTATAGACTTCATTTGCCTATCAGCTGCCTTTCCTGCCCCCCGCCCGGACATGCCGGGTCTGCCGTTCCCCGTTTCCGGCTATCGTCTAAGCAGAATAAAGAATTTCGAGCTGCTGGCAGAAGTTGCACGGGGCCACAGATTTATGCGTTCATTCAGCTAAATAAAGGGATAAAGTGGCAGCAGCCGCAGATGCAGAGGCGGATGAGAAATGTAGTCATTTCTTAGTTTATTTTGTGGAACATCGCTGATCCTTATAGTGTTTTTTTTTTCCTTGTGCTTGCCGCTCAATAGTTCATTGCACTATTGGGAGTTTTACCTGGAATTCAAAGGAGGGACGGCCAGTGTCACCCTTTCTGGCCAATTAATGTGAAAGTAAAAGCGTGACTCGCTCACAGAAACACACTGCCACACGCAAACACACACACACCCACACACCCACACTGACAAACAGCCATTCAAATCCCGATGGCCGCTAATGGAGCCCAGCAGGGGCATCTTGAGGGCAAGAGCGAGGGATCATCGGCCCATAAAAGCGCAAAAAACTGACACGACATGTCCGTTTACATGTCGAACATGGGCAAAATATGCATATCCCCGGAACAACAACTACAACAAAAGCAGGTGGCAAAAAAACTACCAGCACAGTGTCAAAAGTTACTAAAAAAATACACCTGAAGAATGCCTGATGTCAGATTAAGCCCATGTCAGAGCAGATTCGATTACCACCATTCGAGTGCACATAAAATCATCACTATAATAAGCCGATGAAAGTCTCCTCACTACGCTAAAGTAATTTGTATTTATTCCGTTTTTGACTAAATTTCATTCACCAAAAATAATGATTTTTTAATGGCTGATGCCATGATGAAAAAAATGTTTCTGATATTTCAGAAGAATACAAAACAAAACAAAATTAAATTAAATAAAAGTACATAAGCCAAAATTTATATACATATGTACATTGGTTTATGTTTTAATATTTAATATACATACATATTTAATCCATAATGTACTCTGGTTTTATTAGCCAAAATACCCAAAAAAAATGCTAATTAAATTTGTAATTTTTATACCCAAAACAAGCTGGATAATTAGGGATCGCACACAATTTAAGTTTTACGAATAATCTTCGGTGATAATAATTATCCAAAATGTTGGTGGATGTGCATAGATTATCCTTTATCCTATTGGTGTATTGAAATCCTCTGTGCGGCTAGTCTAATTTGATGATTTTTTCGGCAACAAAAATACAAAAGTTATCATTATTTACGGTCCCTTGGATGATTTCTTTGGCAACTAGGTGTCTGTGTATCCCTTTCCGGACTGCAATTCAGAACATGTTAGTAATGATTTATATAATTAATCCTTTTCCCTAGTCTCCTTTATGTTGGTTCAAGAAGAGTTAGTAGAACTGGCGGAAAATCAAATGGTTTGCCTAAGTTCCGCAGATGGAGAGATCATAGGGGTAGGTCTCACAGTAGCCCAAAAGGAGGCTGTAAGCTAGCGCCATGTGTGGCGTGGAATCATTGCCCCATGTGCAGTCGGATGTATTGGCCAAGGTGCTGACCTGGGCAGAGAACCATCGAGAGGACGCTCAGGTTGCCCCAGAAGCGGCCCAATGTCTGGGCCGATCTGGCCATAAAGGCTTCATTGGAGGGATCTTCTGACGAATTTTGACATCTTTACAACGGTTTTACCCCACAGTGCGGGGTTCGTGTCCATGTCAATTCCGCCATCCGCCATCCGCCAAATTGGACAAAAAACGTATAGCAGCGGACAGCAACAGGAAGAACAGGAACAACTCGAACTGCTCCCAAATGTGCTGCGTGTGCATGCATGCCTCATATATGTATGTATGTATGTTTGTATGTGTGTATGTTTGTATGTAGGGTTGTTTGTGTGCATGTACCTATTATGTTATCCAATGCACATGTGTGTGCTTGTGGTATGGGGAGATATTGGCGGTTTTGCTGGCCAGACAGGCGCTGGACAGAGCTGGCATTCCAAAGGTCCTCCCGCTTCTTTACTGCTCGTCGGGGCTGCATAATTAAATTGGACTGGGCAAGCGTATAAGCGACGCCAAAAATGGGGCTAAAAATCACGGCGTAAGCGATACGGGCAAATGTGGGGCACAAAGGAAAGAGTGGAGTGGGAGGGGCGGATGTGGAGGTGGAGAGTGTAGGTAATTTTGGTTTTAATATTAATGAATGCATGTCGAACGGGGAGCGTTGAACGCCTAAAAACATGCAACACTGCACAAAATGCAACACTGTGTCACTGTGGCACGTCCGCGTATTGCCATCCTCCATCCTCCATCCACAATTCGCCATTCACCCCACCCAATCCCCTGTTGAACATTCTCCACATGCAAATCCGAACAATATGCATAAATAATCGCCATGGCCGACCAGCAAAGCATCTTTGTCAACCATCAACATTTTGTTTCCCTCTGTCTCTGTCTGCCGCCAATCTATCTCTATCTCCATCTCTCTCACTCTACCCTCTGATAATGCGCTTACAACGACAAAGGAATCTGAGGGAAAAAATAACAAGAAAAATAGCGGACTGAGTGAAATAAAATTATGTATATAATACAATTATAATGGAAATTGTATGTTGATTTTAGTGATGGTAAGAAGTTTTCGGATTGGATGGGGCGGGGCGGGCGGCAACTGGAGAGCCAACTTAGAGTATCATAGAAGCTCCAACAGCAATTGCCACCAGCAACAATTTAACAAATACAATATGCATTTCTATTCATCGCCATATAAATTAAAACGAGTATAGCGTACAATTACAGGGATTGCAATGCTGAGACTCCTACTCCTACTTCTACACCCACTCCTACTACACCGTAGATTCAAACAATGTTTGCCTTGCAATTGGCTGGGTAAGTTGGAATTTCTCTCTGGTGCCCTCAGCGGGCATGGATGGTAATTTATTTTAATTGATTTTCGCATCATTTATCAGCAATGTGAGCCGGCAACGGCAACGGCAACGGCAACTGCAACTGCAACAAGCGACAAGAATAACAACCACAACAACAAAAATAACAACATCGCACAACGCACTCATCCAATTTGAACATTTTTAATGCGGATCGTTCTTAATCAATTTGTACAATTTTAAAAGCGCACTGATGTGCATAAATGCAACATTTAATTTATGCAAACAGCAGCAGCAGCAGTGACAGGCGGAGGCATCAGGAAGAGCAACAACATTTGCGGCGATTCATGAAAAAAAACACAACAACAAAATAGTAAAATATAAAACCAGAAATGACAAGAAAATGTTCACAAAAATGAAAATATAGCCCACCTGTCGTATGCGTGATATTAATGCACTGTCGGTATATCATCCATTGTCTCAATACAGGCCGTGGACTCCGTGGACTCCGGGGAGTGGATATGGCCGCAAGAAAGCCCAAAATCTATCGGAATAAGCCAATATCCACAACCATCAAAGTCCAAGCTCACCTGAACTCAATCCAATCCAAGCATCCGCCAGCATCCATCCAAGAAATATTTTGACAATTTAATAGCCCAAAACATTTAAACCAATTGAAGTAGAATCCACAGTCGAGGGCATAATGAAGACCATAACGAATCTGATCCAGACATAAATTAAACTAAAAATTAGTCTAATGACCATTTAGGATTCATTTTAGTCGTAAATCCAACCGAAAGTCAAACCGAACCTTCAATAGAAATTGCCATTCAAATTAAACTACAATGAAATGTGAACTATTGCAGTTAGAATTTTCGAGCTGCGAACTGGGAGTGAAAATGAAAATGGAAAATGTATTGGGTTCACCTGGGAGGATATTTAATTATGCTTAAACAGAGAAAAGAGTGGCGTTTCAGCTTTTGCTAGTCCTTTTTGTAGTTTTCTTTCGCTCTGGAAGGTACTAAATAAACTTCCAGATCTGTGAGGTTTTTGATCGCATTGAATCGGAAAACTCTCATGTAATTAAAGCCGACCCTAAGTCCCTAAACATGCTCACAGAGTTCGTTGCTGAGCTCAAACTTTGGTGAGCGCTTTCCGACTTTCGGCATTAGAGAGTTTTCCACCTGGCAACAGTTTGCAGCCATTTTTCCGGGTCTGGGTCCGGGTCCAGGTCCAGGTCGGAGCAAGTGCTTGTCCTTGTTCCTGGTCCCCATAACTATCATCGTACTGTTGCCACGGTATTAGGCCAAAAGCCGTACAAGCCGAAAAATTTGTTTGCAGTTCGGGTTGGGCGCGTGCATGTAAATGCGTTTGACCACGTCACGACATGTTTGCCCCGGCCACAGCAAGGATAACCATGACGCTAAAAAGGAAAACCATGGAGGGAGGGGCTTGTTCCCTGCTCCCCGCTATACATACGAGTATATGTACGTGAAGCTGGCTGTAGTTGCTCTGCATCCAAATGAAGAGTTTTATTTATGCGGCGGGCATTTTCTACATTCTTTTCTTGCTCTTTTCCCGGTTTTTTTTTTGCAGCAATTTTTCTCCTCATTCTCTGAGTGTCGGTTGGAGTCATGTCGCGTCATATAATTTAAGCAGAAATTTGTGTCCTTACGCTTTAGGGACACACACACACACACACATTAAAGCGGACACAAGCGGACACACACACAGAGATGCGGACACACAGATACGGACAGGGAAATGGGGGGAGTGGAGGGTGGAAGGTGGCAACCCAGTTGTAGAGTGACTTTATCAGAGCGTCCCCATTTTTTGGCTTATATAATGCTGATGCACTGGGCCCCACATGCCGTTGCCTGCATTCCCCCGCTATAGACCTCTTTTCCCCTCTCTTTCACCACACTACGATTATTTTCCTCTCCACTAACCACTTCTATTGGCAGTAGGTGCCTGAATGTCCCTGCATCCTTTTTGGTTTCCCCTTTGAAGTACGAGTATCTGGTAGTAGTAGCTCTTCCTCCCTCTGCCTCTGTGCCAGTTTCGACCCATTTTGCTGGTTCATGAATTGCTTGGCCCACACACAGACACTCACGCATACACATTGACACGAGCACACATGTGTGTGGCATCAGCTCAACTCCTCCACCTGTTCCTGCCGCCTGTCGCTTCCTCTAAACATTTTCGGTCGCACATTGTAGCTGCCTAATGAACACATGAATAAAATATGCGATTTGCTTAACTTTTGCACGACTCTGGCCGGGACTGAAGCACCCATCCACTGAACCCCCAGTCGATCCCCCAAGCCTGAGCCCGCATAAGCAGTTGCAGGAGCAGCAATAGTCGGAGCAGCAGTAGTAGCAGCAGGAGCAGTAGTAGCAGCAGGAGCAGTAGTAGCAGCAGGAGCAGTAGCAGGAGCAGGAGCTGGAGAAACTACAGCAGCAACAGTCTCATCAAGCAAAGTTTTTCGAGAGATTTCCAGGCTGGCACAGGTGAGGGCTGCTCTGGTCTGAGAAGCCCTATAGTATGGGAATTGGTGGCATACCACACAAAAGGAAGGGGCTGCAGAGGGAAAGAGGGAGAAACAGACACAGCTGGCTTGCTTGGCTCGGGTTTATCTTGGGGCCAGCAGACGGCAGCTTCCGTCACTTGACGATGCATCCAAAAATCGTTGAAAGTCACTCAACAGTTTAACGGGAATTGCGCCCACGATGACTGTGATGGCTCTGACGACGGGGTGTCCTGGCGGTAGCTGGGGTGGGTAGGGGTAGGTAGGGGGTAGATGTGCGAATGTGAAAGAGTGTGGCAGTGTGATGGCTCGATGCAGAGAGAGATGGATGGATGGATGGATGGATAGTGCGGATGTGGGATATGGCTGTGCAGTTTATTTCCCATATTTCTCTGAAGCAACCAACATCGAAAGTGGCAATCGTGTGCTTATCGAATGTCTTTCAAGCTAGAGACGGAAGTCAATCGAATGTTGCCCATGTCCTAAGCCAAGCAATCGTTAATCGATTATGCGCCAATCCAAGCGACCATTAATCGGATCAACGGTCAATAAACGCTTAACGAATCGTGTTTAACAACTGCCGAAGTCATCGAAGGTTATATGACGATCGACGCAAGACTGCCCCAAGGGTAGGCGGACCCAATTGTCCGTGCCCTAATAAAAGTAAGAGAACAAAAAAGGATAGAAGGAGAGCGCTAAAGCAGCTCGGGCTGCAGCTAAGTCGAGAACGAACGATAGATAGAGCGCGAGAAACCTGCAGAAAGCAGCTTTTTCTGGAATGTCTAGCTGATCCGGGAAATCAAGGCAAATCGATTGTGAATTGAATATGCGAATGGACTTCAGGAACAGGTTTGAATCTATCGCAATGTCAAGTAGTTGCACTTTTCCTAACGCATAACATACACCATCTGACTCATGACAGTGGGGACATTCTTTGTCCATAGCACCAATCAGCACTTTCGGATGAGCGGAATATTCAATTTTGATTTGTACTTTAATGCAAGTTCAAGGAATGAATCGGATCTACATATATGCTCAGTGTACTTGTTGGTGCTGCCTTGTGGCATGTCCCTACAAGCAATTGTTTAATTGTTAATTTTATAATTGAAAGTATAATGATCACAATTCGACCAGCATATATTTGTTCACCCATCTTCTCCTTGTCGTAGTAGTAATACACAGCATCGGCTATTTCTAGTATGAGCAGGTCAAATCGCCAAATTGTTCCACGTTTTGGGCAAATCATTCTTAGAACTTTTTCCTCTACAGTCGCGTTATATATAAATGATAACACGTGAACATTTCCGTATCACGATTGCCTACGATTTTTGGCGTGGATTTTCAAGACAAGAATGCTTTGATTAACTTACTTCAACTTTTGGTGATGAAGCACTAAGCACTGCTACAGCGAAAAGCTGGAAAAACCTATTCAGTGGAGAAGTCCTTTGCAGTCCTGCAGAACGGATCTCGTGGGGGTCGTCCAAAACCGGTTGTTGTTATACCGGAAAAAATGGCTGCTGTGCAGGATTGGGTATTCCAATATTGCCATATGACATACTAGAGTTAGAGGCGTCCTTGGACGTTAAAAACCAAGATATATTCAACATTGCACAAACAGTTGGTCGTCACGAAAAATTTGTCTCGTCAAATTAGTAGAAAAGTGCTTTGATGATTGGTTTCAGCGGATGCAGGAATGGAGAATATTTTGAAAAGTAATACAACAATTTTCAATGTCCTTCACTATTTAGCTTAGGATTTAAAAAGCAGACTATGAATGCAAGAATTATCGAGAATTTAAACAAATATTTAAATATTATATAGCGAGCGTTGGTGTTATCGATGCTATTCGAGAAGGACACCAATATCAGGTATCGAGTAAGAAACTATCGATAAGGAAAACGGCTGAAGCTTTTACACTTATATTAAAGGGATCGAAATAAGACATACGAGGAAGACGTCCAATTGCGGCTCAAGATTAAAATTTACCTCTATAGATCGCATATGCGAATTCAAATAGTTAAAATGTATCGATGGATCGTATATAGCTGATTTTTACAAAATTCACGCATCATAATATTCACAGTTCCTTCCACGCGAGTCCTTTCTCACTGTCCCTTCCCATTTTTCCCACTCACGGCTCTGCATTCCGCTGTTCCCTTTTGCGACGGTTTCTTTTGACTGTTCCATACCAGAACCAGAGCTGGTAAATGCCCAGTAAATCTTTGGCAATGGCGTTCAAACAAGTCCGAAACAAGTCGAGTCGCATCCATTTCAATCCAAAGCGAACGCAGCCAATGAAGGAGCTGCCACATAGAAGAACACGCTGGAAATAAAAAAACAAAGGAAGTCGGAAGTGGAGAGTGGGCACACGGGGGAAGAGTGGAGAAGACAGAGGAAGCGAAACAGTGGGGTAAAAAAGTCTGGCGCCAAGCATTTGACGACTGCTAGAGAGCGATCCGATGGGCACGTTTATGCTAGAAATGGATTTCCCATAGAATTAATATCACACCAAAAGAAAAACCCAAAAACAATGCGTGGAGAGAGGGGGCTAAGGGTTGGAAAAAGCTAGAGGCAAAGGCAAAGGCAAAGGCAGCGGCGGCAATCGTCTACTTTTTCATGCAATTGAATTGCCAAGTGAAAATCCGAGAACATGCAGAAGCTCAAAATAGAAGGAGCAGCCGGGAGCAGGGAGGAAGGGGAGCTGGATGAGCTGCAGGGGCAGAAAGAGCAGAAGGAGCAACCAAAAGCTTTAGCCAAGGCCAGAAGGAAGCGACAACAGCACCGAGGCTGACAAGGACGAGGTGGAGGTGGAGAGCAAGGCCGACGAGACAAGCCAAAAACCAAAGCCAACTCAAGCCATGGCCTTAGCCAAGCGCAAAAAGGTTAAGTGGAAAGCTGAGCCAAGGATAAGTCCCCATGGGGGCGAGGACTGGAGAAATACAGGCAGAGCCAGAGCAGAGGGAGAGCATTGAGATTGACGCAGAATATATTTTGGGATTTGCCACATGGCACAGCGCAGGACTGCTTCAATTACAACTACTTGAAATGGGATCCGGATCCAGAGCACCAGCTTAAAATTGGGGCATGCCCCCACCCTACCCATCGCGTATGAGTGATTTATTTTATGAGCTCTTTCATTTTTGCGCTCCTCTTTTTGTTTCGGTTTATGGGCGGCCATCAAATGGAGACCAGGCGTGACAACACGCACCCTTGACCAGCTGCTGCATGTTGCACGGTGCACGTTGTCCACTGTCGCTGCCGCTGCCGCTGCTGCTGCCGCTGCTGCTGCTATTGCATGTGGCACTTGGCTGCACTTGGTCTAATTGTTGTCGAAGCCACGCCCCACCGCCTCAAATCCAAGTCACTCCGCAGCTCGAATCTAATGACCGCCATCAAGCTGGTAATTAGCCTTCTGTGCGGGCCTAATCAGGACCCAGCGGGCACGCCCAAGTGATTCCTGTCCCCAAGAGTCCCCCCCAACTGGGGCAGAGATGGGGCCGGATTTTCTTTGAACCCTTCAATGGTCATTTCAACAAATGAGCTCCAGTACTCCAATCCAGTATATTCAACAAATGGCGAATAATTACAAACAAAAACTGTTGGCCTGTTGGGTCACTCGATTACCAAACATTCAATAAATTGGGAAACCTCATGGGGAATATGGAAGTAGGTCCGTAAAATTTAAATCAGGATTCCCTTCCCTTCAGATAAGGTTTATTTTTAGTTATTTCCCGTGATTTAAATTTCCAGTATGCAGCAGTATGAAAGGTACATCGACTTCCTTAGTCAGTACCCCTATTTTTTTTAGAACGCTTTTGCTTTTTATTACAGTATTTAAAGAACGTAGGAACCGTCTGAAAACTCCACCAAAGCATGTCCCAATGCAATGGCCAGTGATGTGTCATAAATATTGTACGACTGTATATCGATTTCGATGGGTTTCTTTTGTGAAAGAGAGTGTCAGTTTGTTCGGAGACTCTGGGGCTGTCCCCAGGCGCATTTTTCATACATAATGTTTCATTTTATGGGTTCATTTCGAAATATTTAATTGGGTTCAGGACATTTCCGACATGACAACTTTAGCTGGGGTTCGAAAGTGCCCCAGCTCCTATCATATTCACTCAAAGGGGAAGGGAAATGGTATGGTATGCGGGTATGCAGATGGCAGATGGCAGATGGAGAGGAAAAACATGGAAAATTGTTTTCAAATAAAATAAAAGTGAAATCTAGCGCATTCATTTGCAACAAAAGCATCGCAAACAAGTCTAAACTATCCTACTTCACTGACAATTCAACTTGGCCAGCAGCAAGAGCATCAGGAGCATCAGGAGCAATAGGAACAACAGAAACAACAGATACAACAGGAACAACAGGCACATCAGGAATAGGAGCTTGGTAGCTTTCTTTGCCCCCAGCTCTACCTGTGCTTGTTGTCCTTGCAACGATATCCTTGCAGCAGCTTTGTCGCTGCCCGATGCCCGATGCCCGATGCCTGACGCCTGATGCCGGAGTCGGGCAACGAGCATCGAAATGGCGAGAAAAATAAATAAAATACATTTTTCAATTTAACAAACAAGCGAACAGCCACCCACCCCCAGCAGTTGGCCTGATGCGGTGGTCCACCGAAGCGGGAAACATTGTTCAACCTGGGGCTTTGAGCATGTCTACCACCAGGGGGTTCTGGAGACAGTTTATGAAGCAATCGCTGAAAGGTTGCACAGAGCACAGAGGCAAGAGTTTGCTGCATGGCAAAGATGGCAAAGAAATGACTTTTTATTGCACAACTTAGGCAGATCCCCCCATAGACCCCACACACTCTTACACGCTCCTATCAGCCATTTTGTCCCCAAACTCTCAAGCCCGTAGTCGACTTTTTCATTCTGTTTGTCGTAATTGCATCCATGGAAACGTCTCAAAAAGATTGCGAGTCTCATGAAATTGAAGAAATTAATGGAAGTCACTTGATTTCTGATTTCTGATAAACAGAGCTTTCACGTATGATCGACTTGATGCCAATTAGTGAGAAATCATTGATATTGGGCTATCAACTGTCAGTAATAAATTACTATCCATCGATCACAGCGATGCTCAATCGAATTTCATTGCTAACTGACTCGTATATGAAATGAGTTCTATTTTTTGGCTTCAAAAGTTTCTTTTAAAAAGAAGTGCAGGCTTCGGACTCTTATCAAGCAACAGGGCACTCTTTTACCCAATCCATAATGACAGACTTCCCTTTTGGCCAGTAAAATGAGCTTTCCCCATTGCTCTGCCTTAGACGGACAGCAACCTCGTTTCCTGTCCGCCCGAGCGAGCTGCTATTTTACGTGTATTAATGAACAGCCATCGACGGATACGTATGGTATATGCTGTTCGTGTGGCTGGAAGTGCTTAGTGGTCAGAGCTGGATAAGAGACTGCACAGTTAATGCCCTTAAGCAGATAATGGATTGCTGACCAGCACAATGCCAGCCATCCTTGCTGCCCATCCCCTTGCCACCGCGTTTTCCATACCGCCCTTGGACCTCTGTGACGGAAATTATCTACCGAAAACCGCAGAAAATCTCTGAAATCCGCAAGATGCCTTGAGGTTTCGGCTGGGGTTACGTTGATATGACAGCGACAGGAGCTGGGACCGCCATTAATATATGCACCAGGAACGTGTCATAATCTGGTCGCCCCTCCCTTTCCAATCCCACTCTCCACCCGTTCCCTAGCTCGTCGCTGCCCTACCATCAACCCTATTCCTGTGGCAGACCCTTGCACCGGTTATTACGAGTATGATTATGTCTAGATATCGGAATTTCCGAGGCTTTTCTTGATCAGAATCAATAGCCAACTTTATATACTCTTAGTTTTCCGACTGTCCGCTTATATGCCAATTAAAAAGCAATCTATGTTAATGCAAAACAAAGATTAAAATTTCAGATAAGCATAATATGCATAGGAAGGGTGTCTAAAGCTTCGTTTCCCAAAAGGTAATCTTTGTCTGCTCTGCTCTGACATCCATTTCACTTTTATGGTTTTTTCCGCCACGGCCAAGTAACTTTCTGTATGGGTGGGTGAGTGAGTATCTGTGTGTGAGAGCGAGAGTGTGGTTTGCCAGGGCTGCGTGCTAATTTCGAATACTTTGCGGCGAATGTCGCGGTGTGGCAGGGGCTGTGGCTGTGGCCATGCATGGCATGTGAGGGCTGCTGTCAAAAAGTTTTTGACTTGAAAAACGCGCGTGCCATAGAAGAGCAGACAGCAGGGGGACGATTAGAAGTGGGTTGCATAGCGGATAGTGGCACAATAGGCATACTCATTATCAAACAGCACACACACACACGCGGGCGCTCGATTTCAATGAGTTGCCGCCTAAGCCGCTTATCGATGGGCGGCGATTTTCACTTTTCATCATGCAAATCCGGCAGCAACTCGCCGAGGCACGAATGTGGGCGCTCGGGCCACATTTCGAGTGAATCCACTTAAACCACTACAAACCCATCGCCAGACAGAGTCCTTGTCATTCCGACATTAATTCATGTCTCACAATTGTATTTGTAGCTCTTTTTTCGGTGCTCACGTTTCTGCGTCGAGGTAGCCCGCATTTGGTAAGGACCCAAGCCCATTCCTCCTTTCGGCCTCTTGCCTTATTTGTGCCACAAAGGCATTGTCCTTGTCCTCAAAGTCTCTCGTTTGTCCAGCCAGCAGATGCATTCATCTAAGGCAAACATTTACAGACCCTCCCACACCCCCCACTACTCCCACACACTGCATGTGTGCTATGGACATCCTGACCAAAATTCCCTTGGCCAGTCAATCCATTCTCTATCAGCAATTGCTGGAACTCTTAGGAGCTGGCCAGCAGAAAAAACGAAGAACACGACACAATTGTCTAGGCAAATCGGAGCAGCTGCCGCCATGTTAAGCTCGCAATTGAAGGACTTGGGATGGGGTAAGTACATGGGGTAAGACGAGGTCGCTGATGACTTTGGTTCTGCAGATCAAAGGTTTCCTGGCAGTTGCGGGACGAGGACTGACTGTTGGAAATAAATGAATACAGTCCATATGTTGGATATACATTGAATGCTTTCTGGAGATGTTTTTGGACTGATGGAAGCCGATAGAACCCACTTATATTAATACCTTTTCCGTTTTTATACTTTGACGGCATTCAAACTAAACCTCACCGAAGCATGGACCTGTCAGCTTGTCTGATGTCTTCGTCCTATACACGAAGGTCCATCTTCCAAAATAAATCTCGCGGGAACGTTGCGAGCCGCAACTGGGGCCGCGACTCTACATTTATACCCGATACTCTGTCAGTGTGGCTCCCCTCGGGCAGAGAGCGAACAGACAGACATAGGACAGGCAGACAGACATGGCTATATCGACTCGGTTATTGATGCTGATCAAGAATATATAGGCTTTATGGGGTCAGAAACGCTTCCTTCTGGGTGTTAAACACATCTACTTTCAGCAAAAATCTAATATACGCGTATACCCTTTGTATACTCACGGTTTTTGTGGTTCAACTCCTCATGGAGGATTTTTCGATGGATTTTTCATACATATGTATGATAATCTCTAGCTGAATTAAGTTTTCTGTCTTAAATCTTTATCGTGATCCTTCTGTCCGTTGCTCGATTAGTATGAAAACAAGACTCTCAGTTTGTGTTTTAAATATGGCTGACGCTTGCAAAAGATTTTGGCAGGAACCACCAAGTACATAGTCGCGTTATGTGACAAGCTTTCAAGGTCTAATATTTTGTTTAATGGTTATAACTACCTACTGATTTAAGCAAAACATATAATATTATAATAAGCTTTCTGATTTAAGCCAACGAAATTGTAAGCCAATAGTCATCGTACTGTCTGCTGTAGGGAAGATCGTTCCGCAAGGGCATTTCAGGCCAGGACATTTGGCATGTCCAAGCTGGACTTGCTTACGTTTTTTATGTAAATTTCATGCACAACTGTCTGCACTTGCTCTGCATCGCCATCCCCGACTTCATTCTCTATTTTCCACGAACTCTCTTCTCCACAAACCCGAAATTCCAGTGAGTGGGAGTGTCTGTGTGTGGGTGATTTCCGACAATTTGCATGGATGCTTGGTCGGTTCCGTTTCCTCCTATTTTACATATGTACATTTCTTGCATTTATGTATTTCTTCCGCCGGACCTTCAATCACTCCAACCGCAAACCCGCATGATACGTCCCCCCAGACTGCTTCCGCATTTGATATTCGATATTCCAAATTGGGAATTCCATGCAAAAGCCGTCAGCTGAACTTCTGCTGCTAATTGCAACAAAATATGCAATCGAACGGAAATTATAGAGATGCCCAAAATAATACACTCGCACTCACACACACACCAACACGCTTGCCCCATGAAAAGGCGACACACACAAACGTAATGGGGGATACACAAAGAAAACCAAATATTACGAAGGGCCCAACACTTTCCCAAATAATTCGACTGCCGAAATAATAGAAATGGAAGCTAATAAGACCTAGAAGGGATATTATCAGGCGTCAAAGCTTCACAAATGAAAGCCGATGAAACGAATATGAAACTGAAATATTTTAAAGACCCACAAGTAATTATTTTTCAACCGAAAATAATATTTAACGTATAATGATCCAATATTGGGATCTGCTGTAGCGATACTTCCTGGACCTCTCCTGCTCTTCTTCCATTTCTTAAATGTAAAGTTCTTTGCTCGTTTAATTGCTGAAAAATGTTAATGGGGAAAATAAGGAGAAGTGCGTTTACGACGCCACTGATGCAGAATTCTGCATGTTCGGTTTACGATTGTTCAGGAATGTTCCTATATACATACAAACATATGTACATATGTATGTATATGCGCATATACTGTGCATGCATTCTCCAGCTGCTCAGTACGTCAGTGAAATATTTGCATCGGAGTTTTTCAAAGTCCGAACACTAAATACACTATGTGATAGCTTTCATAGGAACTTATTCAACTATCGATTTTTGAGTACGTAATCCAGTCTTAAAGAAATTTTATTTAGTACTGGTGCAAAAATTCTAGTTGGTTCAGGGCTTCGGGTCAACGGAAGTCAAAAATAACTTTTTATCCAACTCAAAAGGAGCGTTTAGATTTTTAGATGATGATCGCTAAGTACTCGGCCATATGCATAGCACTACATTCCGTTCAGGTGCCAATGAAGATTCCAAAACTGCAGCAGGCTGCAGAAACAATAGCAATAACAATAAAGACTAAGCCCACAGCTGTGCATTCCTCATAGTCACACTCGGACAGATCTATATACGAATGTACATGTATGTACAAAGTACATACATAAGTACTCTTTCATATAGTTTGAAGTGAGTGCATATAAATAGACTCCACACCCATGAAGTGGAGTAAATGTACAATAGATAGGGATGATTGAGTGAACGACTCACGTCTTTGCGATGCAATGTGATCGGTTGAATGCATATCGATAGCCATAACCATATGTTGAATATGCTACTTACCGTTTAATAATGAAAGGAGTTTGCTCTTGAGTGCATTTATAGCTACTTAAGAAATTATAAATCTAATTAAGCAGCAATTTATCCATTGAATTGTGACCTTTGGTTACATCTTCAGATGCTGAAAATTATGGAAAAAATCACAGAATCGACTTTTTCTATTCGTCTGGGATTTGACTTTGTATTTATTAGGTAATCGGCTATTAGCTCATACATTGAAAAAGATAAATTAATAAGTAGTATCACGAATAAACCGTCAGTCACGCTCCCATCCATAGCGCGTGTCTCGAGACTCTTTCTGGCATCGATGGGCACATGGCGCGCAAGGAGTTTGCCGACAATGCCGACACTAACCATAAACAAAACGTTTTAGTTGCAACATCTATCCGCCGAGCAGCAGCCCCATACAATCTCAAACGACTCTCCCGCCCCTCCCTCTCCATTCCGCAGACCCATAAAACTCTGATAGATGGACGAGACGAGTGTCTAGTGGCTCGGTACAGGGGCATAAGCCCAAAAGTTGCACTATTTACATTTTCGTTGAGATGTGAATAAATTCTCAGGGGCTAGATGAAATTCACACTTGCATATCGTGTGTGTGTGTACTCATATAAATATATGCTGCATTCATACGCACAAATAAGTATATCTTTACACACACATATGTACGTATCAGCAGACGATAGTCCAAGTCCTACGATAACGTCCCACGCATTCCCATAGGACCCCATTAATCTCAAGTTTGTTTCCATCACCGTCTCCACCCCCAACTACTAAAACTCTCCCTCGAACTCACGCACGCACTAAAACACTCGGATATAAATAGACTGGCAAGCCGTGTTGATCCAATGTTTGCGCTAATTTATGGTAGACAATCATAAAACATCTTAATGGCCACCGAGCACTTGCTCAATCCCAACGGAATGGCATCGAACAGATCCGAACGAAATGATGCAACCGATGATGATCTGGAGAATGGGAATTTATTTATCTTGACATTTATTTGGTGATAATTAACGAGGCGAAAGCTTTGCAATTCGGAAGGCAAATTTCCAATTGTGCTTCCAGTTCTAAAAAAAAGTTGGGTTAGGTCAAAGCGGTAGCGGGGGATAAACGGTCCTCTCCCCAGGTCACTTGGACCTATGGAAGGAACTTCCAGCTTTCTCATCAAAAATATGTTCACGCCTTGAAGTACATATATATGTACATATGTTCGACATTAGCTACTGCCTCCGATTTCGTCAGTTATTCAGATATACTTGCGTTTGTACTGGTTGCATCTGCAAAGATCTCTACACCTCAAGAATCATGTGTAATATCGAACCACAGTGGAGCAAACCGAGAAATCGAATAGCTGGTCCTGGAAAAGAGACGACTGCAAACGAAGTGAAAGTCCAATAATATCGGTGCAGAGTATGAAAAAATTCGAACAAGACTGAAACGCCTGCCATTTTAATGCAATCCATGGAATTTTCTCCGCGCGAAAAAAAGTATTCTTAAGATTCATATTTTTATACCCGGTAGATCCGCAGTATTAAAGCTACAAGAAAACCGAAATGCCAGTATAATATAGATTTATATTATTATTACTATATGAGTGTAAATATTAATCATATTAGATGCTGTTTTCCATTTCCTAGAGTTTTGTGTTCATTGTTTCTAATTCCAAGTTAAACAGGAACATGTTCCATATGCATCAACATTGAGAGTGGTCGTTAGGCGCCATTGATGCATGATGTAAGTGCAGTGCAGGTGGTCCTTTCAAAAGAAAGAAATGATTTCCAGGATGGGGCCAAGTGAATGGCAAGCCAATGCCTGAATGAGTGACAGTCTTAATTACAGAGAGATTAGCATGGCCATGGACCTTCATAAGGGGACTGGGACTGGGACTGGGAATGGAGCTGGAACTGGTAGTACGACGGCGATGGCGAATGGCCCAGGAACGAGGATGCAGAAAGCGTTGCATGTATTCAATGTCACGTTCCAGTGGAGGCCCACGACTTTGGTGATGAAAGTGCTTCTGCCAGGTGAATGCTATGGCGAATGGCAGGCTCTCCAGATGCTGCTGCTTCTCCTGTTCCTGCTCCTGCTGCTCCTCTTCCTGTTCCGCTTCAACTTGATTTCTTTTCTTCTTGTTTTTATTTTTTTTCCGTTCCCTTGTTACATTTGATTGTCGCAAACGAAGTGGAAACGCAAATGTTGCACAAACGCACACGCATGCCGTGTCGGGAAGGCAGGGTGTTGGGGTAGAGGTAGAGGTGGAAGTAGAGTTGGAGGTGGGGTTGGGAAGAGGGGTAACGGAAATGCACACTAATTACTCCTTGGAAGAGGGAATGATGGAGACAAAGGAACAGAAGGAGCAAAACCCTTTTTGCTTTTACGCTCCTCTGCCCTGACCATTTCACAATTTGTTATACTCTTTCAGATTGGCCAAGCTGTGACTTTTATTGAGAAAACTGGTCGCTTATTATCAAGGGCATTTCTTTTTATTGCCTGGTTTTGAAATTTAACCAAAGTCAAACTCAAACCACATCTATCAAATCGTGTTAGCTGTCATATGATCCAATCCATTTAAAATACTCTACTCAAAAGCTGTTGAGAATCATAATTACACCACTCTCAACAAGCTGTCGTATAATGAATTTGATATGGTCAAGCTGAGATTAATCGATGAATTAATCTGATGAATAGACTGGCCCGTACGAGTGCGGACATACCCAGTGAGGGTATTAAGGTACTATGAGGTTATTATTAAGGTATTATTAAGGGTACTTAAAGCTTCGGTACCCGGAGCTAGCTTTCCATGCTTGTAGTGGCTTCGCTTTGCTTCTGCTTTTGCTGCAGGCTTTTCTTTCATTCTTTCTGGCTCTCATTCAAAAGCCCCATTCCCATGGCCGCCCATTCCCCCGTATGATAATTGAAATGGTGAGCTGAGCCGCCAATGGGGCTGGAGCGGGGCACGGAATACAGCCGTGGGCCGGGTCGGGACGGAGCCAAGTCAAACACAATAACCATGCACCAGAGAAAACGGAAAACCAAAAAAAAAAAAAGAAAATTTAATAACTCGGCACGCTGCGCAATGATAACACAAAAGGGCCAATTCAAATTTCGATTTCGAATTCAAATTCGAATTTGCATTTCACCCACATAAAGTGTAGCGGTGCCCTAAGCGACTGTTATAGATTTCGTTTAAGGATCGGATCAGCGCGGAGAAGTACAAAATATGATTTTTGTGAGCTTTACTTCATTTTGAAATTCTTAAAAGCTCCACCATATGTAATATGTCATCATATGTGGCAGAATATCTGTTCGCATAGTTTTTATGAAAAGCTCGGCATTGACACTTGACAGATAGAAAGCTGTCAAGCGTGAGAGGAAAAGAGTGGAATCGAAATCCAAAGGCATCTGCTTGGTGTCCGGCCCTTAGGTATAATTATTTATAATGAACGCTGAACGAGTCTTGTTTGATTCGGTACCGATTGTATTTTTGTCATTCGTCTAGTGTTCGGGCCAGCCGCTGAAGAATAACCGTAACTTTAACATTATTATTGTATGAGCAAAGAGAGCCGCCTACATATGTTGTAAAGCGTTGACTTTCTGCAGAGCTGCTGGGCTCTCCCGCTAAAGGGGCTCTCTGCCGCCGCCACTTCGGCAACTACTTTGATCTGCTGCCGCCACTTCGGCAGTCACTTTGATCTAACGCCGTCGTCTATAGTTTAGTTCTATGCTAACCCCTCTGAGCATTGGTTGCATATCGATCTCGCATAAAGTTCATCTGGCAATAGCAAGCAATCGGCTTCCGCTAAGCCACCAAGATTAAATACGAGTTATATAGTTTAACCCAAAATCTCTTTTTATTTTGAAATACATAGGTGCCAAAAAGGCTTGGCATCTCAAACTCAAATTCAAACTCATTGCCCACCAAAATGCAAATAGAGGTTCTCACACAATTAGGGGAAAGACAGGGGTAAATTTGTCCGTAAGTTTGTATCGACCATTCCAAGAATGGTCCTCGGAACTGCAACTGCGAACGGACGCGTCCTTATTCACTCCGAATCAAATTGTTATTAACAAGCGCATAATTGTCTAAAAAAATGGAAGTTCGTATGACATCCCCAAATTGAAGACGAAAAAAATTAACTTATTAAAGTGAAAACGAGGGGGAACGTTGTGAGTTGCTGCGGACACCGCAACTCTACGGTTATACCCGATACTAAGTCAGTATGGCTCTCCTCCGGCAGACGCCGCTAATATTTAACGACACGACAAAGAGTGCGTGCGAGAGAGACAGAAAATCAGTCTGAGCGTGACGTCGGGCGCTGCGTAGCCACTGCAAATTGATTTGTTCCTTTTGGCTATAAAAATGAAATGATCTGATCCAGATTCAGCAATCTAATAGATATGGTCATTATCTATGATTCTGCGTTTTTAGTTTTCTCAAATCTGCAATATTGTGGATGCAACAGATTTTCGTCCTTTGTGGGGGCGGATGGGGGTGGGGCGAAATTCTGAGATATACGTTTTATAGTGACATCTTAAAGGAGTGTGTGTACCAAATTTGGTTACTCTAGCCTTAATAGTCTCTGAGATTTGTGGTTGCCTCAGATTTTCGTCCTTTGCGGGGGCGGAAGGGGGTGTGGCGAAATTTGGACATGAAACGGTCAAGGTCCGATATCACAGGAGTGTGGATACCAAATTTGGTTGCTCTAGCTCTTATGGGTTCTCAGATCCTTGAACTCATATTTTGCAATTGGCAAAACCGACAATGAAACCTGTGTGTTAGAGTGAGACAGAGCGAGAAAGAGTGAAATTGTTTTCGTGATTCTGGCTGTAATAATTATACGATCTGGTTAAGATTTTGCACTCTAGAAGATATAGTCATCTTCTACGATTCTGCGTTTTTAGTTTTCTCGTATCTTTAAAATTGTGGATGCCACAGATTTTCGCCCTTTGTGGGGGCGGAAGTGGGCGGGGCAAAGTTTTGAAATATTTTTGGAGCAGTGACATATCACAGTCTGGATCCAAAACATCGTTGCTCTAGCTCTTATAGTCTTTGAGCATTAGGCGCTGAAGGAGACGGACAGACGGACAGACGGACGGACGGACAGACGGACAGACAGACATGGCTCAATCGACTCGGCTATTGATGCTGATCAAGAATATATATACTTTATAGGGTCGGAAACGATTCCTTCTGGACGTTACACACATCCACTTTCACCACAAATCTAATATACCCCAATACTCATTTTGAGTATCGGGTATAAAAAGCTTTTTACTGTGTTCCTGGATTTTATTAGTGTTTACAACTCAGATCAAGCATCGAGCATAGTCTTCGAAAAGCAGCACGCTCACATATATGTACATAGAAACATAAACACTTATACGCGACATACCTAAACTGCACAAAAACAAAACAAATCACAAAAGAGACGTGGAAAACACACCCGCAACAACGCTGGGACAGCGAGTGAGCGCCTCTCCGAGGCCCTCTCGTCACAATAGTCACAATAGCAGTGCATGCTCAGCACTCCCATGGAGCGCTTGGATTCGATCGCTGGTGAGGTAAAATGATGGGTGTCCGAGTCATCGATTTGGAAAGGGTGTTTGATCTCCGCTCTCAGAGGGATCGGTTGGATGAGCGGGTTGTGGGGCTTGACCGGGAAGTGGCGGATCTTCGCGCACTGGGTGGGAGGGTAGGTTGGCTTCGAGGCGAGATTGGCAGTCGAACACATGACAAAGAGTGCGTGTGAGCTACGAATCCACAGCGTTCCCTTTGTGGGGGAGAAAATGTAAGAGCTCTCTTCAACGAACTCTGCTTCAATATTCAGCTGACCCCACCACCAAGAATCCGTGACGTATTCAGGGCCAGACAAACACAACACGATCCCGTTATAATTGTTAAAATCGAAAACGTCCGCGAGAAGATCACTCTCCTCAGTAAGATTTGGATTTACCGCCGCGAGAGCAAGAGACAACTGTCTTTACACGGCGGGGCCTCGTGCATGTACGGCCTTATGATAGAGAGGGCTTCAATGCATTGAGCGCATGGATTTGTTTATTGTTTATTGTTTTTCAAATATTGACTTTGCGCCCCTAATAAGTTCTCACTTTATAAATGAATGGTGAAATAGGTAGTTCCATAGCCGGTAGTATGATTAAAATAATTATATACCATAGAAATGGTCTCAAAGTTGTACACATAAATGCACAGTTTGTTAAAGAAAATCGATGAGTTTAGATTTATCTTTACTCAGTCAAATCTAGATGTTATATGTGTATCTGATGTGATTTGTCTATTGTGTGTGATGGTTATGTTGTTTTTCGTTCGGATCGTATTGGACATGCATTTGGCGTTGCAATATATGTAAATACGAAATTGAAATGTAATGTTAAGTATACACAACCTAGTGTACGTTCTATTGAATATCTCTTCTTGGAAGTCGCAAGCCAAATGAACAAGAAAATGTTATTAGGCTGTATTTATCGACCCAATCGTACAATTATGAGCCACTTTTAAATATTATCACGGACATCTCGGTTTCATACACTGACATCATAATTGCAGGTGATCTCAATAGCAATGTCTTGACAGAGAGTCATCTATTAGATAACTTTGCCTTCCTGGGTTTGTACGCAGTTAATACAACCTTGCCTACACATTTCAGCAATACCTGTGATTCTCTTCATGACATTTTATTCACTAATGACCCTAGCAAGACTACGATATGACCAGATATAAGTACCAGCATTCTCTAAACATGACCTTATTTTCCTGACATATGACTTGACTTTGGACCATAAAGCTAATTCCTTTACTTATAGATATTTTAAAAATCTTGACTATAATGAACTTTAGTAGTAAGGATACGGGACAGCGACTTTTTACACTGAATTACCAAATTCGCAACATGTTGCAGCAACATTTGCTTAAGCATGTGCAGCTTGGCAGCATGTTGAATGTAAGTGTGCATCATATTGCTATGTTATTACGTGATCATGTTAAATAAATACTTATAAGATATTTTATTAACATTGAATTGGGAACCAATTTCTGCTATGTTATTAACTGGTCAAGTTAAATAAATACTTATAGGATATTTTATAAACATTGAATTGGGAAAACAAATGTGTGAAGTTTCTGAAATATACATCCTATAGAAAACATAGGTTGGAAACCTGGGTATCTAGATGTCCGTATAGAGGGTTGAATGGTAAGAGAACACAAATTAATGGAGATATATATAGGAGCACGCAAAGAATAAAATTATAATAGGAAGACATCAAAATTAATTAATGCTACTTAGAGTAAATATACGTCTGTCCCGTATCCTTACTACTTGGTGGCGCCACCTATCGGCGATAATGTGAACTAACTTCGATCTTAATCCTGTTTCTCAACCATGTAAAATCCTCTCAAATCGATCCTTCGCTCATTTATATTCTCTCTCCTCCCACTTACTGTCAATGAACCTGTTTTTACGATTGGTCCCGTGTTGCGATTCAAACAACCCTCAAACAGGTAGGTCATCCCTTTGCAATGAATCTAATGTGATAGTTTAGAGGTATTTTTTAAGTGTTTCCTGAAAAACGGTTTCGATGCCCTTGAACCTTTCTACTTTCTCTATAATTTATATTCCTCCTTTGTGTACCTACCACTGTCCCATAGCAAAGTGCCTATATAATAACTACTCACAGCTAACAGCTAGGACATAAACTAGTAATCTTTCAACAACGATGGATGACCTTGAAATCATTTTTATCGATTCCCAACCGGAATCAACCATAAATCTGGACTCTCAGCCGAGCTCCGTAGACCTGTCCTTGATTTTTGGGATTAAGACTCAAACCTATCTCGAGAGCAACTTGACCTGGTTAAGTGACATTAAATGGGATGATGACGACGATGACCCAAGGAATGCAACGTCTAATAATGATAATCCAGCATACATTTTCCCGGATGATGACAACATTTTCGATTTAGTAGATAATCAGGATGATGATAAAAGATCTCAACTCCAGGAACTACTTCGGGACGAAGATGATGATGACTTAATTGCTGCGGTAAAATTAGCTGAGGCGAAATTTTAATAATACGAATACATATTTATATAATAAGAATATTTTATGTATTTTTCTAAAAATAATATATACATATGTACATATATAATAAATATAACACATTTAACCACTATTTATTTTAAATGTTTCTGTTTTACTTTTGATTGGTTGAATTTCACTTCCTCTTATTACAAGAGAATCATAGGATTCGTTTGAAACAGGTTTCTTCCACGTGAGGATTACACAAAAAGAATAAGTGGATTTCAGGTAGAATACTGATGCTTTTGAATGAATTTATTGAGTAATTTTCACATCATTTTATACTTAGTTGGTAAATTTATGTAAAGGTATTTATATTTAAAAACGCACAGATTATTTCATTTTTAAATAAATATTATATTTTTCGCTTTAATTCCATGTTATGCTTAAATAAAATATGCATATTGAAGTCAATTCTCAACCAAAACAGTTCAGTTCCTGGACATAAGTAACATCGATAAAATGATGATTTTGATTTTGAATAACTAAAGTTGTGGATTTTTAAGGTGTGTTTTTTCAGTTCATTGCGGGAACTAAAAGATGTTTTTAAATAACACAACTCGCAATGAAATGTCCTCATTTCGAAGTGAAAGTGAACTAACCTATCTCAGCAACTTACAGTTCTTATATAGGAAGTGAACAGCATATGAACAAAAATTCTATGCATTTTGTTCTGTTTATATAATTTTTTCATGTTGACGGTTATATAAGACCCAAAATGTAAATATAATATTTGAAACAATATATACAGCAGTGTATCCATAATTTATCCCTTATTACTCAACCACCAATCAGACTTGAGACATCTGGCCATTACAGCTTTAAAACCATTTACTTATTATCACTCAACTACCAATCTGCTCAGATCACATTTGTATAAAATTGAATTAATGAGAGTATAAAAGATCATGCAATCTTTTAAATAATTTAGTATAAAATCGTTAGTAGGTTGAATAGTTTCTATTACTATAATGGTATGTAAGAATATTTAAATCTCTATGTAGAAAATGATAAGCACTTCATCAAATATATACCTAGGCTTTCCTAGAATTACTTAACGAGACAAAGCCGGCGGTTGGATACACCAAGGTTGAGGACCTATGCATAGGATTTGAGTACAAGATCAATGGATGTAAAATCAAAAAAACATCATTTGGGAATAAAGTAGTCCTTTATTTAACTGATAAGGACAACGAACCGCTTTGGATATTTTTACCTAAAAGTTATGTAACCAAATTTTCCACAAAAACACCCTTTAAGATGTTGAAGGAGCATGGAATCTCACATCTTATATATAAAGGAAAAGAGATGAATAGATATAGCACTGCCCATTTCCAATTTATATGTAAAGAGTAAATAAAGAGTTCCCATTATATATATGTAAGAGAAGAAGAGACAACTATACATGTAAAGACAAAAATAAAGAAAAAGGTTAAGAATATACACACATATGTAAAAAAGAGATGGCTAGATATAGTACTTATCATTTCCAATACATGGGTAAAGAAAAATATAAGGGAAACATAGCAAAGACGTGGATATAAAGAGTCCTGCTCTTTGAAACATTATCAGTAATAGATTCAAGAAGTCAGCTGCAAGATGCATGCCAAACAAATAAAACTTTTTTTAATGCAATTCGAGGAGATGATCTTCGAGGAGCACGTACAAATTCTTGAAAATTTGATGAGCATTTTGGAAGATCTGGAGGAAAAGGAGCTTCAGTACTCCAAGTTTGGCTTTCATTATAAGCTATGCCCCTGGAGTGATGACGATGCAACGGACGGACCTGACACATGCCTGTGTCATACCCTACCAAATAAGAAAGCAGAAGCTATAGACCTAATGTTAAAGTACTATAACTTAAATAAAAGAATGTATCCCAGCTCAAAAATTCAATAAACATCTTAAATGTCTCTGAAATAATATTGTGTTTTATTTTAAACGAATTTTCTTAAACATTTTTATTATTAACTTATCATTATAGTTAAAATCATTTCTCTTAAATTGTTTTAAAAAACAATTTAATGTTTTTTTGCTGCTTTTAAATATTCCATATAGGATACAGTAATGACCGCATGTATTTGAAAAATAACCTTGCAGTGGTTGTTTATTAAATGTAAACTTTATGGAATTTTTCCTTAATATTTTTAAAAATTCTTTATTTTGAGGATATTGACCATATGAATCAAAAAATTCGGCTGAATATTTGTTTTCAAAGTAAAAAGCAACCCAATGAGTTCCTGAATAGCTTGAAGAATCTGTGTTTGCTATTATTAAAGCAGGATATTTCGAAATTACTTGAGGCAGCTGATCAGAGGGATAAACTCCTTTAAAAATTCTTTTTGTTTTTGAATGCTTGGAAAGCAACTTATCGATTTGTAATGTATTCATTTTTACAATAGTACACGAATATTTCTATGTTTATCAATATCAATCATTGAGTCATATTCACAGTATACCAGACAAGTAACTGCTTCTGTAAGAGGCTCCGAAAATCGTCCTTCAATTCGGATGGCTCCTTGTGATATTAAATTTGAGCATACAGTTGAATTGTGATGGTCTGCTGTTAGGTCAAATGCTAATATAAAACTATTTTTATCAAACATTTCCTTTGTAATTTGTAAGCCTCGATCATAATGTTTTATTCCACTTGATCTGAATAGCATATTATATCCTCTAGAGCTTTGAGCATTTTCAGAGTTCGAGAAATCAAACTCAAGTGCCTGCGATGGTACTTGTACTCCATTAACCAATAGATTAAAGCGTTGAATTTTAAAATGTTCAAAATGGAAGGGGTTTAATGCCCGATTTCCAGAATATGATTTGTTTTTTACCATGCAAAAAACCAAAAAATTGGGAAGCTGTCCAATAACTGCATTGTCAATTGATAATGTATTATTTCCTGGATATATTGTAAATGATTTTACTTGAACTTTGCTGTATGGATAAATGGCATTTTTAGTTTGTAAAACATGATGATGAGCCAATAAAATGCTCGGATTAATAGTTATGTGGTTCATGAATAGTTGGGCCTCCAATATTTTAAGATTTGATTCAGTTTCAGATTCCATTAAATAAAATGCTGTTTTTTCAATGTTAAAAGTAATCCTCAAATCTACATTATTTATAAGCAGTTTTGGTTGATTAAATATATCTCCATGAACTTTTCCGAATAGTTCAACCTTATTACTGTTTTGAAAAATATTTTTGAGCATAATGGATCCATCGGTGTTAACGTATCTACCAGATAATAATTTACCATAATTAGGATAATAACCTTGAGTGGCTAAGTGACTTTCACTGGCATCACTGCCATAGTTTAAAATCGTTTGCAAATACGATCTATAATGATAGTTATTATCACTCTGAGAAACCAAAATATTATTTAAATATACGGACGAACTTCTAAACATTGAATGCAAAATATTATTCACTACTCCAACATCGTTTCCTTCAATGTTGGTATTATCACTTTTTCTTAGTTGCACAACAAGTCTTAAGTAAACACTTGATAGGTCTCGATATGTTTCCCCATTTCCTAAGCAAACGAATTCAATTGAAGAAGCACTGTCCAACGAAGCTATGGGGTTATATGAAACTTCTTCTGTTCTCAGAATAGAGCTTTGTGTAGGATGTGGCTCAAAGAGATCCAATTCGCTTTTCATACATTCAATATGGGTGGTCATTTTGATTTAGAAAAAATGTCTCTTATAGTTAATTTCTTTGTTGATTTTTTTTTTTTGGTTCTCGACTGCGTATGTTTGCTTCCTTCTTTAGATGATAAATGAGATAGTTTTTTCCTAGACCTTCTCTTTTTATTCTTTTTACCTGCCCCATTCTGGAATCGGGTTAACTTATTAATGGCTTTATTTGACAGGTTTTGCAAAGCAATTTTACTTTGTTCTTGGATAATAGTTCTTAAAGGTTTTCGACCAAACTCATTTATTACTGCCTTTCCAGTCTCAGTAGCTTGGTTTTTAATAGCGTTTATCCCCGAAAGGAATAGTGGTTTTATGTAATTAAAAAGACCACTAAAAAAGTTCCCAATTCCTCTACCTTGTTGGATAACTCTGGGTGAAACATAAAGACTTCCTATATGATTCAACCCTCCTCCACACTGATTTAAATAATATTGTTGATAAGATTTCGTCATGATGGTTATTTCTACTCTGAATAAATTTCCATCTTTACAGTATTATTTATAGCATTTCTTTTCGTTTTTTAAAGTGAAGGGTAACAAAAATTGGAATTGCTGAAGATTCAAATGGTACTTTATACCCTTTGGAATCGGTAATTAAGATCGAAATTTCTTTTGGAGACCATATTTCAATGGGATAATATTCAATATTGTTGAATTGTATAAGTTGCTCTTTTCCATTATAATGTAATACTCGAAGACATCGAGGTCTTTTATTTCCAACACATCTTGGTTTGATAATGTCAGTGTAAACAAAAATCAAACCATTTTGAAACTGTTCAGACTCTATTGACTCATTTTCATATCGAAATGTTTCTCCATTTACTAAGCTAATAACGAATTCTGTTGTTTCTTCAGATGCGATTGAGGTATTCTCAGGCCTGCTTTTTATACATTTATTTAGATATAAGTCTGTAATTCCTACTTCCCAGTCATCGTTCATGTTTTCAGGAATATTTACAATGTTTGTAAATGCACACTTAACGTTATCATGATATACATTTAACGAATCATTACTAAGTAATGTCACGAAAAACTCTGTTACATTTACCATTTTTAGTTCTACGTTCTTTGCAGTTTATTAATTATAGGATAACCAATTAATTTTGTTCTTTCCAATTTGCACGGCCTTACTGTTTCTAACAGCCCTCATCAACTTTTCTCGTCCACTTACGTATTTCAAGTCTTGAAATGGATTTGATTCACTTTTATACCTCTTAAGTTTTACTCTTAGCTTTCGCTGTTTATCAGTAAGCTTCACTTTAGTCAATGCTGATTTTTTTGATGCTTGAGTGTCTAAAAATGAGGTATCCTCAACTTTACGCTTATTAGGTTTTGAGTTGAAAGATTTTTCGGTCAGAAAATCTTCATCATCGATGTCGTTAGGTAAATCAGAGAACTCATTTGTGATAGAGAGTTCCTTTTTTGAGGACTCATTATTTTTATTGTTAAGAATGGAAGTGTTAGGTTTTACATCTAACCAAACTGACTCGTCTTGTGTTTGTATTCCAATGCTTTGAGGTGATGAAAGTCGTTTGTTCTGCGTAGTTCGTATATCCATTGTCTTATTTCTTTTTTTATTTTGATAGTAACATAATTCTTGACGTATTTTAATCCATTTATTAAAGTCGCTAGTTTTTTTATCATTTAAAATAGGCAAAAACGTTATATTTATTAAATCGTTTTTCTGGGCATTATTTACCAATTTTTGATATGCATTCGGATGCATTAAAATAACTTTGGTTAATTGATGCTTATTTTTAAGCATTGTTCAATATTTTTCCAAAAATCCCCGAAAGCAATGAACTTATTAAAACAGGTAAAAATCCTCCTTTTTGGATGAGAACTTTTCTCTTAGAATTTATTGACCGTTTTGGACATGAAATAAGACGTAATGCATTTTTATACTTTTTTAGAGCATATAGTTGCTTTTTTGATATCTTATGATTTCCTCGCAGAGTATTCAACACTATCTCCACTAATGCTTTTACTAACTCAATGTCACAATTACTTATAATTGCATTTCGAAGTTTATTATTTGCCCTTTTGAGCACATACAATAAATGTTTGTTCGCTTTCAGTCGATTTAGATTCTTTTTGTAAACCATTTTCATCTGAAAAGCAAACTGTATACTCAGAATTAAAAATATGTGTACGAAATCTAAGGAGATCATTTATTCCCTGAGTAAGATCAATAAGTAAATAACCATGTGGTTCATCTGTCACCTCCTTATATATTCTGAAGAGCTCCTGAGAATTTTCAGGATAAATTTGTCTTGCTAAGCATTGAAATTGTAGCTTATCCCTAGGATTTTTGAACGCAACGATGTATTTTGTGTTTAGTGAAATATCTCGAGTATGTGATGATTTATGAAATATATTTTGTGTAACCACTATTACGGATAAATTCCTGTGGTGTGATCCTTTTGTAAATAGCTCACAGACATTTTTATTAAATGCACCCATCATTAAGTCATCTAGTATTAAAAGAATAGGCTCATGATTTTCATTTTCAATTGTTTCGGGAACTCCTTTATAGTATTCGATGGTATTAAAATTTGGCTTAGCATGCTCCTCTCCATAACACCAAATTATTCGATTAATTGAAATGCTCAGCAAATCATTTCTTTTGTTTATTAAATTTTCTAAAAACGTTGTCTTACCAGATCCTGAAGGACCGCAAATAAGCATTGTAAAAGGATGTATAAATTGCTTAAACATTTTTGGGCTATGTTTTATTTATTAATATTTTATAAATGTTTTCTAACATCTAAGATATTCTAATTACGCGTCTCCTGATCGCGCTTTTTGGGGCAGTTTTTTTCTAAGTGAGTATCAGAGCCGCAATAATTACAATAAACAACTTGTGTGTATCCGCTTTTGTGAGGATCCTTTTCAAACAAACGCTTAAATGAATCCATTTTAAACAACTAGTTACTACAAGTGCTGAATATAAACTGAAAATCTAAACATATGAGTCACCATTACAGTAGATAGCGTAGTTAGAATTTTCCAAGATAACAAATAGCTTAAATAAATTATTTAGAGCACATCTAAGAGGAATTTTTTTGTGGATTCTACAGTTTGTAAAAAAATTTGGATAAAATGTGAGACTTTTTCCAATATCGATATCAATAATATTATTTGTTAAATACTTAGATAAAAACTTTTTTTTAATTTCACCACGTACAATAACGGTGCTAAATCTATTTAGTGGTGAAAGTACTTCACCTAAACTTAAATATGATATTTCACCATCTGACCATTCCAATCCATTTATGGTTTGACGATTAATATTTTGTTGTTTAATCATTTCATTATCCAATTCATTCAGATGATATGGTGGTTTGAAATGAAAGAAGTTTGGTGTTACTGTTCCGGTTTGCATAAACGCCAATTCCTTAATAAAAAGTTGTTTATTATTTCCAAAGACATATTGAAAATCAACTATAACGCTTGAATTCCTGTCGATTGTGTTCATGTTGGTTTGAGATTTTGTAAGAAACTGAATGAGTTGTTGATGCCTATCTCCTTTATATACAGCCCAATTTAGTAAGAGTTCTTAGTTTTACAAAAGCATTCAACCCAAATGGACACGCTTCAATCAAAAAGAATTAGGTCCACTAGAAAGAAGCAGGATCACGAAGTCATTTTCGGTCTCGAATATTATGTAGTACATAATTTAAAACTTAAATGCGGTTTTTCAACTACAAGAAAATTCACTCCAATGATATGGATGCAGCAAAGCAAAAACAATTTCGTCGGTTTAGATAAAGATGAATGGATGCAATTGGTTACATACAAAGAGTATATCCAATTGAAACTTGATCAGTATGATTTTTTGATGCCTGATACAATTATAGACCATCCATTATTACCCACAATTAAGTGTAATTTTAGATTTCGAAAATCAGATAAGCAGTATGTGTTTATAATAAATCAGTTTGGAAATAAAATTGAATTTGATAGTGAGTCCTGGAGATCGTTTTTAAGATTAGGCATTTTTTTTACCACATTTTTATGTTGGAATACGATACTTAAGCAACAAATTATATACCTCTACTATAATAATATTATTCCTAAGTGTGCAGCCTTACAAAAATTTGATGTTCAACTAGCTGATTTAGACGGTACTTATGATAGAAATGTGCAAATAGATTTAACCCGTTTATGCTTTGAAATTTCCAAAAAAATGTGTAATCAAATAAAACGCGATGTTCTTGAGTATAAGCAAACACTTTTAAATAAGCAATCATCCCAACATAACAATAGAAAATAAAAAATTATATTAAAAATGAGTAAGCAACAAGTTGTTAATGAAATACATAAGCCTGCTAGAAGAAATTTTATTCGTCGTAAATTCGTACAAAAGGGAATTAATGACACGTGGCAAATCGATTTAGTTGAAATGATACCCTTTTATAAGGAAAACAAAGGATATAGGTACTTGCTGACAGTAATTGACACGTTCTCGAAGTTTGCATATGCAGTTCCCGTTAAGTCTAAAACAGCTTTAGATGTTTTATCAGCATTGAAGAAAATATTAAAAATATCTAAACATAAACCTAAAAATATTCAATCTGATCAAGGAAAGGAGTTTTTTAATGTAGCCTTCGGAGAGTTAATGAAAAAGAATAACATTAACCATTACCATACATATACACACCTTAAAGCATCTATTTGTGAACGTTTTAATAGAACATTAAAAAATCGTATGTGGAAAATCTTTAGTATGCAGGGTAATCATACGTGGATTTATATCTTGCATGACTTACTAAAAGATTATAATAATTCATATCACCGTACTATAAAAATGAGGCCTATAGATGTAAACAAACAAAATGAAGAGTTTATTTTGAAAACAGCTTATAATATTTGTAAGGTATTTCCTAAACACAAGTTTTCCATTGGTGATCCTGTTAGAATAAGTAAATATAAAGGTATTTTTACAAAGGGCTATGATCCAAACTGGACAGCCGAAGTTTTTAAAATTTTAAAAGTAAAGTCTACTAATCCTGTAACATATGAGCTGGAGGACTATAAGGGGGAAATGATCAAAGGCTCATTTTATGATCAAGAACTCCAAAAAGTTAAAGATGAAAATGCTTTCTTAGTGGAAAAAATACTTAGAAGGAAAAAAGAACAAGTTTTTGTTAAATGGTTAGGTTTCGATGAAACACACAATTCATGGATAGATAAAAAGAGTATATTAAAATAATTAAGCACGCAAAATATTTATCAGATTTAATTTATTTTTGTGTATTTTTTTACATTGGAATATAGTTTTAATTATACACAAATTAAAAATAATAATAATATAATGTTAAATTGACTTATACCATATTTTGTGTATTATTACTAGCACCTAAAATATTTTTAATTTCATAGTGATTATGAGCTAATGTTGAAATATTATCAGGTAATATAAATCTTTTGTCATCCTTATAATTTAGACTTATCTTATTTACAATTTCAGTATAAATTTTATGACCTCTACTTCTAATAACTCTCTGTTGTCCATAATAAGTTTTTTTATGTTTAATGCATTCAATATAATGAGTATGAGTTAATCGTTTAACTACTGACTTTTTTACGCCTTTAACCTTTTTTACGTTATAGTCAGTGTTATCATCTTTAGCAATTAAATATGAGTATGCTTTCGCTTTTAATCCTGCAAACGACGTCATTATTTTTCCTGCATTTTCGTCTTTCATTAATCCAAGCTCTTTGTTATTAGCGAGATTGATACCGAATCTGTTTGAGGCTAGGTAATTGGATGTATCAAAGCGATTAGGATTGAATTTAATTAAATCATAAAAATCTTCTTCTGATGATATAATAAATGAATCTGTATCCATATAGAGTATTTTTGATGATGGACATTTTACAGAATGAAAATTATAGAAATAGTCATACATTAACCATTTTGAAAGTTCTAGTACACTAACTCCAATGTATATGGGCTTATCATAAAAAATTCGGGACTTAATTGATTCAATGGCAGCCAAATTATCTCCAAAGATTTCAACACTGTGGAAATTATGTCTTGCTATGCGTTGTCTAAACCCTGCTGAGTTTTGTCTTGACTCATAATGCTTAACTAATGCAACCTCACGACGTTTTTCTACATTCTCCATTGTTTTACCGTAAACGGCATTAACCATTAATTTGTAAAAGTTTATCTCAAAGTCATTGCTAGCTAATTTTCTAAGAGATGTATTGAGGTCAATATATGGTTTCAGCCAACAGGACTGATTAAATGATAAAACTCTAGATATTTTTTCTAAAATCATACCTTGCTCTATACATAACTGTAGCTGCTTCAAATGAATTATATAGTTCTTTTTATCACTTAAGTCAGCTATTAGTTTTGTCTGCTTTCCTCCTGGTGGAATCTTATTTTCGGGGCAAAAAGGTAAACTATTATGCTTATTATGAATATCATCAGGATATCGCAAATCTACTTCTAAAATATATCCAACATCACTAGATGCCGATATGCTAAGAACGTTGAAAGATGAAATTTCATCGTTACTTAGAAATTTAAAATTAGAAAATGGAAGGGGTTGACTCATAGCCCATCCATATAAGTTGTTGGCGTCAATATATGAAAGGAAATTTATGGGTTCGTTAGGCTTAAATTTATTATTTAAATATTTGTTATTTGCTGTTGCAATCCGTTGAGTGCATTGAGTCAATCCTCCACGAACAGCAGTTTTTAAAAAATTATAAATGTCAGGATCACTAACAAGTTCTAATTCTACTCTTGTGTATTTTAACATTGCATCCCATGAAACTGAAGGAGCAGTAACATAATTAATGGGGTCTAACCTGTACACTCGGGAACAAAGACTTCTAAAATTCTCAAATACATCAGCAAGAATTAAAACATCGCTTTCCAAATATAATTTTAAATAATCTCTAATAGATTTGCAATTAAATGCGTTCCAAACCTTCTGGGCAAAGTTGTAGTCTTCAACACTACATTCCTCATCATTCAGTGAATTATAAAAATTATCTCGCGAAGGAAGCAGGGATTCATCAAATTTTTCAAAACTATCCAAATAATCATAGGGAAATACTCCCTTTCGTCGTAGCATATCAAATTTTTCACCTTGATATTTACTTCTCAAAATTTTAAAATTCGCTATGTTCATATAACTAGCGAGTTTTTCTAAGCTTGAATTTAAAAATCTATTTGAATCTATATATCTAATTTTATATTGATGAAGATAAGATTCATCGAGCTTACAAATTTGAGTTAACGCAATATATAACTCTTTATTGCAAGGAATGGGTCTTAGTTCATCTTTTATTGACGTAACAAATAAATGTATATCATAACGAGATAAGTTATGAAAAACTACCGGGAAAAAGGGATCGCTTAATCTAAATGTCTGTTTACACAGCTTATGAATAGGACCTACATATTGTCCTGTAAACTGATCAAAGAATTTTTCTCGATCATCATCAGAAATTTGTTTCTCGCAGGCATAGCATTCACCGTGTTCCTGGTAATCCTCATCCCAAATTTTAAACTGATAGATTGGTTTTTTATAGGACTTCCAGTACTTCTCATAAAGTCCATCGGTTTTCATCCTAAGTGCTTGACAAAATTTTTGGATACAATCCGGTCCTGAAATAACGAAATCATAATGTTTATGAGTTTATTGCCTTTGCTGGAATGTTAAAATATTTACCTTCGTATGTCCACATCTCATTTAGATGTTCATTGTATTTATGTACAATATAAAATGATGCTGCACATGCTGTATGCCTCTGTGCCATAGTAGTTGATGATTTTAATGGATCATTAAGATTTATATCGTAATTTTCCAAAACTGCTTCGATGTCAGCATAAATTACTACTGGTGGAGATAGTTTTTTAGAAAAACTTTTGAATACAGTTTTGGTATTAGGTTCAGGATACAAAGCAGCAACTTTTCCACACTCTTTAGTGTCATGTATAGTATTTGTTGTACTATAAAATTGCAAGCAGTTCTCGCAAAAATATGCCGTATTATGGGATTTACTATGTTGTGAATAACATAATTTTCTCATGCACGTTATATATGCATAATGCATCATTTGCATATTATCACTATTAATTCCAAGCAAGTTTATGTGGTGAGTCCGAATTTTCTTAGTCCTCACTGTGGGTCCCACAACGTTTTTTCCATTCTCATCGACTTCATAAACATTGATGCTAAAATCCTCATTTGCTGATTCGAATCGCTTGATTCCTTTGCTTGTTATTGGAAACTCAATTCCGGAAAAATTTAATCTTACTCCTTCATAATAAATGATGTCTTGCCGTATGTTTCCGCATCGATAGGATGATGGTATTGTTAACTTATCTCGGGAAATTTTTTTTAATGCTGCTGTTTGATATATAGTTTTAAGGTGTGTTCCATAGGCTAATGATGCTAAAACACACCACTTGAAACAAAAATCATCGTCATTTTTAACATTTATGAGTGCATTTCGTGACTTAATTTTTTTGGGAGCTTGGATAAACCTGTTTGCAGCGATATGCTCTAGTTTTATCATGGTAAGTTCAAAATATTTAAAACACTTTATTGCCCAACCTGAATCCTTCTCCTGGAATTCACTGCTGAGAGTTATCAAATTTTCTATTGTATCATTTAGATGATCATCAATCAGCTCGTTTTCATATATTGGGTTGTATGGCGTAATGAAATGCTTCATTGTTTCTGTTAAGCTTTCATCATCAGTGTTTTTAACGTATAATCCATATACTTTTAAATTGTATTTTATGGATCTGTACTCACTCATGCAGTGACGCAATAAATTGATAATATCATTTTTGCAATCATAAAAAAACTCTTTTAAATCAATCTGTTCACTTTTATTTGAGTGAACACGATATGATTTTAAAGGAAATCGCGACTCCGTTGAAATTAAAATAACGTTTTCATTTTCCTCTAGTTGAGCTGCTCTTGCATTCTTATGTTTGTCCGACATCATATGGCGTCTTTCCCTAGACGAAGGGTAACTTTCACCGCAAATTGAACAGTCAATAATCCTTAGGTCCATCGGAGTATCCAATCGAGGCCGTTTTGAAGCTCCTGACGTTGAAGGACCTTGAAGATCACTTGAATTAGATCCTTTGCTCATAAGAATCTCAAAAGCATTCTTAGGTCCCAAGCATGCTTCATAATGACTATCAAACTCTATTAAGTCGATGGACTTAGAGCAAAGGTCACACACTACATTATTACGCAAATCAGAGCATCTCTCATAATGAGATTGAAACTCTGAAAAGTCAACGGACTTATCACACATGTTGCACTGAACTTTTGATGCCATTTTAAGTTTTATTTATTTATTTATTTTTTTTTTGTATCGAACTAACCACTTTCACTATTGAAACAGGACTAAGGGTTTTCCTTTTTAAATGGTATCTTTTTAGGCCCCTCCCAAACACCTTCTTAATCTTTTATATCCAAAACAACAGTACCTGTTCACAAACCTGTTTCAAACGATCCCTACTGGGTCAATCTAATAATATGAGGGAAAGGTTACAACCTCTATTCTACCTGAAATCCACTTATTCTTTTTGTGTAATCCTCACGTGGAAGAAACCTGTTTCAAACGAATCCTATGATTCTCTTGTAATAAGAGGAAGTGAAATTCAACCAATCAAAAGTAAAACAGAAACATTTAAAATAAATAGTGGTTAAATGTGTTATATTTATTATATATGTACATATGTATATATTATTTTTAGAAAAATACATAAAATATTCTTATTATATAAATATGTATTCGTATTATTAAAATTTCGCCTCAGCTAATTTTACCGCAGCAATTAAGTCATCATCATCTTCGTCCCGAAGTAGTTCCTGGAGTTGAGATCTTTTATCATCATCCTGATTATCTACTAAATCGAAAATGTTGTCATCATCCGGGAAAATGTATGCTGGATTATCATTATTAGACGTTGCATTCCTTGGGTCATCGTCGTCATCATCCCATTTAATGTCACTTAACCAGGTCAAGTTGCTCTCGAGATAGGTTTGAGTCTTAATCCCAAAAATCAAGGACAGGTCTACGGAGCTCGGCTGAGAGTCCAGATTTATGGTTGATTCCGGTTGGGAATCGATAAAAATGATTTCAAGGTCATCCATCGTTGTTGAAAGATTACTAGTTTATGTCCTAGCTGTTAGCTGTGAGTAGTTATTATATAGGCACTTTGCTATGGGACAGTGGTAGGTACACAAAGGAGGAATATAAATTATAGAGAAAGTAGAAAGGTTCAAGGGCATCGAAACCGTTTTTCAGGAAACACTTAAAAAATACCTCTAAACTATCACATTAGATTCATTGCAAAGGGATGACCTACCTGTTTGAGGGTTGTTTGAATCGCAACACGGGACCAATCGTAAAAACAGGTTCATTGACAGTAAGTGGGAGGAGAGAGAATATAAATGAGCGAAGGATCGATTTGAGAGGATTTTACATGGTTGAGAAACAGGATTAAGATCGAAGTTAGTTCACATTATCGCCGATAGGTGGCGCCACCAAGTAGTAAGGATACGGGACAGACGTATATTTACTCTAAGTAGCATTAATTAATTTTGATGTCTTCCTATTATAATTTTATTCTTTGCGTGCTCCTATATATATCTCCATTAATTTGTGTTCTCTTACCATTCAACCCTCTATACGGACATCTAGATACCCAGGTTTCCAACCTATGTTTTCTATAGGATGTATATTTCAGAAACTTCACACATTTGTTTTCCCAATTCAATGTTTATAAAATATCCTATAAGTATTTATTTAACTTGACCAGTTAATAACATAGCAGAAATTGGTTCCCAATTCAATGTTAATAAAATATCTTATAAGTATTTATTTAACATGATCACGTAATAACATAGCAATATGATGCACACTTACATTCAACATGCTGCCAAGCTGCACATGCTTAAGCAAATGTTGCTGCAACATGTTGCGAATTTGGTAATTCAGTGTAAAAAGTCGCTGTCCCGTATCCTTACTACTTGGTGGCGCCACCTATCGGCGATAATGTGAACTAACTTCGATCTTAATCCTGTTTCTCAACCATGTAAAATCCTCTCAAATCGATCCTTCGCTCATTTATATTCTCTCTCCTCCCACTTACTGTCAATGAACCTGTTTTTACGATTGGTCCCGTGTTGCGATTCAAACAACCCTCAAACAGGTAGGTCATCCCTTTGCAATGAATCTAATGTGATAGTTTAGAGGTATTTTTTAAGTGTTTCCTGAAAAACGGTTTCGATGCCCTTGAACCTTTCTACTTTCTCTATAATTTATATTCCTCCTTTGTGTACCTACCACTGTCCCATAGCAAAGTGCCTATATAATAACTACTAACTTTAGTACCGCCCGGTACTACTGGCCGGGGATGCACCGAGATGTGAGGACATACGTGAGAAAGAGTGAAATCTGCATACGCTACAAACCAAGTCATCTACAGGCGGCCGGGAAAATGCTGACACAAGTGTCAGAGGAGCCGTGGGCAACAGTGTGTGCCGACTTCGTGGGCCCTCTGCCCAGGTCAAAGCATGGGAATGCCATGTTATTGGTGTTATTCGGTTCTCGAAATGGACCGAGTTGGTCCCCTTGAGAAAGGCCACTGCGGAAGCACTAACAAAAGCGTTCCGAGAGCGCATCGTGTCCCGGTTTGGCGTGCCGAAGGTGGTGATCACGGATAATGGCGTCCAGTTCACCAGTAGAGCTTTTGAGAGGTTTTTGGAGCAGATTGGTGTACGGCATCAGTTCACGGTCCCGTACACGCCGCAGGAGAACCCGATGGAGCGAACTAACCGGACAGTGAAAACTATGATAGCTCAGTTCACCGAAGGGAACCAGAGGAACTGGGATGAGAAATGGCCAGAGATAATGTTGGCCGTAAATTCAGGGGTGTCCGAATCCACCGGGTACTCGCCGGCGTTTGTTGTCCAAGGGAGAGAGCCGAGGCTACCAAAGGCTCTATACGATGAAGAAGTGCTTGGCACAGGACAGGGCACGCCCACTCCGGACGATAACGCGGCCAAGTTGAGAGAAGTATTTCAACTGGTGAGGCGGAATCTCGAAAGAGCGGCGCAGGACCAGGCGAGGTATTATAACCTGAGGAGGAGAGCGTAGAAACCCACGATTGGAGACAAGGTATGGGCCAAGCAACACCATCTATCCAATGCGGCCGAAGGGTTTGCTGCAAAACTGGCCCCGAAATATGACGGTCCCTACACCATAATGGATTTCGTGTCGCCGGTCATTTGTAAATTAAGGAAGGACAGCGAGAAACGGACGCGGACCGCCCATATGGGGGACCTGAAGCCACAGCCCTGTGAGGGAACCCCTAAAAAAAGCCCTGGAACCGAAGCGTAGGCGACGCACAAGGAGGGGCAACGGGCGAGGCATACGGAGAAGGATGGATGGGGCACGAAAGACAGAGACTAGCGGCAGGGGCAGAAAGGAGAGTCTCAAGAGGATGCCACGCAGGACAAGGTCGTACAGGATACTCTTACAACTAAGGTTCAGTAAAACTAAGAACCACTCGTGCCACGCAGGACAGGAATCGCCCACAAGGGAGGAACGGGCGGCCCGACTTAGTGCCACGCAGGACAAGGCCACCCGGAATCCTCTTTCAACTAAAATCGGCAAAGCCAAGAGGCATTAAAACTAAGCAGCAGACTGCGGCCGGCAGACGAATAAAGCTGGATCTACAAAAAAAAAAGAAGGAGGATTAGCTCGTCAGCCAATAGGAACTGATCAAGGGTAAAGAAGGTAGAAGATACCCGGGTTACCACTATCCCAGGGGGGCGGGTTGCGTGGTGCGTCGACGGACGAGGGGGCACCCGAGAAGGGGGTTCCGAGGATGAGCCGAAGTTCGGGTCCGGGTCCAGGGCATCGAAGCCTACTGCTAACTCGGGGGAGGCGGGACAAAAGCGGATGCCGCCCGTGTGCGGTCTACCGGCTGGGGAATCGGATGATCCCTGGGTCCGAGGCGCTGCACGGGGGTGACATCCGCGTCTAAGCCGATCCGGAGACGGGCGGAGCTGGCCACGGGGGACGGGCCGATGTTTGGCAGCACGGGCGAAAGGTCGGATGACCTATTGATCACGAGCTGGGAGATCGGTCGGCACCCTGGACTGGGGCCCAAGGACGGGCTGGAATAAAAGGCACGGTGAGATGAGGAACCCAAGAACTCGGGAGGCTTACCAGATTCAAGGCGAAACCAAACAACACGTCGCCATACCTGGAAGTAGAAAGGGCCAGTAAAAAAATCGAAAAAAAGAAAGGGGAAAAAAAGGAAGAAAAGGGGGAACCGAAGGAAATCTAACAAAACCAGGGGGCACCCTGGGGTTAACGCGGCGAGAGGCGCGGATAACTTTCAAAACGGGAGCGGGCGAGAGAGCCATCTGGAAGGCAAGAGAGAGCCGTCCCACGGGCCCATGTAAGGCACCGTTACAGGGAACGGTGAGCACCGGCACGAGCCCTTATAAAGGAGGGAGCAGCGCACGATCAGGTCTTTTCTAAAAAAAGTTGACCACGTGCAAAAAAAAAGGTAAGATGCAGCAGCACTTAACGAGATATATAACGGAGCAGCGGAAATGGATTCGCCGCGGGTATCAGTCTATGGGCGATACGCAAAGTCGGCGGCAGGCGTACCAGGTCGACCGCGAGGAGCGAAGGGCGAGTAGGAGTAAGTCCCCGGAGCTACAGTTATTGGCCTCACCGCTAGTGTCAACCGCGGGATCCATGGGACCGACGGTGTCCCCGGGGGTATCGCCGGGGTACACCGAGGCGGAAAGTGACCTGGAGTTGGTGAGCTGGGAGCCGGCGCCACGGAGAAAACGCGCACGCGAGGCGAAGCGCGAGGAGCCCCACACCAGCAAGCACGAGGAGCCCCGCGCCAGCGCCTCGCGGAATGGCACCGGCGGATCGGGCTGGCCGCGGCGAAAGTGGAGCGGAGGCAACGGCTTGTATGGGAGGAGGCCCTGGCGCTGGCCAAGAGGCTGAAGGCCACGCAGGAGGCCACAAACGGGACGTCGCGCACCAGTGGCGGTGTATTAGCCGGATCAACGCAGCGGAGCAGAGGGAGATGGCGCGTCTGCGTGCGGAAACGGAGGAGGCAAGGGCGACGCGGACGGAGGGCACGGCAGACGGGCTGGCGGTGATCTCCAGCGATGAGGAGGAGGCGGAGTGTCCACCAGCGCCGAAGGCGGCTCGAGTCCAGTCGCCCGAAGAGGAGTGGCTGGAGAACCCTGAACACGTCGAGTCCGAGAAGGAGCCGCAGGCCCCACCGTCACCGGGGGCAGAGGGAGAGCTGTTCCAGCGTCGGCCGCCGGCTGACAACGCGCACGGCCAAGAGCAGCAGCAGCATCAGCAGCAGCGGCATCAGCAGCAGCAGCAGCAAAAGCAGCATCAGCAGCAGCAGCAGCACTGGCACGGTCCGCAAGGAGACGCCATCGGGCCGTTCGTCTCGCAGGAGGTGCGCTCTGCGGTACGAGACGGTATGATGTGGCACGTGCAAACGCTGCACATATCGTGGGCCTCTGGGCCAGCGCCCCAGCAGCCCGAGCAAGAGGCGAAGAAGGCTCGACTGTGGGTGGAGACACCACGCGCCAGCGACGAGCGGGACACGAGGCGGCGGGCACGGCCACAGGAATCAACAGGCCCAGCGATGGCCCAACAGCCGAAGAAACCCGAGGAGGCGCCCGAGGGGACGGCAGAGGGCGAGACGGAGGGAACGACGAACACGCCGACATCACTGACGGCGGAGGGCCCAGCGGCGGCACCCCAAGTCGAGGTAATTACCGACGGCGATCGGTGTCCACCGATCGGCAGGAGGTATTCCGGGCTAGGTATTGAGGAGAAAAGAAGAGTGGAGAAGAAGAATGAAAAAAAAGTAACTGAAAACCAAAAAAAAAGGGTGTTTAAAAAAGAACATGGTATTACCTTGCAGCAGAAGAACAGCGGGGCATCGCTAGAAATGGTCGGTAAAGCTTGAATGAAGGCGGCGGAAGGCGTGAAAGCGGGAGGAAAACTTACCCGAAGCATCCAGAGGGCCGGCGGAAGGCCTGCGTGCCAGCGAAGGGCAGTAGGGAAAACCGGACGCGCACAAGAAAACCAAAGAAAACACCCGGAACAGCGAGAAAATAGTACGTTTTCCAGTCCATTGAGGAATTCGCGATCCGGAAGTAGAATACGCACGCTGCGACATATCGGATAGATCGCAAAGCGCCCCTACGCTTTATCGAGTTGATCGTTAGGGCAACGCTGCGCCATATCGAGTAGGTCAGAATAGCGACCATACCCTATATCGAGCGGGGCACAAAAGCTCCTATGCGAACTATCGATTAGGGGGAATCGATTCGATCGCTCTCATCGGAGAGATACGGCAACACCGCACGGCGCGAGGCCGAAAGAGGGCGCCAGGGTGCACCCGGGTCGAGAACAAAGCGCGCGCGCTCCGTTCGCGCGGGGTTTTTGAAACGTCCCAAACCTGGGACGCGGAAAACCGGAGTTTTCCGCCAATAAAAGAAAGGGAGAAGTGTAAGGAAAGGTATTCCCACACGTAGGGGGCGGTATAGGGTTAAGCGCTAACGGCCGTTATCCGGGGATATCCGGAGGCGGTGAATTCCCGAGGAGAGCTCTCCCGGGGACCCAAGATGAGAGGGGAGGACCCCTGGAGAGAGAGAGCAGCGGGATGACGGGATCGGGCCGGCAGTGGCCCAGCGCATGACCAAATATGGTCATGAGATCACGCCACCAGCCAGGTCCCGTTGGAAAGCGACAAGGGAATGAAGGAACGTCGATGGAAAAATACGGGCACCGCATGGCGGAAAGTGCCGTTAGCGCCAGGCGGCATCGGCGGCATCGGCGGCGCCGACGCAGAAGCGAGCCTATAAGAGGAGGGCCGCGACCAGGAACGAGGACAGTCAGCGAGCGGAGCTAGCAAGAGTGAGACCGAGCGAAGGGAAAAGAGCTTTAGAAAGCGAACGCGTTGTGTGAGGATTGAGAGGCGGACTCGAGCGTGCAGCCAAGAGCCAAAGATCCCAATCCCTTGAACCAACGGTGCCACGCTTGAAGTGCATCCCACAGGGAGTGAGGCACCCTCGGGCCGAAAAGCCAAGTGAGTCGAGTGATAGCGAACGCGTCAGGCGCCTGACTGAGAGGCGGATTTGGGCCACGTGCCAAGAATCGCTAGCCCCAGTCAGTAGAGCCGGCGGTGCCACGCCGGGGGGGGTCCAGGGTGCGACACGCTCATCAAAACACAGAGGAGAACCAAGAGGAGAACCAGCACCGGAGTCGGAATAGCGTAAGATAGATTAAAGATACCAATAAAGCATATTGTCATACCAGTACAAAACTCAACCCGTGCCTTCTTACTTGTCGTCGGGGCAACATACAAATATTGTTGCAGCGAGCCCACCGACCGCTGAGCCAGCCCAGCTGCATCAGACGGAAAAGAACGGTTCGTTACAGTATACTTATGGTGAAGTGTAATGGCGAAGGTCTCGATAACATTAGCCCGAAGTTTGTGAAAATCTTATGTATGTAATATGTATCTTTAACACGGCTATAACTACGTCCTCCTTTCCAACTGAATGGAAAAACCGACAATTTTACCGATCCGAAAACCTAACAACGACTTTAGGCCCACTTCAATACATCCGTTCCTATCAAAAGTCCTAAAAAATCTCATGTCCCTACAGATTGAATACTACCTGACAAACTACTCGCTATTAAACCACAAGCAGTCAGGTTTTCGAAAAAAACGAAGTTGTTTAAGCGCTGTAACGGATATTGTCGAAGATATTCGACAGCAACACGATAAGAACTGGGTTACGTTTTTAACACTTCTCGACCACAGTAAGGCGTTCGACTCAGTCAACCATAATATTCTTTGCACAAAACTGACTAACCTTTTCAAAATCTCAGGGACTGCGGTAAATTTTGTAAAATCGTACCTATCAATAAGATTGCAGGCAGTAGTAACCGGTACATATGCTTCCACTTTTAGGGTTCTTACACGGGGTATCTCTCAGGGATCAGTACTAGGGCTTTTACTGTTTTCCATACATGTTAATGATCTACCCAGTGTCTTGTCTGACTGTGAAGTACATTTATATGCTGATGACGTTCAAATTTAAGTTAGTAGTCTCGTTAATGAAATAAATCTTTGTGACAATATGTCTAACAAAATGCTTTCCCTAATTGAGAAATGGGCAAAAGAGAATGTCCTGGGAATAAATCCTAAAAAATCAAAATGTATTGTAATTGCCAAAAAGCGGATTGATACAAAAAATCTATCCGGTATCTGGCTGGAGAGTCATCGAAAGACTATCCTTCTCAGATCATAAGTACATTCAGTTCAAGTAAAATTCAAACACTCTTCGAAGATAACAGTCCATAGAAATTCCCGGAATTTGGAAACAAGCGCTCCAGTGTGTTAAGATTTTTCCAAAATAGTGGTGCAATTCTGTTGAGGTAATTATCCATCCAGCTGTAGCGACCCGTTGAAAAATGTTCTGTTCTTTCTGGTCTAGAAGTTACGGATTGGTTATTCCCGGAGACCTCTATTGGACACGTGCCCGTACCAAAGTAGCACCGGTTGAACCCCACCGTTCGACGTGTGGATGAGGCGGTAGCCGAGGATATGGAATTGCTCCTCCAATAAACCAGATCGGTTTTATCTGCAATCTTCACCTGGACAAGTTCGACCCATGGGGATGAGCTGAGTGACTACTCAAATACACCAGTCGCCCCTCGCTCGATCCATATGTGCCGGCGTACATAACCTCACGCAGTAGATGGACCGCGGTCATTGACCCCTGGCCTCGAGAGCAGCTGATGTGACCTGCGCCCGGTACAATCTTGTGCCACCCGCAGACCTCGAGTAGGAACTCGGAACCCTGTTCTTTTATCCGCTTTCTGTTAAACAACGTTCTTTTGATACGGCAAATGCGCAAAAGCCAATTAAATCCGGTATAAACGAAATGGGAATTCCTGTTGTAACTATCCGTTGGTCTTCAACCATGATCACGGTTTTATACATATATTACTCATGCTTTTGATGGATTTTCCATATACCCGGTTTTTGTCTGGTTTTGGCACTGACCAAGTTAACGTAATGCAGTTTAAAGCTTTCTTGTTCCTAACCATTTTTATAGATTTAAGATTACTATACCCTACCTCGCCCCTATGATACTCTTTCCCCCGTATATGCTGTATAGTTGTACCCTGTACATGTAAGAAAATATCGAATAGCAGGCTTGTATTAGGGACTAGATTCTATTAGCGTTAGGTTTTATAGGAATTTAAACGAAGAACTATGGATTGCGTAAATAGAGTTAGTTTGGAAATGAACCAAGGCTAAATATATTATATCGGAACCATGCAACCGCGTCTGACGGAGATGTGACCCACCGCAGTCTTTGTTGGAGGGATCCTGACTGTTAATAGGTGGCCCTGAAGGATCATGGTAGGGTGGGCGATCTGACCGGTGATCTTTTTCGTTTACGTATCCATGCTGATCTGTCCCTTTGACCCCCTGTATCCCGTTTCCGAGATCCTTCAAAACCTTCAAAAAAAGGAGGAATTGGCGAAAATCCTCTAGCTGAACCATTCACGAGGGTGCCGGCTGGGCAATGGACACTGCATTACCCCGGACAAGGGTAATGCACTGTCGCTTGCTCTGTCCGGGGTAATGCAGAGTCTAGCTCAGGCTATGGTACAGCGTCTTCCCGATTAAAAGTAGGGGGAACCGAACCAGGGCCATGGCTAGAGGTGCCTGGCGGTCAGGCCTAAAACGCTAGGGGGTGCTCCCCCCGAAAAATATTAACCAGTATGGACCCTCCGACCAAATATGGAGGCGAAGATAGATGAAGCACGGGTTGGGATGTCAACCCAAACGTCGGTGGGAAGCGTGACTGCTAACACCGGCGGGCACGGGGAGGAGCAATCCTCTCTGCGAATCGCCAGCGGTCACACCTCAGACTTGGCGGGAGCAGGATAAGTCTGTTGTAAAGCTACTGCCCCAACAACAGCAACAAAAACAACTCTCTCCGCAGCCTGCAAGTTGAGCCGCACAGATGCCGTAGTCGACACAGACACGGATCTGGAGAGCGTGCTCTCTCTAAGCAGGACGGAGGAAGAGAGCTTTCTCTGCTCGCCGGAACCAGGCATCAGCACCCTGCGTAGGGAAGGGCCGAAGCGTTCCAAGGAGGGGATGAATGCCAAAGCACAATACAAAGCGGCCCTTAACATCAAAAGCCGGCTGCAAGGTAAAGTAGACATCTCCCAGGAGGAGAAGGTCAAGCTAGCCTGGGCCGAGCAGCGAGTAGAGGAGGGCCGGCTACATTACGCTCAGATGACACAGATGAGGGCGTCGAATGGCGAATATGCCAATAAGGTGGAGGAGATGATGGCCACCAAGAGGCAACGCTCGACTGCGAGTGCCATTAAAGACACTCCAGCGAGCAAGCGGCAACGCGGGCCCAAGAGTGCAGCCCCTCCACCGAAAGCGGCCAAGAAGCCAGCGAAACCGAATGCGAGGGTCAGCGATGTGACCAAACGACATTTGATCGTTGCACTCATCGACCGGAGCGGCAAGATGTCAGTGGCACAGTGGAAGCTGGTGCACGCGCGTCTCGTCGACGCACTGTTTGCACATATGGAGGAAGACCCCGCGGCCCCAATGCCCACGTTCGATGGTGCTAGGTGGCTAAATGGGGTTAAAATCCTAAAGTGCAACGACGATCCAACCCCAAGGGGGGCCAATGTGTTATCCTCCAAATAAACAAGGAGGCAGAGGATCTGCTGTATCCCAAGTTCGGATGAGGAAGACGATGACCTGACGCTAGTAGTCAACCAGTCAGGTGGAAGTGAGCCAGCCACCCATGCTGAGTGTGCTGCAGCTCAACTTGCATAAAAGCAAGATAGCGTCCGCGGAGCTCCTCATCGCTACGGAGCAAGGGCTCGCCGACATAGTTCTAGTCCAGGAGCCCTGGATTGCGACAGGCAACTCAGTGGCCGGACTAAAGTCCTCAAATCATAACCTGTTCTACTCAACATCGGTAAGAAGGAACAGAACCGTCGTACTCGTACGAAAAGGAATCCATGCTTACCTTATGTCTCATTACAGCACGGATGACCTGACGGTTCTGATGCTGGAAAGTGAGGAAAAGCGCCTTCTGGTAGCTTCCTGCTACATGGCTCACGACAGACCCTCACCACCTGACGAGCTCAGGAGCCTGGTGACAGAAGCCGGCACCAAAAAATATCAACTCGTCATCGGGACGGACGCCAATGCCCACCACAATGTGTGGGGAAGCACCGACATCAATGACAGAGGTGAGTCACTCTTAGACTTTCTACTAGCAACTAATCTATATATAGCAAACGTTGAAGAGGAGCACACCTTCGTAGGACCAACCTCATCCAACGTGCTAGACCTAAAAAAGAGGTCCAAGCCACTCTGGTGGGGCCGGGATCTCTCTCTTCAAAGGGACAACCTCAAGGAATTCTTTAAGATCGCCAAACAAGTGAACGAAGGGATCGTTTATGAGGAATACAGACTCCTACTCAGCAGCTACAAGAAGGAAATACGTAAAGCACAACGGAACTCGTGGAGGACCTTCTGCTCCAACATCGAGAAAGTACCAGAAACCGCACGGCTACGGAAACTGCTCTCTAAGCAGCCTACCATACAAAGTCAATTAAAGCTAGATGACGGACAGTGGACAGAGGGCAGTGATGAAGCCCTAACAGCACGAATGGAGGAACATTTCCCTGGTTGCACCGAGGTCGCTGATGCCAAAGAGCACCAGGACCTAGCTACCTAGAGGAACAATACCCCCCAACAGATCTGTTAACCACTAAGGGAATCCACTGGGTAATAGAATCCTTTGCGGGCACAAAAGCACCAGGACTTGACGGGGTATTCCCAGCCATGATGCAGGCGACCAAAGCGGCGATTATCCCTTACCCCTCCGCAATATTCACAGCTTGTTTAAGTACAGGCTATATCCCTATCCAATGGAGAACCTAGAGTTGTCTTCCTCCCAAAGGCAGGAAAGTGCAGCCATGCGAGTCCCAAGGACTATAGACCGATAAGCCTTACCTCCTTTATATTAAAAACACTAGAAAAGCTGCTGGTATGAGGTAGGGGGACTGATGTCAACCAACCATGCCTATCCTAAAGGGAAATCGGTGGAGAGAGCCCTTCACAATAAAAAGTATGCACTGGGAGTATTCGTGGACATCTCCGGAGCATTTAACAACGTGGCTACGAAAGCAATAACAAATCGCCTGGTAGCGACTAATACACACCCAGCGATCAACCTGTGGATAAGGAACCTCATAGGCTGCAGACGGGTGCAATCAGAGTGGGGCAGCGCTTCTATGTTAAGAGAGGCACACCTAAGGGTTGAGTCCTGTCGCTCGTCCTGTGGAATCTGGTGGTCGACGACCTCATCAAGAGATTTGAAAGGAAGGCCCCGAAAATAACAGCTTATGCAGATGACATAAGCATACTTATTACAGGTGTATGTCCATCGACCTTCAGCTCCTTAATGGAACGTACACTCAGGGAGATACGTGAGTGGGCGGATGAAGTAGGACTCAGTATCAACGTGGACAAGATGGTACCAAGAGGTACAAGATACCAATATGGACCCGCCGAAGATCAAACTAGGCTAACCCCAAAAACACAAGTCAGATGCCTGGGCACATTACTGGACAGTAAACTGGAATGGAAACCCAATGAATTGGAAAGGGTAAAGAAGGCTACCATTGCGCTTTACGCATCCAAGAAGATGCTCAGCAGCACATGGGGCCTGTCACCTGCTCTAATGCACTGGATTTAATGTCGGTGGTGCGACCAACTATATGGAGTCTTAGTATGGTGGCAAGCTACGGAAAAGAAGACGTATCATAAGCTTATGGAAAATACTCAGCGACAGGCTCTGCTCCGTTATACTGCATATTAAAAAGCACTCGAACCTATACTTTGAACATTCACGCTCGCCTGATTGCGGGAAAGGCAGCACAGCGCCTAGTCCCAATAGTTTAGTACCGTAAGAGCGTACTTAATAGATAATAAAATGAGTGCTCGTAGCCCACGAAAAGCTACACTTTTGTCGTGGAAGCATGTGGCAAAAAGAATTATCTATGCAAAACAGCACCTCACAAAGGCTCAAGGAAAAATGGAGGAATATACTGTGGTCCGATGAAAGCAAAATTGTTTTGTTTGGGGGAAAAGGGTCTCTGTCGTATGTACGAAGACCACCAAATACAGAATACCAGCAAGGTTCACGTGTAAAACCGTTAAACATGGAGGGACAAGCATCATGGTATGGGCATGCTGTTCCTACTATAGAGTGGGTCCAATATATTGGATCAAGTCCATAATGGATGTGGAATTGCGTTATACGGAGTTCGAAATGCCGCTGTTTTGGGTCTTCCAGCAGGACAACGACCCGAAACATACCAGCAAGAATGATCAGAAGTGATTTGCGGACAACTCTGTTGTTCTAATCGATTGGCCTGCGCAGACCCTATGGAAAATCTTTGGACTGATGTAAAAAAAGATGTTTCCAATGCAAAACCGAAGAGTAACAAAGATCGTTGGGCCACAGTGCAGTATTCTTGGAAGAATATCCCCAAGGTGCGAGAATTTTTCGGCTCAGCTGTATATATGTACATACATATATAACCATTTAGCAGCCGTGAGAGCTTTAAGAAACTATTAATAAATAAACCGATTATATTGAATTCCCGTTAATTGTTGCCGTTTTAAGGTTCATGTGGCGCCGAGATGACATAACCCAGCAAAAGTAGAGTCTTTTTTACGGTTTGCTACCGATTTCTCAGCCTATTTGCACCGCAAGCAACTCCCGCTCGACTTCGTCCCGCTGTCTCATCTCCCTACACTGTTATTTGTCTGTGAATTGTTCCGTCTGAATCTTGAACCGGCCGCGAATCTTATTTTTTTGTCTTTGTTTCTAATGCTTCATCTCGTGAACCGATCTCTCCCTACCCCATCCCCACTCTAACCGACTATCCATGAGACCGGCAGCAACGCGTGAGAGCTTGAAAACCTTAATCGGGGTCTGAAGTCTGAAGTCGGGGTCTTCCATCAACTCTCATAAGCTTATGGAAAATACTCAGCGACAGGCTCTACTCCGTATTACTGCAAATTAAAAAGCACTCGAAACTATACTTGGAACATTCACGCTCGCCTGATTGCGGGAAAGGCAGCACAGCGCCTAGTCGCATCAGGAGTAATGTCGGCACAAGGATACGGGCATAATTCAATCGGCGGGGACATGACCAGATCTACTGATTATATGACCCCCCAAACTTGCCTTGACATCAAAACTATCTCAACTTTGGTAAAGAGAGAGCACACGATGTGGCCAGCCTATTCGTCTGTCAGTTCCAGAAGTGTCTTGGCGAGCAGGGTGGCACTAGACACCCTAAGCTCGACAAAGTCAGTGCGGATCTACTGGGTTCCCAGCCACCAAGGCATCGAAGGAAACGAGGCGGCGGACGTCCTGGCTAAGGAAGGCGTCGGGCTGGCGAATGAGAGAACCGAGAATGTGCCTGTATCCCTTAGAACGCTACAAAGCGATTTAGAGATGCAGGCCAGAACCTCGAAATCATGTGCAAAGAACGCAATGAGAAACTCAGCCACAACCTTCTGCACCTACCACGAAAGGACTGCAGATTGTTAATGGGTATACTAACAGGTAACTGCGTGGCTGCGTGCGGCACTTGCAACAAAGCTAGGCATCGCCAACAGAGACAGTTGTAGGAAATGTGACGAACCTGGGGTATTCGAAACCCTGAAACATCTCATCTAAAACTGTACGGCTCACGTAAGGGCAAGGAGAGAATACTTGGGCGCACCACTAATGGCATCACTGTAAGGTGCCTCCAAGAAACTACTGGCCTATGCGAATAAAATCCTATATGCAATCTCTTAAGAGAACACTCTACATTTCTACTTCTCTTACGTCGCCTCGACACGAGATGAAGAGAGCTTTCTGGAAGAGACGTTCATTTATTCATTCTCACCGTCGCGCTCACCAGCAGCCAGCAGTGGAAATCAACGCTTGCGCTGCCGAAATATTCAATTTTGTTTGCGATCATGGACCGTGGCTATGCCCATACATTTTTGTTGGTCGAAAAACGTCTGAAGAACCCCATTGTGTATAGACCCTAGGACCCTAGGCACTTTACTGTAATATCATGTCTCCTCTCTGAGAGAAGTGTGCTTACTCTCTCTCAATAGGCAATTTCGCGAAAGAAGAGCGAAAATGAGCACCAACAAAAATAGCTCTAGTAATTGTTTTATGTTAAAGCTTCTACTTTTCGGAGCGGAAAGTGCGGAAAGCACTGTACTGAAGAGCAGAGGCAAGTAATCGAAAAGCTAATTTCAGAAGGCATTAGCTATTCTCAGGTGAGACAACTGATTAGTTGCTCAAATAAAATGATGAAATATCGTGTAAAGCCAGAAAAACGTAGAAGAAATGCCGCAATATTCCTGTTAATGATAAGAGCCACTGTTTCGTGAAAGCAGGAAAGACCCTTTAAAGCCGGCCACAGAGCTTAAAAAAGACCTAAAAATATCGGCAAGTATTAGTACCGTAAGAGCGTACTTAATAGATAATAAAAGATAATATAATAAATATAAATAAAACATAATAATAATAAATAGTTACACGTTTGTCGTGGAAGCATGTGGCAAAAAGAATTATATATGGAAAACAGCACCTCACAAAGGCCCAAGGAAAAATGGAGGAACATAGTGTGGTCCGATGAAAGCAAAATTGTTTTGTTTGGGGGAAAAGGGTCTCGGTCGTATGTACGAAGAACACCAAATACAGAATACCAGCAATGTTCACGTGTAACACCGTTAAACAGGGAGGGACAAGCATCATGGTATGGGCATGCTTTTCCTACTATAGAGTGGGTCCAATATATTGGATCAAGTCCATAATGGATGTGGAAATACTCGAAACAGTGATGCTGCGTTATGCGGAGTTCGAAATGCCGCTGTTTTGGGTCTTCTAGCAGGACAACGACCCGAAACATACCAGCAAGAATGCTCAGAAGTGATTCGCGGACAACTCTGTTGTTCTAATCGATTGGCCTGCGCAGACCCTATAGAAAATCTTTGGACTGATGTAAAAAAAGATGTTTCAGATGCAAAACCGAAGAGTAACAAAGATCGTTGGGCCACAGTGCAGTATTCTTGGAAGAATATCGGCTCCGCTGTATATGTATATGTACATATAACCAATTAGCAGCCGTGAGAGCTTTAAGGAACTATTAATGAATAAACCGATTATATTGAATTCCCGTTAATTGTGGCCGTATTTAAGGAGATGATTGTGGCGCCGAGATGACATAACCTAGCAAAAGTAGAGTCTTTTTTAGGGCTTGCTACCGATTTCTCAGCCTATTTGGACCGGTGCGATCAAGGAAGAATGGGCATATCGAGATGCAATAACACCGCAAGCAGCTTCCGCTCGACTTCGTCCCGCTGTCTCATCTCCCTAGACTGTTATTTGTCTGTGAATTCTTCCGTCTTAATCTTGAACCGCCCGCGAATTTTAGTTTTTTGTCTTTGTTTCTAATGCTTCATCTCGTAAACCGATCTCTCCCTACCCCATTCCTACTCTATCCGACTATCCATGAGACCGCCAGCAACGCGTGAGAGCTTGAAAACCTTTATCGGGGTCTGAAGTCTGATTTTCAGACTATTTCCATCAATTCTCATGAGCGTCGGCCTCACACGCTCCAAGAAAGGATTCCAATAGGCCAAAGCCGACGACCGACTTAATGTCTCCACGGTTAGTGGCCGCCACCTCGACTGAGCTCATTGATTTGGGATCAGCTGCCGCTCCCCTACCCGATTTGGAGGGCTTCGTCACAGTCAGAAGGAGGGAGAGGAAGAATCGGAAGAAGCATACCAATCGACTTGTTGGTGTTGCTCCGAGCTGCGAACATCTGAGTGTGATGCAGAGCAGCAAATACCTGCATATTGGTTAATTTTCTACCGCAACGGGTCCAGAGGCGGTGGTGAAATTTGTTGCTGATAATCTCAAGGTGCCGGAGGCGGAAATTTCTTGCGTGAAATTGGTCAAGCGAGATGCTGATTTATCAGAGTTGAAGTTCGTAAATTTCAAACTTGATGATAGATTCTGGCCAGTATCGGTAGGGGTTTCCCGCTTTGTGCATAGACAGAGGCCGGAAGCTGATTTGACGGCAGTTAATCTGTGTGCAGCTGTGCCATTGCGGACGTCCACGCCGACTCAGAAAGCTCCAGTTCCATCCACTTCAAAAAACCCCCAGTGAGCGGCGCCTCTGCCTTTTTGCAATGACCAACAGCCCGTTGGTCCATTTTTGGCAATCCTCTTCGACACAACAACAAAACATTGACTTTTCGATCTGCGCTTTGTGCGATATTCGCTCGGCTGCTGATGGATCAGATAACGATGCTCTTGCTGGCGCTCTCTCCCGACTACGTGCGCTTCTAACGTCATCATTACAACAACAAATGCAAATGCATTGCTTCGTATGCTATGCTTGCGCCGTCGCTGCTCTCGACATTTGGGAAGAGTCAGCAGCCCGTCGTGCGCTCTAATGTGGAACACTCTCTTCGACACTCTCTTCAGCATCGTCACAGAGATTGGCTCTCCCGGCTGCTTCCCTCCCCTCTTTTATGGACAAGGATGGTGTGCTACTGATTCGTACTCAGGCTGTCATCTTGGCTACCTCTACGTGTGACTTCGACATGGTCATTTTGGCTGAAACCTGGCTCAATTCTAACTTTTTCCACAACGAATACTACGATCCTAGCCTTTTCCAAAACGAAGTGCTGCAGAGGAGGTGGGCTCATTGTGGCCGTCAGACGCACCCTACGCTGCGATCGGATTTGTCTCCTGAATGGAGACTCTGTTCTGGATCAGATTGGTGTGGCGGTGGCTGGCCAGTTGGAGACGCTATTTATTAGCGCATTTTGGGTTCGTCGGTATGGTCCGGCGATCCGCAATCGTCGGCTATGATACCTAGTAATGTACATTTGCCGAACGAGATTCTTTTCCTAGATGACTGTTTTAGTATGGGCTTATCCCAAGTAAATAATGTTTTTAATAGGCTAAATAAGATTCTAGACTTAATTTTTGTTAGTTCGGATATAGATTGCCATGTTACATGTTGCGAACTCCCCATCGCGGAATGTGACATGCATAATATGCCGTTGGAATTCTTAGTCAATTTCCATTTTTATTCGCCCTGGGCATAACCATATTATCAATGCTTCTTTTCTAGTGTAAGCCTGAATGCTATTAGGGATAGTATGTTAAATGTTAATTGGGCTTCTGTTCTCTCGCATCCTAGTGTAGACCGTCCTTTAATGTTTTCCTGCATACGGTCCGTCGTATTATTGGTATGGTTATGAATTAGTGGACTGTATAATCTTTTAATATATTGATCTTATTTATTTACATATATTAAGTATTTAAGATTGGCGGTTATGTTACAACGTGTATATTAATAGCGGGGGTTGTCTATGATGCGGCGGTACGAACTATGCGTGCGGTTGGTTTCATCTAGAGATTTCGACTAACGCAACTCCGCGAAAAGAAGTCGAGCAAAAGGGAATTGGAAGATCACGCGATGCGACTCGACGCGACGGTCTCAATGCAAAAACGGAACGCATCGCTGTGTGCGTGTGCAGCTGCGGGTCTGACCATGCGTGTGAGAACATTACAGCTATGTATGTTCTGGACCCGCGCATTAACAACACAGCTATGCGCGTAAAACTAGCTACTTAAGCGGTGCAATACACTCATGAGCGTATGAATATGTATGTCAAACGCGATATACATGAACATTGAACCCAAAAACTACGAGGCTCATTTCTCAACAGGTAGCAATGCTTCCAAAAGGGTGCATGGCTCCTATAGACTACCGTGGTATACGAAGGGTCTTATGAAATATAAGAATCTTCGTAATAAGTACTTTAAGCGATTTGGTAAGACCCGGGACCCTGTGGATTTGGCGAGGTATGTGCAACATAAGAGGGAGTTTGCTTTTTTAAGCAAATTTTTGTATAACCATTATATTGCCGACGTTGAGAGGGAACTTTAAGTCAATCCCAGGTCGTTTTGGCATTTTATAAATTCCAAAAAGTCAACGAGCTCTCTTCCTACTGTTATGAACCTGGGTAGCTTGAGCGCTAATACGGATATTGTTATGGCAAACCTTTTTGCTTCTTTCTTTAGCTCAAATTTTGAGCCATACGCAGCTTGGCACAGTTTCGATGTCTTAAACTCTATTCCCTCGGTGGTCAATATTGGCACACTCGATGTATCGGAAGAGGACATTTTGGAGGCAATTGATGCGTTCGATAATTCTAATAAACCCGACTGCGATGGCATTTCTGCCTTCCTGTTTTGCAACTGTGTTGTAGCGTTCTGTGAACCTCTCAAAATTCTATTCACAAATTCGCTGTTATCGGGTCAGTTTATTGGTAAGTGGAAAGCTTATGTTTTTTTTTTTGTTATTTGTTAAGATAGAAGTTAAGTTAAGGATTTTTTGATTCCGTTGGCGAATAATAAATAAATAAAACTAATGTACATATGTATGTATGAAGGTAAAAAAAAATTTCTTGATCCCCCACAAAAATTTCTCAGCTAGCATCGAGAAAGCACTTTCGCCGATGGACCACAACACAACAAAAAAACAGTGAGTAAATAAAAACCTTAAAAAGGAGTCATTTTAATAAACGGCTAAGCCGATAATGAAAATTTGCTAAAATACACTTGTACTGTGGAAAAACAAAATGCCGTTTAGTTTGTAAGTCAATGACCATCAATCGAGCGCTCAAGAAGGAGAGAGGTGATCAGCAAAGCCAAGCTTCGAATTTCGAAGGAGAAAAATAAATCGAAGTTTAAGCGCAGGGGTATTAGAATATATTTAATTTAAGGTAAGGGAAATTGATAACATTTGGAGAGAGTAGAGTTAAGGTGTTAGTAACGTTTTTAAACTTTAAACTTTCCTTAAACTTTGATCGTGCCCTGAAAAAAAGGGGGCATAAAGAGGAGACGAAGATGGCAGTTTATGACCAAGGAAGGGTGGGCGTTGTCCTCCATTCTAGCTAAGGACAACTGCGATTAAGCTGAAATATGAAGATAATAAACCTGTTAATGTTGTTATTGTTTGTCTTCAGTTGCGGAACGAACGGAAGCAAAGATTTGCTAAATTAACTTGACAGCGCTGATCGAAAGCGACAATAGACATCGACATCCTATGCCGGAGGATGATAGATATTAAGTAAGCGGTTTCTTCTCTGCGCTGTCCGCGCCCTCTGGCGACTGTGCGCGCCACCTGTCGGCTGCGCACGCACCCTGGCGACTGTGCGCGCCCTCCAGCGCCTAGTTGGCAAAACAGCCACCTGGCGGAAAAAAGTTAAGATTTACAAAAAAGCAACCAAATGCGTGATCCATTCAGTATTTACTGGAAAAATGGGACTTACTACTTCTGAGGACATCGAACCTAACAACAAACCAAAGACAAGAAAGAAAGACCAAGAAAACAATAAACAGACGGCTGTCAAGTGGGTGAAGCTTGGGTGTTATCACTTCGCGCGCCCGCCCTACCTGTGACCAAACACAACGTTCATTTTGGCCACCCTCTGCTGGAACGGTAACGGCTGGCCTAATCCATGGCTTATGCCACGCGTCCTCCCTCTATTTTAAATTTAATGCATCATGCTTCAATATATATCCAAGCTTTAATAATTATAAATTGACAATTTCATCTTCCTCATTAATAAATAGATATACTCAAAATTATCACTAACCAAAAAAAAAAACACCAAAACGTTCGACACAAAGGCAAACACGGAAATAACTGCGGAAATTTCGTTCAACCAACAGGGATACCCTCACCCATACGTAATGGAATATGTGTAGATGAGTGGATCCAGTTTTACGGGAGTTAATTTAACTCGGGCCCCTACGGAGACTTAACCTACCAAGAGCTCTTGTTAAGGGTCCCCGGGACATAAACAATAAACAATATTTTTCCACAAATCGCTCGACCAAATACGGTGGACTAATGGGACCCCCGCGTCACCCACTAAGGGTTAATCTTCTGGAACTGAACAGCTGATCGCAGATTTATGTTCGTGAAAGGTGTTGGTGTTTTTACATATTTTTTCAATGGCCAAGATTTTACGTTAAACGGTTTAAGCTAATACTAAATACTGAATAAAGGACAACACACGGAACAAAATAACATTTAATGTGGAACGGTGTTTGGAGTGCGGATTATGTTTTTTTCTTTAAGTTCAAACGACGTGGGCGATCGCTGGCCGTGGCCGGTAAGAACTAAATTTATATACATAGGTCCGTGTATACGTGTGTGTGAATAGGGTTTCGGGGTTTTTACTTGGTGAATGAGACCAAACCTTTGGCAGGCACTGGAAGGCGATGCAACGATCGTGCGGTGTGGCTAGAATCGCCCTGGCAGCTAAATCGTCCTCTTTCACCCTCCCCCTTCACACGTCCCCCGCTACTTGGCTCACACACGCGCAACTGGAACGAACTCACTCAGGTTCACGTTGGACAGTCTTCTTCTCTGCAGTCGACCAGGAAATCTACTGGGCCGGTTCTGGTGGCTATATTCCTTGCCGGCTGTTAGTAAAATTTTCTGCATTACGACCTATTTTATCGCCCGCTTTTTCTGTACTCACTTCAAACTTTCTGTTTTAAGCACAAAATTTCAAATTTCGACGTTACTCCGTCCACGCTCCACGATTTCCATAATCCAATCCACGTTTTCTAATATTTTCACTCCTATTTATCCCTTTTTCCCTTACTAATACATATAACTAATCCTATTCTCTTCCTTATATCCCCAGTAACGGCTCCAGCTCCCCCCGATGTCCCCTTACACCATCGAGCCTCCCTGGACTTCCGCTAGATGGCGCTCCGCCCTCAGCCCTGGCCACCTATCGTTCAGGTGGGACTGGAACAATTTTCAACAAAGCACGCACTGGAAGGCGCTGCAACGAACATGCGATTTGGCTACGAGACTTCTTTCCTACAGAGACTTCTCTCTGCAGCCGACTCTCGAACTCCCGTGTACCTATCCAGGAAACCTTCTGGCCCGGTTCTGGTGGCTATATTCCGTGCCGGCTATGAGTAAAATTTCCTGAATTAACATCTATTAGCTCACCCGCCTTTTTTCCTGTACTCAATTCAAACTTTATATTTTACGCACAAAATTTCAACGGTGCTGAGTCGACGTTTCTCTTCCGTCCATGCTCTACGAATTCCATAATCTACTCCACGTTTTCTAATTCTTTTTACTCCTATTTATCCCTTTTTATCCTTACTAATACATATAACTAATCCTATTTTCTTCCCTATATCCCCTTACTAATACATCTAACTAATCCTATTTTATTTCTTAGGACTCAGACGGGTCTCTTCTCCACACTATGAGCTGGAATTGTCTATCCGCATCAGCGACCCAGACTTGGCGATACATCTTCTTGACATCGGCTGTCAAGGCGTACCTGTGTAGCTGAATCGGAGCAATGTCGAATACAGCTCATCCTGTATCGTAGGACCGACCATCAATATGTCGTTCAAGGTCACCTGAGAGGACGTTTTACAAGACGCATCGAAAACGACGCGGAGCTTGGTCGACGTGCTTTGGGGCCTCAACACACACTGATGTGGAATGAAATAATGTGGAGTTTTGGGGATTGTGTTGTCTGTGATAGACATGTGACTCAAGGAGAGGTACTCTTCCATGAACTCCAAGTACATTTTCTGCAACTCGGGGTCACGAGACAATCTTTTTTCAAGCGATAAAAACCGCCGTTTAGCCACTTCAAAGGAGTTGCCTAAGATACTGGGATCTGATTTGAACGGCAGTCTTACTCCAAACCGACCTGAGTGCACGACCTGAGTAGTCCTTCTATAATGCTTTTCACATAACTTGTGTTCAGGAGATAAAGACTTTTTAGAAGACGGCAATTCTTCCAGTGACCAAAACTTTTGTAATGTATTGTCGATGTGGATCACTGACTCTTCTCGACGTAGCCAGAATAACTCTATCCATAGCTGTCGCATGGAGAGCATGCGAAGTGGAAGGTTGATTCTGATTGTGAGGAGGAGAAGAATTCTCTGGGGGTGATGGTAACTGTGTACCTATGCAATAAAGTATGGTGTGAGCAGCCACACACTCGACACTTCTTAGCTTTGCATCGTACTACAGAGTGGCCTGGCTGCAGACAATTGATGCACAAGGATGCAGTTTTTGCGAATTCGAACCTTTGCATTACTGCCAGCCGACCAAATGGACTGCAATCTGTCAACAAATGCCCTTTCGCATTGCAGTAGCTGCATTGTTGGTTTTTGGTATTCGCGGTGGAACACGCGAATGAGCTCCGATTATGCGGCTTGCTTGGCACAGCTTTCTGCTCCTGCTTTGGTGCGTCCGAATTTTCGGCCGAAAGATGCTGATGTCTGCGATTAAGCAACTTTTCACAGTCCGTCCAAAGTGGCAGGTTGTCATAATCGAGCTGTTCTTCCCATTTCTCTTTGGTCACCGGATCGACTCTGCTCAAGACGAGATGAATAATCATCGCATTCGAGATCTTTTTATCATCGCCTATCTACAACAACGAACCATATATGGATGAGGCGGTATCGATAAGGTTCCTTAAGGACGATGCTGATTGCTGGGTCATTTTGGGAAGACTAAATAGGGCATCAATGTGATTTTTAAAGATCAGACAATCATTATCGTAGACCCGTTTTAAGCTAGCCATTGCTTTCTCGTAGTTGGTCTCGGTTACTTGGAAAGCCCTAACTGTTCCCAACGCTTCACCGGAGAGACACGAAAGCAAATGGTTGAGCTTTTCGATAATTGGAATGCTTTGGTCATTGTGAACTAGAGTCTCAAATAATCCGATGAAGTTTTTAAAGTCCGAAAATTTCCGCTGAACTGCGGCAGAGCTAACTTCGGAAGGCGAGCACGAGTTGGGCCACCATAAGCTGGTACTGCCGGTATTGTCTCATCAGCTGTCAATGCGCAAATGAGAGACATTAATTTTGCCTTTGTGACAATTGAGAGTTCTTCCAACTCGACTCCAAATTCATCGTCAATGTCTATATCTTCAATCTTCTCTTGAAGTTCGCCGTTCGCTTGAAGTGCCGTGTCAATGCTACGCATCAGCGTTTCGAGTCTGCACTTGAGCTCCGTCAATACCAGCGGGACGATATTGTTGGCTTTTGAGTTCATATTGATTCTCAATATGCGAAAGATCGTTTCTAATAATCGTATTTAATGCCGAGGCACTCAATGAAATAATGTGTAATTGTACCCAAACGAGGTGAAAAACCAATATACCCGACAAATTTAAGGTAGAGCGTCCCTTGGCTGGCGCGTACACGAAAACCACACAAGAATAGCAACAAACAGCAATGGTGACAAGCGAAAACGAAAAATTTCACCGCGGTCTATTTCTGAAGAATGGATGTTGTGTATACGTATGCACCGACAACGATCGACGCTAAATTGATTTGCGAGGCACGACTTTGTCTTAATTGTTAGTTGGATCCTACTGACACCAAACGAATATACCCGACGAAAACAGGGTAGCGCGTCACTTGGTGTTTGGTTTGGATCAAGCGCGCCAAACAAAAGAACAACGATAAGCAACGGTGAGGAGCGAAAGCGAGACGAAAAAATTCACCTCTGCAGCTGCGTATTGGTATGCGTGCTTGGCCAACGACCCAACTATATGTACATATATTTGACACAACGAAAACGAGACAGGGGAAAGGGGTGACAGCGATTGCAGTTAAAATGAGTTATATGTGTAGTTATTGCGTCCAAGGGGGTTAGATGTACATATGTATATATGTATTAATATCTATGCTCAACTCTAACTACAGCATGCAATCGAGCTCTACTATGTCATACGTACATATGTGCCAAGAATTGAAAGCGAGGTGCAATTGTTTCAGCACAAGACAATAATTGCGAGTTTTTTAATCTTTTCGTCTTCACTCGAGCTTTCAATTTTTTGCACAAATACCTCTTGATAAGATTGGAAATTCCAGGTGCTGTACTCTCCTCTTCTGATGCTGGATGCTCCACTTGGATCTCCTTTGGTAGATGGTATATGTATATCTCCTTTTGTATATAGCTGCAGACAGGGTATTGCACGACCGACGCGGTGATTTTCAGTTTGTTTGTTGAATTCTTTGCACACACGTCGCGGTCAATTTGGCAATTTAGCTGTAGCACATATGCATGTACATAGGTATAATAGATTTTGGCTATTGATCTATTCTCCACTGTGTCACTGTCACTTTTGCCTTCCACTTTTAATTAATACGTTTAACTTGAAAGTCCACCCGGGGGCGCCATGAAAATTTAGAATAGTTTTTCTAAAATAAAGAGACCGAAAAACTTCGGTGACTGCAAATTTGTATTTTACGACGACGAAAAAAAAGGAGTGCGTGCGTTCGATTTCATAGAATTTTCTTGACTTTGTTTCATATATTCAAACAATTTCTTCTTCGCCTATCTTACCTACGGTGGCAAAGCGGGGCGAATTCGCCAAGAGCGAGAGAGTGAGCATTTATTGCGCTCCCGCTTTGCCCTAGCCTAACTTACACTAGACTTCATAAAATACGATCCTAATAACTATTATTATACGCCAAATGGCGCTACAGATTTAAAAAAGAAATTTGAAGAAATTTTGTAAAGAAATCCTGATTGTAAAATCATTTCAAAAATAAATCGTATATTAAATCTAAATACTGAAGATCTGTCTGGAATCGAACCAGACACAAATGAAAATATAATAAAATATATAATATATATAATATAAATATATATAATATACTACCTTCTTTATCGCTTTTAAATTTTTTTGATTTGATTAACATAGGAAATTGTTGCATATTTTGCATTGTGAGGAACCGCGGTTCCCACAGGCCGAATTCGACCGAAGCACAGCCGGATAAGGCTGTGGAACGGCCGGATAAAGGCTGATGGCTGGCCGGATAAGGCGAAGGTCAGTCCGGATACCCGCGGATATCCGGATGTAGCGAAGAGAGAAAGACACGCGAGAGGCAGAGGAGACGGCGGGATCGGGCCTTCAGTGGTCCGACGCATGACCAAATATGGGCATGGGATCACGCCACCGGCCAGGTCCCGTTACGAAGGCCGTGCATACCAGGAGACGGCGATGAAAAGTTACCGACGCCGAGCCGGGTTCCCGTTAAGGCGGGGTTATAAAAGGAGGCTGCGGCGACGAAGCGAGATCTTTCGTGGATGAGTGATCGTGCGCGCACATTGAAACCCCGCCGAAACGTACGAGTGATACCCGGTACGGTAGATACGGTACGGTGATACCCGAAGAAGTGCAGTGAAGTGAATACAGCAACAGGAAGACAGGCCCCGCCTGCCCCCAGAGTGAGTCTAAGTTAGGAGGTGATCCACATTTGCCGGCGGAAGCTAAGAGGGGAGTGCGGATTTGAGTGGCGGGCCAAAGCAATAGCGGAGGTCAAATGGCCCCAATCATTAGCCTCAACGCTGCCACACCCGACGAGAGCCCGCGCGTGGTGGAGATCTGTAGATAAGTGAAACTGTTATATCTAGCCCTAAATTAGATTAAAGAAGAGCAAGGTTTTATTATTTGTCATTGGGGGCAACAATAAAAATACGTTGCAACGAATCTGCTGACCGCTGAGCGAGCCCAGCAAACTCAAGCGGCCCAAAAAGTAGGTCCGTTACAGCATATGTTTTGCATAATTTGCCATACCAAATTTAGTTACTCTAGCTTTAATAGGCGAAAATCAATGGCATCCACAATTTCAAAGATACAAGAAAACTGAAAATGCAGAATCGTAGAGGATGACTATATCTTCTAGAGTGCAAACCAGATCGTATAATTATTATAGCCAGAAACATGAAAATAATTTCATTCTTTCTCGCTCTGTCTCTCTCTAACACACAGGTTTCATGGTCGGCTTTGGCTATTGCAAATTATGAGTTCAAGGACCTCAGAACCTATAAGAGCCAGAGCATTCAAATTTGGTATCCACGCTCCTGTGATATCGGACCTTGACGAGTTAGTTTCCAAACCCCTTTCCGCCCCCGCAAAGGACGATAATCTGGTGCATAGAGAAAACTAAAGACGCACAATTGTAGAGAATGACCGCATCTATGAGATTGCTGTATCTGGATCAGATCGGATCATTTTTACGCAGCGCCCGACGACATGTTCAGACACGTTTTCTGTCTCTACCGGGACATCATCCTCTCTCTCTCTTATGTCTAATGCAGAGAGTATTAAACAAAGTAAGCTTCTGTATAAGGTCTGGGAATTTCAATTTTTCAATTTCATGTTGATCAGTCTAGCATAAGTCTCCCTAGAAAAAACAATCAAAAACTTTATCCAGATATACGTATATAATATATTTGTGGGCTGAAAAACAAGCTAACATCGCAAGTATATCATAATTTATTCAGCTCCCATATTTTGTGATAGTAAAATAAGTTTTGGAAACATTTTTTTTTATTTATTTCCCTAGATCAAAATGAATACGATCGATCAGAAGAAAGCAGTCCGTCGAATCCATTCGTGTGGCAATAACTACTATAAAATGTTGGATGTGCCTCACAATGCCACAGAAGCTCAAATATTAATGTCCTTCAAAAAGATGGCCAAGAAAGTACATCCAGATAAAAATTTCGACCCCAGAGCCACTGAGACCTTTCAAGCCCTTCTTAAGGCTAAAAATGTCTTATTGGATAGTACCATGCGCAAAGAGTTCGATCAAAAACTACGTTGCAGCTATGGCGAGACCAGGTGGAATCGCAGGGGCAATAGCAAGCGAAGTGGCGGATCAAATGGCGGACTCGACGCCGGACGTAATGGCGGCCGATTCTCGTTGTTCAAACCTCAATGGACCTTTATCGTATTGATAATCTTTGTCTTGATGGCCTATATCTTGTCTATTCCCAGCTATTGTCTGAATAGCTCTGAAGAAGTTTCCAGTAAAGTAGCCCGACCACTAACATAAAGGTTCCATTTTATTTAGCACAGAACCGGGACTGCTTCACGAAATATAAACCTTTGGGAAACCTGTGGGAAATAATGGTCGAAAACAATTTTTGGAATACTATGCGGGATGCATGCAATGTTGAGATGCATTACCGTGATACCTTGTTGGAGTATGCTCCCAAAATGCAGATGCCGTCGTGTGACAAGCTGGACTTTTTTACAAACGGATACTAGTTTTCATATAATTTGCTACTTCGTCCTACTAAATTGATTTTCGATAACTAAATATGCTATAAGCTCAGTTGATGATAATCTTGTTTGTTTTAATTATACCCGATACTCAAAATGAGTACTGGGGTATTTTAGATTTGTGGTGAAAATGGATGTGTTACACACATCTAGAAAGAATCGTTTCCGACCCCATAAAGTACATACATGTACATATATTAATCAGCATGAATAGCCGAGTCGATTGAGCCATGTCTGTCTGTCCGCATAGTGCTCAGATACTATTAAAGCAAGAGCAACGACATTTTATATCCAGACCTCTGTGATATATATGTGATATATGGCCGTCAGCCATCGGGTGCTACAGGGGGACAAACGGATGACGGGTCGGCTCGCACAACTGTGAACTCGGAACTGAGGCGCAGCCGCTCCGGTTAGTAATACCCGGTGCGGCCTGCGTCTCAAACCCACAGGGCACAGAGGGTTGCGAGCGAACCGTCATCCGCCGTAACTGTACACACCGGTGAAAGTGCGACTATACTCTCCCCGTGAGGGCGGCTGGAAACAGGTCCTGGCACGGTCATGTCTCTGCCAGGATGCTGGCGAATGGTAGTCGGGCGGAGAGAAGAAAACTCTCAGTCAAATTACCCCAATCCAAGGCGACACTGTTATATGCCGAGGGATGCATGGCCGGGGGGGTGCCCGGCCACTAATATGCGGACTCTGGATACCTGCCGACCTCCAGTGTAAATTAGGCTTCCCGGGGCAAGCGGGTTATGCCTCGGGTGACCAACCCCTTCCCGCCTACTCGTGGGAACAAAAATGCCAAACAAATCATATATAACAAATAAAAACACCGCAAAGGAGCTCGGTACTCCTCTTAAAGTACCGGAGGGACAAGCCAATCCCCCTTTACCAGCGCCTGGGAAACCAGGTCCAAAGAAGACTGGGAAGGAGACTGAGTCGGTCCACCGTCTTCAGGCAGCGGCCGCAGCGAGGGGGGCCCGAAAACCCAATCGGGTCCTTCCAAGTCGGGTGGCTCCAAGGGCGAATCGGAGACCGGGGTGGCTGCCAAGCAGAGCGTAATCGCGGCTGGTAAGCGCACCGGGACCGAGGAACCCATGGGGGCCCCGGCGAGCAGCGTCTCTGCACCACGGGGTGGAAAGCCGTCGTACCAGGACAGGAGACGAGCGGCTTTCATCCACACCGTCCATTTTGGCGAGGGGCTCTAGCGACTCCTCATTTAGGACGAGGATAATCTGGCGCCTCTGCCCCTGGATGTCCTCTACCTTGGCCACCTTCCAATCGGCTGTGGGAAGGTGGGGGTTGCAGACCTGCAGTAGCCTGAGGATTTTCTCAGGTTCTGCAGGTTTTGCCGAGACCCATGCTCTGGCTTTCGGGCGGCTGGGAACATCCTCCCATCTCACGGCCTCCAGTTTCGTCCCTGGGTAGACCTCTTTCAAAGCAACCACCGCCTTCATGTAGAGGGCCGCAGAGCGAGCGTCTTGGCAGGCGATGGCTTTCACCTTGCCTTGATGCCACCCTGCGTCATCACACTTTGGCGGTGGTCCGCCGTTCTCCTCCAGTTCCTGTAGAAACCGCTCCTGGAGCTCGTTCTTCACCAGGTGCCACATATCGCGAGGGACACGGCTGTCCTCGGCGCCCCTGTCCAGGACACCGATCAGGGTCGTGCCCCTCGCCACCTCAGCGAACGACCGGTTCGTGAGGTGGGTCTTCACCCGCTTGGCTTGCTGGGCTTGGCCTGGCTGGTTAGCGGGGTCCTCCGCTGAGCGTTGCCGCTTGTTGGGTGCCTTGGCTGCGCCCTTTCCGGCTTTGGCTGGCTGGAAGAGTGGCAGGATTGAGGAGGCCCACAGCCTCTGCTCCTTTCCTTCTGCAAACGCCCTAAAGTTCGGATCCTCGTTGGACAGGATGAAAGCCGCTCGTCTCCTGTCCTGGTACGACGGCTTTCCTCCCCGTGGTGCAGAGACGCTGCTCGCCGGGGCCCCCATGGGTTCCACGGTCCCGGTGCGCTTACCAGCCGCGATTACGCTCTGCTTGGCAGCCACCCCGGTCTCCGATTCGCCCTTGGAGCCACCCGACTTGGAAGGACCCGATTGGGTTTTCGGGCCCCCCTCGCTGCGGCCGCTGCCTGAAGACGGTGGACCGACTCAGTCTCCTTCCCAGTCTTCTTTGGACCTGGTTTCCCAGGCGCTGGTAAAGGGGGATTGGCTTGTCCCTCCGGTACTTTAAGAGGAGTACCGAGCTCCTTTGCGGTGTTTTTATTTGTTATATATGATTTGTTTGGCATTTTTGTTCCCACGAGTAGGCGGGAAGGGGTTGGTCACCCGAGGCATAACCCGCTTGCCCCGGGAAGCCTAATTTACACTGGAGGTCGGCAGGTATCCAGAGTCCGCATATTAGTGGCCGGGCACCCCCCCGGCCATGCATCCCTCGGCATATAACAGTGTCGCCTTGGATTGGGGTAATTTGACTGAGAGTTTTCTTCTCTCCGCCCGACTACCATTCGCCAGCATCCTGGCAGAGACATGACCGTGCCAGGACCTGTTTCCAGCCGCCCTCACGGGGAGAGTATAGTCGCACTTTCACCGGTGTGTACAGTTACGGCGGATGACGGTTCGCTCGCAACCCTCTGTGCCCTGTGGGTTTGAGACGCAGGCCGCACCGGGTATTACTAACCGGAGCGGCTGCGCCTCAGTTCCGAGTTCACAGTTGTGCGAGCCGACCCGTCATCCGTTTGTCCCCCTGTAGCACCCGATGGCTGACGGCCATATATCACATATATATCACAGAAGTCTGGATATAAAATGTCGTTGCTCTTGCTTTTATAGTATCTGAGCACTATGCGGACAGACAGACATGGCTCAATCGACTCGGCTATTCATGCTGATTAATATATGTACATGTATGTACTTTATGGGGTCGGAAACGATTCTTTCTAGATGTGTGTAACACATCCATTTTCACCACAAATCTAAAATACCCCAGTACTCATTTTGAGTATCGGGTATAATTAAAACAAACAAGATTATCATCAACTGAGCTTATAGCATATTTAGTTATCGAAAATCAATTTAGTAGGACGAAGTAGAAAATTATATGAAAACTAGTATCCGTTTGTAAAAAAGTCCAGCTTGTCACACGACGGCATCTGCATTTTGGGAGCATACTCCAACAAGGTATCACGGTAATGCATCTCAACATTGCATGCATCCCGCATAGTATTCCAAAAATTGTTTTCGACCATTATTTCCCACAGGTTTCCCAAAGGTTTATATTTCGTGAAGCAGTCCCGGTTCTGTGCTAAATAAAATGGAACCTTTATGTTAGTGGTCGGGCTACTTTACTGGAAACTTCTTCAGAGCTATTCAGACAATAGCTGGGAATAGAGAAGAGATAGGCCATCAAGACAAAGATTATCAATACGATAAAGGTCCATTGAGGTTTGAACAACGAGAATCGGCCGCCATTACGTCCGGCGTCGAGTCCGCCATTTGATCCACCATTTGATCCGCCACTTCGCTTGCTATTGCCCCTGCGATTCCACCTGGTCTCGCCATAGCTGCAACGTAGTTTTTGATCGAACTCTTTGCGCATGGTACTATCCAATAAGACATTTTTAGCCTTAAGAAGGGCTTGAAAGGTCTCAGTGGCTCTGGGGTCGAAATTTTTATCTGGATGTACTTTCTTGGCCATCTTTTTGAAGGACATTAATATTTGAGCTTCTGTGGCATTGTGAGGCACATCCAACATTTTATAGTAGTTATTGCCACACGAATGGATTCGACGGACTGCTTTCTTCTGATCGATCGTATTCATTTTGATCTAGGGAAATAAATAAAAAAAAATGTTTCCAAAACTTATTTTACTATCACAAAATATGGGAGCTGAATAAATTATGATATACTTGCGATGTTAGCTTGTTTTTCAGCCCACAAATATATTATATACGTATATCTGGATAAAGTTTTTGATTGTTTTTTCTAGGGAGACTTATGCTAGACTGATCAACATGAAATTGAAAAATTGAAATTCCCAGACCTTATACAGAAGCTTACTTTGTTTAATACTCTCTGCATTAAACATAAGAGAGAGAGAGGATGATGTCCCGGTAGAGACAGAAAACGTGTCTGAACATGTCGTCGGGCGCTGCGTAAAAATGATCCGATCTGATCCAGATACAGCAATCTCATAGATGCGGTCATTCTCTACAATTGTGCGTCTTTAGTTTTCTCTATGCACCAGATTATCGTCCTTTGCGGGGGCGGAAAGGGGTTTGGAAACTAACTCGTCAAGGTCCGATATCACAGGAGCGTGGATACCAAATTTGAATGCTCTGGCTCTTATAGGTTCTGAGGTCCTTGAACTCATAATTTGCAATAGCCAAAGCCGACCATGAAACCTGTGTGTTAGAGAGAGACAGAGCGAGAAAGAATGAAATTATTTTCATGTTTCTGGCTATAATAATTATACGATCTGGTTTGCACTCTAGAAGATATAGTCATCCTCTACGATTCTGCATTTTCAGTTTTCTTGTATCTTTGAAATTGTGGATGCCATTGATTTTCGCCTATTAAAGCTAGAGTAACTAAATTTGGTATGGCAAATTATGCAAAACATATGCTGTAACGGACCTACTTTTTGGGCCGCTTGAGTTTGCTGGGCTCGCTCAGCGGTCAGCAGATTCGTTGCAACGTATTTTTATTGTTGCCCCCAATGACAAATAATAAAACCTTGCTCTTCTTTAATCTAATTTAGGGCTAGATATAACAGTTTCACTTATCTACAGATCTCCACCACGCGCGGGCTCTCGTCGGGTGTGGCAGCGTTGAGGCTAATGATTGGGGCCATTTGACCTCCGCTATTGCTTTGGCCCGCCACTCAAATCCGCACTCCCCTCTTAGCTTCCGCCGGCAAATGTGGATCACCTCCTAACTTAGACTCACTCTGGGGGCAGGCGGGGCCTGTCTTCCTGTTGCTGTATTCACTTCACTGCACTTCTTCGGGTATCACCGTACCGTATCTACCGTACCGGGTATCACTCGTACGTTTCGGCGGGGTTTCAATGTGCGCGCACGATCACTCATCCACGAAAGATCTCGCTTCGTCGCCGCAGCCTCCTTTTATAACCCCGCCTTAACGGGACCCCGGCTCGGCGTCGGTAACTTTTCATCGCCGTCTCCTGGTATGCACGGCCTTCGTAACGGGACCTGGCCGGTGGCGTGATCCCATGCCCATATTTGGTCATGCGTCGGACCACTGCCGGCCCGATCCCGCCGTCTCCTCTGCCTCTCGCGTGTCTTTCTCTCTTCGCTACATCCGGATATCCGCGGGTATCCGGACTGACCTTCGCCTTATCCGGCCAGCCATCAGCCTTTATCCGGCCGTTCCACAGCCTTATCCGGCTGTGCTTCGGTCGAATTCGGCCTGTGGGAACCGCGGTTCCTCACAATGCAAAATATGCAACAATTTCCTATGTTAATCAAATCAAAAAAATTTAAAAGCGATAAAGAAGGTAGTATATTATATATATTTATATTATATATATTATATATTTTATTATATTTTCATTTGTGTCTCTGGTCTGATGAGCTTGTGAGGTAGCTCAAAGGGGGCCTAGCTGAGGCCACCGGACGGGTCGCGGGTTGCGGATAGCGAACGGCCTACCTCGGTAGGTCAGCTGCGAATAAGCGGGCATCCCTCACGGGAGAGTACCGAAATAAGCAGTCCCGGACAGCCAGCGGGTGTTCGCGAAGCAGCAACACTGACGATGCGCTTGTGGTGCCGCCTCAATAAGTAGCTCACACACTCCCATCCATACACAATACCTACCCATATCCCAACCCCCACATCCACCTCACACCGGGCCGGACTAAGTGTGTTACTCGACCCGTGCCGAGAGTCAGCCTGGCTGGGGGCCCGGTATAAAAAATAGCCCAGTCTCTAACGGAGGGCTCAGGGACTTGGCAGCCCCCTGTTCTAATGATGCCTTACCCGGGCAACGTGGATCTCTGCCCGGGCTGACCTTTCCCTTTCTCTGCATCTCGTGGGAACAAGATGTATAACAATAAAAACAAAACTAACAAAAAAACAAATGAGTGCGGCGCTCCCCAAATGCCAACTGGGAGCAATCCCAAGCTCGGGAAGGCAGCGGCCCAAAGGCCTGGCCCAACCGGCTCTATAGTGGGGAATACCCACAAGGTGGAAGGTGCCTGTGCGAACCCGAGGGGGTCCCATCCCGAATCCGGTGTGGGTGGCAAGGTAACTCCCGAAGCTGACACCTTGGAAGGGAAGCTAAGCAATATTGCGGCTGCCCGACCTTCTGGTAAAGCGGAGGGGGTTGACTTGCCGTCGACAAGTGCCCAAGCCAGACGATACTCATATGCCGAAAAGAGGAGTGCAGGGCACATACTCCGTCGGCAACACGCCAGCAGTGAAGCCAGCCCATCAGCCGAATGGCTGAAGAAGGTGGAATGGGCTTCGGCCGTACTTCCGGAGTTCACCTTAGAACAGAAAAAGGTGGCTCCCCAAGCCAAGAGGCAGCGCTCGCAGGAGACACCGGGACCGGTAGCAAAGCGCTCCAGAGTGCTGCCAAATGTCTCCTTTGCGCAGATTGCCAAGGAGAGAACGCTAATTGGTGTCCTCGACAAAGGCAGCGCAGAGGGGAGAATCCCAAGGAGTCAGTGGAAGTGGGTGGAAGCGGCATTGGCCGACCGCTGCTTCGAACTCCTCGACAAAGACCCTGGACCTCCGCCAGTCTGCAAGGACATGGGGTGGTTCCAGGGCAATGTAAAGATAATTGCCTGCGAAGACGAGCGCTCTGTGAAGCTGTACAAAGCGGCGGTAGCGCAGGTCGGCGAGGTTTATGCTGGGGCGAAACTCGTCGCAGTCGACTGGAGCGAGGTGCCCAGCAGACCAAGGGCCAGAATTTGGGTGCCGGCTACCTTTAAGGAGCCAGAACGCATTCTCAAGATGTTGCAGAGGTGCAACCCAGGACTACCAACCTCCGATTGGAAGGTAGCCAAAGTTGAGACGACACAAGGGCCGACTAACCAGGCAGTTCTCGTTCTCAATAAAGAGTCGCTGGCCCCGATAGAGGCAGCAAAAGGAGAGCTCAACTTCGGCTTCAGCTCGGTCACCATCAAGGTGTACAAATCGGACGCGGCGGCCGCGGCGCTTCCTGTCGTCAACCCAGACGTGCAGGATGTCGTTGCGGAGATCGAAGCGCCTGACGACGAGCTGGAGCCAGACCAGGAAGGCTTCTCCTCAGATACGGAATTGATGCTCGACTTCGAGTCAATGTGCCGAGAGAGAGTCTCAGACGACTCGGACGCGGACATCACGGTGGTGGAGAATCTTGAAGATGGTCCTAAGGATCCTTCAAATAAATCTCCACCACTGTAAAGCAGCATCGGCTGCTCTCATACTCCGCCTAGACGCAAGCGGAGCCGACGTAGTCCTGATCCAGGAGCCTTGGGTGGTAGGAGGCAAGGTCTGTGGATTGGGGACGAGGGAATACAAGATCATTGTATCCCAAAATGAAGGTAAAATCCGTACCTGCATACTTGCTAGAAAGCACCTAAATATCTTTCTGCTCCACAATTATAGCGATGGAGATAACACGGCGGCAAGCCTAGAACTAGGAGGTCATCATCTCAGGCTGGTGGCATCCTATATGGCCCACGAGGAGGATGATCCTCCGAGCGACCTTGTTCGCAAAATAGGCAGCGACAGCGAAAGGACGGACAAAGACCTACTTATAGGTTGCGATGCCAACGCCCACCACACCCAATGGGGGAGTACGGACACGAATGTAAGGGGTGAGTCACTGTTCAGCTTCATCCTGAACTCAAATTTATTCATATGCAATCGGGGTAATGACCCCACTTTTATAATTAAAAATCGGCAGGAGGTCATTGACCTCACGCTAGTGTCAAGCAAACTGCTGGACACAATCAAGAGCTGGAGAGTCCTAGGAGACCACTCCTTCTCGGACCACAGGTATATCGAGACGATATTATCCTTCGATATTCCCAAACCAACAGACTATATCAACCCCAGAAAAGCCAACTGGGAAAAATATAGCACAACGCTGGAGGAGCTACTCCCTCCTAACGCCCCTACCTGCCCGAACACTGAAGACAACCTAAACCGTCTTGTGTACAGGTTTACGAATGCGTGCAACAAAGCCTTCAAGGCAGCATGTCCCTCTACCAGACCAAGGGGAAAAAAGAAACCCCCCTGGTGGTCCAAGCAACTAGACACCCTTCGTAGAACTTGCAGGACTCTATTCAACAGAGCCACAAGAACTAAGGAGGATACTCACTGGGCAGACTATAAAACCAGTCTAGCACTATACAAAAAGGAAACGAGGAAGGCTAAAAGAGCCTCCTGGCAAAAATTTTGCTCCGAAATCGAGGAAACCTCGGAGGCCGCAAGACTCCGGAAAGTTCTCTCAAAAACCACCCCCTCGGTAGGGTACCTCAAAAAGAATGATGGCACGTGGACCAACTCTAGTGAGGAGTCCCTGCACATTTTGCTCGACACGCACTTCCCCGGATGCACATCCACCGAGCCGTCTCACCTCCCAAGAGAGGGATCGGTAGAATCGATGGACCATATCCTTACAAAACGGAACATAAGTTGGGCAGTAAACAGCTTCAACCCGTTTAAATCGCCAGGCCCGGACCAGGTAATCCCGGCCCAGCTTCAGAGGGCCGGGGAGACGGCCATCAACTGGCTACATAGTATCTTCAGGAAGATACTGGCGGTATGTACAATACCGCAAGCGTGGCTTAAGGCTAGGATAGTTTCCATCCCTAAAGCAGGCAAAGCCTCACACTCAACCACAAAAGACTTTAGACCAATCAGTTTATCGTCTTTCCTACTCAAAACCTTTGAGAGACTTATCGGGTTACAATTACGGACCACCATAAGTCCCCAGCTGTACTCAAGTGCGCAGCATGCCTACCGGAAAGGAAAATCCACGGAAACGGCACTTCACGAAGTGATCTCGAGTGTAGAAAAATCCCTGCATCTCAAAGAATACTCACTAATAGCTTTTCTCGATATCGAGGGAGCCTTCAACAACGTCACACCGGGCGCCATTACAGAAGCCCTGACTGACCTGGGGGTGGACCGTCACTTGGTGATGCTCATTGATCAATTGCTCATACGCAGGACGGTGACATCATCGATGGGATCGTCCACCCAGTCAAGGTATGTCAACAGAGGAACCCCGCAAGGGGGAGTTCTGTCTCCTCTTCTATGGAACATTGCAGTCAATAAGATTCTTTGCGACCTGGAAGAGGGGGGCTGTAAAGTAGTGGCATACGCGGATGACGTTGCAATTATCTTTGCGGGGAAATACCCCCAAACACTATGCGACCTAATGACCGCAAAGCTTGCTCGATTGTCCCAATGGACAGAATCGCGCGGATTGGGACTAAATCCCTCGAAAACGGAACTAGTGTTATTCACAAAAAAATACAAGGTCCCGCCCCTCAACCCACCAACACTAAACGGATACAGGCTCTCCTTCAGCGACAGTGCCAGTTACTTAGGGTTGGTAATTGACAAAAAGCTTAGCTGGAACCTGAATGTCAAGGATAGAGTGAGGAAGGCAACGACAGCACTCTATACTTGCAAAAAAGCTATCGGCCTAAAGTGGGGCATGAACCCAAGCATAGTCCGATGGATATATCTGGCAATAGTCAGACCTATAATACTCTACGGAGTTACTGTCTGGTGGCCTGCCCTAGCGAAAAGGACAATAACCAATCAGCTGGGCAAGGTTCAGCGAACAGCCGCCCTCTGCATCAGTGGAGCTCTTCGAACTACACCAAATGATGCGCTAAACGCCATGTTATGCCTTCAGAGCCTTGACTTTGCAGGAAAGGATCTTCACGGATGGCTCAAAACTGGACGGCAGGGTTGGAGGAGGAATCTACTCTGAACAACTTAACATAAGGCAATCTTTCAGGCTTCCGGATCACTGTAGCGTCTTCCAAGCGGAAGTTACAGCAATCAGGGAGGCTCTGTACTGCCTTCATACGGTTACCACCACGGCAACCAATCTAAACATCTACAGCGACAGCCAAGCTGCGATCAGATCACTTAACGCGATCTCCTCGAACTCGGCTACTGTGGCGAAGTGCCGCAGATCTCTTCACGAGATGGCTCAGCAATTTGCTATCAGCTTTATATGGGTCCCGGGTCACCGGGATATCGAGGGCAACTGCATAGCGGACGAGCTGGCCAGATCTGGCACTACAACCCCCCTTCTCCAAGATAAGGAGGATATTTGTATGCCTATGGCCACCTGCAAGCTCATCATAAAAGAGCAGTACACGCTACTGATAGACAACAAGTGGCAAACAGGGCCACGTTGTCGCACAGCTCGGCAAACATGGCCGACCATAGACAAGAAGCGCACCTCAGAGCTCTGCAAACTAGGCAGGGAAAGGTGCAGCGCAGTCATACGTTCCCTCACAGGACACTGGCTAGTAGGCACCCACGCAAACAGGCTGGGTGCCCCATACAATGATTTCTGCCGCAGCTGCAGAGACGAGGACGAGGAGGAAACAGTGGAACACCTGTTCTGTTCCTGTCCAGCTCTCAGCAGAAGGAGGCTGCATTACTTGGGCTCTGCCTTTCTGAACGACATCTCGGAGATGTCCACGCTATGTCCCAGAAAGATCGTCAACTTTATAAAGGCATCTGGATGGGACAACTGTTGACATGAAGTCTCATCTGCAGGGAGGGAATGATCCCAAACGGTATCACAACGGGCCGAAACCGGCCTATGTGTGCTGGGCTCCGAGCGAGCTTGGCGGCCGTCTCTACCTAACCTAACCTTCATTTGTGTCTGGTTCGATTCCAGACAGATCTTCAGTATTTAGATTTAATATACGATTTATTTTTGAAATGATTTTACAATCAGGATTTCTTTACAAAATTTCTTCAAATTTCTTTTTTAAATCTGTAGCGCCATTTGGCGTATAATAATAGTTATTAGGATCGTATTTTATGAAGTCTAGTGTAAGTTAGGCTAGGGCAAAGCGGGAGCGCAATAAATGCTCACTCTCTCGCTCTTGGCGAATTCGCCCCGCTTTGCCACCGTAGGTAAGATAGGCGAAGAAGAAATTGTTTGAATATATGAAACAAAGTCAAGAAAATTCTATGAAATCGAACGCACGCACTCCTTTTTTTTCGTCGTCGTAAAATACAAATTTGCAGTCACCGAAGTTTTTCGGTCTCTTTATTTTAGAAAAACTATTCTAAATTTTCATGGCGCCCCCGGGTGGACTTTCAAGTTAAACGTATTAATTAAAAGTGGAAGGCAAAAGTGACAGTGACACAGTGGAGAATAGATCAATAGCCAAAATCTATTATACCTATGTACATGCATATGTGCTACAGCTAAATTGCCAAATTGACCGCGACGTGTGTGCAAAGAATTCAACAAACAAACTGAAAATCACCGCGTCTGTCGTGCAATACCCTGTCTGCAGCTATATACAAAAGGAGATATACATATACCATCTACCAAAGGAGATCCAAGTGGAGCATCCAGCATCAGAAGAGGAGAGTACAGCACCTGGAATTTCCAATCTTATCAAGAGGTATTTGTGCAAAAAATTGAAAGCTCGAGTGAAGACGAAAAGATTAAAAAACTCGCAATTATTGTCTTGTGCTGAAACAATTGCACCTCGCTTTCAATTCTTGGCACATATGTACGTATGACATAGTAGAGCTCGATTGCATGCTGTAGTTAGAGTTGAGCATAGATATTAATACATATATACATATGTACATCTAACCCCCTTGGACGCAATAACTACACATATAACTCATTTTAACTGCAATCGCTGTCACCCCTTTCCCCTGTCTCGTTTTCGTTGTGTCAAATATATACATATATTGGGTCGTTGGCCAAGCACGCATACCAATACGCAGCTGCAGAGGTGAATTTTTTCGTCTCGCTTTCGCTCCTCACCGTTGCTTATCGTTGTTCTTTTGTTTGGCGCGCTTGATCCAAACCAAACAAAACCAAACACCAAGTGACGCGCTACCCTGTTTTCGTCGGGTATATTCGTTTGGTGTCAGTAGGATCCAACTATCAATTAAGACAAAGTCGTGCCTCGCAAATCAATTTAGCGTCGATCGTTGTCGGTGCATACGTATACACAACATCCATTCTTCAGAACTACAGCGGTGAAATTTTTCGTTTTCGCTTGTCACCATTGCTGTTTGTTGCTATTCTTGTGTGGTTTTCGTGTACGCGCCAGCCAAGCGACGCTCTACCTTAAATTTGTCGGGTATATTGGTTTTTCACCTCGTTTGGGTACAATTACCCATTATTTCATTGAGTGCCTCGGCATTAAATACGATTATTAGAAACGATCTTTCGCCTTCAGTTGCTTGTATTGAGAATCAATATGACCTCAAAAGCCAACAATATCGTCCCGCTGGTATTGACGGAGCTCGAGTGCAGACTCGAAACGCTGATGCGTAGCATTGACACGGCACTTCAAGCGAACGGCGAACTTCAAGAGAAGATTGAAGATATAGACATTGACGATGAATTTGGAGTCGAGTTGGAAGAACTCTCAATTGTCACAAAGGCAAAATTAATGTCTCTCATTTGCGCATTGAAGACAGCTGATGAGACAATACCGGCAGTACCAGCTTATGGTGGCCCAACTCGTGCTCGCCTTCCGAAGTTAGCTCTGCCGCAGTTCAGCGGAAATTTTCGGACTTTAAAAACTTCATAGGATTATTTGAGACTCTAGTTCACAATGACTAAAGCATTCCAATTATCGAAAAGTTCAACCATTTGCTTTCGTGTCTCTCCGGTGAAGCGTTGGGAACAGTTAGGGCTTTCCAAGTAACCGAGACCAACTACGAGAATGCAATGGCTAGCTTAAAACGGGTCTACGATAATGATTGTCTGATCTTTAAAAATCACATTGATGCCCTATTTAGTCTTCCCAAAATGACCCAGCAATCAGCATCGTCCTTAAGGAACCTTATCGATACCGCCTCATCCATATATGGTTCATTGTTGTAGATAGGCGATGATAAAAAGATCTCGAATGCGATGATTATTCATCTCGTCTTGAGCAGAGTCGATCCGGTGACCAAAGAGAAATGGGAAGAACAGCTCGATTATGACAAACTGCCACTTTGGATGGACATCAGCATCTTTCGGCCGAAAATTCGGACACACCAAAGCAGGAGCAGAAAGCTGTGCCAAGCAAGCCGCATAATCGGAGCTCATTCGCGTGTTCCACCGCGAATACCAAAAACCAACAATGCAGCTACTGCAATGCGAAAGGCCATTTGTTGACAGATTGCAGTCCATTTGGTCGGCTGGCAGTAATGCAAAGGTTCGAATTCGCAAAAACTGCATCCTTGTGCATCAATTGTCTGCAGCCAGGCCAATCTGTAGTACGATGCAAAGCTAAGAAGTGTCGAGTGTGTGGCTGCTCACACCATACTTTATTGCATAGGTACACAGTGGCGAATAAAAGTCTGGCGTTACCATCACTCCAGAGAATTCTTCTCCTCCTCCCAATCAGAATCAACCTTCCACTTCGCATGCCCTCCATGCGACAGCTATGGATAGAGTTATTCTGGCTACGTCGAGAAGAGTCAGTGATCCACATCGACAATACATTACAAAAGTTTTGGTCACTGGAAGAATTGCCGTCTTCTAAAAAGTCTTTATCTCCTGAACACAAGTTATGTGAAAAGCATTATAGAAGGACTACTCAGGTCGTGCCTTCAGGTCGGTTTGAAGTAAGACTGCCGTTCAAATCAGATCCCAGTATCTTAGGCAACTCCTTTGAAGTGGCTAAACGGCGGTTTTTATCGCTTGAAAAAAGATTGTCTCGTGACCCCGAGTTGCAGAAAATGTACTTGGAGTTCATGGAAGAGTACCTCTCCTTGGCTCACATGTCTATCACAGACAACACAATCCCCAAAACTCCACATTATTTCATTCCACATCAGTGTGTGTTGAGGCCCCAAAGCACGTCGACCAAGCTCCGCGTCGTTTTCGATGCGTCTTGTAAAACGTCCTCTCAGGTGACCTTGAACGACATATTAATGGTCGGTCCTACGATACAGGATGAGCTGTATTCGATATTGCTCCGATTCAGCTACACAGGTACGCCTTGACAGCCGATGTCAAGAAGATGTATCGCCAAGTCTGGGTCGCTGATGCGGATAGACAATTCCAGCTCATAGTGTGGAGAAGAGACCCGTCTGAGTCCTAAGAAATAAAATAGGATTAGTTAGATGTATTAGTAAGGGGATATAGGGAAGAAAATAGGATTAGTTATATGTATTAGTAAGGATAAAAAGGGATAAATAGGAGTGAAAAGAATTAGAAAACGTGGAGTAGATTATGGAATTCGGTCTGAGGAGTTCTGACTACAAGCTATACGTAGCTGAAACCGCAGCTAAAATTCGTAACTGCATTCTTGCAAAAAGAGAGTTGCACTTATTTATGCTCCCAAATTTCAGCAATGAAGACCACACCGCAGTGAGCCTCGAAGGCCAGGAACGCTCAGTGAGGATCTGCTCTGCATACATGTGGAGGCCGATGCCCCACAATTAGGCCGATGTCTTTGGCCGAACAGTCTGCGATTAGAGCCCGGAGAGGCGCGTGTGGAGGGGGGGTCTGGTTGATCATGCCCCGGTTGATCGGGGCATGATCAACCAGACCCCCCTCAACACGCGCCTTATCGCAGACTGTTCGGCCAAAGACATCGTCTTAATTGTGGGGTGCGACGCCAATTTTACATCACTGTCAGTGGGGAAGCACTGACACAAACGAAAGGGGTGAGTACCTTTTCAGTTACTTACTGACCACTCAGATGGTCTTATTAAACCGGGGTAGTGATCCCACCTTTATTATTAAAACCGCAAGGAGGTCCTGGACCTAACGCTTGCCTCTCATGAGATACAGAGTAACATTGTATCATGGAGGGTCCTGGAAGATCGCTCCTTCTCGGACCACAGGTACGTGGAAACTGTTTTCTCCTTCTCAGTACCGAAGCCAGTTCGGTTCCGGAACATCAGGCAGACAAACTGGACTCGGTACTCTGATTACCTCTGTCGTGTTCTCAAATGCCCTCCTGATCCTGCTAAGCCAGGAGAACATTTCCTGGGCAATCAGAAGTTTTAAGCCTTACAAGTCCGCGGACCCAGAAGGCATTTTCCCTAGTTAACTGATTCACGCGGGACTTAAAGCCATTAACTGGCTCAAAATAATTTACGAGGGAATCTTCATCCACGGGTGCATTCCTGATACCTGGCTTCAGACCAAAGACTTCAGACTTCGCACACTGCCCAAAAAGATTTCAGGCCCATTAGTCATTCGTCTTTTCTTCTAAAGGCGATGGAACGGCTCCTGGGGCTGCATCTCACAGCGTGTATTCCGTCCAGTCTGATCTCAGACTCCCAGCATGCCTATCGGAAGGGAAGATCCACCGAAACGGCCCTACACTCGATCATCGAAGCGTCCCTTAACTTTAAGGAGTACTTTTAACAACATCCTTCCGACCGCCATCACGGGCGCACAGACGAATCTGGGGGTTGACTCCAGGACGGTGAGCCTGATCGATCAGATGCTACAGTCCAGGACGGTTGAGGCATCACTGGGGACGTCAACATGCACCAGATTCGTCTGCAGAGGCACACCGCAGGGCGGAGTCCTCTCGCCCCTCCTATGTAACGTTTCAGTGAACACACTGCTGAGGGAGATAGAGGGGGGTGGCTGCCGCGTGGTGGCGTACGCGGACGATGTTGCTATAGCACTCTCCGAAAAATTTCCGCAGACGTTGTGTGAGTGCATGACAAGTACTCTCACGAAAATGTCGAAATGGGCAGACAAATGCGGGTTAGGCGTCAACCCGTCTAAAACTGGTGCTTTTCACTAGGAAGTACAAAGTTCTGGTACTGATTCCCCCTAGACTATGTGGGGAAGCGCTAGTTTTCAGCAGCAGCGCCAAGTATCTTGGCCTAATCCTCGACAGAAGGCTCGACTGGAAATTGAGCACAGAGTACAGAGTAAAGAAAGCCACAGTGGCCCTCTATACTTGCAGGAAAGCCATCGGACTAAAATGGGGAATGACCCCCTACATAGTCCGGTGGCTCTACACCACCGTCATACGACCGATAATGCTCTATTGAGTGGTGGTATGGTGGCCAGCCTTAGACAGAAGGACATGCCTCAATAAACTCAGCAGAGTTCACCGCATGGCAGAGCTATGCAAAACTGGCGGGCTACGCACTACTCCAGGGGAAGCCCTGGATACTGTGCTGGACCTCCTCCCTGTAGACCTCATGGGAAAGAAGGTGGCAACACTTTCCGCACTCAGAATGAGAGAAGCCAGACTGTGGAAAGCGTCCGCTGTTGGGCACTCGGGAATCCTGAAGAGACTCCCGCAACTACTATTCCTAGTGATCACCTCTCGACGCCCTTCCAGGTATCAATCCCACCTAGGGAGGACTGGGAGATGGGCGAACCAGGACCTGCAAATGCGGTTCACTTCTACACTGATGGCTCAAAGCTAGACGGCCGCGTGGGAGGCGGAGTCTACTGCAGCGAGCTGAACATCAGTCATTGCTTCAGGCTCCCGGACCACTGTAGTGTGTTCCAAGCGGATATTGAAGCCATCAAGGAGGCCATTTCTATCGTCTCCAAACTACGTCTAGACACGCACTTAGTGTGCGTTTTCTCGGACAGCCAAGCAGCTATTAAAGCTTTAGGCTCAATATCGTCGAACTCAGCGACCGTAAATGACTGCCGCAGGTCTCTGCACAAGATCGCAGAGCAGTTAGACCTCCTCCTTATCATCGAGGGGAACGACTACGAAAACCTACTACGAAACCTCTCCTATCGGAGAGGAAGCACGTAGCGATGCATCTGGCTACGTGCAGGCTCCTCACGCAAGAATTGTTCGAGCAAAATGCCAATAGGAGATGGCAACAAACCGTCTTCTGTAAAGTCTCAAGATTGATATGGCCATATCGATCGAAGATGCGCTCAGCCGAGCTGTATAGACTCAGCAGAGCACAGTGCTCTGCAGTTACTCGAGCCATTACGGGACACTGGCAGATCGGCACTCATGCCTCCAGACTGTCAATCCGTCATAACGACTTCTGCAGGAGTTGTCGCGACGAGGAGGAGGAGGAATCGGTCCCCCACTTCTTCTGCCACTGCCCATATTCTGTCCGTATTCTCGGGGCCGCTTTCCTCACGGACATTTCGGAACTGTCCGAAATCAAACCAGGGACCTTGTCCAAATACATCCAAGCCACCGAATGGGACTGCCTTTAATCCTGCAGTAATCTGCTCTCATGGTTCAGGCAACGAGAAGGGTCACATGCCCATGCGGCAACACAACGGACCTTTTATAGGTCTAAATGAGCACGGGGGCGGGAGGCTCACATCCCCCCCTCCCGGCTACCGCCGTAAACCTAACCTAACCTTCTGTGATATGTCACTGTTACAAGTCAATTTCAAAACTTTGCCCCGCCCACTTCCGCCTCCCCAAAGGGCGAAAATCTGTGGCATCCACTATTTCAAAGATACAAGAAAACGCAGAATCCTAGAGGATGACTATATGTTCTAGAGTGTAAAATCTGAACCAGATCGTATAATTATTATAGCCAGAATCAAGAAAACAATTTCATTCTCTCTCGCTCCGTCTCTCTCTAACACATAGGTTTCATGGTCGGCTTTGCTTATTGCAAAAAATGAGTTCCTAGATCTCAGAGACTATAAAAGATAGAGCAACCAAATTTTTTATCCACACTTCTGTGATATTGGACCTTGACGAGTTAGTTTCCACACCCCTTTCCGCCCTCGCAAAGGACGAAAATCTGGGGCATCGAGAAAACTAAAGACGCACAATTGTAGAGAATGACCGTATCTATGAGATTGCTGTATCTGGATCAGATCGGAACATTTTTTCGCAGCGCCCGACGACATGATCAGACACGTTTTCTGTCCTTCCCGCATACATTGTCGCTCAATGTAGCCATACTGACTATGTATCGGGTATAAATGTAGAGTTGCGGTCGCCGCAGCAACTCACAACTTTCCCCCCCGTTTGTATTCGATATGTTAATACTTGTTTAAGCGGTTGTCAATTACAGATTGATTCGTTTTGGAGGATAGAAACAAAGTAGAAACAAAACAAGTAGACACTGAGAAGTGAGGTTAAAAAGAGCATGTGCCCAGCTGGAAAACCCATGATTTCGATCATCATCAACGTGTCAACGTCAACGGATGCGACATGTACTTTGGTATGGTACTAGTTTGCGCTGTAATGTTCTTCGACACGGATGTTCAAACTATAAATTTATTTTCGATTGATTTGGAAGGCGAGGAAGCAGAAGACTTATTCCAAGCTTTAGATAAGGGACTTCAGAAATTTGTTTTCAGTATGGAGAACGTTATTGGATATTCAGCTGACACCAAAAATGTGATGTTTGCTCAGCATAACAGCATAGTGTCCAAGTCCAGTTTCTAAGTTTTTTAACTTTCTCAAAAATCATGTTAAAGAATTTTCTACGAAGTGTATTTTTTGAAACAAATACTAGAAATAGATTTAAGAATATACATTTTTCAAACCTTTTGTATATTATTATGCACATATATGTACTTATTATGTTGGAATACGCCTATTCCCACATTCAAATAATAACATTAAATAATATTATCGATATGTTAGGTATTATTATTATGAGTTAGTCTGGTCACACTTGAAGTGTTGATGCTCTCTCTTCTTTTGTGATCTCAAGTGTGTGGACCGGTGTTGCAGCAAAAAGTAATCAAGAAATACCTAAATAATCTTTAAAGAAAAACATAACTTGGGACTGTCTTCCGTTTACTAATTGTCATAGCTAGTCTACCAATATATTATCTAGCAATCTATCTACGTATCTACGTATCTACGAGATTACGTGATATAAATGTAAAGAAAATGGTCCGTTCGACCGGAAAAAGCTGCCCAGCCTCATCATGAACAAGGCCTTGCCCTCGCCCAACGACGACGTTACTTGCGCGATGTTTTCAGCGGACCATTGCACCGTTGCATTTGGCACTAGCTCCGGCAGGATCCACGTCGTGGCCGTGACCAAGGACTGGCAAGACGTGAACAGCCTGCGAAGGGAGACGTTGATTTCCGCCCACCAGAAGCCGGTCCTGGCCTGCGCCTTTTCTCCTGGAGACAGCTACCGCTTTGCAAGACTGTCTATGCGCCTCTTCCGCGGCCACAGGGCCCCCATCAAAGCCCTGGCGTACTCCGTGTGCGGGCGCTTCCTGGTCTCTGGTGGCCTAGATGACCTGATCATTGTTTGGGACGCAACCAACGAGCGAATGGTACACTGCATGACCCAGCACAACGCAATGATTGAATCGATAGGTTTCTCCCACTGCAACAATCTGATGGTTGTTTGGGGCAAGGACTGCCACCTGAGTACTTTTCACTTTCAGCTTCTCGTCAAGTGCCCCGAGATGGAGTTATCATCCACAAAAGCCATCATTGATCAGTTGCTAATCAGCACGGTTCAGACCTCGCGAAATGGAATTTTCCTTAAAAGTGGGTTCGCCGATCGCAATCGCCTGATTGCCATTGCAAGATAAATTCTTAAAAAATAAAACAGTTTAACGCAAAAATCAAAATACTTTAAATGCAGCGAAATGATGTAAAGGGTACGAATACACGAAATCAGTTAAATTACGTTCTTAAATTAATAATATTCTTTTGGTTTATTCTATTACACATTCAGAGCCGCCGCTTGGAACGAGGCGCTGGATCGAGCCATCGATTGGAAAGCACCGTCGACTCTATTAATGTACATACATCCATAATTATTCAACTTAATTTTCTTTTCATTTATATCATATAAACGTAAATTTATACCGCACAATTTAAAAAACTCATAGGATCCCACTCATCCTTTGAGCTATGAGTTTCCATTGGTCAAACCAAAGTATTCTATGATTTGATGTGAACATTTATTTTGATTGTTTGAAAATTTGTTAATATTTCCCGCACTTTCGGAGTGGCCCCAAAGGGGTATTTAAAATATGACAGACAAGCGCTAAAAATGTAATTGCACAAAAATTTATTTATCGGCATAAAAACGAACAGATAAAACCGAACCAAATTAATTAAATAAAATTTCCCTTTCGTTGCTTTCGTTTTTTGCTTTTAGGAAAATTTTCAATGGCTTTTATTTATTATTTTCTATTGAGGACACACATTTGGATGAACATGTGCATAATTGCAAAAGCAAATAAAACTTTAAATAAAATTAAATAATAAATTTATTATATAATAATCTGTGTGCTATAAATATTAAAAAAATATTTAGCTATAAATTAGTGGACTGTATTATTTTAACATACATATGTACATATGTAGGTTTTCTTTAATCTACATATCTACTGATTATATTGTCGTATTACAAAGAGCGGCGGTATAGCGATATGCGTGCGGTTGGCTGCGGCTAGAAAACTCCACGAAAAGAAGTCGAGCAAAGAGGAATTGAAAGATCATGCGATGCGACGGTCCAATGGCAAACGGTCCACATCGATGTATGCGTGTGCAGCTGAGGGTTTGGGTTGTGTGAGAACGTTACAGTTAGGTTTTGAGCACAAGCAATAGCAACACAATTCTGCGCGTAAAAATAGGTGCTCAAGTGGGAAAATACAATAATGAGCACATGAATAGGGAAAGTTATAATTTAAATGAATATTGAACTAAAGTTAAGCGGCCAATTTCTCAACAATATTATTTAAAAATATAATATTGAATTTTTAATATTACTTTCGGCTCGCAAATATTTTGCGACATTTTATGGAGCGACGAAACAAAAATAAATTTAGGTCGGGAATGATTGTGAGAGCAATGTACGATGCCCTAAAGGAAAGGAATTTGTTCCAAGTTTTACCGAAGAAACTGTCAAACATGATGGTGGCAATATATGTATGTACATATGTATGTAATTATATGGGACTACTCCTCCGGTACGGCGTAGGTCCACATGCCAGACAACGAACAGAACGAACGCTGAGGAATGCAAATTCTTATTGGAGCGAGATAACGACCCAACGAAAACACGTGGGGAGGTTTAATAAAGAAATTGACTAAGTTTTTATTTTTAGAAGGCAAAAATTATGGGTTGCTTTCGCCTTCTCTATCGCTCTCTCAATCTGTCATCCAACAATCGTCGGCATTAATAAATCGATAAAGATTTAATTGAAAACTGACTAGATATTTGACTGCATGAATAGTGGTTCATTATATGCGGATAATGTGTACAGATCTGCGATACAGCTTAACAATGTACCCCACAAATTCATTAAATTTTTTTTAAGCTATATTAAAGACGTAAATTTTTTGGATTCGAAGAAACGTGTTTATTTTCTTGACGGCATACAGATTACATTAAAATCCCTTCTTTTACTTGCTGATGAGCTTTTAACGAATTCAGATAAGTTTTTTATTATGACAAAAACGCTCAACCAGGACAAACTGGATAACACATTTGCAGTAGTTAGGCAAAAGGGTGGTAATAATACCAATCCCTCTGTAGAGTAACTACAAAATAAAAACTAAAAATGAACTAAAAATAGTTCGTTCGTCCGACTTTGGGAATTATGAAGCTGATTTTGAAGAAGGAATCGCTGTCCAAGCGTGCATTGAGGGTGTTTTTCACGAGTCAAATAATTTGAAAGTTGAGCATCCTAATGATCATGATCTTTCAAAGCTCGATTTTGATGGTAGTGGTCCAAATATCCAGGAGGTCGTGGTGCCATTGCAAGGGATGCTGCGATGGAAAAATGCGATCCGCGGAAAGAAGAAACACGCGAAATGCAGCGCCACATTGAACGCATAATCTCTGGGGCAAAAAGTGTACTTGATCTCCAGCAGCAGGAGTACAATATTGTTGCCTTTAACTATTTCGCCAACACTGGGAGTGTGTACGTCCCCGCTGAGTATACCACCTGCCGTTACTCTCTCAAGGAAGGCATCAGTGCGGAGTACAGTTGATCCCTAATTGATCCGGGGCAACTCATCTTTGGGCAAAGCCACCAGGCCAGGCAACATTCGCTGGATACCCATAAGTTACCCTTGCCCCCGAATGCCTTGGGCACGAAAATGGGGAAACTGTATAAAAAATTCATTGATGGAATTCCAGCGGTCTGTGAAGGAGAACCGATCATTGTGTACACCACCACCGATCAAATACCGATGGTATTGCCTATTTGGAGTGCAATCAACGTGATTGCATTATTCTGCATTCCGTTATTTGTATATTTGTGTGGTTAGTTATCCTTATACATAAATACATATATTTGCGAATACTTGTGTTCAACAGGTTCCAATCACAGACGAGTCGCACCTAGGTTCACGAAAAACATGGTCGGCTCTAGATGAGATTTTAACAAAACGGGATATGCCAACAACCTGCTGGGGGTGGTGACTGACCATTGCCAGGCCAATTTAGAAGTGATTAGTCCATGTGCAACTAAATTCCCCTTTTTCCCCATTTTATGGGATAAAAACGATATGGTAAATGAAATGGCGAAGCATCTTATAACGGAGCCTTTATAGCCCTTAATTTCGTAAAACTTGCAAAGTGCATCAATAAAAGTACCGTTAAAACGAGGGGGAACGTTGTGAGTTGCTGCGGAGACCGTCAGTATGGCTCTCCTCCGGCAAACGCCGCTCAAAATTTTTCTCAAATTTTGCCAACCTTCGGGTCTGCCAGCATCATCGGCACACTTCCTGTGCCACACTCGGAGTACCAGTCTTCACTATCAAACTATAGCCTCGACGCATGATTCGTGGGGTCCGAAAAGTCCATCCTCACCATGATACAATTATACAAGGTGGTCTCGATAAGGGACAACACGAACGAGCTTCGGCTCCCGACGAGACCACCTTGTATAATTACATCATGATCCTTACCAGTTTTCTGGGGGCATCTGCTTAGAAATCCTGTTGTTCTTGCGTTGCCCAGGCTCAGCAAAGCCAAGTACCTCCAAAGGCAAGACACGTGGAATGTCGGGAATCTGTCCGATGCCCTCACGCAATAAAACGATTTCCTCCTTGAGGATGAAAGAAAACGCTCCCACATACGACGAAAATCTGTTGCATCCACAATATTGCTGATTCGAGAAAACTTAAAACTCAGAATCATACATACTGACCATATCCATCAGATTGCTGAATCTGGATCAGATCAGATCATTTTTAAAGCCAAAAGGAACAAATCAATTTGCATTGGCTACGCAGCGCCCGACGTCACGCTCAGACTGATTTGCTGTCTCTTTCGCACGCACTATTTGTCGTGTCGTTTAATATTAGCGGCGTCTGCCGGAGGGGAGCCATACTGACTTAGTATCGGGTATAACTGTAGAGTTGCGGTCTCCGCAGCAACTCACAACGTTCCCCCTCGTTTTTTCATTATTTTCTTTTATTAAATAAAAACAAATTACGGAATTTAATGGGGACATCAATGTCGTGCAGTTTGAAAAATGTAATGGACGTGGTTATGACTTAGTCGACTGATAACCTTTTGAATATTGATCTTATTTATTTATATTGGTTATTTAATATTGGTGGTTATATTACAAAGTATTTTACATGTGTGTATATGAATAGCGGGGGTGTCGATGATGCGGCGGTACAAACTACATTGTATTTCATTGTTGGTTGTTGGAAACCATTGTTGGTTTCATCTAGATTTTTCTACTAACTTCCACTCCACAAAAGAAGTCGAGCCAAAAGGGAATTGAAAGATGATGCGTTGCGACGGTCTAATGCAAAACGGTACACATAGATGTATGCGTGTGCAGTTGCGGGCTTTAGCTATACGTGTGAGTACATTACAGCTATGTTTTGGACACAAGCAATAACAACAAAGCTATGCGCGTAAAAGTAGTTGCTTAAGCGGTGCAATACAATCATGTGCATATGAATAGGGCAGTTGTAATATACACGAACATTGAACTAAAACTACGCGGCAAATTTCTCAACATACCAGACCCCCTGAACGATTGTTCAGAGCAAGGGAACAAGGCACAAGGTTAACCCGGACGGCCCTCAGCGGGGCCACGCATAGGCCAATCTGGCCCGTAGTTATCCGGATAGGGGGGGGGGGGGGGGGGGGGGGGGGGTGTATAAACCGTCGCGGAAGTGTTTATGTGGTTTTAAAGTCCCCGAGAATCGAGGTGTTTTTAGCATAGGCCAACAGTTCTTGTGGCGTCCTTTTGGAGGCATCTCCCAGTGATGCCAGCACTGGGGCGCCCAGGTATCTCCTCCTTTCCCTTGAGAGCGCCGGACAGTTGCAGATGAGATGTTCCAGGGTTTCAATAGCCCCAGGTTCCTCACATTTCCTACAACTGTCTCTGTTGGTGATGCCTAGCTTAGCTGCATGTGCAGCAGCCAGACAGTGACCTGTAAGTATTCCCACTAGCAATCTACAGTCCTTTCGTGGTAGGTGCAGTAGGTAGTGGCTAAGTTTCTCGTTGCGTTCCTTGCATATTATCTTCGAGGTTTTGCAGGTGGTGGTACTGTTCCACCTGCTATTAGTCTGTGTTCTAGCCTGCTTCTCTAGATCGCATTGCAGCGTTCTAAGGGAGACAGGCATGTTCTCGGTTCTCCTATTCTCCAGACCGACGGCTTCCTTAGCTAGTACGTCCGAAGCTTCGCTTCCTTCGATGCCCTGGTGGCTGGGAACCCAATAGATCCGCACTGTCTTTGTCGTGCTTAGGATGTCTAATGCCTCCCTGCTCGCCAAGACACTTCTGGAGCTGACCGCGGACGACTGCATGGATCTTATCGCCGCTTGGCTGTCGACGAATATGTTGACCGCATTGTGTGCTCGTTCTGTGAGGAGAGCGACCTCCGCTGCTTTTCCGATGGCAAAAACTTCTGCCTGGAATATGCTGCATTGGTCCGGTAGCTTATACGACAGTCTTATCTCAGGGTCTGTACAGTATAGGCCCGCTCCTACTCTTCCGTCCATCTTGGAGCCGTCTGTGTATATATTGAGGTGCTCAGTTTGGTCCCTTCCAATTTTCCAGTCTTCAGGTCCCAAAGATGTGGTTGTCTTGACGTCAAGGCAAGTTTGGGCGGTCATGTAATCAGTTGATCTGGTCATGTCCCTGCCAATTGAACTGTGCCCGTATCCTTGTATCGATAGATTTCCTGATGCTATAAGGCGTTGTGCTGCCTTTACCGCAATCAGGCGAGCGTGAATGTCCAGGGGGTCGGCACCTCAGCGCCCCTGTAATACAGAGCAGTGCCTGTCGCTGAGTCTTTTCCATAAGCTTATAGTATGTCTTCTTTTCAGTAGCCTGCCACCAAACTAAGGCCCCATACAGCAGAGTTGGTCGCACCACCGAGATGTAGATCCAGTGCATTAGAGCAGGTGACAGGCCCCATGTGCTGCTGAGCATCTTCTTGGATGCATAAAGCGCAAAGGTAGCCTTCTTCACCCTTTCCACTTCATTGGGCCTCCATGCCAGCTTGCTGTCCAGTACTGTGCCTAGGTATTTCACCTGTGATTTTCGAGTCAGCCTAGTTTGGTCAATTTTCGGGGGGGTCCATATCGGTACCTTGTACCTCTTGGTAAAGAGGATGAGGTCCGTCTTGTCCGCGTTGATACTGAGTCCTACCTCTTCCGACCACTCACGTATCTCCCTGAGTGTACGTTCCATTATGGAGCTGAGGGTCGATGGAATTACACCCGTAATAAGTATGCTTATGTCGTCTGCATAAGCTGTTATTTTTGGGGCCTTCCTTTCAAATCTCTTAATGAGGTCGTCGACCACCAAATTCCGCAGTAGTGGCGACAGGACTCCACCTTGAGGTGTGCCTCTGTGTGCCCCCTTTACCATGGAAGCAGTGCCCCACTCCGATTGCACCCGTCTAAAACTTAGGAGGTTTTTGATCCAGACGTTGATTGCAGGGTGTATGTTATTCGCTTCTAGGCGACTTGTTTGTAAATCTGATTTGTAAATCCAATAGCTTTTCTAGTGTTTTTAGTATAAAGGAGGTAAGGCTTATCGGTCTGAATCTGGGTTAAAATTGTTGAATATTCCTCAAAAGTCAACGCACTGCTACCAATTACTCGGTGACGGTGGAGTTTGATGGATCGTACGCCGGTCTCCCAAATACCTGCAAAATGCGGGGCAGACGGCGGAATGAAGTGCCAGTTGATTTCCTGACTCGTCAGAAAATTAGAGATCTCCTTGTCCTGACTGTAAGATATCTGCGAATTCATGCAGCTCCGTTGCTTGAAGTGGCGAGGATAGGCGAGGATTCCAGTAAATTAACTTCAGCTACAAACTGTTCCCAAAGTGCGCATAGCTGCATTCGACCGAGCTCAGCCAACTATCTTGAAACAGAACCTTTAGAAATACAGTTGTGGGGGCAAGCAACCCCAGGGGATCGTAGATCTTTGCAAGCTCAGACATACCGGGTCCCAGCGTATTCCAAGAGCCTTGACATATTGAGTTGGGCTATCTCCCTCTAAAACTTGAGGCGTATTTTTTGAGGTCCAAAATGAGTCGACGGTATACTTACGGTATATCTGTATATTTAAGATGGTAACACTTTCCACACATTTTCGAGAAGCCATTAAGTTAGGGAACTCCCGCCATTAACAAAAGCTATACAAAATAATGAGCAAAGATTTTAAACAAAAGTACAGACAGGATTGGGAGTCTCAACCCGATACAAAAACATGGCTCTGCAGAAGTAAAAATGCAGTCGATGCTCATTGCAAGGCTTGCAATGTTGATATTTTGAGTCCAATAGCATCAATTAGATAGCACGCTGCCACACACAAACATAAGGACAAAATTAAATTCTTTTGAGGCCAATTTAAGGTATATTAAAACATATTTTTATACCCGATACTTAAAATGAGTATTGGGGTATATTAGATTTGTGGTGAAAATGGATGTGTGTAACGTCAAGAAGGAATCGTTTCCGACCTCATAAAGTGTATATATTCTTGATCAGCATCAATAGCCGAGTCGATTGAGCCATGTCTGTCTGTCCGTCTGTCCGTCCCCTTCAGCGCCTAATGCTCAAAGACTATAAGAGCTAGAGCAACGACGTTTGATTGACTTCTGTGACAAGTAGACACTGCTACAAGTATAATCGTATAATTTTTATAGCTAGAACCAAGAAAACAATTTATTCTTTCTCGCTCTGTCTCTCTCTAACACACAGGTTTCATGGTCGGTTTTGCCAATTGCAAAATATTAGTTCAAGGATCTCAGAACCTATAAGAGCCAGAGCAACCAAATTTGGCATCCACACTTCTGTGGTATCGGACATTGACCTTTTCGCGACATATTTTCGCCACACCCCCTTCCGCCCCGCAAAGGACGAAAATCTGGGGCATCCATAAATCTCAGAGACTATTAAGGCTAGAGCAACCAAATTTGGTATCCGCACTCCTGTTAGATCTCACTATAAAACGTTTATCTCAAAATTTCATCGCCCCACAAAAAAGGAAAAACTGTTGCATGCACAATATTGCAGATTCGAGAAAACTTAAAACTCAGAATCATAGATAATGACCATATACATCAGATTGCTGAATCTGGATCAGATCAGATGATTTTTAAAGCCAAAAGAAACAAATCAATTTGCAGGGGCTACACAGCGCCCGACGTCACGCTCAGACTGATTTTCTGTCTCTCTCGCACGCACTCTTTGTCGTGTCGTTTAATATTAGCGGCGTCTGCCGGAGGAGAGCCATACTGACTTAGTATCGGGTATAACTGTAGAGTTGCGGTGTACGCAATAACTCACAACGTTCCCCCTCGTTTTATTTTGTGTAGTAAAAAGATTAACTTAGATTAGTGAATTAAGTTTAATTTGCTTTTGTCCCTTCGACATTCCGTCCTGGGAGTATTGGAAGAATTCTTGAGTTACCCGGTCAAAATCGCCGGTCAGATTTTCAAAGAAAATCTTTCCTTAAATCCCGCTGTAAAACAAATAATCATGTTTATTATCGTTGAGAGATTATCCGCGTAGTTGTAAATCAATGTTCGTGTATATTACAAGTGCCCTATTCATATGCACATGATTGTATTGCACCGCTTAAGTAACTACTTTTACGCGCATAGCATTGTTGTTATTGCTTGTGTCCAAAACATAGCTGTAATGTACTCATACGTATAGCTAAAGCCCGCAACTGCACACGAATACATCTATGTGTATCGTTTTGCCCCAGTGGACCAAAAACCGATAGTAAAACGGAACTATCATAAAATGTCCGGAAACGGACTCAGAAATGATAAAAATCCGGGAGCGATGAGTGAAGTCTCGCAAAATGATCGCAGACGGACTTAGAAAAGAGCATTTACCGGACAAAAACCGAGTGACGACAAAGTCTCGCAAAACTATCACAAACGGACTTAAAAACGGGCGCAATACGCAAGAAACGCCGGATCACGTAATAGAACATGAACGAACATGTCAAACTGCGGCCCGGCACAACGCCGCCGTTTTTTCGTTTTGTGTTATTTTGTGATTAAAAACCGTAGCAGAAGGACGTAAACGGGGATATAAATCATAAAAATAGTGAAAATAGCATTAGACCGTCGCAACGCATCATCTTTCAATTCCCTTTTGGCTCGACTTCTTTTGTGGAGTGGAAGTTAGTAGAAATTTCTAGATGAAACCAACAATGGTTTCCAACAACCAACAATGAAATACAATGTAGTTTGTACCGCCGCATCATCATTTCGTTATTTGTTATTGTTATTTTAGTCTGTCCTGGCCCCCCACATCATCGACACCCCCGCTATTCATATACATACATACATGTAAAATACTTTGTAATATAACCACCAATATTAAATAACCAATATAAATAAATAAGCTCAATATTCAAAAGATTATCAGTCCACTAAGTCATACATTAAGTCCATTACATTTTTCAAACTGCACGACATTGATGGGCTCGTCCCCATTAAATTCCGTATTTTGTTTATATAATAAAAGAAAATAATGAAAAAATAATATTAACTAGCTGCCATAGAAGGATTTCAGTTCTAGCGGCCAGCAATACTAGAACACACACACGCAAAGTACGTGAGAATGCGTGTGCACCCATACATTCAAATATTCAAATAGCATCAGCAGCAGATCTCTGAAAACGAAAGAAGCATACAAACACACATTTTTGTCGAAACTTATTGTGTGTGTACTCGTTGTTTGGCTCATGATGACGCATCAGTACCCGAACGCCAGAGCCGAAGTATTTTTTGACGCTAGTAAATAAGACGAATGCGCAGTCGCAGCGACGCAGCAGAATGGCTACTGCGACTCTGCAGCCTATAAAAGACGTGCGCTTAGTTCATTTTGCGACTTATTTCTCAAATTTTTCCAACCTTCGGGTCTGCATCATCGGCACACTTTCTGTGCCACACTCGGAACACCAGTCTTCAGTCTCATGGCCTCGAGGCCAAACTATAGCCTCGACGCATGATTCGTGGTGTCCGAAAAGTCCATCCTCACCAGTTTTCTGGGGCCATGCGCCTGGGACACCGTGTCGCACTTCATATTTGTCAGTTTTTTAAGCCACTCCCTCGCGTATTGGTACTCATCCGAGTTGCGGTGGAATGCCTCCTACGGTTTGCGGCTGCGGTAACGCCTATTCCTGCGATATACAACCATTTTTAAGGCTAAAAATCGATCTTTCAATTTTTTAAAGCCATTCTCTCTTTTTTTTTTGGTCAGCCATTAACTCATAATATTTGTTTCTATAATATTTCTCGTTTTGCTCTCTTTTTAAGCAATTTTCACAGAACTTGATATTAATCGACTCTTTATTTTCTAATGAAACTTTATCAGGCGCTTCTGTAACGCACTGTTGCTCTAGTTCGTTTGACATTATATTATGCACATCTGCCAGTTTAATTCTCTTAGCCTGCAAAAATGTTCCTATTGGTTCATTGTCTTGTTTATTTTCTGAAAATTCGTAATCATTACAAAGATCTGCATTGAATGCAGTTCATAAGGTATTTTCAGACAAGTTTAATGTTGGAACTGCATTCGCCTTTAATTTACGCACTCCTAAATGCCGGTCACAAATTCGTGCAGTTTTCTTCAGCAAATTGCTATCCAAACCACAAACCTCAACCCATTTATTAAACATTAATAAATTCGGTAGAAATTGAAATAATCTAACAGGGAAATCGGACGTACTTTTTCTATACCCACTGAGACAGGAAGATATAATGCATTTTCTACGGGTTTTCCGGTTATCTTTTTGATTAGCGAACGACATAGTATTTTATAATAATCCAACTATGTAGGTTAATAATAATATTTATAATAGTATATTAATTTTAATATAATGGCTAATATAATGCAGTTCACTGCGCACTGACTTTACACACACACAAATTATAAATGTATGCTGTGCCCTGCACAATATTTGTAGAAGACGTAATGTCTTAATCGAGGAGGATGTTCGATTTGACGACCCTCTATACACTGAAAATGAATTCGACGACACTGAAAATAATGGATCATCTATACGCGATGAAATAGCTCAGGCCATTCCTTATTAAAATGCAAAATTTTTCATTTTTTCTTCTTTATGTCATTCGATATTCTTTATAACTAATAAAGCTAAGTTTCACAAAAAAACTAATAGGAAACTAATTATTTCTCAAATTTGTCAAAAATTTGGCTAAATTTGTCTACAAGCGCCTTTTGGACCTCGAGCTTCTCCTTCTCTAACGATTCCATTCGTTCGAAATGTTCCGAAATTTTCTTGGAAATTGCCGACATTTCATCCAGCTGAGCAGCGCAGAGATATTTGAGGTCCATGGTCTGCACTGGTCTAGTTCGACGGCGCTTCGGCATGGGCTCCTCCTTCTCTGAGGGTTCGTCCTTCTCTGAGGGTTCCTCCTCAATGGGGTCTTCCATCACGCACTTAGCCCCAGTGTCGGCCTCCTTGGTCGTACGGGGGGGAAGTCCATACGCTAGCCCACCTACTCCTTCCACCATTTCGTAGAGGCCACATAGCTTGGCCACTTCCTCCTCCAATTCCCCAAGCGATTGCTGAGCGAAGGGCCCTCCACCTGTAGCTCGAGTTTCTGATTTGGTTTTCGACATCTTCTTGCGGATGTTTGTTTTCCAATCTGCCCAAACCTGAAATTGTAGAATTGAATATAGTAGTGTGCTACCTTTTGTTGTGCAACACATACCTTTTTCCAACCCAATGCGTCCTTGATTGGCGGCCCAACAGCATTGAGAGCGCCGCAAAGCTCTGCCCACTTAATGTTAATTCACGGATGTGGGTGTGTTAGTTTTTTCTGCAAACGAATTAAAGGTATATATGAAAGAGAAAAGTCGATCGATCCAGTTGAGCACTAGGCAATAACTATTTATTACAAATCTTAGTGCTTGAGCACTGGGAATAAGAGAGGGAATACAGTGGTGAATTTAGTACAATAATGGTGAGAGTAAATACAAAAAGTGAGCGTAGGCTCTCTATTTTTCGAGGGTCATTTGAGTACTTTGTTCCTTAAAGGAGCTTGACCGAACATCCCGGCCCCGTTGAAAGGACTGCTTTCAAACCACCGCAAGAATTGCCAACTTGTGTATTGGCCTGCAAAATATTCCATTTGCAGTGCGGAGGTGCACCACCCGTACAAGTCCACCCTTCCCAAGCACAGTAGACTGCACTCGGCCTAGTACGTGCCCTCGGTGAGGTTCGTTGAGGGTGCTGTCCACTTCGTGCGCGATCGCAATTCGTTGACGTAGTCAGCAGACCATTGTTTCCAAAACCGTTGCTTGACGGCCGTAATCGCATCGTAGCGGTGCATACTTGACAGTTTGATATTCTCGAGGTAGTGATCGTAATGATTCGCCAACCAAGAGATGACCACCCGTGAGACTGCTATAGTCATTTGGGTCTGACGAAAGCGCCGATAGCGGGCGCGTGTTGAGGATCGATTCTATCTCGAGGACGACAGTGCTCAACTCTTCAAAGGTGAACCTGGTGTTGGCCAGCGTACGATTTAACAGCCCCTTTGCACTCTTGACTACCGCTTCCCAAAGGCCTCCGAAATGAAGTGCCCTGGGGGAATAAAATGGAAATTAAAAAAGTCAGATGCGCAAAATTGATAGATTTCATCGTGGGTCTGCTTTAAGAACATAAACTTTTTTAGTTCCTGCAGTTGATTCGATGCCCCTACAAAGTTGGTGGCATTATCGCAGAAGATGTCTGCCGGCAGCTTGCGACGTTTCATCCTCCCATCCGTTTCAATGCATTTAAGAACGCCTTTGTTGACAAGTCAGAGACGAACACGGCCGGTCGGTCTGTAGCGAACGCAGTGTACACAGGAGCGAACAATTCTACGTGCCAAGTCTCTGGCGTTAACGATCCAATACTCCAAACGAATGAGAGCGACTAGGGCTTCAGGTCCAGCGTGATAGTTCCGAAGATGCAAATGGCGAATATAGTTCCATACAAATTTGGACTGACTAGGCAGCAGCAACGGATGTTTTTGACCGTCTGGTAGGTCTGAGTATTCCAATCGATGACATGTGCCCCGCCAAGAGCACTATCGTGCGACCTCGTCGGACACAATTGTGCGCCAAGAACTCCGAATCCATTTGTCGAATGCTTTCTCGCCCGACATCATTAACTCTGCGATCTGTACAGAATTATTTTTGAATATATTTTTAGCTCGTGAGTTTCACGCAAAACACTTACCACATTTTTGAAGAAACTTTCTTCCTGCAAGTTATGCTCGAAATGATCCAATTCTTCTATGGTTGTGGGCGGTTGGCAAGGCAGAACTACTTTGGGTTTGCGGATCTCACCACAAACCTTCGCCTTAATGGAGCCAATTTCTGAACGATGAGCCACTATTTCCGCTGTGTTTCGGTCCAGTTTATTAATCAGGATGTCCAATTTTTGGTCCAGTTTATTCATTTTTCCTATGATAGCTGTAATTAGAAATAATTTTTGAACATTTATTTGGGCAGATGAAGAAATTTTCTTACATGACTGCTGGGTGTCTGGAACATACTCATTTAGTTGTGCAATATTTCCAGAATCCATGTTAAATAAGTTGGTATAATGGTTCATCCTTTCTGGAATTAGTGAATTAATGGAAAATAAATGTGCACATCAGTATCTAATATGTGAATGATTTTTCCGGAAATTGTTTCTATTGGATGCTGCACTACATTTAAGTCGTAATTAATATTCTTTGAAGAAAATATGCCGACAAGGGTAGAGTCTATTGGGAAAATAAAAAAAAGATTCAAGATCAACAACTAATCGGCTATGCAACGTACTATTTTGAATGTCACAAATTTTATTTTGTATGAAGTGCTATCTTTAATAAAGTAAAAACTATTTGATTCTTTCCAATCGAAAAATAAATCGTTGTAGGAAATTTTATTTGTGACATTTTTAAAATCTAATGTTTTCGTTTTAGGTACAACTTTCAAAATACTTCGCTCTACTATACGATTATACAATTGCTCTATTACAAAATCGGAATTTTTTACCATATTTTTCAACAATCCTAGAAAATTTTCAAATGGAAAAGAGCTTATTGTCTCTAAAGAGCCGAAGGCTAGGGACTGTGTGCTTAAATGTGTTAGGCAATGAAAATTAAATGTAAGCATGGAAAATATATATAATGAGGGAATTTGTTTTACAAAATCATTGAGTAAACTGGAAGCAAGTGAATTTTTGGTGATACAATATTCTTTATGAAGAAGAAGTCGTATTCCTAGGCTGAGCAATAAAAAGTGATGATAGCGGGCTGTGTCTAAAGAGTTTTTCAAAACAATGGGTCCAGTATACAACAAAAATGTTCGGAATTCTGTGGCCTTAAATCTTTCAAGATCATCAAGGGATCTTGGCTTTCTATTAAATTCTCTAGGTATAAACTTTCGAAACGATATCAATTTGGAACTTATTAAGTTGATGGTATGCCGATCCAAAGAAAATTGGTGTCCTTTAACCCTTACTAATGCCACTAGTAATGTTTTCATAATGCCAAGACAAACTACATGCATATAATCAAAGGGAAACTGATTGACCATATCAATTGGCAAGTTTTCTAAAACTAATTTCTCCTGTAAGTTGTGATGTTCTGGCCGTAAGCGATTTCTAAAAATATAATCTGTTCGAAGTAGGTTCTCTGGCATTTTAAAAGCTATTCGCCTTTGAAAACTTTCGCCTTTTGAGTGCATTTGCTGCATAAATGAAATCCAGAGTGATGTTTAACACCCAAAATATATGCATGAGCCGGTGCATCGCAAACAATGGATCTAATGCTAATATGAGGCTTTCTACGTTGAAAAATTATGCCAGCCTCAATCAATTCTAAAAACTCGTTCAAAAATTCTTCCAAGTAAATATTGGGATCTCTGAATGCTCCCAACCTTAAATTTTGTGCACTATACTAGAATAAGAAAAGTCGGTAAGTATTTTTCCTTTTTTTCACTATTTTGAAGTTTTCACTCCCGTTCACGTCCTTCCACTGCGGTTTTCAATCACAAAATAACACCAAAGACTATACAATACCAAGATGTTGCATGAGGAACAAATTCTTTTTCAATTTTCGTTTGACGCTTCATGGTACGGGCGCGCGGGGCTATTACTTCAATTCTCTTTTACGCTACCTTCGCCTCCGAAATGCTACTCGGCTTCGTCAATGCCTCGGTCAGCGTCGAGTCTGTGTGTCTCGAGAGAAAGAATACAAAAACAAAATATGAATCGTCTGCATGCCGAAACCGTAGGGCAGCGTGGTCGCTGATGTCTTTGGCGCGGCACAGTGGGGACTCAGCCGAAATAGTAAAAAAATTGTATGAGTGCTTTAGATAAATTTAATGTACGCATCTAATAGAGAATTTTCCAATCGAATTTTCCCACTGTGCCGCTCCAAAGACATTGGCGATCCGCGACCACCGCTTCGACGGTGCTGAGGCTCGAGAGTCCAGAATTGCCGAACAGACGAAACCGATGGGCAGCGGGGTCGCGGTAGAGACGAAGTACAGGCGAAAACGGAATTGAAACCCCGCGCGCTCCCTCGTGCCTTTTGGGTTCTAATGTTAGGATCCGCCATAGAACAGCTTTTTGGTCGCTCATGCAACATCTTGGTATTGGGCCGCAGTTTGTTCGTTCATGTTCTATTGCGTGATCCGTTAATTACACTTTTATATCCTTATTTTAAACAGGTTGATTATAAAATATATATAAAAAGCAGTGCGGAAAATTTTGGGATCATTACGGACAATAAGGCAAAATTTAAGTTTTATCAGGACAATGATCCCAAACATAAAGAGTCCAATGTGAGAACTTGGCTGCTTTATAACTGTGGAAAGGTTGTCGATACACCACCCCAGAGTCCCGATCTTAACCTCATTGAAAATTTGTGGGCCTACTTGAAGAAAAAAGTGGGAAAAAAGCAGCCCAAAAACCAAAATCAACTAAAAAAATCATACTGGAAGAATGGAAAAAGATTCCTCTTGAGTATGGCCTACCAAATTTGATCAATTCGATTAAAAAACGGCTCCAGCATATACTCAATGCTACCAAATACATACTAAATATTAAAAATGATCATGAAAAGTTTTGAATTTATAAAATGAAAATATTCTGTATAAACAGTATCTTGACAGTGTCAAAAATGAGAAATCATCGTTTTTGTTATTTTTTAAGTTACCTATTAATAGTTTTTTTTTTTATTTATTCAATGAATTGCTATGAATTAAAAAAAATTGATTAACATTAATCAAAGGCCATTATTTTCTTATCTAACGTCAAAAATTTAAATTTGTTTTCAGGGTGTAGAGTTTTTTGACATACTGTACGATTCCTTACAGTTGCGCGACCTTTAAGAGTACTACCATTTTTAAAGAAGCTTGGCACTTAACATAAAGATAACTGTAAGTTTGAATACCCTCATGCGATATACAAAAACACATTGACAACATTCTCATGTATGAGCTAGAGTCATGATTCAGTTGAACTGTCAAAAAAAGCCAGTGTGAGTGCGATTCCCAGCAAATGATTTAGATACACATCACAGCAAAAGCAGAAAGGAACTGTGCACTGTGAACACTATGCACACTGTGCACACTCTGAGCATTGTGAACACTGTGTTAAAACCATATTTAATGTGAAAATATGTTGCTAAGAAAAATAATTTTGTTTAATTGGTTTTAGATTACATTTTATATTTTTTTAAATTTATATTTAAAAACATAATTTTGTTAACCATGTCGTCGCTGCCTGATATGGAGCTTCGTTTTTCACAAATTAAGTTCCTGGCTAACGAGAACACTCTTTCGGAGGAAGCTGACGATTCTGGTGTTGCAAATATCTTGCAGCCTAATTTGTACAATGTTGGGAGCTGGAATTTGTTTTCGTTCCACCAGTGCAAAACATTGAATTCGTCTTTCATGAGTACTCTTATATTGGAGTACGCTACTATTTCTCTTGTCAAGACTTCTTCCTCTGACTGTCCTGGTTCGATAAAATCAGCTAGAAGCTCTTCGAATTTATTTGAACAAGTCGCCGACAGGTCTAAGTTCTCTTTGTCATCAGTGAGAAACGAACGCATCATTTCCTTACACTCTTCAATCGTGAGGGTTCTATCCACTTGTCTCAATTGATTTGTTGGAGGGAAAAAAAACAACGCGACTCTATGGTACTTCGTTATGTACTTTAAAAGTACTGAGTCGATATGCATGCTCAAGGACCAGCTCATTTTTTGTTCAATATCCTTATCTGAATTAGCGTCTTTTATGAACTTTTGAAGAGCATGAATGCGGGGAATAACCCAGTGCATGGTCGGATATTCGTCCGCCTCCAGGAATTTCGAAATTTCCTCGATTTTAGAGAGTACATTTGTGATTGCGGTAATGTCGCTATAGTTCAACCCATCTAAACGATTCATTTCGTTTTGTTCATTTAAAATTTGAACAACGTCATGCCAATTGTGCTCTATCGATTTCATTGTATAAAAAATTGTATTCCATCTCGTCTGACAGACACCCTTAAGACTCAACTCGAGTTTTAATCCACGGTCTGTTGCAATAATGGCGTCGTTTAAGTCTAGCCCAAAAGAATTCAAACATTGTTCAACTTTAGTACGAATTAATGTGCCTGGAAATAAATAAAAGCAAGAAAGAACAATTGTCTTCCTCATTTGCCTCACATTTCGTAAACAATTTAATACCCTCTGTAAGGGTATATACACGTACCTGTTGCAGATTCACCTTTAATGCAGATCATTTCCAACAAACGGTTTTTCATGCTTCCTTTAAATATATAGTGTAAAGTTACACATAAATAAGACTTCTGCGAAAAGGTGTCTGTCCATGCGTGTATGCCATTAGTGTAGCCATTATTCTTTCATTAAGGCTATTTCTTCTGTGACAGCTCGAAGTTCCTTATTGTATAAGTCTGTGACATTACGCGATACAGTTGTTGGATGAGGTAGCAGGTTGCTAACGTTTATGTTTGGTCCAAAACGACTTCCAATATTAAGGCCCACGGTTATAACGTCCTTAAGTCCTGAATCGCTGATAATATTAAATGGTCGACAATTTTGAACGACCCACTTCGTCACGACCTTTGTTACCGATAATTTCGTTTCGGCATCTACGACAGGTTCATAAACGTTACCGTTTTCTTCAGATTTGGTAACCTTATAGCACTTATGCCGGACCAAATTGGACGTGGCACCAGTAAATTTGAAAATCGTAAAACGATTTCGACATGCCACGATGTTTGGAATACCATTGCTGTCCTCTCCAACGACAGGACCAAAAACTTTCCACACCTTGCTTTTGTCACGTTTTTGGCTAATTTTATATTGGCCAGCCATTATTTTTGCTTTTATATCGCCTGGTAATTCGAAGCCAGATGGTGACAAGGACTGCGAATTAAATGTGCATATAATATTCGAATAGAAACACACACATACATTTTTCTACTAAACTTACATAATCAAAAAAACACAACAATCGAATTTTCCATTTTCAGTAATTAGCAAACAGTACAAGAACCGACAGAAAATTAAATGAAAATGTCCTTCTCGTTAGCTTTTCGACGTTTTCTTTTCTTTCGATTTGTTTGACTCACACATTCCACACTGCAGTGAGCAAAACAATGCACAACAAATTGAGCGAGAGAGACACCTCATACACTCTCTCTCTGTCACAACGTTTTTAGTAACAGTGTGAGTGCGAGTCATACGATTTGACAGGAGTCACTCGACAATATGCCTTGAGTCAATGAGTCAGCAAATGAAGTAAAGAAAATGAATTGAAAGATAGTGTGAAAAGGATACATGAATCATGTTTTGATACTGTGCACAGTGTGGCTCCTAACTGTTAATACGAATTAGTGTGTACTCGTGCAGGGCTCTAATATATATGCATATTTATTTTATTATATATATATATTTTCTTAGATCTTATATGTAAATATATTATTATTTTAATTATTAAATGTGTAATTATATTATTATATTTTTGTTTTATATTATTATAAATCAAACAAATAACAGCTATTATTTTATTTCCCGCGCCCTGCTAATTTTTCATTTATTTTATGGCAGTAGGTCAGATCAAAAGACCCAAAACAAGAACCGAACTTAAAATTCAGTTCTAGCGGCCAGCAATACTAAACACACACGCAAAGTACGTGAGAATGCGTGTGCACCCATACATTAAAATATGCTGGAGGCACAACAGAAAACAGAAATTAGCATCACCATCAGATATCTGAAAACGAAAGAAGCTCATGATGACGCGTCAGTACCCGAACGCCAGAGCCGAAGTCTCTGGGGTACTCAAGCTGGTAACCCTTCGTTTGACGCTTCGTAGTATGAACTGGCACATCTACATATATTCTGTGTCGTTAGTGGTTATATGTACATATTTACATATGTATGCATGCATGTATTTTGCGTGGACGCCAGTAAATATGGCGAATACCCGAAGCTCCGCTGCCGCAGTGCAGCCATTTTCTTTACTTGTGCGTTGACGTCAGAAGATAAGTCGATTGCGCAGTCGCAGCTGCGCAGCAGCATGTCCACTGAGACTATGCCGGATACAAAAGAGGTGTGTGCTTGATTTACTTTGTTTCTTTTTTTCAAATATTAATCAGTCTTATTAATTTACAGATCTCTTCTTTGGGTTTAAATTAGTGATATAAATTTTAATGAAATAATTATTTTTATAAAATTATTAAATTATTATTATTATTATGATTACATTATTATTACAAAAACGATTATTAAACGAATATTTTATGTTATTTTAGTGTTTTTTACTGGTGCTTTCATAGCGCTATTATTATGTATAACAACACAAGAAAAATATTTAACATACAAAAAATAGCTTATGCTTTCATAGCAGTCTTTTACATTTCATTGTAGATCAAAGATAACTAATATTTAAAAAAAGTTTTGTGAATGCTTTGCAAAAACAAAATGCGACTTAGTCTCAGTCGACTTAGTCGACTTAGCAGGAGTAAGTCTATTACGTTTTTGACTTAATATGTTAGCAGCCGCTGAGAACTCCCGGTCAGAGGGAAAGGGAGGTTGCCATTAACGGCAAAAATTGCATTGCAATTTTGTATACTGTATGGTTAGTGGCACAGTCCACTGCCAATTGCCGTTGTTTCTCGCATTCATATCGGCAGCCGCTTTAGAAACGTTTCAAGCGGGAAGAAGACCGCAAAGAGGAACGCAAGAAATAAACGCAAGCAGAACGAAAAGTAGACGAAGCGAGCACCGTTTCTGCTGCTTGTGCAAAAAAGAAATAATGAACCGTGGTTCCAAATGATTTTCTTTTAAACGACAGACATTTTGTTTTTTGTGATATATGTAATTGTTTAATGCGCTTCTTAAGCAGCGTATATTGCAATCGATTTATTAATGTCGACGTTTGTTGGATGACAGATTGAGAGAGCGATAGAGAAGGCGAAAGCAACCCATAATTTTTGCCTTCTAAAAATAAAAACTTAGTCAATTTCTTTATTAAACCAGCTGGCGAAAATCCTCTAGCTGAACCTTCCACGAGGGTGCCGGCTGGGCAATGGACACTGCATTACCCCGGACAAGGGTAATGCACTGTCGCTTGCTCTGTCCGGGGTAATGCAGTGTCTAGCTAAGGCTATGGTCCGGCGTCTTCCCGATTCAAAGTCGGGGGAACCGAACCAGGGCCATGGCTAGAGGTGCCTGGCGGTCAGGCCTAAAACGCTAGGGGGTGGTCCCCCCGAAAAATATTAACCAGTATGGACCCTCGGGCCAAATATGGAGGCGAAGAAGGATAAAGCACGGGTTGGGATGTCAACCCAAACGTCGGTGGAAAGCGTGACTGCTACCACCGGCGGGCACGGGGAGGAGCAGTCCTCTCTGCGTGTCGCCAGCGGTCACACCTCAGACTTGGCGGGAGCAGGCCAGGTCAGTTGTAAAGCTACTGCCACAACAACAACAACAAAAACAACTCACTCCGTGCCCTGCAAGTTGAGCCGCACAGATGCCGTAGTCGATACAGACACGGATCTGGAGAGCGTGCTCTCTCTAAGCAGGACGGACGAAGAGAGCCTTCTCCGCTCGCCGGAACCAGGCACCAGCTCCCTGCGTAGGGAAGGGCCGAAGCGTTCCAAGGAGGGGATGAAGGCCAAGGCGCAATACAAAGCGGCCCTCAACATAAAAAGCCGGCTGCAAGGCAAAGCAGACATCTCCCAGGAGGAGAAGGTCAAGCTAGCCTGGGCCGAGCAGAGAGTAGAGGAGGGTCGGCTACACTATGCCCAGATGCCACAGATGAGGGCGTCGAATGGCGAATATGCCAATAAGGTGGAGGAGATGATGGCCACCAAGAGGCAACGCTCGACTGAGAGTGCCATTAAGGACACTCCAGCGAGCAAGCGGCAACGCGGGCCCAGGAGTGCAGCCCCCCCACCGAAAGCGGCCAAGAAGCCGAAAGCGAAGGTCAGCGAGGTGACCAAACGACACCTGATCGTGGCACTCATTGACCGCAGCGAAGAAAACGGCAAGATGTCAGCGGCACAGTGGAAGCTGGTGCACGCGCGTCTTGTCGACGCACTCTTTGCACAGATGGAGGAAGACCCCGCGGCCCCAATGCCCACGTTCGATGGTGCTGGGTGGCTAAATGGGGTTAAGATCCTGAAGTGCAATGATGACCCAACCCTAAGGTGGCTGACGCGTACGGTCTGCCAACGGGAGGCGATGTGGGAGGGGGCCAAGCTGGAGGTTGTGGACCGGGAGCTTATCCCGTCCAAGCCTAAGGCGAAGGTACTCTTCCCCATCACGATCCAGGGGGACCGAGCGCTGAAGCTCCTTCAGCGGCAAAACGCGGACGTGCCAACGGCCGACTGGAGGATCCTACACATTGGTAGCCCACTACCCAACGAGGGGGGCCAGTGTGTGATCCTCCAAATAAACAAGGAAGCAGAGGATCTGCTATACCCCAAGTTCGGGAAGATGGCGTGGGGCATGGGTAGCGTCTACCTGCGCCTCAAAAAGCGCCACCCTGAGGACAAAGACGCGCATACCCTGCAGGCAGGCGAGGTGGAAAAGGACCTAGGTCTCGAGTCCATCGTGGAGGCCGCCCAGGGTCTTGCGCTTGAAGATGAAGAAGAGGAAGACGGTGACCTGACGCTGGTAGTCAACCCGTCAGGTGCAAGCGAGCCAGCCACCCATGCTGAGTGTGCTGCAGCTCAACTTGCATAAAAGCAAGGTAGCGTCGGCGGAGCTCCTCATCGCCATGGAGCAAGTGCTCGCCGACATAGCTCTAGTCCAGGAGCCCTGGATTGCGACAGGCAATTCAGTGGCCGGACTAAAGTCCTCAAATCATAACCTGTTCTACTCAACATCGGTAAGCAGGAGCAGAACCGTCGTACTCGTACGAAAGGGAATCCATGCTTACCTTATTTCTCATTACAGCACGGATGACCTGACGGTTGTGATGCTGGAAAGTGAGGAAAAGCGCCTTCTGGTGGCTTCCTGCTACATGGCTCACGACAGACCCGCACCACCCGACGAACTCAGGAGCCTGGTGACAGAAGCCGGCACCAAAAACTATCAACTCGTCATCGGAACGGACGCCAACGCCCACCATAATGTGTGGGGAAGCACCGACATCAATGACAGAGGTGAGTCACTCTTAGACTTTATACTAGCAACTAATCTATATATAGCAAACGTTGGGGAGGAGCACACCTTCGTAGGTCCGACCTCATCTAACGTGCTAGACCTAACACTTGCAATGGGAAACAGTACTACGGTATCTAGCTGGAGGGTCCTCGATAGACCATCCTTCTCAGACCATAAGTACATTCAGTTCAAGTGCGAATTCAAACACCTTTCGAAGACAACAGTCTATAGAAACCCCCGGAACACAAACTGGGCAAAGTTTAAAAAGACAGTTACTTCGAAGCTCGCGAATCCGGGCTCAGTGAAATCCGCGGAGGATATAGAGAAGTCCCTAAGGACCCTATCCAACGAGCTACTGAACGCCTACCATGCATCGTGCAAACCCTCGAGAACGAAGAGGAGGTCCAAGCCACTCTGGTGGAACCGAGATCTCTCTCTCCAAAGGAACAACCTCAAGGAATTCTTCAAGATCGCCAAACAAGCGAACGAGGAGATTGTCAATGAGGAATATAAAATCCTACTTAGGAGCTACAAGAAGGAAATACGTAAGGCACAAAGGAACTCGTGGAGAAACTTCTGCTCCAACATCGAGAAAGTGCCCGAAACCGCCATGCTTCGGAAGCTGCTTTCAAAGCAGCCCACAGTACAGAGCCAACTAAAACTAGACAACGGACAGTGGACAGAGGGCAGCAAAGAAGCCCTAACAGCACTAATGGAGGCGCACTTCCCTGGATGCACCGAGGTCACTGACGCCAAGGAGCATCAGGACCTAGCAACCGAGGAACAACACCCTCCAATAGGTCTGTTAACCACTAAGAGAATACACTGGGCCATAGACTCCTTCGCGGGCATAAAAGCACCAGGACTGGACGGGATATTCCCAGCCATGATGCAGTTGACCAAAGAGGTTATCACCCCATGGCTCCTCGCAATATACTCAGCATGCCTAAGTAAGGGCTATATCCCCATCCAATGGAGAACCTCGAGAGTTGTCTTCCTCCCTAAGGCAGGAAAGTGCAGCCACGTGAGTCCCAAGGACTACAGACCGATAAGCCTTACCTCCTTTATACTAAAAACACTAGAAAAGCTGTTGGATTTGCACATCAGGAATGAGGTAGAGGGACTGATGTCAACAAACCAACACGCCTACACTAAAGGGAAATCAGTGGAGACGGCACTACACTCGCTAGTAGCCACCATCGAGAGCGCCCTTCACAACAAAAAGTATGCTTTGGGAGCATTTGTGGACATCTCAGGAGCATTCAACAACGTGGCCACAACCGCAATAACAAGTCGCCTAGAAGCGAATAACATACACCCTGCAATCAACGTCTGGATCAAAAACCTCCTAAGTTGCAGACGGGTGCAATCGGAGTGGGGCACTGCTTCCATGGTAAAGGGGGCACACAGAGGCACACCTCAGGGTGGAGTCCTGTCGCCACTACTGTGGAATCTGGTGGTCGACGACCTCATCAAGAGATTTGAAAGGAAGGCCCCAAAGATAACGGCTTATGCAGATGACATAAGCATACTTATTACGGGTGTATGTCCATCGACCCTCAGCTCCTTAATGGAACGTACACTCAGGGAGATACGTGAGTGGGCGGAAGAGGTAGGACTCAGTATCAACGCGGACAAGACGGACCTCATCCTCTTTACCAAGAGGTACAAGGTACCGATATGGACCCCCCCGAAAATTGACCAAACTAGGCTGACCCCAAAATCACAGGTGAAATACCTAGGCACAGTACTGGACAGCAAGCTGGCATGGAGGCCCAATGTAGTGGAAAGGGTGAAGAAGGCTACCATTGCGCTTTATGCATCCAAGAAGATGCTCAGCAGCACATGGGGCCTGTCATCTGCTCTAATGCACTGGATCTACATCTCGGTGGTGCGACCAACTCTGCTGTATGGAGCCTTAGTGTGGTGGCAGGCTACTGAAAAGAAGACATACCATAAGCTTATGGAGAAGACTCAGCGACAGGCTCTGCTCTGTATTACAGGGGCGCTGAGGTCAACCCCAACAAAAGCACTCGAAACCATACTCGGAATCGACCCCCTGGACATTCAAGCTCGCCTGATTGCGGGAAAGGCAGCACAACGCCTCATAGCATCAGGAAATCTATCGCCACAAGGATACGGGCATAGTTCAATCGGCAGGGAAATGACCAGATCAACTGACTACATGACCCCCCAAACTTGCCTTGACGTCAAAACAACCACATCTCTGGGACCTGAAGACTGGAAGATTGGAGGGGACCAAACTGAGCACCTCAATATATACACAGACGGCTCCAAGATGGACGGAGGAGTAGGAGCGGGCCTATACTGCACAGACCCCGTGATAAGGCTGTCGTATAAGCTACCCGACCCATGCAGCATATTCCAGGCAGAAGTTTTTGCCATCGGGAAAGCAGCGGAGGTCGCTCTCCGCACAGAACGAACACACGATGCGGTCGACCTATTCGTCGACAGCCAAGCGGCGATAAGATCCATGCAGTCGTCCGTGGTCAGTTCCAGAAGTGTCTTGGCGAGCAGGGAGGCATTAGACATCCTAAGCACGACAAAGACAGTGCGGATCTATTGGGTTCCCAGCCACCAGGGCATCGAAGGAAACGAAGCGGCGGACGTACTAGCTAAGGAAGGCGTCGGGCTGGAGAATAGGAGAACCGAGAACGTGCCTGTCTCCCTCAGAACGCTGCAAGGCGATCTAGAGAAGCAGGCTAGAGCACAGACTGATAGCAGGTGGAGGAGTACCACCACCTGCAGAACCTCGAAGATAATGTGCAAGGAGCGCAACGAGAAACTTAGCCACTACCTACTGCACCTACCACGAAAGGACTGCAGACTGATGGTGGGAATACTAACAGGTCACTGTCTGGCTGCTGCACATGCAGCAAAGCTAGGCATCACCAACAGAGACAGTTGCAGGAAATGTGAGGAACCTGGGGCTATCGAAACCCTGGAACATCTCATCTGCAACTGTCCGGCTCTCTCAAGGGCAAGGAGGAGATACCTGGGCGCCCCAGTGTTGGCATCACTGGAAGATGCCTCCAAAAGGACGCCTCAGGAACTGCTGGCCTATGCTAAAAACACCTCGATTCTCGGGGACTTTTTAAAACCACATTAACACTCCCGCGACGGTTCATACACCCCCCCATCCGGATAACTAAGGGCCATATTGGCCTATGCGCGGCCCCGCTGAGGGCCGTCCGGGTTAACCTAACCTAACCTTTATTAAACCTCCCACGTGTTTTCTTTGGGTCGTTATCTCGCTCCAATAAGAATTTTCATTCCTCAGCGTTCGTTCTGTTCGTGGTCTGGCATGTGGACCTACGCCGTACCGGAGGAGCAGTCCCATATAATTACATACATATGTATATTGGGTTGACGGTGTCACCGGTGAGGATTCGTCTTGAACGAAAAGTCTATGCCAAATTCGGAGACGCCCAGACTCAGCAAAGCCAAGAGGCTCCAAAGGAAACACGCAGGGAATGTCGGGAATCTGTCCGATGCCCTCACGCAATAAAACGATTTTCTCCTCGAGGATAAAAGCAAGGACCACTCCAAGTGCAATGCCAGCACTGAGCCCATAGCTACCACCGTGTGCTGGACGAACTGCCTGAGGCACCCCAAATAGATCTCAAGCGGGAAAAAATATTCCTCAAGCGGCTAGACAAGATCGGCTGGCTTGATTCTCAGAGCGGAGATTCAATGGTGATAGGCCGCAACCGCCTAACACCAATCTTTCTTGAAGTGCCTCCTACTCCAGCTGCTACTGATCACTTTCCAAGAGTGGGCACTTGAAGAGGAGGCATTCGGAAAGGTCATGGGCCTGCGTTCAGTCGGTGAGTGGGAAGCAACAGCAGACGCTGGACGAGAACCGAAAGCTGTGCAAGAACCTGCGCAATCATAAAGTTTTTACAGAATGCCTATCACCGGAAAATTGAGGACACGGACAGCCGTTCACTGGACAACCTGACCGTCCACCAGTTGCTGAGCATATCTCGCGTGCAGCGTCATCCGATTACGGCACGCCTTCATGGGCTGTATCTCATGTCCACTGTGCATAAAGTATCTTCAGAATTTGGTTCTCCTGCTCATCTTCCACAGAGAGTTTATCTAGAAACCAAGAAGGCACCAGATCCCCGACCCTCTGTTTTTCTTTCCTTGGTAACGGCACAGGCTCTGGCACACTCGCACGGCAATCCGTGATCTTCTGCAGCTGACTACAAGCCAATGGCCACAAGTTATTAATTGACTTTATTTTGTGTTATATTTATTTCCATTCTTGTGTTGATCGGATTTGTGTTGTATGCAAATTCATCCATCAACTCAAATTTTGGTTCTAGCGGCCAGCAATGCAAGTCGCATGGGAGAATGCGTGCATTTAAATATGCTGAAAACACAACAGAAAACAGAAACTCAGAACTCTTAAAATGAAAAAAGCATATAATCACATATTTGTATGAAAACAAATTGTGTGTGTTATACTAACCCATGCAAAACGTTGCGTTTTTAATATGCATTTACTGCATAATATTCAAACGATGAGTTGCTGCGGACACCGCAACTCTACAGTTATACCCGATACTAAGTCAGTATGGCTCCCCTCCGGCAGACGCCGCTAATATTAAACGACTCGACGAAGAGTGCGTGCGAAAGAGACAGCAAATCAGTCTAAGCGCGACGTCGGGCGCTGCGTAGCCACTGCAAATTGATTTGTTCCTTTTGGCTATATGTGGCTATAAAAATGATCTGATCTGATCCAGAGTCAGCAATCTGATAGATATGGTCATTATCTATGATTCTGCAATTTTAGTTTTCTCGAATCTGCAATATTGTGGATGCAACAGATTTTCGTTTTTTGTGGGGGCGATGAAATTTTGAGATAAACGTTTTATAGTAAGATCTAACAGGAGTGCGGATACCAAATTTGGTTGCTCTAGCCTTAATAGTCTCCCGAGATTTATGGATGCCCCAGATTTTCGTCCATTGCGGGGGCGGAAGGTATCAATTTCCGATACCACAGAGGTGTGGATACCAAATTTGGTTGCTCTGGCTCTTATAGGTTCTGAGATCCTTGAGCTCATATTTTGCAATTGGCAAAACCGACCATGAAACCTGTGTGTTAGAGAGAGACAGAGCGAGAAAGAATGAAATTGTTTTCTTGGTACTAGCTATAAAAATTATACGATTATACTTGTAGCAGTGACATATCACAGAAGTCCGGATATAAAACGTCGTTGATCTAGCTCTTATAGTCTTTGAGCACTAGGCGCTGATAGGGATGGACAGACGGACAGACAGACATGGCTCAATCGACTCGGCTATTGATGCTGATCAAGAATACATATATACACTTTATGGGGTCGGAAACGATTCCTTCTTGACGTTACACACATCCATTTTCACCACAAATCTAATATACCCCAATACTCATTTTGAGTATAGGGTATAATAATATTAACTAGCTGCCATAGAAGGATTTCAGTTCTAGCGGCCAGCAATATTAGAACACACAAACGAAAAGTACGTGTACGTAAGTTCAAATATCATCAGCATCAGCTCTCTGAAAACGAAAGAACACACATTTTTGTCGAAACATATTGTGTGTGTACTAACACATGCAAAGATGTTCTCTCTGCGATTGGCTCATGATGACGCGTCAGTACCCGCCATGACGCCAGTAAATAAGACGAATGCGCAGTAGCAGCGACGCAGCAGAATGGCTACTGCGACTCTGCAGCCTATAAAAGACGTGCGCTTAGTTCATTTTGCGACTTTTTTCTCAAATTTTTCCAACCTTCGGATCCGAAAAGTCCATCCTCACCAGTTTTCTGGAGGCATCTGCTTAAAAATCCCGTTGAAGCGATTCTTGCGTTGCGCATGCGCGCCTTGGACACCGTGTCGCACTTCATATTTGTCAGTTTATTAAGCCTGTACTGGTACTCATGCGAGTTGCGGTGGAATGCCTCCTAAAATCTCATCTAGAGCCCACCATGTTATTCGTGAACCTAGGTGCGACTCGTCTGTGATTGGAACCTGTTGAACACAAGTACTCGCAAATATATGTATTTATGTATAAGGATAACTAACCACACAAATATACAAATAAAGGAATGCAGAATAATGCAATCACGTTGCTTGCACTCCAAATAGGCAAAGCAGGCCTTTACCATCGGTATTTGATCGGTGGTGGTGTACACAATGATCGGTTCTCCTTTACAGACCTCTGGAATTCCATCAATGAATTTTTTATACAGTTTCCCCATTTTCGTGCCCAAGGCATTCGGGGGCAAGGGCAACTTATAGGTATCCAGCGAATGTTGCCTGGCCTGGTGGCGTTGAACAAAGATGAGTTGCCCCGGATCAATTAGGGTACTGTACTCCGCACTGATGCCTTCCTTGAGAGAGTAACGACAGGTGGCATACTCAGCGGGGACGTACACACTCCCAGTGTTGGCGAAATAGTTAAAGGCAACAATAGTGTACTCCTGCTGCTGGAGATCAAGTACACTTTTTGCCCCAGAGATTATGCGTTCAATGTGGCGCTGCATTTCGTGTTTCTTCTTTCCGCGGATCGCATTTTTTCACCTGGACCTTGGACGCAGCTTTGGCTTGGTACACGTATGGCTCACGCTCCTCTGCGCTCATATTCGGCCAAATTTTGCCGCATTTGGCGATCGCAGCATCCCTTGCAATGGCACCATGACCTCCAGGATATTTGGACTAGTGCTGCAAAAAAAATCCATATCTCGAAAAATTTATACGATATTTTGAGAACCATTTTTGTACATATTAGTTTTCGTTTAAAACTATATAAACAAACAACTTTTTAGAGATTACACCAAAATTATACTTCATTTCGGTCTTTAAAACTTAAAACTAAAAAATAATAACAGTTTTCAAACGAGTTAGTTAGCCTAAAATTAAATTAAAAAACAATTGCCTCCATGGCAGTTTGGTTGAGATCCTTCAACGACTATATTGAGAAAAGTAAGCCCATTCAAAGTTTCTGGCTTTAAGGAAGCTCGTCTTGAATTAGCAATCAATCCAACTTTGCTAAACATACGCTCGCTTTCAGTAGACGTTGTGGGAATACATAAATATTTTTTCGCCAGCGTTTGAAGTTCCACGTCGTTGTTAGCGTTCTGAAAACCGTATATTCATTAATATAACATAATTGCTACCAGAGGTAGTGGGTAGTTCACTCTCTTGCAGCGATGGATGCATGCAGGTGAGGTGATTTTGCAAATTTGTGGTGTTTCCACTGGTTTTGCAAACTTTACCGCATTTTCTGCATACCGCATTACCGCCATCGTTTGAATTGTCGAAAAACATCCACACCTTCGACTTTTTTGGGGTTCCCACGTTCTTGTTCTCCTCATCGGAGTCACTGCCGTGCCTAAAACACACTCAAGCTCTAATTGCATGTCTTTCAACTACGATATGTCAATTATACTTACGTTTTTTGACTGCAAATTTATCCATTCTTGCTTTTCAACAAAATCAAATCAACAGAATCATATTATTAAAATTTGTTTGCTTAATTTGATAAATTTACCCATCCAACGCAAACGCAAAGTATGCTCACATTTTCGATATATCGATACTAAGAAAAAAAACATCGATATTTTATCTGAAAACTATAAAACGCTGCAGCGCACTAAAATGCGAAGCTCTTAATTACAAATTTCGGGCCACACAAATGAAAATAATTCGCGAAAACTTTTCAAAGCTATCGCCTGCACCTTCCACTTTGGTGTCGGAAGAAATATCTGTAAATATATAGTTATTATTAGTTGGTATGAAGCATCGCGGGAGTGTTTAGGTTGTTTTAAAGTCCCCGAGAGTCGAGGTGCTTTTAGTATAGGCAAGCAGTTCCTGTGGCGTCCTCTTGGAGGCATCTTCCAGTGATGCCAGCACTGGGGCGGCATTCCCAAATAAGTGGCATAAAGTCGAATAATGCAGATATCGAGCTGAAACTTGGTGTGTTTAATAAATATAGCACTCTAAATATTTGAACAAATTTTTAAGTTCATCTGACCACGCCTACCGCAATAGCCCATATTTGGCAACAAGGCTTATACGTGATCACAAAGGAAAGTCATGCTATAAAAAAGTACTACAATTTTAAGGGAATTTATTATTCTGTTGTAATTTTGATGTAATAGTGGTAAATATAAAAATATAAAACAAATTTTTTGATAAACAATTCTTATTATGATCAAATTCTTATTCTACTATTTAACTATTTCTAAGAATTGATATTAAATTATCATTTAGTTGTTTTGTACAGATAATTCAAACGAATATGGATTTATATCCTCTAATTCCGACTCATTCGAGTCATAATCGAAACTGTAGTCATTAGCTAAAGGCTGAATATTTTTTGGAAAATTACAATGGGGTGTTTCTAAAAGCTCAATGACATCTCGCGGAAGGGTTTGTTTTTTATGTCGAGCTGCCCTCTTCTTAATGGATATACTTGAGATGAGGGGATCTGAAGAGTCCAAAGATCTTTGGACTTTGGAATATATCCATCATATTATTTACCCGCGAATTGTGTCGAGCGTGCATTAGCCGGTCACGCTTGTAAAATTTATTTTTTGCTTCAGACGCATTTTCCCCAAGACAGCCTACCGGCATCACAGATGCAGTTATTTGTGATCCATGAACTAAAATTTTATGGAGAGTTGGTGACATAGGATACCAAGAGTAATGCAACATGTATGATCTAATGGTTTTATCTGAGAAATTTTGAAATTTTAAAGCGTCGATTGCAAATTCGCAGTTAATAGCTATTAAAATAGTATGCAGACTCTCAAGTAACTCCAAATCGAGTTCTAAAATTGATGCGAATAATTTCGTATTTGAAAAAGCTTTTCTCGCAGTGTTGCCATCGTTCGAATTTCCGCTTCCATTCTGTTTTGGCTTATCCACATGCAATCCTATTTCTTGCCACAATCTTCTTTGTATATGTTTTTTTTTTTTGGCAATCATCTCCAATTTGTCATTTTCGTTTCTCACTTTCCATTTTTTAAACCCCATTCTATATGATATTTTAAGCAGCAATTCAAAAATGCGTATCCAAGCATGAAGTGGACTTATCCCATAATGAAGACGCCGAGGATTTGGCTTAAAGGAATTTATATCATAAGTTTCCATAAATTGTTTTGGGCCTGCACCACATATTGAACACAATTGGCAAGATTTTGTACCCGTTAAAACGTTTAAAACTTTCCCATCTATAAGAGTCATGTGAAGGTCGTATGAGACAGTGATCTTCTTTTCATTTGAAATTGTTACTACTCAAGTAGTCAAGTTTTTCATTTGTGTGTCCAAATCGTTTTTTTCTGCAAGAATATGATCTTTTGTTTCTTTGGCGAATTCCATTTTGAGTGGTCGGCAAAATCTTACAGACTGCGGAGTTCTATTATCCCAAAAAATTGTTCCTGCTTCATCGATAAGCTTCAGAGGTATAAGGGTAGTAACAAACAAAGATTGATAAAAAGTATCCGGTTCCTTCGTTTCAAATCTTTTTTTATACATACTTTGCCCAATTGATCCATTGTATCCGTAACTCGCAATTAATGTAATACTAGAAACGTTTTCAAAGTTAGCGAATAACTCTTCCTGTAACAATATTATGCGGCTGGCAGTGTGGTTTAACAAATGTTGCAAGGCAACTTTTGCCATAGTTTCTGTAGCAGTTATTCCCGCAGGTCTCAATTGCAATTTGGCTTCCTGGACATTTTGGTAGCTTGGGTATATGTCACAATTATGCTGTTTGCTTATTTGACGAATTTCATTATATAATCGTTTGCTTAAAGAATTTTCCAGCAAGAATTCCAAAGCATCATTTGTTGTTAAAGGTATTGGTTCTACAATATCGAGCTTTCTTTTAGCTTCAGTAGCTTCGCTTTCAGAAGTGCTAACATTTTTAAGTAAAAATGCAGTATCATTTGCATATGATTTCCTGGCTGACATTGTTGCTGCATAAATCAAAAGACTGGTATCGTTTTTATTACTGATTGCTACATCGGCAGCTAGTTTTCGTTTTTGGCGGGGCCCTGCTTCATCATAAGTTAGCCTTGGTCTACCCAATTGAAGACTGTACGTCTTTTCTTTATTTTCCAAAACAATTTTTAAGCGCATTGATAGCCACTGTGAATGTTTTTTTTTCTAAATGTGCGCATATTTCGGTTGCCCTTTTGCATTCGATTCGAAGAAATATAAATTGCAAGGCTTTTAACTTTCTTGTTAATTTCACTAATGTTTTCATTGGTTAGTGAACATTCCGTCAATTGGCCAACTATCCAGTTTGCAAGGGCGGTAGTTGCGGCCGTTGTCGATCCATACGTCCAGCAGCGTTGCATGACAGAACTCAAGCTGATCTAAAAGTTCAAAGTACCGCAAGAGCCGCAAAAAGCCGCAAACCGGATTATTACTTATTTTTAATACACACTTTCTACCTTATTTTAACATACATTACATAACGCACAAACACGCAGAAAGTTAGTTTTTATTCCACACAAGACGAACACAAACCAATGTGTTTTCTTTTCTTTTTTTTTTTTGACAATACAAAACAATTAACATATACGTAGTAGGTAGTGGCTAGTGTGATCTAGCCTGCTTCTCTAGATCGCTTTGCAGCGTTCAAAGGGAGACAGGCACGTTCTTTTGTACTTAAAGCAAACTATATTATAAGTTAGGCTATGCAAGCCCAACATGTGTGGTACGGCCGTGTAGCAATGATTCACACATGTGCAGGCTTCGGTTAGTCTAACTGGACTCTTGTCTGGCGCTCAACAGCGCGCAGTTCCCTCATAATGGTCGCCGCGAAGTTGCTCGTCGCCTCCCAGTCTTCCGAGGACAGGAGCATGCACGGCACCAAGTTCTGCTTGGCTACGGCCCCACCCAGCGCTTCTTCTAGCCGCTGGCGCTGCGCTGCGAACCTGCCACACGAAAATATTGCATGTTCGGCGTAACGCCACGTAGTGCCCGCGCCAAGAGCATTCTGCGGAGTCCGCATGCCCGAAGCAATGAAGGCTTCGGAAGCAGCCGTGCCCACTGAGGAGCTAAGACAGGTAAAAGTTGACCTGCCCGTGCTTCCTGTTTACCCACGCGTCGATGGACGGGATAAGCTGGTGGGTCCAACGCCCCTTAGTGGTCGTGTCCCAGCGCTTTTGCCACCTTCTGAGGCTCTCCTGTTTGCACGCCATGCGTACCTGCCTTTTCCCAGCCACGTCCATTCCTCTGCTTTCCTGGTAGAAGGTGGACCGTTCCTCCGCCAGGAATTCCAGGGGTGCTATACCCGCGAAAACGTGTGCTGCCTCGTCCGAGACCGTTCGGAGGGCACTGGTGATCCGAATCAAAGAGAGGTGGTGCGTGGCTGCCAGACCCCGTGCGTAGCTCGCTGTTTGAAGGGCCTTTGCCCCGATTGGCGCCGCATATAGCATCACCGATCTCGTGACACTCGCTAGCAGCTGTCGCCGCCATTGCATTGGTCCTCGTCGACCGCGGACGCCTGCATGAATCTGATTGCCGCTTGGCTGTCGACGAATAAATTGGCCGCATCGTGTGCTCGCTCTATAAGCTGAGCGACCTCTGCTGTTTTCCTGATGGCGAAAACTTCCGCCTGAAATATGCTGCGTCGGTCCGGTAGCTTATACGACAGCCTTATTTCAGGGTCTGTGCAGAATAAGCCCGCTCCTACTCCTCCGTCCATCTTGGGGCCTTCCGTATATATGTTGAGGTGCTTAACTTGGTCCCTTCCCGTCTTCCAGTCTTCGGGTCCCAGAGATGAGCTATTTTTGGTGTCGAGGCAAGTTTGGGGGATCATGTAATCAGTGGATCTGGTCATGTCCCTGCCAATTGAACTGTGCCCGTATCCTTGTGGCGACATATTTCCTGATGCGATTAGGCACTGTGCTGCCTTTCCCGCAATCAGGCGAGCGTGAATATCCAGGGGCTCGATTCCGAGTACAGTTTCGAGTGCCTTTGTTGGGGTTGACCTCAGCGCCCCTGTAATCCAAAGCAGAGCCTGTCGCTGAGTCTTTTCCATAAGCTTATGGTATGTCTTCCTTTCAGTAGCTTGCCACCACACTTAGGCTCCATACAGCATAGTTGGTCGCACCACCGAGATGTAGATCCAGTGCATTAGAGTAGGTGACAGGCCCCATGTGCTGCTGAGCATCTTCTTGGATGCATAAAGCGCAATGGTGGCCTTCTTCACACTCTCCACTACATTGGGTCTCCATGCCAGCTTGCTGTCCAGTACTGTGCCTAGGTATTTCACCTGTGATTTTGGAGTCAGCCTAGTTTGGTCAATTTTCTGGGGGGTCCAGAAGGGTCTCCTGGGCAGGGTATTAAATAGGAGGGAGAAACTAGCTAAAAAACTTGTACCGTTTCAGTTTTACTTTTCGCCGCTGCCTTTCTTTTTGTTCTTGTTCTTCCTTGCCTATAGCTGACATTCGTCCTGGCTAACCCTTTGCTGTAGTGCTGTTAAAGTCTGTACTGCACTTCCTTTTTCGTGGTCGGGTTTTTCTTAACAGTCTGAAAAAAATGAGATTTATCAAAAGATTTACACAAATTCCTTACCAAGTTATTGAAAACGTGCTCTTCTTCAAGAGAATCTTCAAATGCTTCAAAGCCCTCTAGACTGGCCAGTGGCGATCGTGGCACTGTCAATTTAACGATGTTAGGCTCTCCGCACACTCGAGCCTTTATTTATGCAACTTCACTACGCAACGAAATAAGTTCCGCCCCCTGTCGATCAACTTTACCAATAATGGTTTCAATTTTTTTGTTCATGTCCTGCTGGTTTTCGATAATTTTTAGGTGGTTTAATATGTTTCATTGCATTACCAGAATTATTTGGCCCGATTAATTGGAGCCGTATTGGATATGTCTGAAAATATATTAAAACAAAAGCATAAGGTAAAGCCGAAGGTAAGTGCCAAATCACGCTCCCGCTCCAAGGTCCCGCTCTAAGTCCGGCTCCCGATCCCGTTCTCGATCACGCTCCAAATCTGGCTCTCGTTCTCGCTCCCGTTCCCGTTCAAAGTCTGGCTCAAGGTCAAGGTCAGGGTCTCGATCGCGCTCTCGATCTGGCAGCAGATCCAGGTCCGGATCACGCAGTCCATCCGGCTCGCCGTCTCCTGCAGCAAATTAGAAGAAATTAAAAAGACACAGCCAGCGACGCTTTACAAGATAGCTTCGACTATATTTTGTGTTTCCTTTGAGAGTTGCAAGGAGAGTTTTTACTGTGTAGCAAGAAATTTCTTTAATTTTCTATTTCTAATTAATTTTTTAGGTAAAGCACTGCAGTGCCTTTTTTTTGTCTTTTCTTTGGATTTTTCAGCCGAAAGAGCAGCAGCATGCACAAGAAGAGATGTGTTGTGACCTTGATCGCCAGCTAAATCTGATGCTAATTTTCTCTTCAAACGGGGTCCAGCATTTATATATTCAATTGGTGGGCGTCCAACTGATCTTGATGTTGAAGTCATGGAATTCGATGACGACGTTCTTTCAACTTTGATAACCATCTTGGAGAAAAAACAATGAGTTATGCTTTTTCTTAAATTTAGACATGCTTCTCCCGCATTTTGCCAAATACTTTTGGACGTGTAGATAAAAGCTCCTTACTTTATTATTTATTTCATCCTTTTTCTCCGTGCTTATATTGTATGCCTTCAGTTCTTCAAAAATCCAACTCGAAAGTGCTGCGGCGCTTCGATTATTCTCAATGTACAATGTAAATACTGAGCAGCTTTTCATAAGTGAACCCCGCCTCACCTACAAATAAATTAAAATGCGCACACCGGCGCAAATTGGCGCAAAAACGAGTTTTAGGATTATTTTATACACAATTTGCACTACAATATTACATAATTACTTTCTCGCACAATTGCCCACAAAATTAGTTATTGACCATAAGAGACGGGCACATTGGTTAAGTATTCTCTACCTTTGGACGACACAAATTAATACACACAAAAACATAGGCACAAATTTTTTCCATTACTTTGATTTCAGTTTTTGAACTTAGTTTCAATTTGGTAAGCTCGCAAAGTAAACAAACAGTTTCCCGCGTTTTTTACTATCGATTGTAGCTTATCAAACAGCTGACTTTAAAACGCTGCAAAAAGGCCAGGGATGCATTAAAACAAAAAAGATTTTTGATTTTTGTTAAATTAATGTATATACTAATTAAATGTTAAATTAAAATTAAGTTTCATTGACATGCATTTTTTCGAATTAACGTCGAAAGATGGGGTCACTGGCCCACAGTGCACTGGCAGATTTCGCAAAAACAAGCAGTTCAGAGACAGCACTAGCAGTGCCAACTTGACTACAAAAAAATTCCAAATGACACATTTTTTCAAATCATTGCCGTTGCTACAAAGTAGGTATTTCAAAGGGTTTTCCACATTCAAACTAAGCAAACAGTGCAGGAATGTCATTATTGTGTACAAATATTCAGTCATCATTGAAGCAGCACTGAAGCAGATTCAGAGTCGGAGCTACAAATTTTAAAACAATTTCGAAATTTCCGAATATTGTATTCCAACGTAGTTTTATAGCGGGCAGTGAAGGAATTGTTTTAGTGTAAACAAGCATAGAACTTAATAGAACCCATTTCCCACAAGTTGGCAAGCCGCAACAATTATTTGTTGGTTTTTTTGTTGCGGTTTTCCTTTTAGTTTTTCTAGAAACGCCGAAAAAATCAACAATAAACAAAAATAAATTTCAGTTAACAATCGAGTGCAACGGAAAGCCATGGCCCTGTATTGCTGGGGCGACGCCTCACACTGTCAATTGGGACTCGGTGGCATCGATAATGAGCAGGTGAGTCTTGTGCACAAGCACACAAGGAATGGAATACATTTGGATACCCCATTAACAAACTGTCGGGTTTGATTTTCTTGTTTTGTTCGTCTGCAGATCCTTGCACCTAGTCAGATAGAGTTCGCCGGTGCAACAGATAGCCTGCGGACATCGCCACACGCTCTTCCTGCGGAAACAATGATCACCACCAGCTTGGCCACGAGTTGCCCACCAAAAGGACACGTATGTCGCCGTTGAGTATGCAAATTTCATTAATCGTGTTTTGTACTCTCTTTCATCACTAAATATTCTATCCATCCATGACCCGAAGAACCGGCATCAAATGACTACCCATTCAACCGTTCGCTTCTCGCTCTTTTTCAGTTCCGATACCTGAGCTGCAGGCCTATGTTGTCATCCAGATTGCCTGTGGCAGCCGCCATTCCATGGCCCTCACCGAATGGGGCCAGATCCTGAGCTGCGGCGACAACGATTGCGGACAGGTGGGCCATTTCACCGATAACGATGTCATTGAGCTGTCAAAGATCTTGCGCTTTCTAGTGTCCAAAAGATTGGTGGTGGTGGTGCAGATTGCGTGTGGCAACAATCACAGTCTGGCACTCACGAGCTGTAAGTAGCCTCTACCTCTCTGAAGCATTCCCACCCTATAGTGAACCCTCCTCCTTTTAGGTGGCGAACTCTACTCCTGGGGCTACAACATCTATGGCCAGCTGGGCGTCCAGTCGCCCAAAGATCTGCCGCACTTCAATGCCCCTGTGCAGCTGACGACCATCTTGGGCACCTCACTGGCCACCATCGCATGTGGGGGCAACCATTCTTTCCTCATCTCCAAGTCCAGTGCAGTGTTCGGCTGGGGCAAGAACACTTGCGGCCAGCTGGGGCTCAATGACGAGCAGAGTCGTGCGTATCCCTCGCAACTGAAGACAATGCGCACGCTGGGCGTGAGATTCGTGCCCTGCGGTGACGAGTATTCCGTGTTCCTCACCAACGAGGGAGGCGTCTTCACCTGCGGTGCTGGCAACTACGGCCAGCTGGGGCATGGCGTCAGCTACAACGAGATGATACCCCGCATGGTCATGGAACTGATGGGCAGCACCATCACCCAGGTGGCCTGCGGCAATCGGCACACGCTCGCGCTGGTTCGCTCCGGAGGTCGAGTGTATAGCTTTGGTTTGGGCGCCTCCGGGCAGCTTGGAATTCGAAACACTATAAGTTAGACGTTGCCTAAGGTGGTCATCGGTCCCTGGGTCTCGCCCAGTGGATCGGCATTGATGGAATCCAGCGAATGAGCCGATGAATGACCACCGGGTCATTCGGAAAATCTTCTCCGGCGGAGATCAGTCGATTGTGACGACCACTCTCTACGTGGACATGGTGCCGCCCGATGATGAGCGCAGCTACAAGTGGGACAAAGACTCACGAGACTTCTGCTGCAAAAACGAATCTACTGCTATTTTCTTTCTCTTTGTTGCAGCCTCAAGTCCTAGATCCTCTCGGTGACGGCAGAGGCCACATAGCAGTGCGCGCATATCAAGCAGAGCGACCTGGACCTTCTGCAGTCCATGGAGGTGATCTTCAAGAGTCAGGCGTGCCTGAACGGCTCGTTTCTGCTCTCGAACGACGAGCATTTTGACTGCTCTGCATGCAATTATGGACTGGATCTGAAGGCCGCCGAGGTGGCATTCGATCATCTACGAAGTGTGGAGAACGAGAGCATAAAGCAGGTGGTGCGTACTTCTTCCATGACAGCATTAAATCCCCGATCACCAATCCCTCCACCCCACCCATCTTTGTCCCCTCTGTGATCCGATCCGATCCATACTGAATCCGAGCAAGGTGCTACACAAATGGCTGGCCCAAACGCCAGTAGATTACTTCGAGCGCCTGGTTAACATATTTCTGCACGTGGTGATTCACATCATCAGCTTCTAAATGGGTTTGATGGCCATCAGTCCAACGTTGGAGAGTTCCCAAAGAGTGAGGCGTTGTTCTCGACCCGGGTGCCCCCTGGCGCCCTCTTTCGGCCTTGCGCCTTGCGGTGTTGCCGTATCTTTTCGATTACGCTCCACTCGATATGTCGCAGCATGCGTATTCTACTTCCGGATCGCGAATTCCTCAATCGTCTGGAAACTTACTATTTTCTCGCGATGCCGGGTGTTTTCTTTGATTTTCTTGTGCGCGTCTGGTTTTCCCTACTGCTCTTCGCTGGTGCGCATGCCTTCCGCCGGCCCTCTGGATGCTTCGGGTAAGTTTTCCTCCCGCTTTGACGACATCCGCCGCCTTCATTCAAGCTTCCCCGATCATTTCTAGCGATGCCCCGCCGTTCCTCTGCCGCAAGGTAAGACCATGTTTTTTTTTTATTATTATTTTTTTTTTTTTATTGTTCTTGTTTTCCGTTACTTCTTTTTTTTTCTTTTCTCGGTGGACACCAACAGCCGGTACCGGACGCCACCGTCGTTGACCAGACTCTTCACCCTCCTTGCGGTTGGCATTATCCGCGCGAGAGAGCGCGTGACGACGGCCGGCCACTCCTCGCGGTTGACGGACCGTCACCGTGAGTTGTCCGCCGACCCCGTCTGGGGCCACGATGCCTGGCACTGGAGCTCGGGCCGGCGCGCCTCCGCCCGCTCCCCCCTGCCACCGCTGGGCCTGTTGACTCCAGTGGCCGTGCCCGCCGCCTCGGGTCCCGCTCGTCACTGTGGTGCCACATCCTCCCACATTCGAGCCTCCCTCGCCTCCCTGCTGAGGCGCGGACCCCGAGGCCCACGATATGCTCCGTACCGCGGAGCGCACCTTCTGCGAGACGAACGGCCCGATGGCGGCTCCCTGTGGCCCGTGCTGCTGCTGCTGACGCTGCTGCTGATGCTAGCCGCGCGCGTTGTCATCCGGCGGCCGACTCTGGAGCAGCTCTTCCGCTGCCCCCGGTGACGGTGGGGACTCCTCGGACTCGATCCGCCTTCGGCGCTGGAGATCACCATCACCTTCTCCGCTTCCGCACTCTGACGCGCCATCTCCCTTTGCTCCGCTGCGTCGGTGCGCGACGTCCCGTTTGTTGCGCTCCGCCTCCGCTTCTTGCGCCTCCTTTTCACCCTCCTGCGTGTCCTTCAGCTTCTTTGCCAGCGTCAGGGCGTCCTCCCATACACGCCGTTGCCTCCGCTCCTCCTTCGCCGCGGCGTCGTGCCTCAGCGGCCGCGTTGTTTTCCGTGACGTCGGCCTGCGTTGTCTGCGGCTCCTTGTCCGCGGTTTCGGTCGGCGTTGACTGCCGCTCCTCGACCTGCGGGTCTGTCGGCCGCTGATCCCCTCGCCGCGCGGTCGACGCGTCGAACGCGTGGACGCCCACTTCGCGTCTCCGTGCGCCCCCTCCTTCCTCCCTCAGGTCGCTCCTCGCGTCTGCTGGTCCGGTGCTCCTCGCGCTTGCCGGTGTGGGGCTCCTCGCGCTTGCTGGTGCGGGGCTCCTCGCGTCTGCTGGTCTGGGGCTCCTCGCGCTTCGCCTCGTGTGCGCGTTTTTTCTACGTGTCGCCCAGCTCACTTTCCGCCTCGGTGTACCACCGGGGACACCGTCGGTCCCATGGATCCCGCGGTTGACACTAGCGGTGAGGCCAATAACTGCAGCTCGCAGCTGCAGTACGCCTGCCGCCGTCTTTAAATGCTGCTGCATCTTACCCAGTTTTGCCGCAAACCCTTCCTCCTCGCCTGGTCCTGTCCGTCGGGTTCTCCTGCGGCGTGTACTGGGCCGTACAAAAACCTCTTAAAAGCTCTACTGGTGAACTGGACGCCATTATCCGTGATCACCACCTTCGGCACGCCAAACCGATCCAGACCCTCCCGTGTTCGCTACCACCGCCCCCGGCGGTGGCCTCTCGCAGGGATCACAACCCTGTGTCCCGCACAGGTCACCGCGGCGAGGAAATCCCATCCCAGGACCAGCTCATCTATTACTCCGGGCATCACGAGAAACGGGATTGTAACGATCTTGTCGCCGAAGGCCAGCTCCACCTCGATCTGGGAATTGATTTCCCGGCTGCGTCAGCCAGCCGGACCAGCTTCCTCGTCTCTTTCTCTTTTCTGTCGCCTCTCTTCCAGTTGCCAAGCGTGGCACCGCCGGCTCTACTGACTGGGGCTAGCGATTCTTGGCACGTGGCCCAAATCCACCTCTCAGTCAGGCGCCTGAGGGTGCCTCAGATGCCGCCTGGCGCTAACGGCACTTTCCGCCATGCGGTGCCCGTATTTTTCCATCGGCGTTCCTTCATTCCCTTGTCGCTTTCCAACGGGACCTGGCTGGTGGCGTGATCTCATGACCATATTTGGTCATGCGCTGGGCCACTGCCGGCCCGATCCCGTCATCCCGCTGCACTCTATCCATGGGTCCTCCCCTCTCATCTTGGGACCCCGGGAGAGCTCTCCTCGGGAATTCGCCGCCTCCGGATATCCCCGCTTAACCCTTAACCCTTAACCCTTAACCTTTCCTCACAAGGTCTACAGGGAGGAGGTCCAGCACAGTATCCAGGGCTTCCAGTGCGTAGCCCGCCGGCTATGCATAGCTCTGCCAGGCGTTGAACTATGCTGAGTTTATTGAGGCATGTCCTGTCTAAGGCTGGCCACCATACCACCACACCATGGCGCTGTAGAGCCACTGGACTATATAGGGGGTTATTCCCCATTTTAGTCCGATGGCTTTCCTGCAAGTATAGAGAGCCACTGTGGCTTTCTTTACTCTATCCTCTATGCTCAATTTATAGCGCGATTCATCGCTGGACCAAGTAGCCCAGGGTGGGTGTTGTTCTCGAGAGAACTCTGTGCAAGCGCAGAACTTACGCCATAAGGCGCGTTTGGCTTTTCTAAGTTCATTGTTGTAGACTGGCCTTGTATTTGGCCCAGTTTTGCTCAACGTTCTCAGCCTTAGCTTTATTGAAGAGTCTCCGGGAGGCTTTCCGGAGTTCACCCGGCCTCTGTTCTTGCCAGAGGGGCATGCTTTGTCGAGCGCCTTATTGCAGGCGGGTCATGGCCAATTTGTCCGCCTGATGTTCCGGAAGCGAACTGGCTTCGGTACTGAGAAGGAGAAAACAGTTTCCACGTACCTGTGCTCCGAGAAGGAGTGCTCTTCCAGGACCCTCCACGATACGATGTTCCCATGTAACTCATGAGAGGCAGGACCTCCTTGCGGTTTTTAATAATAAAGGTGGGATAAGACCCGGACCCCCCGGCTTAACTGAAAAGCTACTCACCCCTTTCGTTTGTGTCAGTGCTTCCCCACTGACAGTGATGTGCATTGGCGTCGCACCCCACAATTAGGCCGATGTCCTTGGCCGCACCGTCTGCGATTAGTGCCCGGAGAGGCGCGTGTGGAGGGAGATCTGGTTGATCATGCCCCATGTATGCGGAGCAGATCCTCAGTGAGCGCTTCTGGCCTTCGAGGCTCACTACGGTGTGGTCTTCATTGCTGAAATTTGCGAGCAAAACTAAGTGCATTTGTCTTTTTGCGAGAATGCAGGTACGAATTTTACCTTCGGTTTCAGCTACGTATTGCTTGTAGTCAGAAGTCCTCAGACCAGAGACCCTGTTTCCGAGGATCCAGGGCTCCTGAATGAGGACTATATCGGCTCCATCCTTGGCCAGTAGAGCAGCTCATGCTGCCTTACAATAGTGGAGGTTTATCTGCAGGATCGTCAGTGACATTCCTGAGTCTCACCTACACCATTGTTGCTTCTAGATCGCTGTCGGGGGAATCCGGCTCCTCCCCGACAACGATGTGGCTGAGACCTCTGGCTAGGTCGCTCTCTAAGTTCTCTCTCTAAGCTCCAACCCTAAGCAACTGGCACTGTCGCTAAAGGAGAGCCTGCATCCATGTAGTATTGGGGGGTTGAGGGGCGGGACCTTGTATTTATTTGTGAATAATACGAGTTCCGTTTTTGAGTGATTTACTCCCAGGCCGCGCGTTTCTGTCCATTCCGACAGTTGCGCTAGCTTTGAGAAGATAATCGCAACGTCGTCCGCATAGGCCACGACTTTGCAGCCCCCCCCTTCCAGGTCACATAGAATCTTGTTGACTGCTATATTCCACAGAAGAGGAGACAGGACACCACCTTGCGGGGTGCCTCTGTTGACATACCTTGACTGGGCGTACGATCCCATCGATGATGTCACCGTCCTGCATGTGAGCAATTGATCAATGAGCATCACCAAGTGACGGTCCACCCCCAGTCAGTCAGGGCTTCTGTAATGGCGCCCGGAACAACGTTGTTGAAAGCTCCCTCAATATCGAGAAAGGCTTTGAGTGTGTACTCTTTGAAATGTAGAGATTTCTCTACCGCTGAGATCACTTCATGAAGAGCCGTTTCCGTGGATTTTCCTTTCCGGTAGGCATGCTGTGCGCCTGACAGCAACTGAGGATGTATAGTTGTCCTCAGTTGCAGGAAGGAAGGACGAAAGGCTGATTGGTCTAAAATCCTTTGCAGTTGAGTGCGAGGCTTTCCCTGCTTTGGGAATGAAGACTATCTTTGCCTTAAGCCATGCTCGCAGGATTGTACCCACAACCAGTATCTTCCTGAAGATACCTTGTAGCCAGTTGATGGCCGTATCCACGGCCTTCTGAAGACGGGCCGGGATTACCTGGTCAGGGCCTGGCGATTTGAACGGGTTGAAGCTGTTTTTTGCCTACCTTATGTTACGTTTTTTGAGGATGTGATCCATCGAGGGGGGTTTCTTTTTCCCCCTAGGTTTGCTAGAGGGGCATGCTGCCGCGAAGGCTTTGTTGCATGCTTCTGTGAACCTGTTCACTAGACGATCTAGGTCGTCGTTTGTGTCCGGGCATGTTGGTGCTTTGGAGGGGCTAAGTCCTCCAGTTGGCTTTCCTGGGATTAATATAGTCATTAGGTTTCGACACTCGAGGGTATGGTCTCGATGTATCTGTAGTCAGAGAAAGACTGGTCATCAAGGACTTGCCAACTCTTGACTATGTCTAACAGTTTGTGAGACACTAAGGTGAGGTCAATAACCTCCAGTCAATTTTTAATTATAAAAATGGGGTCGTTGCCCCGATAAAAATAAATAGATTAGAGTTAAGGATAAAGCTGAAAAGTGACTCACCCCTTACATTTGTGTTCGAGCTCCCCCATTGAGTGTGGTGAGCGTTAGCATCGCAACCTATCAGTAGGTCTATGTCCGACCTCTCGCTGTCGTTGGCTAGTTTGCGGACAAGGTCCTTTGGAGGATCGTTTTCTTCATGGGCCATGTAGGACGAAATCAGCCTAAGATGTGTCCCTTTCAGCTCTAGGCTTGCCGCCGTGTTGTCGCTATCGCTATAACTATGGAGAAAAAAGATATTAAAGTGCTTAATGGTGAGAATGCAGGTACGGGTTTTACCTTCATGTTGAGCTACAATTTCTTGTACTCCTTCGACCCTAGTCCACAAACCTTGTCTCTCACTACCCAAGGTTCCTGGATTAGGGCTACGTCTGCTCCGCTCTCTTCGAGGCGTAGTATAAGAGCAGCGGATGCTGCTTTAGAGTGGTGAAGATTGATCTGAAGGAGCCTCAAGGACATCCTTAGTGTCCTCCACCACTGTAATATCGGCATCTGGATCGTCCTCGACTTCCTCGTGGCAACACATCGCCTCGAAGTCGCATCTCAGCGTGCCATCGGTGGAGTAGCCCTCTGGGTCTGTCTCCGTATGATCGTCGGATGCTTCGATTTCCGAGGCAGCGTCCTGCTCGACTGGCTTGTCGACAGGACGCGCCCCGGCCGCTGCATCGACTTGTAGACCTTTACGGTCACCGAGCTGAACCCGATGGTAATGCGAGAAGAGGGAAAGCTCAGCAAACCTGAACAGGAAACGCGTCCCCAAAGCTGGGAGGCGAATCCGGGGCCGGGGAGGGTAATCTCAGGCAGCGGACGACCAAAGATAGCCCAGGGGCCAGGCTCACGCCTCAACGCGGTCTCACAGGGCAACTACGAGCGTCGGGCCGGAACGACGGGTGCCGCTCATGCGTGGTCTACCGGGCGAGGAGTCGGATGATCCTCGGGTCCGAGCCACTGTGTGAGGGAGACGCCGGTCAAAAGAGTCCGGCCGGGGGCGCGTAGTAGTTGCCCTGGGATGTGAGCCAAAGATTCCAGCCCGGGCGGAGGGTCGGAGGACCCGTTGTTCACGAGCGGAATCGCGGCAAGCGACCCGCAGTGAGGGCAGAGGGCGAGCTGGAAAGGGAGAAAGGGTTAAGTAAAAGTCATCCGGGTCGGGAGAACTCACCCAGGCCAAGGAAGGTCCAATCAGCACGGGATGAAGAACAGGTCGACGGTAGCAGGGAATTAAATTGTAATTAAAATAAGAGGAGAAATATACGTAAGCACAAATGGGAAGGGGGTGGGTCCATCAAAGATGGAAAAATATTATCCGTCAGCCAACAAAGAACGCGGCGAGAACACAACAGTATCCAAAAAAAAAGACAAGGCGAAGTCGGATAGAGAGCGGAGAGCGCGTCGGTACTCACCCAACCAGGGGAAAGATGCCGTTAGAGAGCGCGGCCGGTAGAGAGACAAGCCATGAGCACACACGTAACAACCGTTAGAACCAGGCAAGAGAGACCGAACCCGACGCACCGGCACCGTTAGAGGGAACGACTGGTAATGCAACGCGGGTATATATGCGGGTGGAAGACGGAACGGCGGACACTTGAAGGTAATTATCACCAAGGAGAAATCGCAGCAAAAAAAAAAAAGAAGAAAAAAAATGGAGACGAAACGGCTCACCCACGAGGACGGGAAGAAGAAGATGGAGGATTTGAGGGCTTTCTTGGAGGAGCAGCAGGCGATAGTGGGAGAAGGGGGCTACCGCGCCGAGGCTTCTCGTCAGCGACGGGCGTCCGTGCTCTCGCGTGGCGACGAGGAGGATGGTGCGATGGCTCCCAGTTCCTCCAGCTGTTGGCCTCACCGTTAGTATCGCCGGCGCCGTCGGGCCACGACTCCGTGTCACCGACGGTATCCTCGGACGAGGGGGCCGGGGAGAGCGAAGACGACGTTATTTGCATCGACGGTCCACGCGCCCCAACCGCCCAAGAGAAGGCCAGAGTGAGAAGGCCGCTGACCCTGCGCGACCGGGGCGAAGCATTGAAACGGAAATTCCAGGAGGCGACGGCGGAGGAGAAGCGCCGGATCCACCGGGTGCTGGAGGCGGCACGAATGATCCGACGGCGGAGGGACGAGCGGCTGGAGGCGCGGCGGCGACAGGAGGGAAGGGCCACCAGGAAGGAGGAGCCCGGCCACGAGAACGACGAGGCGCCGCCACCCCCGCCATTCCGAGTGGTACTGCCGCCGATGCAGTCCCGGGCCGACGAGGCGGGGACCGAGGGGGCGCAGCCCCCGGCCAGGGGCGAGCGGGCCACGAATCCCGAGGCCGAATGGCAGCGGCGACTGCAACAGGCCGAGGAGGAAGAAGGCGAATTGTGGCAGCCTACGCCACCAGCCGAGGACGACGAGGGCCCCGAGAGGCGGCCACCGCAAACCGAGGAGGAGCAGCAGCAGCAGCAGCAGCAGCCGCAGCAGCAGCAGCCGCAGCAGCAGCAGCAGCAGCAGCAGCCGCAGCAGCAGCAGCAGCACCAGCATCAGCAGCGCCAGCAGCAGCAGCAGCAGCAAGAGAAGGGGCAGTGGCAGCAGCAGCCACAATGGAGGGGACCGGAGGCGGCTGTAATAGGGCCATACGTGTCACAGGAGGTGCGGACCGCCGTGCGCCAGGGGATGGTTTGGCACCATCAGACCCTGCACATCACGTGGGCCTCGGGGCCCGCCCCGTGCGAGACCCAGCCAGAGACCGGCGCCCGGATGTGGGAGGAGAGCCCCCTCGGCAGCAACGACAGGGACCCGCGGAGGAGAAACCCCAAACCTGATCCCGCGACTGCAGCGGCAGGAATGGCGACGGCGGAGGCAGCGTGGACGGCGACGGACGAAGCAGCGGATGGCCCGGCGACGGCGACCACGGCGGCAGGAATGGCGACGGCAACCGAGATCCTCGGACGAGGGGGCCGGGGAGAGCGAAGACGACGTTATTTGCATCGACGGTCCACGCGCCCCAACCGCCCAAGAGAAGGCCAGAGTGAGAAGGCCGCTGACCCTGCGCGACCGGGGCGAAGCATTGAAACGGAAATTCCAGGAGGCGACGGCGGAGGAGAAGCGCCGGATCCACCGGGTGCTGGAGGCGGCACGAATGATCCGACGGCGGAGGGACGAGCGGCTGGAGGCGCGGCGGCGACAGGAGGGAAGGGCCACCAGGAAGGAGGAGCCCGGCCACGAGAGCGACGAGGCGCCGCCACCCCCGCCATTCCGAGTGGTACTGCCGCCGATGCAGTCCCGGGCCGACGAGGCGGGGACCGAGGGGGCGCAGCCCCCGGCCAGGGGCGAGCGGGCCACGAATCCCGAGGCCGAATGGCAGCGGCGACTGCAACAGGCCGAGGAGGAGGAAGGCGAATTGTGGCAGCCTACGCCACCAGCCGAGGACGACGAGGGCCCCGAGAGGCGGCCACCGCAAAGCGAGGAGGAGGAGCAGCAGCAGCAGCAGCAGCCGCAGCAGCAGCAGCCGCAGCAGCAGCAGCAGCAGCAGCAGCCGCAGCAGCAGCAGCACCAGCATCAGCAGCGCCAGCAGCAGCAGCAGCAGCAAGAGAAGGGGCAGTGGCAGCAGCAACCACAATGGAGGGGACCGGAGGCGGCCGTAATAGGGCCATACGTGTCACAGGAGGTGCGGACCGCCGTGCGCCAGGGGATGGTTTGGCACCATCAGACCCTGCACATCACGTGGGCCTCGGGGCCCGCCCCGTGCGAGACCCAGCCAGAGACCGGCGCCCGGGTGTGGGAGGAGAGCCCCCTCGGCAGCAACGACAGGGACCCGCGGAGGAGAAACCCCAAACCTGATCCCGCGACTGCAGCGGCAGGAATGGCGACGGCGGAGGCAGCGAGGACGGCGACGGACGAAGCAGCGGATGGCCCGGCGACGGCGACCACGGCGGCAGGAATGGCGACGGCAACCACAGCGACAGGAGTGGAGACGGCGGAGGCAGACGAGGCGGCGACGGAACACGCGGAGGTCGAGGCGTGGGAACGCGGGCCGTGGGTGTGGCCCGCGCCGGAGAGGTCGAGGGCGGTCGAGCGCCCAGCCCTGAAGAGGCAGGCCTCCTGCCCGGAGCCCCATGCAAGACCCAAGCGGCCGGCCCTGCAACGGCAGAGCTCAGCACCGGCAGCCACGGGCCACTGGAAGGCGATCCCGCGGGAGGAGTGGCCGGCGGCAGTGAGCCGCGCACAGGCCCAGATACGCCTCGTGGGTAGGCGGGTAAAAAAATTGGTGAGCGAGCGGGGTACGCGGTACCGCATCGCCATGTCGGCCACGCGCACGGAGGTGTTCCGGGAACAGAAATAAAGGAAAACGGAGAAGAGGAGAAGAAAAGGGGGGGGGGGGGGGGCAGAAGAAACACAAAAGGAAAAAAAAGGGCAGAACACGCGGGAGAACATGAATAAAGAGAAAACAGAAAAAAAGGAAAACGGAATACCGACTGGGGGGGAAGTATCGAGTGGATCGCAGAAGCGCCCTTATCGATAGGCGGAATTCGGCGCCAGCCAGAAAAGTGCAAGGGCTGGCAGCGCCGCTCGAGCAAAGGCGCCAGAGGGCGCCAGAACGCCGGTGATCCCAGGTACAACAAAAGGCGCGCGCAACTTCGGGCCGTTTGAATGAGGAAAGCCCACCCCATCCCGAGATCGCGGAAAACGGAAGTATTCCGCTGCGGGAAGAAAGAGGGGGGTGTGAGGAACCATGGTTCCCACAGGCCGAGTGCGACCAAAAGCACAGTCGGATAAAAGCTGACGGCTGGCCGGATAAGGCGAAGGTCAGGCCAGATGCCCACGGTTATCCGGATGCGGCGAAGAGGCCAAGGGCCTCGAGAGGAGAAGTGCCCTGCTCTCGGAGAGAGAGACATACGAGAAGTGGTAATGGTAATGTATTTGTACACCTTGTATTTATTTGTGAATAATACGAGTTCCGTTTTTGAGTGATTTACTCCCAGGCCGCGCGTTTCTGTCCATTCCGACAGTTGCGCTAGCTTTGAGAAGATAATCGCAACGTCGTCCGCATAGGCCACGACTTTGCAGCCCCCCCCTTCCAGGTCACATAGAATCTTGTTGACTGCTATATTCCACAGAAGAGGAGACAGGACACCACCTTGCGGGGTGCCTCTGTTGACATACCTTGACTGGGCGTACGATCCCATCGATGATGTCACCGTCCTGCATGTGAGCAATTGATCAATGAGCATCACCAAGTGACGGTCCACCCCCAGGTCAGTCAGGGCTTCTGTAATGGCGCCCGGAACAACGTTGTTGAAAGCTCCCTCAATATCGAGAAAGGCTTTGAGTGTGTACTCTTTGAAATGTAGAGATTTCTCTACCGCTGAGATCACTTCATGAAGAGCCGTTTCCGTGGATTTTCCTTTCCGGTAGGCATGCTGTGCGCCTGACAGCAACTGAGGATGTATAGTTGTCCTCAGTTGCAGGAAGGAAGGACGAAAGACTGATTGGTCTAAAATCCTTTGCAGTTGAGTGCGAGGCTTTCCCTGCTTTGGGAATGAAGACTATCTTTGCCTTAAGCCATGCTCGCAGGATTGTACCCACAACCAGTATCTTCCTGAAGATACCTTGTAGCCAGTTGATGGCCGTATCCACGGCCTTCTGAAGACGGGCCGGGATTACCTGGTCAGGGCCTGGCGATTTGAACGGGTTGAAGCTGTTTTTTGCCTAGCTTATGTTACGTTTTTTGAGGATGTGATCCATCGAGGGGGGTTTCTTTTTCCCCCTAGGTTTGCTAGAGGGGCATGCTGCCGCGAAGGCTTTGTTGCATGCTTCTGTGAACCTGTTCACTAGACGATCTAGGTCGTCGTTTGTGTCCGGGCATGTTGGTGCTTTGGAGGGGACTAAGTCCTCCAGTTGGCTTTCCTGGGATTAATATAGTCATTAGGTTTCGACACTCGAGGGTATGGTCTCGATGTATCTGTAGTCAGAGAAAGACTGGTCATCAAGGACTTGCCAACTCTTGACTATGTCTAACAGTTTGTGAGACACTAAGGTGAGGTCAATAACCTCCAGTCAATTTTTAATTATAAAAATGGGGTCGTTGCCCCGATAAAAATAAATAGATTAGAGTTAAGGATAAAGCTGAAAAGTGACTCACCCCTTACATTTGTGTTCGAGCTCCCCCATTGAGTGTGGTGAGCGTTAGCATCGCAACCTATCAGTAGGTCTATGTCCGACCTCTCGCTGTCGTTGGCTAGTTTGCGGACAAGGTCCTTTAGAGGATCGTTTTCCTCATGGGCCATGTAGGACGAAATCAGCCTAAGATGTGTCCCTTTCAGCTCTAGGCTTGCCGCCGTGTTGTCGCTATCGCTATAACTATGGAGAAAAAAGATATTAAAGTGCTTTCTGGTGAGAATGCAGGTGCGGGTTTTACCTTCATGTTGAGCTACAATTTCTTGTACTCCTTCGACCCTAGTCCACAAACCTTGTCTCTCACTACCCAAGGTTCCTGGATTAGGGCTACGTCTGCTCCGCTCTCTTCGAGGCGTAGTATAAGAGCAGCGGATGCTGCTTTAGAGTGGTGAAGATTGATCTGAAGGAGCCTCAAGGACATCCTTAGTGTCCTCCACCACTGTAATATCGGCATCTGGATCGTCCTCGACTTCCTCGTGGCAACACATCGCCTCGAAGTCGCATCTCAGCGTGCCCTCGGTGGAGTAGCCCTCTGGGTCTGTCTCCGTATGATCGTCGGATGCTTCGATTTCCGAGGCAGCGTCCTGCTCGACTGGCTTGTCGACAGGACGCGCCCCGGCCGCTGCATCGACTTGTAGACCTTTACGGTCACCGAGCTGAACCCGATGGTAATGCGAGAAGAGGGAAAGCTCAGCAAACCTGAACAGGAAACGCGTCCCCAAAGCTGGGAGGCGAATCCGGGGCCGGGGAGGGTAATCTCAGGCAGCGGACGACCAAAGAAAGCCCAGGGGCCAGGCTCACGCCTCAACGCGGTCTCACAGGGCAACTACGAGCGTCGGGCCGGAACGACGGGTGCCGCTCATGCGTGGTCTACCGGGCGAGGAGTCGGATGATCCTCGGGTCCGAGCCACTGTGTGAGGGAGACGCCGGTCAAAAGATTCCGGCCGGGGGCGCGTAGTAGTTGCCCTGGGATGTGAGCCAAAGATTCCAGCCCGGGCGGAGGGTCGGAGGACCCGTTGTTCACGAGCGGAATCGCGGCAAGCGACCCGCAGTGAGGGCAGAGGGCGAGCTGGAAAGGGAGAAAGGGTTAAGTAAAAGTCATCCGGGTCGGGAGAACTCTCCCAGGCCAAGGAGGGTCCAATCAGCACGGGATGAAGAACAGGTCGACGGTAGCAGGGAAGTAAATTGTAATTAAAATAAAAGGAGAAATATACGTAAGCACAAATGGGAAGGGGGTGGGTCCATCAAAGATGGAAAAATATTATCCGTCAGCCAACAAAGAACGCGGCGAGAACACAACAGTATCCAAAAAAAAAGACAAGGCGAAGTCGGATAGAGAGCGGAGAGCGCGTCGGTACTCACCCAACCAGGGGAAAGATGCCGTTAGAGAGCGCGGCCGGTAGAGAGACAAGCCATGAGCACACACGTAACAACCGTTAGAACCAGGCAAGAGAGACCGAACCCGACGCACCGGCACCGTTAGAGGGAACGACTGGTAATGCAACGCGGGTATATATGCGGGTGGAAGACGGAACGGCGGACACTTGAAGGTAATTATCACCAAGGAGAAATCGCAGCAAAAAAAAAAAAGAAGAAAAAAAATGGAGACGAAACGGCTCACCCACGAGGACGGGAAGAAGAAGATGGAGGATTTGAGGGCTTTCTTGGAGGAGCAGCAGGCGATAGTGGGAGAAGGGGGCTACCGCGCCGAGGCTTCTCGTCAGCGACGGGCGTCCGTGCTCTCGCGTGGCGACGAGGAGGATGGTGCGATGGCTCCCAGTTCCTCCAGCTGTTGGCCTCACCGTTAGTATCGCCGGCGCCGTCGGGCCACGACTCCGTGTCACCGACGGTATCCTCGGACGAGGGGGCCGGGGAGAGCGAAGACGACGTTATTTGCATCGACGGTCCACGCGCCCCAACCGCCCAAGAGAAGGCCAGAGTGAGAAGGCCGCTGACCCTGCGGGGGGGACCCTGCGACCGGGGCGAAGCATTGAAACGGAAATTCCAGGAGGCGACGGCGGAGGAGAAGCGCCGGATCCACCGGGTGCTGGAGGCGGCACGAATGATCCGACGGCGGAGGGACGAGCGGCTGGAGGCGCGGCGGCGACAGGAGGGAAGGGCCACCAGGAAGGAGGAGCCCGGCCACGAGAGCGACGAGGCGCCGCCACCCCCGCCATTCCGAGTGGTACTGCCGCCGATGCAGTCCCGGGCCGACGAGGCGGGGACCGAGGGGGCGCAGCCCCCGGCCAGGGGCGAGCGGGCCACGAATCCCGAGGCCGAATGGCAGCGGCGACTGCAACAGGCCGAGGAGGAGGAAGGCGAATTGTGGCAGCCTACGCCACCAGCCGAGGACGACGAGGGCCCCGAGAGGCGGCCACCGCAAACCGAGGAGGAGCAGCAGCAGCAGCACCAGCAGCAGCCGCAGCAGCAGCAGCACCAGCATCAGCAGCGCCAGCAGCAGCAGCAGCAGCAGCAAGAGAAGGGGCAGTGGCAGCAGCAGCCACAATGGAGGGGACCGGAGGCGGCCGTAATAGGGCCATACGTGTCACAGGAGGTGCGGACCGCCGTGCGCCAGGGGATGGTTTGGCACCATCAGACCCTGCACATCACGTGGGCCTCGGGGCCCGCCCCGTGCGAGACCCAGCCAGAGACCGGCGCCCGGGTGTGGGAGGAGAGCCCCCTCGGCAGCAACGACAGGGACCCGCGGAGGAGAAACCCCAAACCTGATCCCGCGACTGCAGCGGCAGGAATGGCGACGGCGGAGGCAGCGGGGGGGGGCAGAAGAAACACAAAAGGAAAAAAAAGGGCAGAACACGCGGGAGAACATGAATAAAGAGAAAACAGAAAAAAAGGAAAACGGAATACCGACTGGGGGGGAAGTATCGAGTGGATCGCAGAAGCGCCCTTATCGATAGGCGGAATTCGGCGCCAGCCAGAAAAGTGCAAGGGCTGGCAGCGCCGCTCGAGCAAAGGCGCCAGAGGGCGCCAGAACGCCGGTGATCCCAGGTACAACAAAAGGCGCGCGCAACTTCGGGCCGTTTGAATGAGGAAAGCCCACCCCATCCCGAGATCGCGGAAAACGGAAGTATTCCGCTGCGAGAAGAAAGAGGGGGGTGTGAGGAACCATGGTTCCCACAGGCCGAGTGCGACCAAAAGCACAGTCGGATAAAAGCTGACGGCTGGCCGGATAAGGCGAAGGTCAGGCCAGATGCCCACGGTTATCCGGATGCGGCGAAGAGGCCAAGGGCCTCGAGAGGAGAAGTGCCCTGCTCTCGGAGAGAGAGACATACGAGAAGTGGTAATGGTAATGTATTTGTACACCTTGTATTTATTTGTGAATAATACGAGTTCCGTTTTTGAGTGATTTACTCCCAGGCCGCGCGTTTCTGTCCATTCCGACAGTTGCGCTAGCTTTGAGAAGATAATCGCAACGTCGTCCGCATAGGCCACGACTTTGCAGCCCCCCCCTTCCAGGTCACATAGAATCTTGTTGACTGCTATATTCCACAGAAGAGGAGACAGGACACCACCTTGCGGGGTGCCTCTGTTGACATACCTTGACTGGGCGTACGATCCCATCGATGATGTCACCGTCCTGCATGTGAGCAATTGATCAATGAGCATCACCAAGTGACGGTCCACCCCCAGGTCAGTCAGGGCTTCTGTAATGGCGCCCGGAACAACGTTGTTGAAAGCTCCCTCAATATCGAGAAAGGCTTTGAGTGTGTACTCTTTGAAATGTAGAGATTTCTCTACCGCTGAGATCACTTCATGAAGAGCCGTTTCCGTGGATTTTCCTTTCCGGTAGGCATGCTGTGCGCCTGACAGCAACTGAGGATGTATAGTTGTCCTCAGTTGCAGGAAGGAAGGACGAAAGGCTGATTGGTCTAAAATCCTTTGCAGTTGAGTGCGAGGCTTTCCCTGCTTTGGGAATGAAGACTATCTTTGCCTTAAGCCATGCTCGCAGGATTGTACCCACAACCAGTATCTTCCTGAAGATACCTTGTAGCCAGTTGATGGCCGTATCCACGGCCTTCTGAAGACGGGCCGGGATTACCTGGTCAGGGCCTGGCGATTTGAACGGGTTGAAGCTGTTTTTTGCCTAGCTTATGTTACGTTTTTTGAGGATGTGATCCATCGAGGGGGGTTTCTTTTTCCCCCTAGGTTTGCTAGAGGGGCATGCTGCCGCGAAGGCTTTGTTGCATGCTTCTGTGAACCTGTTCACTAGACGATCTAGGTCGTCGTTTGTGTTCGGGCATGTTGGTGCTTTGGAGGGGACTAAGTCCTCCAGTTGGCTTTCCTGGGATTAATATAGTCATTAGGTTTCGACACTCGAGGGTATGGTCTCGATGTATCTGTAGTCAGAGAAAGACTGGTCATCAAGGACTTGCCAACTCTTGACTATGTCTAACAGTTTGTGAGACACTAAGGTGAGGTCAATAACCTCCAGTCAATTTTTAATTATAAAAATGGGGTCGTTGCCCCGATAAAAATAAATAGATTAGAGTTAAGGATAAAGCTGAAAAGTGACTCACCCCTTACATTTGTGTTCGAGCTCCCCCATTGAGTGTGGTGAGCGTTAGCATCGCAACCTATCAGTAGGTCTATGTCCGACCTCTCGCTGTCGTTGGCTAGTTTGCGGACAAGGTCCTTTGGAGGATCGTTTTCCTCATGGGCCATGTAGGACGAAATCAGCCTAAGATGTGTCCCTTTCAGCTCTAGGCTTGCCGCCGTGTTGTCGCTATCGCTATAACTATGGAGAAGAAAGATATTAAAGTGCTTTCTGGTGAGAATACAGGTGCGGGTTTTACCTTCATGTTGAGCTACAATTTCTTGTACTCCTTCGACCCTAGTCCACAAACCTTGTCTCTCGCTACCCAAGGTTCCTGGATTAGGGCTACGTCTGCTCCGCTCTCTTCGAGGCGGAGTATAAGAGCAGCGGATGCTGCTTTAGAGTGGTGAAGATTGATCTGAAGGAGCCTCAAGGACATCCTTAGTGTCCTCCACCACTGTAATATCGGCATCTGGATCGGCCTCGACTTCCTCGTGGCAACACATCGCCTCGAAGTCGCATCTCAGCGTGCCATCGGTGGAGTAGCCCTCTGGGTCTGTCTCCGTATGATCGTCGGATGCTTCGATTTCCGAGGCAGGGTCCTGCTCGACTGGCTTGTCTACAGGACGCGCCCCGGCCGCTGCATCCAACTTGAAGACCTTTACGGTCACCGAGCTGAACCCGAAATTGAGCTCGCCTTTGGGGATGGGTTTGGGAACTGATGTTTGGGGATTCGGGGGTCCGCGCTGCCTCTGTCCAGGACGCCAATCAGCGTCCTTTCCCTGGCAATCTGCGCGAACGATGTGTTAGGCAGTACTCTGGAGCGCTTCGGTGTTGGCCCAGGAGTCTCTTGCGAGCGCTGCCTTTTTGCTTCCTTGCCAAAGTTCGGCAGCACCGTCGAGGCCCACTCAGCCTTCTTTATCCATTTGTCCGTTCGGCTGGACCGCTCTGCCGACGGAGTATATTGCCAGCACTCCTTCTATCGGCATATGTAAAAGGTTTGGCTTGGACACTAGTAGATGGTGACTCATCACCCGCCACTTTACCACCAGGCAGAGCAGCCGCAGGATTGCATAGCCACTCTGCCAAGGTATCGGTATTGGGAGCCAATTCACCACCCACCCCGAAACCGCGATGGGATCCCTTTGGGCACTCCATAGCGTCGACCGCCGCGCAGGTTTTCACTGCTAGTTTGCGGGTTGGGCCGCTGCCTTCCCCTGCTTGGGATTGCTCCCTGTTGGCATTTGGGGAGTGCCAGACTCATTTTTTTTTATTTTTATATCTTCCATTCTTTTCCCACGAGCTGCAGAGAAGGGGTACGGTCCGTCCAGGCAGAGATCCACGTTGCCCGGATAAGGCATACTTAGAACAGGGGGCTGCCAAGTCCCTGAGCTCTCCGTTAACGACTGGGCTAGTTTTATATACCGGTCCCCCAGCCAGGCTGACTCTCGGCATGGGTCGAATAACATTCTTAGTCCGGCCCGGTGTGAGCTGAATGTGGGGGTTGGAAAGACGGTAGGAAGTGTGTAGAGATAGAGGAGTGTGTGAGCTACTTATACGAGGTGGTACCACAAACGCATCGTCAGTGTTGCTACTTCGCGAACACCCGCTGGCTGTCGGGGGCTGCTTATTTTCGGTACTCTCCCTATATGACCTGTATATAGTTAGGTCGTTCGCTATCCGCCACCTAAGACCCGTCCGGTGGCCTCAGCTAGGCCCCCTTTGAGCCACCTCACGAGCTCATCGGACCTAACATGACCTTGTGGAACTGTATGTGGACTTTGTGATCAACAAGGCGTCGGAGGTGCACTACAAAGCCTTCCACAAGGGCTTCATGAAGGTCTGCTCCGGTCGCGTCATCAACGTATTCCAGCTGGAGGAGCTGATGGCCGTGGTGGTGCGAAATGAGGACTATGACTGGCAGGCACTCGAAGACTATTGCGAGTACAAAGAAGACTACTCTTCAGGCATGAGACAGTGAGTGGAATCAGAAATCCCCAAAGGATATATAAAGTATATATGTAAATACTTTTTCTTATTCTTTTTAGATCAAATCGTTCTGGGAGGTGATCCATGATCTATCCGAAGCGGAAATAAGAAACTTCCTGCTGTATTTAACAGGCAGCGATCGTATACCTATTCAGGGTATAAAGGCCCTCGGGGTAAGTAAAACTCATGTTCTATTATGAGCAGCAATATATGGACAATCCACGAAATTCCAGTTCACTATACAACCAACTACCGATGAACGTTTCCTGCCAGTGGCCCATACATGCTTCCATCTGCTGGATCTGCCACGCTACAAGACCAAGGAGCGCCTCAAATTCGAACTGCTGCATGCCATACAGCAAACGCAGGGATTTAGTCTGGTCTGACCCTCCGATCGATCGGAATTGGTGAGGGCGGGAATGGAAGGGTAAAATGGATTTAAGCTACACGTACAGGAAAACACACACACAACCCACACAGAGACACACATTTATCAGCGATCAAATCAACTAAAATAATGTGTTTATGGCTTTAAATTGTTAGCTAGTTATCAATCAAAATACCACACTGTTATAGAACGAATGAGAGAAGAAAAACAAATAAATCGGTGAGATAAAAGGTCTGAATAGCGATAACGATAAAGGCAGTAATCGAACAGCTGTTTTTGGCGAAATGTGAATGTGGCGGCAAATCTTTTTTCGAGTCTCGCAGAGTCAGTTGTTAAGAACATTTTTGGACACTCATTTGTATGCTGAGGAGGCCGTGCGGTGCCTAACATTATAAACGAATACGAATATCTACACAGTTTGTAAGCAGTGCAAGTGTTGATGTGCGATCGCTTTTTGTGGCTGTGTCGCCGTTGACGGTGCTGCCGCTGCTGACATTGCCGGGTCAAGCTAACGGTACCCGCGTCGAAAAAGAAATTCAAACAGGTACAAAAACAAAACAACAAATAGAAAGAAAAAACAAAGGTAACGACTTGGGAGACAGTCGGTGAAATCATTGAAATTATCAAATGTGTCGTCTGCCATCGTTTGGCCAACTTCTTAATCCACTGCCATGGCCACTGCTTCCCTTCCGTCCACTCCACCGATGGCTGCCAACTTGACGATGCCTCAAAATGGGGGCCATAAAATCAATTACACTGACAATTTTTGCATATCCTGATGGCTAACAAATATGTGGTAGTGTGGCACCGCCCCCTAACAAGATACGAGGATAGTACGGTGCCAGCATATGTATGTAGGAGCTGCCACAGCGGGAACGTGAAATAAAATAAGATACAAAACTGCACTGCAAAATGCACTCTCTCTTTCACTTTTTCGCAGACCCACACGCACATTCGCTTCCTGGAGGGAAGCTTCCTTTTCGCACTCACCTGCACTCACTCCAGGGTACATTGAATGGTGAGGTAGTGCTCTCTCTCCAGCTCATTGAGGTGTCACATGGATTACAGTTTAGCAGTGGAAGGATCTTCTTTCCAACTCACCTTACTCAACGTACATAGAATGACAGCCTTCCCTTCCGTCTTTCTAAGCTCTGACGCTCTCACGTACTTTTTGGGGTCGGAAACGATTCCTACTGGACGTTACACACATCCACTTTTACCACAAATCTAATATACCCCAATACTTATTTTGAGTATCGGGTATAAAAATGAAAAACGAAACGAAAATACGGCAAAAGGCAAAAAGTTGGTGACGAAGCCAACAACACGCGGTGTTCCCAAGCGGTCCCCCATCTAAGTACTAACCGCGCCCGACGCTGCTTAATTTCGGTGATCGGACGAGAACCGATGTATTCAGCGTAGTATGGTCGTTGGCGAAAGCCTGGGAGCTGAACGTTGGTTTTCCTTTGCGTTCTGCCTTCGACTGGAGCATTCAGTTTGACCAAAACTAACAATAGGATGTGTTTTTAGTTCAAACGACTAGACTAGGATCTACTGGCAGGGATTGGATGTGATATGGGGTGCTTGTATTTATGCAATTATTTAGAAAGTGAAATCAAATGCCGTTCCCCTTCGAACAATAGTAAAATACATTTTAATAGTATCCATGTCCCTTAGCCAAAATATAATTTAAGTAAAATAAAAACGAAAAAAGAAAAATAAAAAATGAAAGGAAAATACGTCAAAAGGCAAAAAAGTTGGTGACGAAGCCAACAACACGCGGTGTTCCCAAGCGGTCCCCCATCTAAGTACTAACCGCGCCCGACGCTGCTTAATTTCGGTGATCGGACGAGAACCGATGTATTCAGCGTAGTATGGTCGTTGGCGAAAGCCTGCGAGCTGAACGTTGGTTTTCCTTTGCGTTCTGCCTTCGACTGGAGCATTCAGTCTGACCAAAACTAACAATATGATGTGTTTTTAGTTCAAACGACTAGACTAGGATCTGCTGGCAGGGACTGGATGTGATATGTGGTGCCTGTATTTATGCAATTATTTAGAAAAAGAAGTGCCGTTCCCTTTCGAACAATGGTTAGGTTAGGTTAGGTTCAGGCGGTAGCTTGGGGGAGTGATGAAACCCTCCCAAGCTCACTTGGACCTGTAGAAGGTCCGTTGTGATGACGCATGGGCGTGTGCCCCTTCCCAATGCCTAAAAACCATGGAGAACAGGCTGCTGCAAATTAAGGGCAGTCCCATCCGGAGGCTTCTGTCGAGTAACTGCAGAGCACTGTGCTCTGCTGAGTCTATACAGCTCGGCTGAGCGCTTCTTCGATCGATATGGCCATATCAATCTTGAGATTTTACAGGAAACAGTTTGCTGCCATCTCCTATTGGCATTTTGCTCGAACAATTCGTGCGTGAGGAGCCTGCACGTAGCCAGATGCATCGCTACGTGCTTCCTCTCCGATAGGAGAGGTTTCGTAGTACCCTGCCTTGCTAGCTCGTCGGCGGCGTCGTTCCCCTCGATGATAAGGAGGAGGTCGAACTGCTCTGCGATCTCGTGCAGAGACCTGCGGCAGTCATTTACGGTCGCTGAGTTCGACGATATTTAGCCTAAAGCTTAAATAGCTGCTTGGCTGTCCGAGAAAACGCACACTAAGTGCGTGCCTAGAAGTAGTTTGGAGACGATGGAAATGGCCTCCTTCATGGCTACAACCTCCGCTTGGAACACACTCCAGTGGTCCGGGAGCCTGAAGCAGTGACTGATGTTCAGCTCGCTGCAGTAGACTCCGCCTCCCACGCGGCCGTCTAACTTAACCTGGTTCGCCCATCTCACAGTCCTCCCTAGGTGGGATTGATACCTGGAAAGGCGTCGAGAGGTGATCACTAGGAATACAGTAATCTGTCCCCTCTGGTAATTTCGGGAGTCTCGTCAGGATTCCCGAGTACCCAACCGCGGACGCTTTCCACAGTCTGGCTTCTCTCATTCTGAGTGCGGAAAGTGTTGCCACTTTCTTTCCCATGAGGTCTACAGGGAGGAGGTCCAGCACAGTATCCAGGGCTTCCCATGGAGTAGTGCGTAGCCCGCCGGTTATGCATAGCTCTGCCATGCGTTGAACTCTGCTGAGTTTATTGAGGCATGTCCTTTTGTCTAAGGCTGGCCACCATACCACCACTCCATAGAGCATGATCGGTCGTATGATGGCGGTGTAAAGCCACCGAACTATATAGGGTGTCATTCCCCATTTTATTCCGATGGCTTTCCTGCAAGTATAGAGGGCCTCTGTGGCTTTCTTTACTCTATTCTCTATGCTCAATTTCCAGTCGAGCTTTCTATCGAGGATTAGGCCAAGATACTTGGCGTTGTTGCTGAAGACTAGCGCTTCCCCGGCCACCACAAAACGCAGCCACCCCTCTCTATCTCCCTCAGCAGTGTGTTCACTGCCACGTTCCATAGGAGGGGCGAGAGGACTCCGCCCTGCGGTGTGCCTCTGCAGACGAATCTGGTGCATGTTGACGTCCCCAGTGATGCCTCAACCGTCCTGCATTGCAGAATCTGATCGATCCGTCACTGCGCCCGTGATGGCGGTCGGAAGGATGTTGTTAAAAGCACTTCTATGTCGAGAAAGGCTAACAGGGTGTACTCCTTACAGTTGAGGGACGCTTCTATGATCGATGTGATCGTGTGTAGGGCCGTTTCGGTGGATGTTCCTTTCCGATAGGCATGCTGGGAGTCTGAGATTAGACTAGGCGGAATATTGTAAGAGGCTTGTAGCTGAGCTAAGGGCGAAAACTAAATGGACCGCCAACGGCGTTGTATGGGCAGCAATAGTCTCACTGCTACAGGGGGTTTTGGAGTTGTAGTGGCCAGTTGTGACTCTAGAACTCCAGCGAACAGTTTGGGAAGTATTGCCATCGCGTTCAACAGTAACTCTTCTTTTTTAAAAACAAGATAAGAGATTGATTATAAGAGAGAAGTAGTTAAAGCTTTCACTGAAGAGCTTAAGATCTAATTGAGAGAAGCAGCGTGGTTCTGTGGGAGTTATGTTTTAAAGCTTCACTAGAAATCGTACGATTTCTCCGTTAGTCGTGGAAGCTATGTGTAAGCTTTGCTTAGCATCGTACGATTTCTCCGTTAGTCGTGGGAGCTATGTGTAAGCTTGGCTTAGCATCGTATGATTTCCCCGTTGGTTGTGGAAGGTAAAGTTCCGATCGCAAGGGCTAATGCTAGTGATAAAACTTCTAGATGGATCATTGCTTTAGTGAAGCTGTACGAACTCGGAGGTATTTTTCAATGCAAATATATATATATATCCAGTGAATTTTAAAACGTTGTGCAATCAAACACGTGCCAATTAAATTGAAGTTCTGGTGGATTGTATTATTCGGTTTGGTTTAAAGAATACAAGAGGTATTTGAATCGTACAATAGTGAAACAGTTTTAACAGTCTCGTATCCTAGGACTGGGAATCTTACTACGTTCGACATCGGGAAAGAGAAAAAGTACCAACTGACCCCTCCAATAACAAAGTCGTCAAAGTCCATCGATTTCTTAGTAGATCTGGGAAAGTCCTCGGATTTCCCAGGAACCAGCATCTACATAAACCCACGATAACTACAACCAAATAAACTAGCAAAAGCCGCCCGAAGATATACTAGAGTGAAACTTGAAGTTATGTGGATGCATACTTAAACTGATGTACTTCTTGGAGTAAGACGTTTCGACAGCGTAGATTATATCTCCTAGCATTTTGTTCATGTGACTCTTTCACCTTTTTCTTTGCCGATTCGTGAATGATTTGTAGTGCTTCCGGATAACTAATGCGGCTATCCTCCGATAAGAGTTTTAAGCGGCGAAGCAACTCATAGTCTTTGCCATTCAGAATCATATTCTGCCCAAAGGTTAGGAAATAGGGCGAGTACCCTGTGCTCTGGTGAATGTTGGATCTGAGAGCAGCACTGATTTCCGGTAATTTGGTATCCCAAGTGGAATGATCCTGGCTTATGAGTCTCTCACTGGCATTCGCCTGTGGTGAATATATCGCCGTCCGAACATGTTGTATTCCAAAGCGGGTTAGAAGAGCCTGAAAGACTCCAGAAACGAATTGAGAGCCGTTATCTGTTAATATCACCTCGGGGACTCCAAATGTACAGAACAAATAATTTTCAAGGTATTCGCACACCCGATTGGAAGTAAACACCCTAAGGGGGCATAGGAAATGAAATTTTGTGAAGTGGTCTACGATAATAAGTAAACCAATATGCCCTTTCTTGGATCGGGGATATGGACCCAGCAAATCCATATAAAGTTTTTGAAACGGACGATCAGACACCATTGGTTTTCCCATGGGTGGTTTCAACACGGTGTTCGGGTGCTTGGTGTGACGACACACTTCGCAATGAGTTACATACTCACGTATTTGCTTGTTCATTTTTGGCCAAAACAAATATCTTTTAATCTTTTCGATGGTTTTCCCTACTCCACTATGAGCGGCATTCGGCGGATCATGGGCCCGCGCGATTACACCTTGGGTGAGTTCTCCAGGAATCCACAATTTCCAAGATAGATTATCTACACCCTTATTTCCCTGATCAGGTTCGGTTCTTTTGTAGACATAATCATTGAGAATCTTCAAATCTGGTAATTTATCTTGCTTAGCGCGAATATTGTCAATTAAGGTCATATACCACAATCTGGGCGTCCCCGTCACCCGACGCCTTCCCCCCCGGGGTACGTTGTACTGGTGACATGTTAAGGTAACCCATTAATACGAGTTCTGATCACTAAATGTGGAAATCCCTAATTATAGGACCAAAACTTCAATAAATTTTACAAAATTTTCCTAAATACCCAATATTTGTCCTTTTCGAGCCTGACTCCGTCCGATATACGCTTTCTCTTGCCGCCGGAATATAACCTCAATGAAATCTAAATTGGTCTATTGTATGTTTATGTGGTCAGTACTCTGGCAATGGCTAATTTCCATCTATATCTAGAAAATTAGACTTCCGAAAGCCATCGATACTCTTCCTTCATAAACTCTTTTGGGGTTATCCTATCATAATTTGGCCGACCTATCCGCCTTTGTGAATAGTGTTCGTATGGCAAATAGGAGAGTAGGAAAGATCCCACGACATTCCGGCGAGCTAGTTAGAGCATAGCTAGAGGTACACGTTCCGAAATCCTGCTATACTATTGGTGTCTGACCGTCAAAAAATGTAGGTACAACCTCCATCCGTACATACAATCCCACACCTCTAAGAATAAGAATTTCTTGCACATTACAGAGTCAGGGGCTCTAAAACGGTGCTCTGAAAGGTTGGCTCCCTCTGGGGGTGAGTTTGCGCTGATGGCAGTTGAAGAGAAAGAGGAGAAAGCGATGACATTCGAATGTCATCCAGCGGATCCGACCGGTCTCATAGTGGATGGGAACGTGTCCATCTTCCTTTTGGAATTTGGATGTCGAGCGACCAACATCGCCCCGAACAGGCTCAGCAAAAACATTAACGAAAAAGTTTCAAAGTCAAGAAAAGAATATTGTCAAAGCACGGGTGGTATCCAGCAGTAGCAAAGCAAAAGTCGCGGGACTAGGAAAACTGAAGCTAGGTCGGCCACTGGGGCCAAGATTGACGGATTTGGCGCCTAGCAATTTGGGCTGGCGAAGCAGCGGCGCTCCAAGCAGCTGATCCGTCGCAGCACAGAGCGAGGGAGCAGAGACGCAGAAAAAAATTCTGAGAGGCTCGACCTTCGCGGGCAGCCTGATCGACGTCGTTGAGGCGGCGGCCACAAAGCGGGACGGTCGATAATCCGCGATAGCGAAAAGTTCAGCAACCGGCGAAATACGAACGGAGAAAAAGGAGGAAAATCGCTCAAATCCTACCTAAACGTGCCACTTGCCAAATTAAGTTAACAAGGCCCAATTAAGATCCGCAGTTTACATAGTGAAGGAAAGTGTTAGTGTGTTGTTGGAATTGAATACTCAGAGCTGCAAGGGTAATGCCCCAAAAAAATAAAGAGGGCGAGCGGAGCCAAAGGTGATGCGCGCATAGGCAGAGAGTGAAAGCGGGGGAGAGAGAGAACACGCAAGCAGCAAAGGCAGAGCCCAATAGGACAGCTATTTAGCAGGACAGCCAATAGCAGAACAGCTATTTAAGTTTACATAAATATACATAAAAAAGAAATGCAGAAATGAAGAACAGCAGTGAGGGAGCAAAGAGTAGGAAAAGAAGGGCACGAGGAAGAGTGAATATGAAACTAAAACAAATCCATAAATAGATAACCTTCAATGCACACATCAAAACAAAAACGAGGTGGAACGTTGTGAGTTGCTGCGGACACCGCAACTCTACGGTTATACCCGATACTAAGTCAGTATGGCTCTCCTCCGGCAGACGCCGCTAATATTTAACGACACGACAAAGAGTGCGTGCGAGAGAGACAGAAAATCAGTCTGAGCGTGACGTCGGGCGCTGCGTAGCCACTGCAAATTGATTTGTTCCTTTTGGCTATAAAAATGATCTGATCTGATCCAGATTCAGCAATCTGATAGATACATATGGTCATTATCTATGACTCTGCGTTTTTAGTTTTCTCAAATCTGCAATATTGTGGATGCAACAGATTTTCGTCCTTTGTGGGGGCGGAAGGGGGTGGGGTGAAATTCTGAGATATACGTTTTATAGTGACATCTTAAAGGAGTGTGTGTACCAAATTTGGTTACTCTAGCCTTAATAGTCTCTGAGATTTGTGGTTGCCTCAGATTTTCGTCCTTTGCGGGGGCGGAAGGGGGTGTGGCGAAATTTGGACAGGAAACGGTCAAGGTCCGATATCACAGGAGTGTGGATACCAAATTTGGTTGCTCTGGCTTTTATAGGTTCTGAGATCCTTGAACTCATATTTTGCAATTGGCAAAACCGACCATGAAACCTGTGTGTTAGAGTGAGACAGAGCGAGAATGAGTGAAATTGTTTTCGTGATTCTGGCTGTAATAATTATACGATCTGGTTCAGATTTTGCACTCTAGAAGATATAGTCATCTTCTACGATTCTGCGTTTTTAGTTTTCTCGTATCGTCGAAATTGTGGATGCCACAGATTTTCGCCCTTTGTGGGGGCGGAAGTGGGCGGGGCAAAGTTTTGAAATATTTTTGGAGCAGTGACATATCACAGAAGTCTGGATCCAAAACATCGTTGCTCTAGCTCTTATAGTCTTTGAGCATTAGGCGCTGAAGGGGACGGACAGACGGACAGACGGACGGACGGACAGACGGACAGACGGACAGACAGACATGGCTCAATCGACTCGGCTATTGATGCTGATCAAGAATATATATACTTTATGGGGTCGGAAACGATTCCTTCTGGACGTTACACACATCCACTTTCACCACAAATCTAATATACCCCAATACTCATTTTGAGTATCGGGTATAAAAATAACAAAAACCAATATGTTTATAACCGAAATGCAATAATAATACACCCGAACCCAAAATATCATATTAACTACAGTTTTGCAGCAACCATCAGAAAGCACTTTCGATGGTGGATCCGCCGTAAAAGTGAGTTTATTTACTAGGTGTTTGATCACAATCATTTGGGCATGGAAGAAATTGTCTATGGGTGTTCCGACCAAATTGCCTTACCGTTTCGTAGCCCTTAAGAATCAACATTTATATTTTATCTTTAAATTTTAATCTTTACCATGGTACATTTATTCAAATACTAGTTTATAAGTTTACCTGATCCTAGTTCAAGGGAACCAGGCCCAGGTAGCCTATGGGAGGGAACATATACCCCGTATTTTTATGTATAATTTAGTTCCAATAAATATCATTATAATGTTTAACTAGCCCCTTCTTATGATCTCCCCTTCCAAGCCCCTGTAGCGCGTGTCGGCACACCAAGGGGTCATGGCCGACAGATAGATGTATGGAATGGCATGACCAAGGTAGGGTGGGCAAGGGGTCCTCGAAACAGCTGAGGATCGTCCGTCTGTCTTTTAGGTAATCGTCCGTGTTATGTGGTCATTTGTAGTGAACTCTGTCCGGTGAAGTGTATGGCTTGTTTTTTTCTTGCAAGTAAAATTTAAAATAAAGAAAGTAAAGGGCCTCGGACTATGACAAGAAAATAACTCCACCCCTTGCCGACGAGCCAGCAGCCGGAAACAATACGTGCCGGTCATAGCCGAGTAATACCATCTCGCCCTCGTTACCCATTACAGTAATAATTAAGAAGATCTTTATTTTTGGCGCCCAACGTGGGGCCACCTTGGGTTGTACATCGGATTGACTCCGATTAATTAATAACATTACATTGACCACAATTGTCTTCTTTCCCGTCTGTCTTATTTACAACCTTGTATTGTCTGAGTGAATAGCGTATGGTAGCTGTCCGTAAAGTTTACGCTGGTTAGCGTATAGCCTAATTTGGGTCCCGGGCCACCGGGACATCGAGGGCAACTGTATAGCGGACGAGCTGGCCAGATCTGGCACTACAATCCCCCTTCTCCAAGACAAGGAGGATATCTGTATGCCAATGGCCACCTGTAAGCTCATCATAAGGGAGCAATACAAGCGACTAAAAAACGATATGTGGCAAACAGTGCCTCGATGTCGCACAACTCGGCAAACATGGCCGACCATGGACATGAAGCGCACCTCCGAGCTCCTCAAGTTAAGCAGGAAAAGGTGCAGCGTAGTCACTCGTTCCCTCACGGGACACTGGCTAATAGGCACCCACGCTAACAGGCTGGGGGCCCCACATAACGATTTTTGTCGCAGCTGTAGAGACGAGGAAGAGGAGGAGACAGTGGAACATCTGTTCTGCTCCTGCCCGGCTCTCAGCAGAAGAAGGCTACAACACCTGGGCTCAGCCTTTCTACACGACATCTCAGAGATGTCCAAACTATGTCCCAGAAGGATAGCGAGCTTTGTGAGAGCATCTGGATGGGATAATTGCTGACAGGAAGTCTCACAACGCAGGAAGGAAATGATCCTATGCGGTATCACAACGGGCCGAAACCGGCCTAAGTGTGACGGGCTCCGAGCGAGCCCGGCAGCCGCCTCAACCTAACCTAACCTAACCTAGCGTATAGCTTTGATGGCAAATATCTGTTTCACTACAAAGTTTTCTGCGAGCATGGAACCATGACAAAAACTTGGAATGCTGGCAAATTAGCCTGAGGCGATAACCTGTCCAGTGAGATGTGGGTTCGAGCGGGATTTCTATATTTTCAACAAGTGAAGGGACGACTGGGATAGAATGCATAGGAATTCAGAATGGGTCGGCTGCGAGCAGTTGCCTTCTGACCACATTTACCTAGCGATAGTTTTCACGTAACTTTATCTTTTATTTGTTTTGATGTTTTTGTTGAAAAGCCATTCTGACGATTGAAAATCAAGTTGATTCAACCTTAGGGATGAATCTCTGACCACGGCAGATGGACTGGAACGGAAACATGGCAGTTCTTCTATTTGTTTGTGATCGAGAAATTGAGTCGAGTAGGAAACAAGGAGAGTTTTTTTGTCATGAAATGCCTCCTGTCCACGATTTATATGTGTTGCTCAGTTTCATAAATTTGCTATTAGACGTTACCAAAAAAGCGGACAATTGGTGTGCAGCTTCTGCAGGGAGCTATTGGGAGTCGGGAGATCATTCTTTTCTTTTGATAATATAATTTCAATGAATTAAATTTCTTTATATATTTTTTTTATAGAATCATTTTTATATTTTTCTTCTATATTTTTTTTATAATTTTTTTTATATCTTATTTTTGTTATATTTTTTTTATATATACTCACATACATACATTCATTATACAGGCTACATAAATAGATTTGATACATTTATTGGGGTTTATTCCGCAATATGATGTAATTAATTCTGGGAAGAAATTAAATAGTTCTATGGGTCTGAATAGATCGCCACGAAAAGGGGTGCCTCCTCGAAGCATAGAATGCAGCTTATGCAAGTCAGAGTTGGGAACTGGGGAAAATTATAAAACGAAGTGCGGACATCCGTTTCATAAGGCATGTATAAAAACGCATTTCACTGTTAAAACAACTTGCCCAACTTGTGATTCGGTTTGCATAGCTCAAACCATTACAAATCCAGCTAGCACATCTGTGTTAACGAGGCAGCAATCTAGACTCGTACCAATCCCAAGAGCAGATAGCTTATCAGATTTGGCCGAAACGAGAAGTGAAGAGCTAAGTGAGAGCGAGAACCCGTCCATCGTCGAGATGAGCCAGACGTCTGCCGAAATTGCAGCCGCTGTCAAGGCTATGCAGAACGAGCTGTTAACTCAGTTGACAGAACAAATGGCGAATCTCATTCAAACCAATGTAGAAGCTCACATAAATAATATGGAGCAGCAAAGACAAACGCCAAATCCAAACAAAATACTAGCAGGAATACTTCTTTGGAGCAGCTACTAGGAATCAATGGGCAGCAACCAGATTCGGGATTACCTCCGCGTGCTACCAGCGCCCGATCGGTAAGTTCAGAATTGGCCCAAAGACCAGACAATGTAGGCCACATAATGTCGAACTGGAAATTAAGATTTTCAGGAACCACCGATACAATAGGAATCAATAGCTTTATCAATAGAGTTGAGGCCCTTACTCATCAGACGTTAGAGGGAAATTGCTCACTTCTGTGTGGTAATGCGAATTCGCTATTTGATGGCAAGGCATCTGATTTCTTTTGGCGATACCACAAGTCGGTGGGAGTAGTTCGTTGGCAGGATATTTGTGCTGCGTTGAGGAAGCAATTCCGAGACTCCAGAACGGATGTGGATATCCGCCAAATGATAAGGGATAGGAAACAGAGGGAAAAAGAAACGTTCGAAAGTTTCTACGATGCCATCCTAAAGCTAACTCATAGACTCGACCAGCCTCTTAGTGAGAAGACGCTGATTGAAATTGTGAGGCGTAATTTACGTCCGGAAATTCAGCATGAAATTCTTAACATACGTGTAGATTCGATGGAAACCTTGAGGGATATATGCAGGAAGAGGGAATGCTTTTAAGAAGTCCGTAAGAATCATGGTTATCAGAAATCATCGGTCTTTAAGAAGAAGATATCAGAGCTCTGGGAGGAAGCAAACATCGATGATGCCGTAGAATTTTCTGAAGGAGAGGTAGAGGATGAGATAGGCGCTTTTGCTCTCGTATGCTGGAATTGCAGGAAGGAGGGGCATAGGTATCAAGACTGCGCGGAAAAAAGGGAAAATTTTTTGCTATGGATGCGGTATTCCTAATGCCTATAAACCTTCATGTGCGCGATGCCAAAAAAACGCGCAAAGGAGCACTGCAGCATCTCGTCCACTGACCAGTGTTCCCAACCGGCAAGCGGCGACAAAGGAGTGAGAATATATAGCAGTGGTGGGGAGCGGGAAATGACACACTCCCTTTCGGCTGGTCAGCCAGAGTATTTTTGGCATACTAAGCTGGAAAATATTAGGAAGATTGGGTTTCCGAGCTTTGGCGACAAAGCAAAGACAAGTTCTCGCAGCAGTCGGCGGTTAAAAAAATTCTGGGAGTCAGTAAAGTACATAAATAGCATTAGAAGAAACAAAGGGGACAAACGCCCTTATGCTGAAGTTGGTCTTCTGGATAATAAGCGAGTGGGTTTGCTCGATACAGGAGCTGCTCTGACTTGCATCGGAGGGAAACTGGCCAAAGAATATATTATCAGCAGGAAGCCGTTTAAAAAGGTGCTGTCCAAGGCATGCACCACTGATGGAAGTCTTCAGAAAATAGTTGGTAAATTTAGGACTAGTATAGAGTATAAAGGTATAAGTAAAGAATTAGATATATACATAATCCCTTCGTTAAGACAGGATGTTTATTTAGGAATTGATTTTTGGATGTCGTTCGATCTTTTGCCCCCACCCTTAGAGTTGGGAGAAATATCAGCCGCCACAGAGCAGCACGTTCTGACAGACATTCAGGAATTTAAATTGCAGGGAATGGTCCAACGTTTTCCATCATTTGCGACATCGGGTCTCGGGAAAACTTCGGTGTTGTCACACTCAATAGACACTGGAAACGCGAAGCCCGTTAAGCAGCGTCATTTTCCAGTTTCCCCGGCATGAGAAGTTATTGTACACTGAGATTGACAGGATGCTTCAACTAGGAGTGATTGAAGAATCTGAGAGTCCTTGGTCCTCGCCAGTAGTACTTGTCCGGAAACCGGGAAAAGTCAGAGTTTGTTTGGACAGCAGAAAAGTGAATGAGGTTACGGAAAAAGATGCGTACCCCCTTCCCCAAATAGATGGCATTCTCAGCCGTTTACCGAAGGCAGTGTTCATAAGTAGTCTCGATCTGAAGGATGCATATTGGCAGATCCCCTTGGATCCGGCATCCAGGTGCAAAACTGCATTCACGGTTCGAGGGAGGCCCTTGTATCATTATAAAGTCATGCCGTTTGGTCTCTGTAATGCCTCTTAAACCATGACACGCTTAATGGATAAAGTGATTCCTGCGTCGCTTAGAAACGAAGTCTTCGTTTATTAGGACGACTTATTGCTGGTGTCAGATACGTTTGAGAGACATTTACTCGTTTTGGACACCGTGGCCTCGCGGATTCGGGAATCTGGCTTGACCTTAAATATCGAGAAAAGTAAATTCTGTGTGCGCTCTGTGAGATACCTAGGGCATATAATAGGAGAGGGTGGTATTCGCACTGACCCCGAAAAAGTCTCGACTATTTCGGATTTTCCATTGCCGACGTCGTTGAAAGTGTTGAGAAGCTTTCTGGGATTGGCAGGATGGTATCGAAAATTCATTATCAACTTTGCGTCTGTATCCGCCCCGTTGACCGACCTATTAAAGCCGAAGAAAAAGTCGTGATGACAACAGAAGGCAAGGAAGCTTTTGAGCGGTTAAAGGGCATGCTTTGCAGTGCTTAAATAGATTCAGAGCCTATGCAGAGGGTCAGGAGTTCACTGTAATTACGGATCACGCCTCGCTGAAATGGCTCATGTCTTAAAGTGATTTGAATTCGAGGTTAGCGAGATGGGCTTTAAAACTGCAAGGTTTCCGGTTCAGTATCCAACACAGAAGAGGGAAGCTGAATGGTGTTCCGGATGCCTTGTCCAGGGTCTCATATGACCAAGTGGCTGCAGTGTATTTCAGCAATGGCTTGCTGGTGGACATTGAGTCAGCTCATTTCAAATCTGGAGAATATTTGGAACTGATAGAGGGAATTAAGAGCAATATGGCTCAACTGCCCGGCCTTAAAATAGTTGATTCTCTGATCTATCGGCGATCCAAGCATGTAAAAGGAGACCTTAACGATGCGTTTGCTTGGAAGTTGTGGTACCCAGGGGGATGGTCAAAGAAGTGCTAAAGAGAGCACACGATGATCCGCTGGCTTCCCATAGTGAGGTCCACAAGACACTCGAGCGGATCCGGCGTTATTATTTCTGGCCCGGACTCGTCAATGACGTAAAAGACTACGTGGCAGCCTGCGAGCAATGTAAAATGTCAAAAGCTCCAAACGCTCCGTTACGTCCACCGATGGGAAAAGCGGCCGAGTCGCAAAGGTTCTTCCAGCGTCTCTATATTGATTTCTTAGGTCCGTATCCTAGGTCTCGCAGTGGAAATATAGGAATTTTTATTGTCCTGGACCATTATTCGAAATTTGTTTTCCTCAAGGCTTGTAGTGGCCAGTTGTGACTCTAAAACTCCAGCGAACAGTTTGGGAAGTATTGCCCTCGCGTTCAACATTAACTCTTCTTTTTCAAAACAAGATAAGAGATTGATTATAAGAGAGAAGTAGTTAAAGCTTTCACTGAAGGGCTTAAGATCTAATTGAGAGAAGCAGCGTGGGCTGTGGGAGTTATGTTTTGAAGCTTCACTAGAAATCGTACGATTTCTCCGTTAGTCGTGGAAGCTATGTGTAAGCTTTGCTTAGCATCGTATGATTTCCCCGTTGGTTGTGGAAGGTAAAGTTCCGATCGCAAGGGCTAATGCTAGTGATAAAACTTCTAGATGGATCATTGCTTTAGTGAAGCTGTACGAACTCGGAGGTATTTTTCTATGCAAATATATATATATATCCAGTGAATTTGAAAACGTTGTGCAATCAAACACGTGCCAATTAAATTGAAGTTTTGGTGGATTGTATTATTCGGTTTGGTTTAAAGAAGACAAGAGGTATTTGAATCGTACAATAGTGAAACAGTTTTAACAGTCTCGTATCCTAGGACTGGGAATCTTACTACGTTCGACATCGGGAAAGAGAAAAAGTACCAACTGACCCCTCCAATAACGAAGTCGTCAAAGTCCATCGATTTCTTGGTAGATCTGGGAAAGGCCTCGGATTTCCCAGGAACCAGCATCTACATAAACCCACGATAACTACAACCAAATAAACTAGCAAAAGCCGTCCGAAGATATACTAGAGTGAAATTTGAAGTTATGTGGATGCATACTTAAACTGATGTACTTCTTGGAGTAAGACGACAAGAACGGTTTTCTTGCGAATTCGGAGAAGCTAATATGCCGCACTCGTCACCCTTCTCGCTTACGAGTTAAGCGCGCGGCTAAAGCTTTCGCACGTAGTTTCTTCGTTGTGTGTGTAGTGATTTCCAAACTGGGGAAATAAAAACATTATTCTGCTGCGATCCACACTGCCGTTTAACAGTCGTCGTATCAAAATGTACCCAAAGTATCAATTTTGAGTCTCTTTATGAGATTTTCCATTTTCTTTGTTTTATTAAAGATTAAATTCCGTACTAGCTATTCATCTTAGTTCTGTGTTGTATAGACGTTAAGAGAAAAACAAAAAATGTATATAATGACCCATAATTAAAATCAGCGCAAGTGAAAGCCACATAGTTTTAAGATCAGCCGTTAAGTTGCGAATCGTCGTCGAACTGGTATGGAAATGATATAATCGGTGTTTCATCCGAATTAGAAGTGAAGACATGTATATTCATAATTTTTCTCCTTTCCTCAGAATATGTTCCCACGTCGCCCCTTGAGCTCAACGGACACGCCGGATATTTCGTATAAAGTATGAGTGAGTTACGAGCTTCCTTAAACGGAGATCTCGAGTATTTTCAAAGTATATATATATACGTCTTGTAAAACTTCTATTGCGGTATGTTGAACAACCATATACATACGTGCGCTAGTTAAAGCCGATCGGCTAGTAATTTTTCTTTCACGTTTGCCTTCTTTTTATATTATTATCATATTTTTTTCTATTCTTTCCAATTTAATTTCTTTTACGCCGTATTCTCTACACATGCATAATTCCTATATACATATACATATACATTTATAACTAGATATAAATTGTTATTATTTCCTCTTTCTTTATCCGATTACGTTGTATTAAGTTTATGCATATCCAGAAAATCATGAAGTCCAAACTCGTAAATTTTGAATTATTAAATAATAATTAGTAGATAATAATGGAACATTAAACCTTTTGTGTTTGTCCTGAGTAGAGCCTGAGGCAGTCCGATGATCGAATAGAGATACGCTTGATTAGGGTTATGCTGTCGATTAAACGGCATACTAAAGGTAGGGAGGGTAGAGAAGGGGCCAAAGTCATCTGAGTTCCCCGAGAGCGGCGGAATATAGCCTGACTATTTGTCGGTAGTCGGTTAGCCAGTTAGTTAAAATTCCCATTCTTTTCTTTTTTTTGATTTCTTTTATAGAGTTCCTTTTGAACATTAAACCAAGTGTACCTAAAACATCTTTGCGAATGTGTTCGTATGGCAAATAGGAGAGTAGGAAAGATCCCACGACATTCCGGCGAGCTAGTTAGAGCATAGCTAGAGGTACACGTTCCGAAATCCTGCTATACTATTGGTGTCTGACCGTCGAAAGATGTAGGTACAACCTCCATCCGTACATACAATCTCACACCTCTAAGAATAAGAATTTCTTGCACATTACATAGATTGGCGCCCAACGTGGGGCCCGAGTACTAGTTACTACTGGTTAAAACCCCCAAAAAACTGAGCTCGTTGCAATTTTAAATTCCACATTAAAATTAATAAGTCCAGTCCAACTACCGTAACGGAGGATATTGATGGAATTTTGGGTTTAAGATTCTGAGTTTCGGAACACCTAACCAAATTATTATATTTTTTATTTAAGGTTACCAGAATTAATTTGCGAATATACGACAGCTATTCACAAAGGCGGATAGGTCGGCCAAATTATGATAGGATAACGCCAAAAGAGTTTATGAAGGAAGAGTATCGATGGCTTTCGGAAGTCTAATTTTCTAGATATAGATTTGGAAATTAGCCATTGCCAGAGTACTGACCACATAAACATACAATAGACCAATTTAGATTTCATTGAGGTTATATTCCGGCGACAAGAGAAAGCGTATATCGGACGGAGTCAGTCTCGAAAAGGACAAATATTGGGTATTTAGGAAAATTTTGTAAAATTTATTGAAGTTTGGTCCTATAATTAGGGATTTCCACATTTAGTGATCAGAACTCGTATTATTGGGTTACCTTACCATGTCACCAGTACAACGTACCCCGGGGGGCAAGGCGTCGGGTGACGGGGACGCCCAGATCTGTGGTATATGTCAAGAAGCCATAAGAAGAACTCAACTAATATGTACGGCGTCTTGTGGTCACCGGTATCATGATACTTGCATGAAAGAATTCGTGAAAAATAACAAAAATTGCCCCGTATGTAGGGCGGAGTTGAATCCGGAGGAACTTTCGTTTGATGAGAATACTCTAGCAGCCGAATTACCACCCGACATGGGTTCGGGTATAGTGCCGTTAGAAGGAGGCTCCAATCCAGAGTCAAACGCTTCAGAGATAGGTCCTCAAAAGTCAAGAGGGGCTAGGCCTAAACAGGGACGGAGAACTACATCGCGCCGAGGGATGCATACTAGGTTGCAGTCTCAACAATTTCGGGATAACTCTTTGGGCAGTATCAGCCATAGGTCAGCCGAAGGAGATATGCCGGAAAGAACCATTGAGGTAATGCAAGCCTTGATTAAAGGTCAACAGAAAGATATGATGGTGGAGCTAGGTTCATTCGTGAAGACTTTGATCGAGGAAAATCTACGCGAACAATTAGGTAGGATGACAATAGCTTCAGATAGCACGCCTGTGCAAGCGACAAGGCAAAATCATGAGCCTAATATATCAGGAAACTCGTTGTCTTCAGAAAACGGAAGGGAAAGGGGATTACCACATCCAAATGCCGCTAACAGGGCGATAGCTCCTGGGAAGGCCGCTAATATCTTAGCCAGCTGGCGACTAAAGTTTGACGGATCCAAAGACGCTATGCACGTCGACGAATTCCTGTACAGGGTTCGTTCACTTACATCCTCCACTTTAAATAACGATTACGAATTACTCTGTGACAATATGCATCTGCTTTTCTCGGCTAAAGCCAGCGATTGGTTTTGGAACTTCCATAGAAAGAACCCACAGTTTTCTTGGCAAACTTTTTCTGCCTCGTTTAGACAACGATTCGATGATGCTAAAGATGATTTCGACTTGTGGGAGTTGATTAGAAAACGCCGTCAGAGAGAGGGTGAATCGTTTGACGATTATCAGACGGCCGTCGAAGAATTAGTGTCCAGGCTCTCACACGAGGTTAGCGAAAATAAGTTAGTAGACATTTTAAAACGTAACGCAAAAACAGCCCTCAGATATGAACTCTTGCATCTCAAAATCAGCGATCGAACTGGCCTGAGAGAAGAAGTTCGCAAGCATGAAAACTTCTGTAAAGACAACCATAACCCTTTTCCACGAGGTAAATTCGGCAAACCGAATGAAGCAGAAATACTTACGGACAATGAAGATTCTCAATGATTATGTCTACAAAAGAACCGAACCTGATCGGGGAATAAGGGTATAGATAATCTATCTTGGAAATTGTGGATTCCTGGAGAACTCACCCAAGGTGTAATCGCGCGGGCCCATGATCCGCCGAATGCCGCTCATAGTGGAGTAGGGAAAACCATCGAAAAGATTAAAAGATATTTGTTTTGGCCAAAAATGAACAAGCAAATACGTGAGTATGTAACTCATTGCGAAGTGTGTCGTCACACCAAGCACCCGAACACCGTGTTGAAACCACCCATGGGAAAACCAATGGTGTCTGATCGTCCGTTTCAAAAACTTTATATGGATTTGCTGGGTCCATATCCCCGATCCAAGAAAGGGCATATTGGTTTACTTATTATCGTAGACCACTTCACAAAATTTCATTTCCTATGCCCCCTTAGGGTGTTTACTTCCAATCGGGTGTGCGAATACCTTGAAAATTATTTGTTCTGTACATTTGGAGTCCCCGAGGTGATATTAACAGATAACGGCTCTCAATTCGTTTCTGGAGCCTTTCAGGCTTTTCTAACCCGCTTTGGAATACAACATGTTCGGACGGCGATATATTCACCACAGGCGAATGCCAGTGAGAGACTCAATAGATCGGTGTTAGCAGCTATAAGAGCTTACATAAGCCAGGATCATTCCACTTGGGATACCAAATTACCGGAAATCAGTGCTGCTCTCAGATCCAACATTCACCAGAGCACAGGGTAATCGCCCTATTTCCTAACCTTTGGACAAAATATGATTCTGAATGGGAAAGACTATGAGTTGCTTCGCCGCTTAAAACTCTTATCGGAGGATAGCCGCATTAGTTATCCGGAAGCACTACAAATCATTCGCGAATCGGCAAAGAAAAAGGTGAAAGAGTCACATGAACTAAATGCTAGGAGATATAATCTACGCTGTCGAAAAGTTGAGTTTAAGGTTGGAGAGCCAGTACTTGCCCGCAATTTCTGCCAAAGCAATGCTAGTAAAAAGTTTAATGCAAAGTTAGCGCCGGTTTTTAATTCAGCCGTGGTATCTAGACGAGTTGGCTCATCCTATTATCAACTGAAAAACGAACAGGGTAAAAACATAGGAATATTTCACCTCAAAGACAAACAAGTTCAACCCTAGGCAACTGTCCTTCTTCTGTTTAGGCCTCGCCAGTTAAAACTAGCGCTTCCTCAACTGTGGTGTAGTGGCCAGTTGTGACTCTAAAACTCCAGCGAACAGTTTGGGAAGTATTGCCCTCGCGTTCAACATTAACTCTTCTTTTTCAAAACAAGATAAGAGATTGATTATAAGAGAGAAGTAGTTAAAGCTTTCACTGAAGGGCTTAAGATCTAATTGAGAGAAGCAGCGTGGGCTGTGGGAGTTATGTTTTGAAGCTTCACTAGAAATCGTACGATTTCTCCGTTAGTCGTGGAAGCTATGTGTAAGCTTTGCTTAGCATCGTATGATTTCCCCGTTGGTTGTGGAAGGTAAAGTTCCGATCGCAAGGGCTAATGCTAGTGATAAAACTTCTAGATGGATCATTGCTTTAGTGATTTTTATTTTTTTTTTTTTTTTTTTTTACTTTATTAGAAATCAGCTTTACTTAAACTATGATCTAATTTTAGTGATATTTACATTGGCTTACTACATATTATAAGAGTTTAATGATTAGGTTTATATATACATTTTAATGATGTGTTATTCAGCAAATTTTTCTATTTTTTATGTTCAATGGGTGGAGACGTTTGAGTCTGCGTGGGATTTGGGGGTGCAGTAATCCTCTAGCTGTTTCATTTGGATGGTTAATGAGCCTATCGTTGTATCGACTGCTATGATGGTTTATTTGATCTCCAATTTTTGGGATGAGGAGATCTCTTTCCAGCATTGTGGTCCGAACAAACCACGGGGCACCTGTCATCGCCCTTAGAGCCTTCGCTTGCATGACTCTGATTTTATTCAGATGCGTCTTCGCTGCACATCCCCAGACTTGAATGGCATATGTCCATATAGGGATTATAATTGCCTTGTACAATATGACTTTATTGCGTAGGGGAAGCTTACTTTTTGAGTTCATGAGCCAGTGCAACTTTTTGAGTTTGTTTTGACATTTGATGACTGTAGCTCTGATATGCGGTCCCCAAGTTAGGCTTTTATCGAAGTGGACACCGAGGTAGCAGTGACTGCTCTTGCGCGGAATTATATTTCCGTTGAAGGTTAGGTCTGGTGGGTGCTTGCTTCTTAGAGTAAAATTTACGTTAACTGACTTTGTTTCGTTAATTGTGATGTTCCATTTTTTTGCCCATTTTTCCACGGATTCGAGGTAGATTTGAAGTTGTTCAGCAACGGCTCTGTAGCAGGTGGATGACGAAAGAATAGCAGTATCGTCAGCGTAAGTGGCGACCAGGAAGTTGCTTGGGTTGACGTGCGGTAGCGGCATGTCGCGTGTAAACAATGTGTACAGGATTGGCCCAAGGACGCTGCCTTGTGGAACTCCAGCTCTGATAATTTTTATGTCTGAAATAGCGTCCTTGATTGTGACAATAAACGTTCTTTCTCCCAAAAATGACTTTATGACTGAATACTGGGGGGCGGGTAGTAGCATCTTTAATTTATATAAAAGTCCCTTGTGCCAGTCTTTGTCGAAAGCTTGTTTCACGTCGAGAAACACCCCTGAGCAGTATTGCTTAGTTTCATAAGCGTTGAGGATGTGTTGAGCCACTCTGTGTACTTGTTCCGGAGTCCCGTGCTGTCTTCTGAAACCGAATTGGTGCTGTGGAATAGCTTCCTTGACGCAGCTTTCAGCCACCATTCTGCTCAAGAATATTCTTTCGAATATCTTGGAGAAAACTGGCAGTAGGCTTATTGGTCTGTATGACTCTAGGGCTGACGTTGGTTTACCTGGCTTTAGTATCATCACAATCATTGCACACTTCCATTGGGTGGGGAAGTGGCCGATGCGGAGGATGGCGTTGTAGAGTGCAACTAGAAACGTGGAAGCAGTTTTGCGATGCGGGCATCTATTAAATCGTGCCCAGGAGCTTTGTTGTTCACAAGAGCTTTTATTTCCGCTTGGACTTCAGAAGGTGAAACTGGCTTGGTTGGTATCGACATCTGTAGGGGCGCTTCTAAGTACCAGGAGAGTGCTCGCGTGTGATCTTGAGGTGCTACATCGGCTGGAGTGAATCTGGTCTCTAAATTTCTAGCGAACGCTTCTGCTTTTTCCAAGTCAGACTTCACCCAGGTACCGTTGTCGTTTCTTAATGGAAAGCTGCACAGTGGCTGCCTCTTGATGCCACGGGTGAGTTTCCAGAGATTGACCTGGCTACTTTCAGTTGTATCGGCTCTTTTTAGCATTTCGTCGAAGTGTTTGCTGCTTTTCTCAGCGAGGGCCTTTTTTAAGTTTCTGCCCGCTCTGTGCATCTGAGCTTTAGTGTCTGGGTCGTGAGTTCTTATGAAAGCTTTCCTTAGTCTTCTCTTGATACGCACAAGGTTTTCGATGTGAGGGTCAGGTGATGCAGCAGGTCGGGTCGAGCGCTCCTCGGACGTGGGTGGTTCTGCGGAGAGAGCTGCTTCCTGAATGAGGCTATTAAGCGAGCGTACAGCCGCGTCAATATCTTCTGGAGACTCGAATCTCTCGTTAAGTCGGATGTGATCTTCCAAATGGGTTTGAAAAATCTCAATGTTTGCTCGACTGTGCAGGAGCTTCTGTTTAGTGGGGTAGTTGACAGGGGATAAGTGCATTTCTATGAGAAGCGGTAGGTGATCGGAGGGAAGGTCGAAGTTCGCTTGTATGTGCAGGAATCTATGGGGAACGCCTTTGTAGATAGCGAAATCCAAGGCACTAGGCGATCTGTTGGAGTCGTATGGGTAGTGGGTTGCAGAGCCAGTTGCAAGAATGTTGGCTCCACTTGAGACTATATAGTCGTGGATTTCGCGACCTCTAGGGCAGGAGCGAGGGTTTCCCCACCATTGGTGCTTCGCATTCCAGTCCCCAGCTGCAATGTATTTTGGCCCAAAACTAGATAATAAAGAGCGGAACTGAGAACTTGTCCATAAGGTAGCAGGAGGACAGTAGATAGCCGAGATAGTTATTTCTCCTAGAGAGGTGCTTAGCACCATGTTAGCGGCTTGAATTTGGCCATCTGTAATGGGGTTGATTGGGAAGTGCTTGAGGCTGCTGCGGATGAGGATAGCAGATCCTCCTCTAAAACTATCGGAGGGATGATTTGCAGTGTAGAGTTCGTATCCTATTAGTTTGAATGTTGTTCTGCTGCAGAAGTGCGTTTCCGAGAGAAGCATTATGTCGATTTGATTCGATGCAATGAAGTTTTTGAGTTCTAGGCTTTTGTTGGCTATGCCCGACGCATTCCAAATACCTATACGGTAAGGCATTTTGAGAGGCTAGTGGCTGAGAGAATGTTGAGGATCTGCTCTTGCATTTTCATAAGCCTGTTTTGCATTAGCATGAATTGGTCTAGCTTATCTGCAAGATTCATTAGCTTGTTCTCAAGAGGCGTGTTGTGAGGTGATTCTGGTTGGGTACGAGTACGGGATGGGTTCCGGTTTCCTGGTTCTCTTGCTATACTCCTTGATCGGTGCTGGGCTCCTCTAGCGACTTCAGCATAGGATATATGTTTTTCCTGACTTTTTGGCTGGGAAATGGACATATCGTTGCGTGGCATGTCCCTCTGTCTGCTGCTTCTCGAGAGCGAGCGAGAGTTTTTCTGGGTGCGCCCGGAAGTATTCTTTCCCCTAGGTTGCGCCTGATGAGTGTTTTCCCAATTTACCTGTGGTGGTTGTGGGTAAAATTTCAATAGGAGCTGTTGGTAGACCCTACAACCTCTATAATTGGCAGTGTGGGAGCCAAGACAGTTGGCACACTTGGGCTCGACGTCTTGTGGCTTTGAGCATTCTATGGTGGCATGCGGACCCCCGCATTTAACACAAAAAAATTTTTTGTTGCAATATCTTTTGGTGTGTTCGTATTCTTGACAACGGTGACACTGTGATATCTCCTGTTTGCGTTGTGGCTGCTCAACAGTTATCTTTTGTCTGCAGAGGTCTGATACTTTGAAAATCTCTTTATTATTTTCATTTGGCTCTAAGTCCACGAAAAATAAGTTGAGCTGCTTCTTGGTCGCTCTGTTAAGAGGATTGTGGATGAATCGGGCTAGATGCCCCTTGGCCATGAGATCTTGCTTAATATAATCAGTTGGGGTGGAGTGGTGAAGATTTTTGATTACTACTCTATATGACCGTTCTTCTTTCAACTGGTAGCTATGACAGAGAACGCCTTTAGCCATCAACGCGGAGGCGATTTTGCGGTAAGTGGTTGAGTCGTTGCATAGGAGTCTAATTTGTCCTCCAGTGCTTGTTTTTATACGGTAATTTTCGGGGCTTGCCAACGTATCCAGCATTGACCAGAACATTGCGATGTCGTTTACCCCGGGTATGATGATTGGAGGAGGCAGAGGGTTGCGTTTGGTTGTAGGGGATTCATTACATTCCTTGTGAGGGCTGAGGTCCATATCTTCGGTACCGTCGGCAGTTGAGTCGTCAGTGTCCGCGAGTGGCGCATAGTAGTTTGCGAAAGAAGGGTTTCGACTACTTGGGAGACTGCGTTCAGTTGAGTGAAGTTTCTTTTTTGGAGGAGGGAGAGCTCCTCTGTCCTGCCAAGAAACATGAGGGTCGTCAGTTGGCTGTGGGGCATGGTAGTGGGGAATGTTATTGGGACCATCCGTAGCACGTTGGTCGTTAACTTGCTTTTGCGTAGAATTAAGTATTGTCAGTTCTGAAGTGAGCTGGGCTTTAAGAGCTGAGGCAGTAGCAGAACTCATTGGATCAGCAGTTGACGGTTTGTTAATGCTACGAGAGACTTTAGTAAGGGACTTAGATGAACGTAGTTCCATTTTTAAGTCAGGTAGATTTGGGCGTTTAACCCAGACGAAGTTGAGGTCTAGTCTGTAGGCGCGTGCACTGTCCGTAGGTCGCGCCCGCTTTGGGGGCCCGCGAGCGACGGGGCCAAACACGAGTACCGCGCGCTAAGGAACCCGAGCGGCGCTTAGTCCCATTGGTACCGCGCGCTTAGATTCACGAGCGGCACTTAGTTTCACGAGTACCGCGCGCTTAAACGTTTTCGCACAAGTAAGTTGTTTGTTGTTGCCACTGTAGTGGGCTTGTCCGTTTTTATTGCTTTTGCAAAGTCTTTCACAGCGATGTTGGAACGCGTCCGTATTCAACGAGAGCATGATCGAGACTTGCTTTAGTGAAGCTGTACGAACTCGGAGGTATTTTTCTATGCAAATATATATATATATCCAGTGAATTTGAAAACGTTGTGCAATCAAACACGTGCCAATTAAATTGAAGTTTTGGTGGATTGTATTATTCGGTTTGGTTTAAAGAAGACAAGAGGTATTTGAATCGTACAATAGTGAAACAGTTTTAACAGTCTCGTATCCTAGGACTGGGAATCTTACTACGTTCGACATCGGGAAAGAGAAAAAGTACCAACTGACCCCTCCAATAACGAAGTCGTCGAAGTCCATCGATTTCTTGGTAGATCTGGGAAAGGCCTCGGATTTCCCAGGAACCAGCATCTACATAAACCCACGATAACTACAACCAAATAAACTAGCAAAAGCCGTCCGAAGATATACTAGAGTGAAATTTGAAGTTATGTGGATGCATACTTAAACTGATGTACTTCTTGGAGTAAGACGACAAGAACGGTTTTCTTGCGAATTCGGAGAAGCTAATATGCCGCACTCGTCACCCTTCTCGCTTACGAGTTAAGCGCGCGGCTAAAGCTTTCGCACGTAGTTTCTTCGTTGTGTGTGTAGTGATTTCCAAACTGGGGAAATAAAAACATTATTCTGCTGCGATCCACACTGCCGTTTAACAGTCGTCGTATCAAAATGTACCCAAAGTATCAATTTTGAGTCTCTTTATGAGATTTTCCATTTTCTTTGTTTTATTAAAGATTAAATTCCGTACTAGCTATTCATCTTAGTTCTGTGTTGTATAGACGTTAAGAGAAAAACAAAAAATGTATATAATGACCCATAATTAAAATCAGCGCAAGTGAAAGCCACATAGTTTTAAGATCAGCCGTTAAGTTGCGAATCGTCGTCGAACTGGTATGGAAATGATATAATCGGTGTTTCATCCGAATTAGAAGTGAAGACATGTATATTCATAATTTTTCTCCTTTCCTCAGAATATGTTCCCACGTCGCCCCTTGAGCTCAACGGACACGCCGGATATTTCGTATAAAGTATGAGTGAGTTACGAGCTTCCTTAAACGGAGATCTCGAGTATTTTCAAAGTATATATATATACGTCTTGTAAAACTTCTATTGCGGTATGTTGAACAACCATATACATACGTGCGCTAGTTAAAGCCGATCGGCTAGTAATTTTTCTTTCACGTTTGCCTTCTTTTTATATTATTATCATATTTTTTTCTATTCTTTCCAATTTAATTTCTTTTACGCCGTATTCTCTACACATGCATAATTCCTATATACATATACATATACATTTATAACTAGATATAAATTGTTATTATTTCCTCTTTCTTTATCCGATTACGTTGTATTAAGTTTATGCATATCCAGAAAATCATGAAGTCCAAACTCGTAAATTTTGAATTATTAAATAATAATTAGTAGATAATAATGGAACATTAAACCTTTTGTGTTTGTCCTGAGTAGAGCCTGAGGCAGTCCGATGATCGAATAGAGATACGCTTGATTAGGGTTATGCTGTCGATTAAACGGCATACTAAAGGTAGGGAGGGTAGAGAAGGGGCCAAAGTCATCTGAGTTCCCCGAGAGCGGCGGAATATAGCCTGACTATTTGTCGGTAGTCGGTTAGCCAGTTAGTTAAAATTCCCATTCTTTTCTTTTTTTTGATTTCTTTTATAGAGTTCCTTTTGAACATTAAACCAAGTGTACCTAAAACATCTTTGCGAATGTGTTCGTATGGCAAATAGGAGAGTAGGAAAGATCCCACGACATTCCGGCGAGCTAGTTAGAGCATAGCTAGAGGTACACGTTCCGAAATCCTGCTATACTATTGGTGTCTGACCGTCGAAAGATGTAGGTACAACCTCCATCCGTACATACAATCTCACACCTCTAAGAATAAGAATTTCTTGCACATTACATAGATTGGCGCCCAACGTGGGGCCCGAGTACTAGTTACTACTGGTTAAAACCCCCAAAAAACTTAGCTCGTTGCAATTTTAAATTCCACATTAAAATTAATAAGTCCAGTCCAACTACCGTAACGGAGGATATTGATGGAATTTTGGGTTTAAGATTCTGAGTTTCGGAACACCTAACCAAATTATTATATTTTTTATTTAAGGTTACCAGAATTAATTTGCGAATATACGACAGCTATTCACAAAGGCGGATAGGTCGGCCAAATTATGATAGGATAACGCCAAAAGAGTTTATGAAGGAAGAGTATCGATGGCTTTCGGAAGTCTAATTTTCTAGATATAGATTTGGAAATTAGCCATTGCCAGAGTACTGACCACATAAACATACAATAGACCAATTTAGATTTCATTGAGGTTATATTCCGGCGACAAGAGAAAGCGTATATCGGACGGAGTCAGTCTCGAAAAGGACAAATATTGGGTATTTAGGAAAATTTTGTAAAATTTATTGAAGTTTGGTCCTATAATTAGGGATTTCCACATTTAGTGATCAGAACTCGTATTATTGGGTTACCTTACCATGTCACCAGTACAACGTACCCCGGGGGGCAAGGCGTCGGGTGACGGGGACGCCCAGATCTGTGGTATATGTCAAGAAGCCATAAGAAGAACTCAACTAATATGTACGGCGTCTTGTGGTCACCGGTATCATGATACTTGCATGAAAGAATTCGTGAAAAATAACAAAAATTGCCCCGTATGTAGGGCGGAGTTGAATCCGGAGGAACTTTCGTTTGATGAGAATACTCTAGCAGCCGAATTACCACCCGACATGGGTTCGGGTATAGTGCCGTTAGAAGGAGGCTCCAATCCAGAGTCAAACGCTTCAGAGATAGGTCCTCAAAAGTCAAGAGGGGCTAGGCCTAAACAGGGACGGAGAACTACATCGCGCCGAGGGATGCATACTAGGTTGCAGTCTCAACAATTTCGGGATAACTCTTTGGGCAGTATCAGCCATAGGTCAGCCGAAGGAGATATGCCGGAAAGAACCATTGAGGTAATGCAAGCCTTGATTAAAGGTCAACAGAAAGATATGATGGTGGAGCTAGGTTCATTCGTGAAGACTTTGATCGAGGAAAATCTACGCGAACAATTAGGTAGGATGACAATAGCTTCAGATAGCACGCCTGTGCAAGCGACAAGGCAAAATCATGAGCCTAATATATCAGGAAACTCGTTGTCTTCAGAAAACGGAAGGGAAAGGGGATTACCACATCCAAATGCCGCTAACAGGGCGATAGCTCCTGGGAAGGCCGCTAATATCTTAGCCAGCTGGCGACTAAAGTTTGACGGATCCAAAGACGCTATGCACGTCGACGAATTCCTGTACAGGGTTCGTTCACTTACATCCTCCACTTTAAATAACGATTACGAATTACTCTGTGACAATATGCATCTGCTTTTCTCGGCTAAAGCCAGCGATTGGTTTTGGAACTTCCATAGAAAGAACCCACAGTTTTCTTGGCAAACTTTTTCTGCCTCGTTTAGACAACGATTCGATGATGCTAAAGATGATTTCGACTTGTGGGAGTTGATTAGAAAACGCCGTCAGAGAGAGGGTGAATCGTTTGACGATTATCAGACGGCCGTCGAAGAATTAGTGTCCAGGCTCTCACACGAGGTTAGCGAAAATAAGTTAGTAGACATTTTAAAACGTAACGCAAAAACAGCCCTCAGATATGAACTCTTGCATCTCAAAATCAGCGATCGAACTGGCCTGAGAGAAGAAGTTCGCAAGCATGAAAACTTCTGTAAAGACAACCATAACCCTTTTCCACGAGGTAAATTCGGCAAACCGAATGAAGCAGAAATACTTACGGACAATGAAGATTCTCAATGATTATGTCTACAAAAGAACCGAACCTGATCGGGGAATAAGGGTGTAGATAATCTATCTTGGAAATTGTGGATTCCTGGAGAACTCACCCAAGGTGTAATCGCGCGGGCCCATGATCCGCCGAATGCCGCTCATAGTGGAGTAGGGAAAACCATCGAAAAGATTAAAAGATATTTGTTTTGGCCAAAAATGAACAAGCAAATACGTGAGTATGTAACTCATTGCGAAGTGTGTCGCCACCCATGGGAAAACCAATGGTGTCTGATCGTCCGTTTCAAAAACTTTATATGGATTTGCTGGGTCCATATCCCCGATCCAAGAAAGGGCATATTGGTTTACTTATTATCGTAGACCACTTCACAAAATTTCATTTCCTATGCCCCCTTAGGGTGTTTACTTCCAATCGGGTGTGCGAATACCTTGAAAATTATTTGTTCTGTACATTTGGAGTCCCCGAGGTGATATTAACAGATAACGGCTCTCAATTCGTTTCTGGAGCCTTTCAGGCTTTTCTAACCCGCTTTGGAATACAACATGTTCGGACGGCGATATATTCACCACAGGCGAATGCCAGTGAGAGACTCAATAGATCGGTGTTAGCAGCTATAAGAGCTTACATAAGCCAGGATCATTCCACTTGGGATACCAAATTACCGGAAATCAGTGCTGCTCTCAGATCCAACATTCACCAGAGCACAGGGTAATCGCCCTATTTCCTAACCTTTGGACAAAATATGATTCTGAATGGGAAAGACTATGAGTTGCTTCGCCGCTTAAAACTCTTATCGGAGGATAGCCGCATTAGTTATCCGGAAGCACTACAAATCATTCGCGAATCGGCAAAGAAAAAGGTGAAAGAGTCACATGAACTAAATGCTAGGAGATATAATCTACGCTGTCGAAAAGTTGAGTTTAAGGTTGGAGAGCCAGTACTTGCCCGCAATTTCTGCCAAAGCAATGCTAGTAAAAAGTTTAATGCAAAGTTAGCGCCGGTTTTTAATTCAGCCGTGGTATCTAGACGAGTTGGCTCATCCTATTATCAACTGAAAAACGAACAGGGTAAAAACATAGGAATATTTCACCTCAAAGACAAACAAGTTCAACCCTAGGCAACTGTCCTTCTTCTGTTTAGGCCTCGCCAGTTAAAACTAGCGCTTCCTCAACTGTGGTGTAGTGGCCAGTTGTGACTCTAAAACTCCAGCGAACAGTTTGGGAAGTATTGCCCTCGCGTTCAACATTAACTCTTCTTTTTCAAAACAAGATAAGAGATTGATTATAAGAGAGAAGTAGTTAAAGCTTTCACTGAAGGGCTTAAGATCTAATTGAGAGAAGCAGCGTGGGCTGTGGGAGTTATGTTTTGAAGCTTCACTAGAAATCGTACGATTTCTCCGTTAGTCGTGGAAGCTATGTGTAAGCTTTGCTTAGCATCGTATGATTTCCCCGTTGGTTGTGGAAGGTAAAGTTCCGATCGCAAGGGCTAATGCTAGTGATAAAACTTCTAGATGGATCATTGCTTTAGTGATTTTTATTTTTTTTTTTTTTTTTTTTACTTTATTAGAAATCAGCTTTACTTAAACTATGATCTAATTTTAGTGATATTTACATTGGCTTACTACATATTATAAGAGTTTAATGATTAGGTTTATATATACATTTTAATGATGTGTTATTCAGCAAATTTTTCTATTTTTTATGTTCAATGGGTGGAGACGTTTGAGTCTGCGTGGGATTTGGGGGTGCAGTAATCCTCTAGCTGTTTCATTTGGATGGTTAATGAGCCTATCGTTGTATCGACTGCTATGATGGTTTATTTGATCTCCAATTTTTGGGATGAGGAGATCTCTTTCCAGCATTGTGGTCCGAACAAACCACGGGGCACCTGTCATCGCCCTTAGAGCCTTCGCTTGCATGACTCTGATTTTATTCAGATGCGTCTTCGCTGCACATCCCCAGACTTGAATGGCATATGTCCATATAGGGATTATAATTGCCTTGTACAATATGACTTTATTGCGTAGGGGAAGCTTACTTTTTGAGTTCATGAGCCAGTGCAACTTTTTGAGTTTGTTTTGACATTTGATGACTGTAGCTCTGATATGCGGTCCCCAAGTTAGGCTTTTATCGAAGTGGACACCGAGGTAGCAGTGACTGCTCTTGCGCGGAATTATATTTCCGTTGAAGGTTAGGTCTGGTGGGTGCTTGCTTCTTAGAGTAAAATTTACGTTAACTGACTTTGTTTCGTTAATTGTGATGTTCCATTTTTTTGCCCATTTTTCCACGGATTCGAGGTAGATTTGAAGTTGTTCAGCAACGGCTCTGTAGCAGGTGGATGACGAAAGAATAGCAGTATCGTCAGCGTAAGTGGCGACCAGGAAGTTGCTTGGGTTGACGTGCGGTAGCGGCATGTCGCGTGTAAACAATGTGTACAGGATTGGCCCAAGGACGCTGCCTTGTGGAACTCCAGCTCTGATAATTTTTATGTCTGAAATAGCGTCCTTGATTGTGACAATAAACGTTCTTTCTCCCAAAAATGACTTTATGACTGAATACTGGGGGGCGGGTAGTAGCATCTTTAATTTATATAAAAGTCCCTTGTGCCAGTCTTTGTCGAAAGCTTGTTTCACGTCGAGAAACACCCCTGAGCAGTATTGCTTAGTTTCATAAGCGTTGAGGATGTGTTGAGCCACTCTGTGTACTTGTTCCGGAGTCCCGTGCTGTCTTCTGAAACCGAATTGGTGCTGTGGAATAGCTTCCTTGACGCAGCTTTCAGCCACCATTCTGCTCAAGAATATTCTTTCGAATATCTTGGAGAAAACTGGCAGTAGGCTTATTGGTCTGTATGACTCTAGGGCTGACGTTGGTTTACCTGGCTTTAGTATCATCACAATCATTGCACACTTCCATTGGGTGGGGAAGTGGCCGATGCGGAGGATGGCGTTGTAGAGTGCAACTAGAAACGTGGAAGCAGTTTTGCGATGCGGGCATCTATTAAATCGTGCCCAGGAGCTTTGTTGTTCACAAGAGCTTTTATTTCCGCTTGGACTTCAGAAGGTGAAACTGGCTTGGTTGGTATCGACATCTGTAGGGGCGCTTCTAAGTACCAGGAGAGTGCTCGCGTGTGATCTTGAGGTGCTACATCGGCTGGAGTGAATCTGGTCTCTAAATTTCTAGCGAACGCTTCTGCTTTTTCCAAGTCAGACTTCACCCAGGTACCGTTGTCGTTTCTTAATGGAAAGCTGCACAGTGGCTGCCTCTTGATGCCACGGGTGAGTTTCCAGAGATTGACCTGGCTACTTTCAGTTGTATCGGCTCTTTTTAGCATTTCGTCGAAGTGTTTGCTGCTTTTCTCAGCGAGGGCCTTTTTTAAGTTTCTGCCCGCTCTGTGCATCTGAGCTTTAGTGTCTGGGTCGTGAGTTCTTATGAAAGCTTTCCTTAGTCTTCTCTTGATACGCACAAGGTTTTCGATGTGAGGGTCAGGTGATGCAGCAGGTCGGGTCGAGCGCTCCTCGGACGTGGGTGGTTCTGCGGAGAGAGCTGCTTCCTGAATGAGGCTATTAAGCGAGCGTACAGCCGCGTCAATATCTTCTGGAGACTCGAATCTCTCGTTAAGTCGGATGTGATCTTCCAAATGGGTTTGAAAAATCTCAATGTTTGCTCGACTGTGCAGGAGCTTCTGTTTAGTGGGGTAGTTGACAGGGGATAAGTGCATTTCTATGAGAAGCGGTAGGTGATCGGAGGGAAGGTCGAAGTTCGCTTGTATGTGCAGGAATCTATGGGGAACGCCTTTGTAGATAGCGAAATCCAAGGCACTAGGCGATCTGTTGGAGTCGTATGGGTAGTGGGTTGCAGAGCCAGTTGCAAGAATGTTGGCTCCACTTGAGACTATATAGTCGTGGATTTCGCGACCTCTAGGGCAGGAGCGAGGGTTTCCCCACCATTGGTGCTTCGCATTCCAGTCCCCAGCTGCAATGTATTTTGGCCCAAAACTAGATAATAAAGAGCGGAACTGAGAACTTGTCCATAAGGTAGCAGGAGGACAGTAGATAGCCGAGATAGTTATTTCTCCTAGAGAGGTGCTTAGCACCATGTTAGCGGCTTGAATTTGGCCATCTGTAATGGGGTTGATTGGGAAGTGCTTGAGGCTGCTGCGGATGAGGATAGCAGATCCTCCTCTAAAACTATCGGAGGGATGATTTGCAGTGTAGAGTTCGTATCCTATTAGTTTGAATGTTGTTCTGCTGCAGAAGTGCGTTTCCGAGAGAAGCATTATGTCGATTTGATTCGATGCAATGAAGTTTTTGAGTTCTAGGCTTTTGTTGGCTATGCCCGACGCATTCCAAATACCTATACGGTAAGGCATTTTGAGAGGCTAGTGGCTGAGAGAATGTTGAGGATCTGCTCTTGCATTTTCATAAGCCTGTTTTGCATTAGCATGAATTGGTCTAGCTTATCTGCAAGATTCATTAGCTTGTTCTCAAGAGGCGTGTTGTGAGGTGATTCTGGTTGGGTACGAGTACGGGATGGGTTCCGGTTTCCTGGTTCTCTTGCTATACTCCTTGATCGGTGCTGGGCTCCTCTAGCGACTTCAGCATAGGATATATGTTTTTCCTGACTTTTTGGCTGGGAAATGGACATATCGTTGCGTGGCATGTCCCTCTGTCTGCTGCTTCTCGAGAGCGAGCGAGAGTTTTTCTGGGTGCGCCCGGAAGTATTCTTTCCCCTAGGTTGCGCCTGATGAGTGTTTTCCCAATTTACCTGTGGTGGTTGTGGGTAAAATTTCAATAGGAGCTGTTGGTAGACCCTACAACCTCTATAATTGGCAGTGTGGGAGCCAAGACAGTTGGCACACTTGGGCTCGACGTCTTGTGGCTTTGAGCATTCTATGGTGGCATGCGGACCCCCGCATTTAACACAAAAAAATTTTTTGTTGCAATATCTTTTGGTGTGTTCGTATTCTTGACAACGGTGACACTGTGATATCTCCTGTTTGCGTTGTGGCTGCTCAACAGTTATCTTTTGTCTGCAGAGGTCTGATACTTTGAAAATCTCTTTATTATTTTCATTTGGCTCTAAGTCCACGAAAAATAAGTTGAGCTGCTTCTTGGTCGCTCTGTTAAGAGGATTGTGGATGAATCGGGCTAGATGCCCCTTGGCCATGAGATCTTGCTTAATATAATCAGTTGGGGTGGAGTGGTGAAGATTTTTGATTACTACTCTATATGACCGTTCTTCTTTCAACTGGTAGCTATGACAGAGAACGCCTTTAGCCATCAACGCGGAGGCGATTTTGCGGTAAGTGGTTGAGTCGTTGCATAGGAGTCTAATTTGTCCTCCAGTGCTTGTTTTTATACGGTAATTTTCGGGGCTTGCCAACGTATCCAGCATTGACCAGAACATTGCGATGTCGTTTACCCCGGGTATGATGATTGGAGGAGGCAGAGGGTTGCGTTTGGTTGTAGGGGATTCATTACATTCCTTGTGAGGGCTGAGGTCCATATCTTCGGTACCGTCGGCAGTTGAGTCGTCAGTGTCCGCGAGTGGCGCATAGTAGTTTGCGAAAGAAGGGTTTCGACTACTTGGGAGACTGCGTTCAGTTGAGTGAAGTTTCTTTTTTGGAGGAGGGAGAGCTCCTCTGTCCTGCCAAGAAACATGAGGGTCGTCAGTTGGCTGTGGGGCATGGTAGTGGGGAATGTTATTGGGACCATCCGTAGCACGTTGGTCGTTAACTTGCTTTTGCGTAGAATTAAGTATTGTCAGTTCTGAAGTGAGCTGGGCTTTAAGAGCTGAGGCAGTAGCAGAACTCATTGGATCAGCAGTTGACGGTTTGTTAATGCTACGAGAGACTTTAGTAAGGGACTTAGATGAACGTAGTTCCATTTTTAAGTCAGGTAGATTTGGGCGTTTAACCCAGACGAAGTTGAGGTCTAGTCTGTAGGCGCGTGCACTGTCCGTAGGTCGCGCCCGCTTTGGGGGCCCGCGAGCGACGGGGCCAAACACGAGTACCGCGCGCTAAGGAACCCGAGCGGCGCTTAGTCCCATTGGTACCGCGCGCTTAGATTCACGAGCGGCACTTAGTTTCACGAGTACCGCGCGCTTAAACGTTTTCGCACAAGTAAGTTGTTTGTTGTTGCCACTGTAGTGGGCTTGTCCGTTTTTATTGCTTTTGCAAAGTCTTTCACAGCGATGTTGGAACGCGTCCGTATTCAACGAGAGCATGATCGAGACTTGCTTTAGTGAAGCTGTACGAACTCGGAGGTATTTTTCTATGCAAATATATATATATATCCAGTGAATTTGAACACGTGCCAATTAAATTGAAGTTTTGGTGGATTGTATTATTCGGTTTGGTTTAAAGAAGACAAGAGGTATTTGAATCGTACAATAGTGAAACAGTTTTAACAGTCTCGTATCCTAGGACTGGGAATCTTACTACGTTCGACATCGGGAAAGAGAAAAAGTACCAACTGACCCCTCCAATAACGAAGTCGTCGAAGTCCATCGATTTCTTGGTAGATCTGGGAAAGGCCTCGGATTTCCCAGGAACCAGCATCTACATAAACCCACGATAACTACAACCAAATAAACTAGCAAAAGCCGTCCGAAGATATACTAGAGTGAAATTTGAAGTTATGTGGATGCATACTTAAACTGATGTACTTCTTGGAGTAAGACGACAAGAACGGTTTTCTTGCGAATTCGGAGAAGCTAATATGCCGCACTCGTCACCCTTCTCGCTTACGAGTTAAGCGCGCGGCTAAAGCTTTCGCACGTAGTTTCTTCGTTGTGTGTGTAGTGATTTCCAAACTGGGGAAATAAAAACATTATTCTGCTGCGATCCACACTGCCGTTTAACAGTCGTCGTATCAAAATGTACCCAAAGTATCAATTTTGAGTCTCTTTATGAGATTTTCCATTTTCTTTGTTTTATTAAAGATTAAATTCCGTACTAGCTATTCATCTTAGTTCTGTGTTGTATAGACGTTAAGAGAAAAACAAAAAATGTATATAATGACCCATAATTAAAATCAGCGCAAGTGAAAGCCACATAGTTTTAAGATCAGCCGTTAAGTTGCGAATCGTCGTCGAACTGGTATGGAAATGATATAATCGGTGTTTCATCCGAATTAGAAGTGAAGACATGTATATTCATAATTTTTCTCCTTTCCTCAGAATATGTTCCCACGTCGCCCCTTGAGCTCAACGGACACGCCGGATATTTCGTATAAAGTATGAGTGAGTTACGAGCTTCCTTAAACGGAGATCTCGAGTATTTTCAAAGTATATATATATACGTCTTGTAAAACTTCTATTGCGGTATGTTGAACAACCATATACATACGTGCGCTAGTTAAAGCCGATCGGCTAGTAATTTTTCTTTCACGTTTGCCTTCTTTTTATATTATTATCATATTTTTTTCTATTCTTTCCAATTTAATTTCTTTTACGCCGTATTCTCTACACATGCATAATTCCTATATACATATACATATACATTTATAACTAGATATAAATTGTTATTATTTCCTCTTTCTTTATCCGATTACGTTGTATTAAGTTTATGCATATCCAGAAAATCATGAAGTCCAAACTCGTAAATTTTGAATTATTAAATAATAATTAGTAGATAATAATGGAACATTAAACCTTTTGTGTTTGTCCTGAGTAGAGCCTGAGGCAGTCCGATGATCGAATAGAGATACGCTTGATTAGGGTTATGCTGTCGATTAAACGGCATACTAAAGGTAGGGAGGGTAGAGAAGGGGCCAAAGTCATCTGAGTTCCCCGAGAGCGGCGGAATATACGTATAATTGGACGTTGACATGCAATGACTGCATCTAACAAGAGGCGATGCAATTACTGCACCGTCAAGTGGCCCGTGTGACACCAGCAGAAGGCTGTTACGCGCGGATCCCAGGCAAAACGCAGCCCTCCTCCCGCCCAACCGACCGAGGGGCGCTGCCGCATGACGCGCGGTGCGTAGCCGAACCAAACGCGAGCATGCAAGAAAGATAGATATTAGACTAACCTTCGAGGAAAATTAGCACTAAACTTATTAAGAAATTAAGCATGCAATAAAATACAAAATACAAATACCACTACAATTACTAATTACTAGAAAGGTGTGTAAGGATTAGTAATTTAATAAGAGGAAGAGAATTAGTGGAGGATATAATATGGTAGAGGGAATTATAGTCCGAGCATAAGACCCTAAATGGTTCATGCAAGGAATAATTCGATCTACAAAGTGGAAGGAACAACGGTATAAAGTTTCTAGTCAGTCTAATAGGAATCGTGAAGTTTATGCGGCTCAACAGATCAGGGCTGTCTATGTCACCCCTGATCAAGTTGTGCATAAATATCACACCAAGCATTTTTCTACGGTTAACTAAGGATGGGAGGTTTACTAATAATAGTCTACTAGAGTAAGATGGGAGTCTTACACCCGCATCCCAGTTAAGGCCCCGCAGAGCAAAGAGTAAAAAGTTTTTCTGTACTGATTCTATACGGTCCTGGTGTACTTTGTACTGAGGGCACCATACACAGGAGCCGTATTCTAAGATCGGACGAACAAGCGAGGTATAGAGAGTCTTTGTTATATAGGGGTCGTCAAATTCCTTTGACCACCTCTTTATAAACCCAAGCACGCCCATGGCCTTATTTACCATGGTAGAAATGTGTTCGGAAAACTTTAACTTGGGGTCTAACATAACACCCAGATCATCCACCAGGGTAATTCTCTCAAGAGAACCCCCAAATAGGGTGTAGGGAGCCAACAAAGGGTTAGAACGATGAAATGTCATAACTTTGCATTTCGAGGCATTAAGGTGTAACAAGTTTGCACAACACCATGACTGAAAGCTATTGAGATCGGATTGCAAGCGAGAATGAAATGAAATGTCCTTGTACTGGACACAGAGTTTAACATCATCCGCATACATAAGTACTCGAGAGTATGTTATTACTGAAGGCAAGTCATTAATAAAGAGTGTGAAGAGTAAGGGGCCTAGATGGCTGCCCTGTGGTACTCCCGAAGAAACCTTTACTGGTAAAGAGAGGGAGTTTTTGAAGAGGACTCTTTGAGACCTAGAACAAAGATAGCTAGAAATCCATCTCAGGAGGTTGGGCGGAAACCCTAAAAGGTCAAGTTTATGTGCTAAAAGGGAATGGTTTACAGAGTCGAATGCTTTACTAAAGTCGGTGTAAATAACATCCGTCTGTAAGTTACCTTGAAAGCCTTTAATAATGAAAGAGGTAAACTCTAACAAGTTCGTGGTGGTTGATCGCCGCCTTATAAATCCATGCTGAGTTGGAGATATAAGTGACTTGCAGAGATGTTGCAAGTGCGGAGTTAAAACCTTCTCAAACAATTTGGGAATAGCGGATAACTTTGCTATACCTCTATAATTTTTTACATCAGACTTACTACCTTTTTTATGGAGAGGAATTATAAACGATTCCTTCCAGATTGGGGGGAAGCAAGATGAATCAATGGACATGGTGAATAGTTTAAGCAATGGTCCACACAGAGCCTCGGCGCAGTACCTGAGTACACAACCTGGAACCCCGTCTGGACCCGGTGAAAACACCGGCTTAACTAGTCGAAGATCTTGAAGTAGGGAGTACTCATTTAACAAGGGACTGAAAATGCCGTTCGACCTCGGTAATCCGTATGGGTACGGTTGACCAGAGTAGCGTTCCTCAGAATAGGTAGTTTGGAAAAACTGGGCAAAAAGATCGGCAATTGCCTGATCATTATTTGCCGACGTATTACAAAATGATAGCGAGGATGGGTGTGCGGACGTTCTACGCTTACTGTTTACGAAGCAGTAAAACTGTTTAGGGTCCTGAGAAAAACGTATCCTGCAACGAGATAGGTAGTTCTTATAGCATTGAGCATTAAGAACTGAAAAGTTTGACCGAGCTATTACATAACGAGAGTGAGAAGTAGGAGAACCCACTTCTTGAAATTTTTTATAAAGTCTTGATTTTAAGTTTTTTAGACTGGATAACTCTTTGGTAAACCAAGGGGGTTTTCCAGATCTAATCGGACAAGAAAGCGGGACACAAGAATCAAAAAATGTGCCAAGAGCATTGTAAAAAATGTTTGTGGCTTTTGTGACATCAGTGCACAAGTACAAAGCGGACCAATCAAAATCCCTAATTAGGTTATTAAGCTTCGCAAACTCGGCTTTACGAAAGCAGCGGACACGTTCAGGTAGTCTACTCGACCGATCCAATACAGTTGGTCCTATGTCTAGCGACACCTCGAAAGTAGGGTGGTAGGCGTCTTCAGGTATAGTGAGCGGAAGGGCTCGGGTTAACAACACTATGGTCGGATCCGATACAAAGCATAGATCAAGCAATCGACCCAAGGAATTTTTCACATGATTGACTTGAGACAAGGACAGGTCAAGCAAGCCGTCAACAAAGTCATGTCGTGACATGGGCACTAGGATACTAGACTCGTTTACCGAAGACCAAACAGTTCCTGGCAAGTTGAAGTCACCAAGAACTATCATACGATCTTTATCAGATAGCGAGGAAGCAACAGCGGTTAAAGCGGACAAGTGCTGCTCATAAATTGAAATATCCGAAGAAGGTGGGATATACGAGCAAGTAATGAATATAGCGAAAGCGGGAAGAATCAGTTTTACACACAGGAATTCCAGTTCCTGTTGAACTTGGACTGTGAAGTGTTCTGACGTGAAGTAAGAGTCCACTGCAATTAGAACCCCTCCTGCACGTCGAGACGAACGGTCCTTTCTAAAAGTTGTGTACCGACCTGCCAAAACCTCGGAACTAAGAATGTCCGGCTTTAACCAGGTTTCAGTAAACACAATAACGTGGGAAGCAAATGCAACACTATCCCGGAAAAGAATGCTGAGCTTACTACGCAAGCCTCTTACATTCTGATAGGTTACTAAAAGAGAAGTTAGTTTTTTGCAAAGGTTGGAGCAAGACGGGAAGTTGAGGAAGAGGAAGTTGAGGTTGAGGGTGGCACGCTGGAAAGATTTGGAAGCGATATGGGGGGCCTATTCTTCTTCTTAGCCTTAAACTCCTTCACCACCAAATGCTCCGGCCAAAATTTGGTGGAGCAAATGGTGTCAAATTGAGTTGGGGAGATGCTTATCTTAAACGACGCTATCTCCCTGGCATAAGAGAAGTTAAATTTCTCCACCTTTAAACCCACGGCTTTTATTTTGCTTTGAATGAAAGCAGTTACATCATTAGATGTGAGGTCAGGGGCCAGCCGTGAAACAAAAACTTGTCGTTTTGGTGGGACTCCCACCAGTGGTTTAGTCACCGCAGGTCTAGTACCTGTGGTGGCAATATCCGGAGGTCCGGAACGTCTATTTACTGGTGGGATCGGGATAGACGGGACAACTAGTGAACTTGCGGACACCACGGACACGGACGCAGCAGACGTACTTGGCTGCACATTCTCCGAGGCGATGAATTCGGCTACCGAATCTGCATCGCCAGCAGCTTTCGTTGCCTTTGGAGTGGCAAACGAGATCAACTGCTGTACACTTGGAGTGGTCGGAGTCAATTTTTCGGCGGCGGACGGCTGAGTGACGGTTGGCACTTGCAGGTCCCGCGGAGTGACCTTTTTGCGCCTCGGAGACTCATTCAGCAGCTTTAAACCGCTAAACTGAGCCTCCATGGCTAGGAGCCGATCGTACTGATTTTTAAAACCAACGGTCAGCTCCTTAAAGCCACTCCGCGTCTGCCTCATGAAAGCCACCATGTCTTTCTCCACCGCACGACATGCCTCGCAACTGTAATGCAAGCCATTACGTTTGGCTATGGCATCGCTCACGAGGCCAGAAAATCCCGCGCATTTTGCGTGGACTACGCTGTCGCAGAGCCAGCAGGGGACATTTGGCTGATCGTGAGTGATCTGCTTCTTGCAGGTTTTTTTAGCGCAGACCACAGCGAATTCCATTTTTTTTTTTATTATTCAAAGATTTTATTAAAATCAAAAAAATTAAAAATTTCCAAAACAAATTGGTATCAGACCAATGTGCCAGACAACGCTCAAAGCGGAATTGGTAAGAAAAAAAGAGAGCAGAGTGGAGAGCGGTTATAGCGAGAGCTACTAGATAGAGAGCGCTATTGCTCAGAAAGTTGAAAGAGCGAGAGAGAAAGAACAGTTATTGAGGTTGAGGTGATAGCGAGAGAGTGATAAGACAACAAAAGCTACCAGACGAGAGCGGACTGCAATGCAATACTCACTCACTGCAACAACACAACACAACACAAGCCGACGCCGAAAAATAAAAAGTTAAATAATATTTTAACACAAATCAAAAGGCATGCACTCGCGTAAAAGAATAGGTTTCCAGATTGTTGTCTGGTTAGAAAGTATATTTAGAATTTAATTAGGAAAACTCCGGCTGTTTATTCGAAACAAAAGGAAGAATGCGGAGCGCAAAACAAAAACACGTCTGATCACTACGAAAGAGAACGAAGTTCTATGTATAGCCTGACTATTTGTCGGTAGTCGGTTAGCCAGTTAGTTAAAATTCCCATTCTTTTCTTTTTTTTGATTTCTTTTATAGAGTTCCTTTTGAACATTAAACCAAGTGTACCTAAAACATCTTTGCGAATGTGTTCGTATGGCAAATAGGAGAGTAGGAAAGATCCCACGACATTCCGGCGAGCTAGTTAGAGCATAGCTAGAGGTACACGTTCCGAAATCCTGCTATACTATTGGTGTCTGACCGTCGAAAGATGTAGGTACAACCTCCATCCGTACATACAATCTCACACCTCTAAGAATAAGAATTTCTTGCACATTACAGGCTGTAAAAAAATTAAATGCTGCTGTTGTGCTGAGGTATTTAGAGGAGGAGTTATTCCATACTTTCGGAGTTCCAGAGGGAATTGTATCTGACAACGGATCGCAATTTCGATCCGAGAAGTTTCAAGGCCTGCTCAGAAGGCATCGAATAACGCACACGCTGACAGCTGTCCACGCTCCCCAAGCCAATACTTCGGAGCGGGTCAACCGTTCGGTCATCGCTGCCATTCGGTCGTATATTCGCAGTGACCAGAAAGACTGGGATGAGTGTCTTACCAAAATATGCTGTGCGTTGAGGTCGGCGGTTCACTCAGGGTTAGGATCCACGCCCTATTATATAGGTTTCGGACAGCAGATAGTGTCTTCAGGCGCAACGTATTCTTTGCTGAGGAAATTGGGGATGTTAGAGGACAAGGCAGCGACCTTCACACGTGAGGATTCATTGGATATCGTCAGAAAGAGAGCGTGTGAAGTGATGCGGAAGCAATGTGAGCGAAATCGACGGCATAATGACCTGAGGGCACAGGAAGTATCGCACCAGGTGAGGCAGGAAGTGCTACGGCGAAATTTTAAACAAAGCAATTTTCAAGCCGGCTACAACGTTAAGCTAGGGCCAATGTTTCTTAAGGCGCGAGTTAGACGGAAAGTGGGGAACTCGATTTATGAGCTGGAAGATCTGCAAGGAAAGCTCATCGGAAGGTACCACGGGAAGGATATCCGGCAAGTGTAGCGACAAGCCAGTCAGCCTTGTGGATTCCTCAAGGCAGGCAATATCCCCAAGTCTGACTTTGGCAGGGGGGATTTTGTAAGAGGCTTGTAGCTGAGCTAAGGGCGAAAACTAAATGGACCGCCAACGGCGTTGTATGGGCAGCCATAGTCTCGCTGCTACAGGGGTTTTTGAGTCAGGGGCTCTAAAACGGTGCTCTGAAAGGTTGGCTCCCTCTGGGGGTGAGTTTGCGCTGATGGCAGTTGAAGAGAAAGAGGAGAAAGCGATGACATTCGAACGTCATCCAGCGGATCCGACCGGTCTCATAGTGGATGGGAACGTGTCCATCTTCCTTTTGGAATTTGGATGTCGAGCGACCAACATCGCCCCGAACAGGCTCAGCAAAAATCATTAACGAAAAAGTTCCAAAGTCAAGAAAAGAATATTGTCAAAGCGCGGGTGGTATCCAGCAGCAGCAAAGCAAAAGTCGCGGGACTAGGAAAACTGAAGCTAGGTCGGCCACTGGGGCCAAGATTGACGGATTTGGCGCCTAGCAATTTGGGCTGGCGAAGCAGCGGCGCTCCAAGCAGCTGATCCGTCGCAGCACAGAGCGAGGGAGCAGAGACGCAGAAAAAAATTCTGAGAGGCTCGACCTTCGCGGGCAGCCGGATCGACGTCGGTGAGGCGGCGGCCACAAAGCGGGACGGTCGATAATCCGCGATAGCGAAAAGTTCAGCAACCGGCGAAATACGAACGGAGAAAAAGGAGGAAAATCGCTCAAATCCTACCTAAACGTGCCGTTTGCCAAATTAAGTTAACAAGGCCCAATTAAGATCCGCAGGTTACATAGTGAAGGAAAGTGTTAGTGTGTTGTTGGAATTCAATACTCAGAGCTGCAAGGGTAATGCCCCAAAAAAATAAAGAGGGCGAGCGGAGCCAAAGGTGATGCGCGCATAGGCATAGAGTGAAAGCGGGGGAGAGAGAGAACACGTAAGCAGCAAAGGCAGAGCCCAATAGGAGAGCGAGCGAGCTATAAAAACGCTCGCCAGCAACGGAGCCGAAGGGGGCTGGCGATAAGCCGAGAGAAGTAGCATAAGTTAACATAAGAGTAAGCAGAATAGTACCGAGCAGCAGAACAGCTATTTAAGTTTACATATATATACATAAAAAAGAAATGCAGAAATGAAGAACAGCAGTGAGGGAGCATAGAGTAGGAAAAGAAGGGCACGAGGAAGAGTGATGCACAGATCAAAACAAAAAAAATAACAAAAACCAATATGTTTATAACCGAAATGCAATAATAATACACCCGAGCCCAAAATATCATATTAACTACAGTTTTGCAGCAACCATCAGAAAGCGCTTTCGACGGTGGATCCGCAGTAAAAGTGAGTTTATTTACTAGGTGTTTGATCACAATCATTTGGGCATGGAAGAAATTGTCTATGGGTGTTCCGACCAAATTGCCTTACCGTTTCGTAGCCCGTAAGAATCAACATTTATATTCTATCTTTAAGTAATACCATCTCGCCCAAGTACTCGTTACCCATTACAATATTTAACGTGAGATGCATCCCCAACAGCAGTGTGCGAGGGCTTGCCTGCCTTGGGGATGAAGACGACTTTGGTATGAAGACAGGCTCCCGGGATATATCCATGGGAGAAGATTCCCTCGTATATCCTTTTAAGCCAATTAGTGGCTTTTTGTCCAGCGTGAATCAGTTGGGCAGGAATGTCATCTGGTCCCGCAGACTTGTATGGTTTGAAGCTTTTGATTGCCCAGGAAACGTTCTCCTGGCTTAGCAGGTTCATAATATCACTTGAGGCAACGGCATGAGCCGCGATGTAGTGTGGTCTATTTTCAACGCAGCCGGGAAAGTGGGTGTTGAGGAGAAGATTTAGCGACTCATTGCTGGACGTTGTCCATGATTGGTCGGCATTCTTCAGGTAGCCCAGAGTGGGTGTAGTCTTCGAGAGAAGACTCAATGTCGCTACAGAACTTACGCCATGAGGCGCGTTTGTCTTTCCTCAGTTCTTTATTATAAATTGACAGACTGGCCTTGTAATAGGCCCAGTTCTGCTCAACGTTTTCAGCCTTAGCTCTATTGAAGAGTCTCCGGGAGGCTTTCCGGAGTTCCCTCAGTTCTCTCAGTCCCTCTGATTCCACCATTCAGGTTTCTTCCGGCCTCTGCACTTGCCAGAGGGGCAGGATTTATCGAGCGCCTCATTGCAGGCGTCGGTAAATAGTTTAACAGGATGAGTCGTGGCTTCCCTGGAAATCTCCTCCTCAGGTGGAGTCTCAGGGAGAACACGACAGAGGTGGTCTGAGTACCGAGCCCAGTTTGTCCGCCTAAGGTTCCGAAATTGAGCTGGTCTCGGTAGTGAAAAAGAGAATACGTTTTCCACGTACCTGTGGTCCGAGAAGGAGTGCTCTTCCAGGACCCTCCAGGATACGATGTTCCCATGTAACTCATGAGAGGCAAGTGTGAGGTCCAAGACCTCCTTGCGGTTTTTAATAATGAAGGTGGGATCACTCCCCCTATTTAATAGGACCATCTGAGTGGTCAGTAAATAGTTGAAAAGGTACTCACCCCTTTCGTTGGTGTCAGTGCATCCCCACTGGCAGTGGTGTGCGTTGGCGTCGCACCCAACGATTAGGACGGTGTCCTTGGCCTCGCAGTCTGTGATTAGCGCCCTGAGCGCCTGTGGAGGCAATCCAAGCCGATTGCCAAGCCTAAAACCCCACACACTTTACAAAAACCAGCAACACACTATTAGACTTATTTTTTGTTGACAGTCCGGAAAATTGTTACTTTATGATCAACTCACAGTGCCAGGGTATTCAAAACATGACTTTATTTTCATGACCTACGACATCAATCCTGACTACCATGACTATGTTACCTTCTATAGAGACTTTAAGAACATTGACCTTAGAAAACTAGACACTGACATTAACATGCTCGACTGGAAATCAATATATTATATGCCGCCTGTGAATTCTCAGCTTGCCCACCTTCAATCAAATATCGACTATCTTTATAATGAACATGTACCTATCAAGAAAGCGACCGTTAGACCAACAGATAACTCCTGGTTCAACCATGAAATAAAAATGGGTATCATTAAACGAAATGACGCCTTTAAAAAGTAAAAAAGATATAAGACTGAAAGCCACCTTAATATTGTAGGCCGTCTAACCCGGGAATTGTAGTGACCAATATCGGTGCGTGAGTGAACTGTATAGGTATAAAAACACAAGCCCGGTGATTTAATGTAACTCTTTTTTATTAGCTGCGCGTCCGTCTCTCACAATCGCCATTTACAAAGTCCACTTACTCTATTATCGATGTTTCTTATCCGATATCTCACTATTGGTATTTCCCGCCGAGTGTATCGATGGTGCGGTAAATACCAATGCGCGCTGTATGCTATTTTAAATACTAGTTGAATGCCTCACTAATTATTACCTTGCTACAATTCGGCCATCCTGACCGGAGTGCTCCTGAACTCCTTACATTTAAGTTAGTTTCTAGATAGGTTGATTTATTACAGTTGGGTGTGGTTTACTCTTAACATTCTCAGTTTACGTATTACAATCATTTTCTTCATTTTGATTCCCTGTGACATTTGCATTATTACCATTTTCAATCCACGGCTTCATATTTGCCACCGCCCAAACTCCTTTATACGGGATCCTTGATTGTTGAAACCCCTCTACATCTTCTAGCAAATACCTATCATTTTTTAACACCTTTGATATCTTATAAGGTCCTTTGAACTTCGGGATAAGCTTTTTAGACACCCCTGTATGAGTGTCGAAATTTCTCACCATAACTAGATCATTATCTACGTACACGTGTGGCTCCCTTCGCTTTGAATTTGTTGCTTGTTTGTTATAAGACTGTATTTTTTCCTGATGAGTGCCTGCTACTGCTCTAATCTTTTCTATATCCCTTGTTGCCCGCTGTTCGGTTAGTTCGTCTAGATGATCTTTTAGTAAATCTGAAACCTTTCCTTTTTGTACGACCCCAAACAACATTCTGCTCGGGTGTTCATTAATTGTTCTTTGAATTGTGTTGTTCATCGCGTGTTCTACTGTTTCCACTACCATATCCCAATGTAATCCTTTTTCCGGGTCAACAAGCTTTGTAATCATGGGTCCCAAACTTCTGTTCACCCTTTCTACCTGCCCGTTGGCCTGTGGCGACCCTGTTGCTATCTTTACGTGTTTAACATTGCTCTGTTCTAAGAATTCTTCAAACTCTTTTGACGTGAAACAGCTTCCTCTGTCTGACACAATGCATCTGGGTCTACTGTAAGCTCGGAAATAATCTTTCATTGCAATTACTGCTTCCTTTGTGCTAGTGGTTTTGGTCGTATAAAGTCTTACGAATTTGGTGAACGCGTCTATTACTACTAAAACATGTTTGTTGGCCCTGCCTTTGTCGACTGGCCCGAAATGGTCGATATGTACTACCTCGAATGGTCCTGACCCTTTTGGTATGTTGTGTAAAAACCCTTCCTCTTTTCCGTGTTTTGCTGAGTACGCTATGCATTTTAGACAGTTTTCAATGTGTCGCTTGGCTTTATACCTTACGTTTGAGATCCAGTAGCTTTTCGATATAGCGTCGGTCATCTTGTCTATACCGACGTGCCCTAGTTCATCGTGGTACTTATAGAGTACGTGGCCTTCCATTTCCTCGGGTACGCAGAATAGGATAGTATTGTTATCTTTTTTCCTGTATATTATTCCGTTTCTCATCTCATAATGTTTGTGTTCTGATTTCTGTAACGTTTCTCTCAGCTCCATCAGTTTGTTATCTCTGTTTTGGCATATAATTAAATTTTCTTCAAAGGTGTTTGTGTCTACCGTGAGTATCTGAACGGCTCTGCTTAGCGCATCTACGTGTTGCATTCTACTTCCTGACCTGTGTTCTAACTTGTAGTCATAATTTTGTAACTCTAACGCCCAGCGGGCAATGCGTGGATTGAGTTCTTTTTTGTTTAGAGTCATAGTTAGCGCGTTGCAGTCTGTCACTATTTTGAAGGGTATGCCTTGCACGTATACTCTAAACCGTTGTAGTGCATAAATTATCGCTAGTGTCTCCAGTTCAAAGCTGTGGTATTTTGCTTCGGTAATTGTTGTCCGCTTGGAGAAATAAAACACCGGCTGCATTCTGCCATCACCCTTCTTCTGCATTAGAATTGACCCGAAACCTAACGAACTTGCATCGCAATGTAATTCTGTCGGATCTCTGGGATTGTAAAGTGCTAAGATCGGTGCTTCCAACAAATTACTTTTGAGTTGTTCGAAACATTCTAGTTCTACGATACCGAATTCAAACTTCCTGTCTTTTTTGACCAAATCATAAAGGGGCTTAGCTTTCGTAGAAAAATCTTTTACGAACCGTCTAAAGTAAGAACATAACCCTAAGAAACTCTGCACTTCGTTCGTTTTCGTGGGGACTGGGAACCCTTTTACTGCCTGTAATCCCTTCGTATCTGGTTTAATTCCGTTACCCGATATGGAATAGCCCAGGTACTTAACTTCTGACTGTAAGAATTCGCATTTATCAATCCTTAATTCAAGTTTATTCTCTACCAATCGTCTCATCACTTCTTGTAAAATTTCCATGTGACTATCACTATCTTTTGTTGCTACCATAATATCGTCCATGTATATTATAACTTTGTCTTCCTTTACCATATCTGCAAAAATTTTGTTTGTGAATCTTTGAAACACCGCCGATGCATTTCGTAACCCGAACGGCATCCTCAACCATTCGTATTGTCCCATGGGGGTCGTGAACGATGTGTATTTAACTGAATCTTTATGCATAAATACGTGGAAGTATCCATTCTTCAGGTCTAACTTGGTGAAAAGTCTTTTCCCTGACAGTTTATCTAGTAGGTCGTCTATAAGAGGTGTTGGGTAATTGTCCTTTATCATACCTTTATTAAGTGTGCGATAATCGACGCACAGTCTCAACTCTCCCGAATTCTTTTTTACCAGTACTATAGGCGAAACGTATTCTGACTCACTGGTTCTGATGTAACCTTTTTCTGTGTAATCGTCTATCATTTTCTGTACTTGGGCTTTTTCGCTATACGACAGTCTTCTAGATGGGCAATGAAACGGTTTTTCGTGTTCGAAATTCAACTTCATTTCCCACTTGGTTTGTGGTAAGTTTGGACTTTCTGCGTTTACATACGCTGTCCTAAACATGTATTTAAGTCGTCCTGCGAGTTCTTGGCTACAATCTGTCCCTACTTTCAACTCCCAGTCGTTTTCTTTGTCTGGATACTGGCTTGGTAGTTCGTTGAAATTGGTTTTTACGCTCTCGCAGGTATCGCTGTCTTCCAGACACTCAACCATTGCAGAACACTCATTTTCTACCTTGCCTCCACTTTCTACTTCATGCTTATTCTCTTTATCACCCTCATCTTTTACTTCACATTCATATTCTCCTAAACACTCATTCTCTATTTTCCACTCATTTTTTTCTAAACACTCATTTTCTCCTAAACACTCATTTTCTTCTAAACACTCATTTTCTCCTAAACACTCATTTTCTTCTAAACACTCATTTTCTCCTAAACACTCATTTTTTTCTAAACACTCATTTTCTCCTAAACACTCATTTTCTTCTAAACGCTCATTTTCTCCTAAACACTCATTTTTTATTTCACACTCGTTTTTTGTCTCACTCTCCTTCTCCTTGCAAATGTCACTTACAATTTTAAACTTGGCGATGGCCTTAAACTGCGCGATCCAAGTTGTGACGTCATCGTTGTTTCCAGAAATGTTGCCATGATATGTTGGCAACATGTCTTTGGCGGCATTTAGCAACATGACGCCAGCGTCATTGTTGGCGGCTGGTGTTGTGTTCTCTCCTCTCCCTTCCTTCTCCCTCTCGCTCTGCAGCTTCAGCAGCTCGATTTGCAGTTTTAACATTTCAACCTCTGCTCGATATTCGCCGTGGTTGTTGTTGTGCCCAGGCGCTTGCGGTGCTTTTTCATTCTTCTCTTTGCGTTCGCTCTTCGTCGAGTCTTGATCTGCGGCTGCCTCATCTTCCCTCTCGTTCTCGCATGTTTCGGCTGCCGGTGGTCCCTGTCCCCGCAGCTCTACTGGTATTTCGTTAAGTCTCGCTGCCATGGCAGCTTTGCTTCCACCTTTTGGTAGATTGAGGGACTCCAGCCATTCGCGCAGCTGGGCGGCCGGGACTCCTCCGTGCCGACCAAGTCCAACATGTTTTTTTTCAGCGATGGCGTCTTCGACGGACGAGAAAATAAAAATTTTCGCTATTTTTCACTGGCGGCGATTGATCGTATCCCACTTCTGAAATTGTAGGCCGTCTAACCCGGGAATTGTAGTGACCAATATCGGTGCGTGAGTGAACTGTATAGGTATAAAAACACAAGCCCGGTGATTTAATGTAACTCTTTTTTATTAGCTGCGCGTCCGTCTCTCACAATCGCCATTTACAAAGTCCACTTACTCTATTATCGATGTTTCTTATCCGATATCTCACTATTGGTATTTCCCGCCGAGTGTATCGATGGTGCGGTAAATACCAATGCGCGCTGTATGCTATTTTAAATACTAGTTGAATGCCTCACTAATTATTACCTTGCTACAATATGTACAAAGCATTAAGATCAAATGTAACAAAGCTAATCAACTCTGCCAAGACCGCCTTCTACACGCCAAAGTTTAATAACGCGGTATGCGGTAAGAAAAAATGGCAAATTATTAAAAATATTGGAATTGGGAAGAAAACACGAAACAGTCAAGTTGACATGGAAGTAAATGAAATAAATAAAAAATTTGTGCAGCTAGTTTTACCTGACTTTCCCCCAACCCTTAACTTGGTATCAGTACCCTATCATAACACTGTTCCTAGCTTCAGTTTCTGTTGTGTTAGTCCGTGTGATGTTCTAGAATCCCTACTTAAGATTAAGTCGAATGCGATCGGACTAGACAAACCCTACATTTCTGAGAATAATTCTCCCCCGAATTTTAATGCAAGTTACCCACATTTTTAACATAGCCATTACTACATCAACATTCCCTGAAAAGTGGAAGGAGGCCAAAATGATCCCTATCCCTAAAGTAAACTCTCTAGATTACAGGCCAATATCCATTTTACCGAGCCTATCAAAAGCGTTCGAGGCTTTGGGGGCTGTGCAAATAAATAAATTTCTTTCTGAGCATACATTACTTAACAACAACCAATCTGGATTCAGACGAAATAGAAGTTGTTCTACTGCCATAATAAACATTTTAGAGGATATCCGCGAAAGAATGGACGACGGAAATGTGACATTCCTAACTCTTCTTGACTATTCTAAAGCTTTTGACTCAGTTGACCATGGTATCCTCATTGCAAAGCTTCGTAGATCCTATAATTTCTCTGTCTCAGCAGTAAAATAAATAAATAAAAAATTAAAAATTAAAAACGAAACGAAAATACGGCAAAAGCCAAAAAGTTGGTGACGAAGCCAACAACACGCGGTGTTCCCAAGCGGTCCCCCATCTAAGTACTAACCGCGCCCGACGCTGCTTAATTTCGGTGATCGGACGAGAACCGATGTATTCAGCGTAGTATGGTCGTTGGCGAAAGCCTGGGAGCTGAACGTTGGTTTCCTTTGTGTTCTGCCTTCGACTGACCAAAACTAACAATAAGATGGGTTTTTAGTTCAAACGACTAGACTAGGATCTGATGGCAGGGATTGGATGTGATTTGGGGTGCCTGTATTTATGCAATTATTTAGCAAAAGAAAACCAAATGCCGTTCCCCTTCGAACAATGGTTAGGTTAGGTTAGGTTAGGTTCAGGCGGTAGCCTGGGGGAGTGATGAAACCCGTTGTGGTGCCGCATGGGCGTGTGCCCCTTCCCAGTGCCTAAAAACCGTGGAGAACAGGCAGTTGCAAATTAAGGGCAGTCCCATCCTGAGGCTTGGATGAATCTGGACAAGGTCCCCGGTTTGATTTCGGACAGTTCCGAAATGTCCGTGAGGAAAGCGGCCCCGAGAATACGAAGACGACGATTTCCAAGGGCCGGGCAGTGGCAGAAGAAGTGGGGACTGATTCCTCCTCCTCCTCGTCGCGACAACTCCTGCAGAAGTCGTTATGACGGATTGACAGTCTGGAGGCATGAGTGCCGATCTGCCAGTGTCCCGTAATGGCTCGAGTAACTGCAGAGCACTGTGCTCTGCTGAGTCTATACAGCTCGGCTGAGCGCTTCTTCGATCGATATGGCCATGTCAATCTTGAGATTTTACAGGAAACGGTTTGTTGCCATCTCCTATTGGAATTTTGCTTGAACAATTCGTGCGTGAGGAGCCTGCAATTAGCCAGATGCATCGCTACCTCTCGGAGAGGATTCGTAGTACCCTGCCTTGCTAGCTCGTCGGCGACGGCGTTCCCCTCGATGTCCCTGTGGCCTGGGACCCGTATAAGGAAGAGGTCTAACTGCTCTGCGATCTCGTGCAGAGACCTGCGGCAGTCATTTACGGTCGCTGAGTTCGACGATATTGAGCCTAAAGCTCCATCTCCATCTCGCAGTCCTCCCTAGGTGGGATTTATACCTGGAAAGGCGTCGAGAGGTGATCACTAGGGATACAATAATCTGTCCTCTCTGGTAATTGCGGGAGTGTCGTCAGGATTCCCGGGTGCCCAACAGCGGACGCTTTCCACAGTCTGGCTTCTCTCATTCTGAGTGCGCAAAGTGTTGCCAACTTCTTTCCCATGAGATCTATAGGGGGGAGGCCCAGCACAGTATCCAGGGCTTCCCCTGGAGTAGTGCGTAGCCCGCCAGTTATGCATAGCTCTGCCATGCGTTGAACTCTGCTGAGTTTATTGAGGCATGTCCTTCTGTCTAAGGCTGGCCACCATACCGCCACTCCATAGGGCATGATCAGTCGTATAATGGCGGTGTAGAGCCACCGGACTATATAGGGGGTCATTCCCCATTTTAGTCCGATGGCTTTCCTGCAAGTATAGCCTCTGTGGCTTTCTTTACTCTGTCCTCTGTGCTCAATTTCCAGTCGAGTTTTCTATCGAGGATTAGGCCAAGATACTTGGCGTTGTTGCTGAAGACTAGCGTTTCCCCACATAGTCTTGGGGGAATCAGTACCGGAACTTTGTACTTCCTAGTGAAAAGCACTAGTTCCGTGTTAGACGGGTTGACGCCTAACCCGCATTTGTCTGCACATTTCGACATTTTCGTGAGAGTACTTGTCATGCACTCACACAACGTCTGCGGAAATTTTTCGGAGAGTGCAATAGCAACATCGTCCGCATACGCCACCACGCGGCAGCCACCCCCCTCTATCTCCCGTAGCAGTGTTTTCACTGCCACGTTCCATAGGAGGGGCGAGAGGACTCCGCCCTGCGGTGTGCCTCTGCAGTCGAATCTGGTGCATGTTAACGTCCCCAGTGATGCCTCAACCGTCCTACACTGTAGCATCTGATCGATCAGGCTCATCGTCCTGGAGTCAACCCCCAGATCCGTCAGTGCGCCTGTGATGGCGGTCGGAAGGATGTTGTTAAAGGCGCCTTCTATGTCGAGGAAGGCTACTAGGGTGTACTCCTTACAGTTGAGGGACGCTTCTATGATCGATGTGATCGTGTGTAGGGCCGTTTCGGCGGATCTTCCTTTCCGATAGGCATGCTGGGAGTCTGAGATTAGACTAGGCGGAATATTTACCGTGGGATGCATCCCCAACAGCCGCTTCATCGTCTTCAGATGGAAGGACGATAGACTTATGGGTCTGAAATCTTTGGGGGCAGTGTGCGAGGGCTTGCCTGCCTTGGGGATGAAGACGACTTTGGTATGAAGACAGGTTCCCGGGATATATCCATGGGAGAAGATTCCCTCGTATATCCTTTTGAGCCAATTAGTGGCTTTTTGTCCAGCGTGAATCAGTTGGGCAGGAATGTCATCTGGTCCCGCAGACTTGTATGGTTTGAAGCTTTTGATTGCCCAGGAAACGTTCTCCTGGCTTAGCAGGTTCATAATATCACTTGAGGCAACGGCATGAGCCGCGATGTAGTGTGGTCTATTTTCAACGCAGCCGGGAAAGTGGGTGTTGAGGAGAAGATTTAGCGACTCATTGCTGGACGTTGTCCATGATTGGTCGGCATTCTTCAGGTAGCCCAGAGTGGGTGTAGTCTTCGAGAGAAGACTCAATGTCGCTACAGAACTTACGCCATGAGGCGCGTTTGTCTTTCCTCAGTTCTTTATTATAAATTGACAGACTGGCCTTGTAATAGGCCCAGTTCTGCTCAACGTTTTCAGCCTTAGCTCTATTGAAGAGTCTCCGGGAGGCTTTCCGGAGTTCCCTCAGTTCTCTCAGTCCCTCTGATTCCACCATTCAGGTTTCTTCCGGCCTCTGCACTTGCCAGAGGGGCAGGATTTATCGAGCGCCTCATTGCAGGCGTCGGTAAATAGTTTAACAGGATGAGTCGTGGCTTCCCTGGAAATCTCCTCCTCAGGTGGAGTCTCAGGGAGAACACGACAGAGGTGGTCTGAGTACCGAGCCCAGTTTGTCCGCCTAAGGTTCCGAAATTGAGCTGGTCTCGGTAGTGAAAAAGAGAATACGTTTTCCACGTACCTGTGGTCCGAGAAGGAGTGCTCTTCCAGGACCCTCCAGGATACGATGTTCCCATGTAACTCATGAGAGGCAAGTGTGAGGTCCAAGACCTCCTTGCGGTTTTTAATAATGAAGGTGGGATCACTCCCCCTATTTAATAGGACCATCTGAGTGGTCAGTAAATAGTTGAAAAGGTACTCACCCCTTTCGTTGGTGTCAGTGCATCCCCACTGGCAGTGGTGTGCATTGGCGTCGCACCCAACGATTAGGCCGGTGTCCTTGGCCTCGCAGTCTGTGATTCGCGCCCTGAGCGCCTGTGGAGGCAATCCAAGCCGATTGCCAAGCCTAAAACCCCATACACTTTACAAAAACCAGAAACACACTATTAGACTTATTTTTTGTTGACAGTCCGGAAAATTGTTACTCTATGATCAATTCACAGTGCCAGGGTATTCAAAACATGACTTTATTTTCATGACCTACGACATCAATCCTGACTACCATGACTATGTTACCTTCTATAGAGACATTAGGAACATTGACCTTAGAAAACTAGACACTGACATTAACATGCTCGACTAGACAACAATATATTATATGCCGCCTGTGAATTCTCAGCTTGCCCACCTTCAATCAAATATCGACTATCTTTATAATGAACATGTACCTATCAAGAAAGCGACCGTTAGACCAACAGATAACTCCTGGTTCAACCATGAAATAAAAATGGGTATCATTAAACGAAATGACGCCTTTAAAAAGTATAAAAGATATAAGACTGAAAGCCACCTTAATATGTACAAAGCATTAAGATCAAATGTAACAAAGCTAATCAACTCTGCCAAGACCGCCTTCTACACGCCAAAGTTTAATAACGCGGTATGCGGTAAGAAAAAATGGCAAATTATTAAAAATATTGGAATTGGGAAGAAAACACGAAACAGTCAAGTTGACATGGAAGTAAATGAAATAAATAAAAAATTTGTGCATCTAGTTTTACCTGACTTTCCCCCAACCCTTAACTTGGTATCAGTACCCTATCATAACACTGTTCCTAGCTTCAGTTTCTGTTGTGTTAGTCCGTGTGATGTTCTAGAATCCCTACTTAAGATTAAGTCGAATGCGATCGGACTAGACAGACCCTACATTTCTGAGAATAATTCTCCCCCGAATTTTAATGCAAGTTACCCACATTTTTAACATAGCCATTACTACATCAACATTCCCTGAAAAGTGGAAGGAGGCCAAAATGATCCCTATCCCTAAAGTAAACTCTCTAGATTACAGGCCAATATCCATTTTACCGAGCCTATCAAAAGCGTTCGAGGCTTTGGGGGCTGTGCAAATAAATAAATTTCTTTCTGAGCATACATTACTTAACAACAACCAATCTGGATTCAGACGAAATAGAAGTTGTTCTACTGCCATAATAAACATTTTAGAGGATATCCGCGAAAGAATGGACGACGGAAATGTGACATTCCTAACTCTTCTTGACTATTCTAAAGCTTTTGACTCAGTTGACCATGGTATCCTCATTGCAAAGCTTCGTAGATCCTATAATTTCTCTGTCTCAGCAGTACGGTTGCTATCGTCTTATCTCGTAAATAGGAGTCAGGCTGTTTTCACCGAAATTGAAATGTCGACTTTTGCATATGTTAAGTGTGGTGTGCCACAGGGATCAGTACTTGGTCCATTATTGTTCTCCATTTATGTAAATGACCTGCCAATGGTATTGTCCGACTGTGATGTGCACATGTACGCCGATGACGTCCAATTATATGTTAGTCGACCGTTAAGTAGAATAATGAGTGTATCGGTATAGCAATGTAGAACTTGAGAAGATTAGTGCATGGGCGACTCACAATCGCCTATGCCTAAATCCAACTAAGTCAAAATGTTTGATTATCTTCAAAAACAAGAAAAAGATAAACTCAACACTATTAAGACGCGTAGAAATCTTAGAAGGCAAACAACTTAGGCTTTGTACTAAACAATACGTTTTCGTGGGATAATCACGTGAGCAAAGCCGTAGGAAAAACCTATGGGATCTTAAGGTCACTAAATATTACCAAACACTTTATACCGCTAAACATTCGGATGCAAATAGCAAAAGCATACCTTGTGCCTGTACTCACCTATGGGATAGAGGAGTTTGGTAACTGTGGTTACGCAGACAGGCAAAAATTGAACGTGTGCTTTAATAATACAGCTCGATATATATTTGGGTTATGCCGTAATGACAGAATTTCAACAACCCGAATACCTGTACCAAATTCTTAGATTCACTAATTCCGTCAAAACAAATAATATTATCACCATTCGACATAAAACTTTAAATTCCGAGTGGCATTTCTTTGTCTATGTCATTCGCATTTGGAATCAGCTTCCGCATCACATGAAAAAGATAAGTAACCTTTCACAGTTCAAAACGCAGTTAAGAGCCCACCTTATAGTAGATTAAGAACCGTAAATCTCAAAACCTAATTAAATAAAATAAAATAAAATAAAAGACAACATAACCTATATCTAATAAATGCCGAATATAACATTCCTATGTAACCCTAAGTTAGAAAAGATAATATAATCATAATTTGAGTTTGACCCAACCAAAACCAATGTGACATCTAGTGACTAGTGCTCTAATTATAAGCCCCTTGCTTGTAGCAAATCACGGCGATCTTCAACTGTATTTATGTTTGCTTCCAATAAAAGTTTTGCTATCGGGGTAGTTCTAAAAGCTCCCAAAGCTATCCATACTGCACAATTTAGGATGGTTTGAATTTTTTAAGCCAAGTTGTTGAGCAATTGCCCTTAAATACTAGTCCGTAGTCAATTTTAGAAGCTATTATTGCTTTTGTCATTAATATTAGTGTATGCGTATTGCAGTTGAACCTGTTACGGGAGATACATTTTATTATGTTAAGTTTTGTTGAGAGGGAGTTGGCTAGGTCTTCTATCTCTCTGGTCCATCTATATTTTGAATCGAATGTAAGTCCTAGTATTTTAAAGTGGTTTAGGTTTCTCATTGTTATTGTGCATTAAAAGTTATGCTTACGGCATAAGTGATAAGGGTGAGCCTGAAAACGAACACCATTCATCAGTTTTTTGGAATATGTAGTCGAGATCTAAATTTTCTTGTGTTTTGTTTTTTTTTAATCTGACAATAATGTGAAAATCATCTGCATAGGCTGTGAATGAGCGATTTCGATGGATAGTAATGAGGTTTGCTAGTTTATTGCATGCTATTAAGAATAGAATAACTGATATCGGTGATCCCTGGGGTATTCCGTTATGCAAGGGAAAAGTGCTCGATAGGTTGTTTGCGATGCGACATTTCATTTTTCTCGTGCTTATAAAATTAACAATATAGTTTAGTATTTTTGGTCCGATAGTCCATTGTTGAAGCTGCGTAACTATTGCATGTAGTTTTGTCAATTTGTCTATTTTGTCAAAGGCTTTATTAAAGTCTAATGTTATTATAGACATATGAATGTTGTCTCTGGGATAGTGCATCAGTTATCAGATGATCTAAGTACGTTAGATTGTCTGGAACTGATTTTCCACGTTTGAAACCCACTTGATTTGTGTGTATTTGTTTGTTTGTAGTAACAAACCACCATAACCTTTTGGCTATGATTTTATCTATAACTTTTGCGAAGCAAGAGTTTAAGAGAAATCGGGCGGTATGTGGTTATTTATGTTTTGATGCAACCGGGTTTAGCTATTGGTATGACAAGACCTATTGTGTAGGTTTGGGGTATATGGTTATTAAGTATATTATTGTAATGTTTTAAAATCTTATCTTTGACTGCTGAAGCAAAGGAGGAAAGTGACTTATTTTTGGCTGATTTAAGCTCTTTTTCAAATTTTGCCGCTGCTTCTTGAAAGTGAATGATGTTTATAGTTGTAATATGTTTTTTAGTTTGATCCATGTTTGCTTTCTTTCGTTATTGAGAGTTTGCGGCCCGTTGTTCCACAAGGGAACGTTTCTGGAATGATTTGGGATGGTAAGATGGGCGCTTTGTAGTAGGCATGATGATTCTTTATTAATAGATCTCGGATTTTGCACATTTGCATATTTTCATCAGATTGTTACCAACATTTTTATTTAGACGTTTGATAATTCAAATATAACGAATTTGAATGCACATCGAAAATAAGCAAAACATATGCAAAATAAATGCAAACAAAATATGCCAAAAATATGCAAAATATATGCAGCATATACCAATATGCAAAATGGTAGCCGGACTTGAAACCAGATTGCGAGCGAACCGTCACCCGCCGTAACTGTACACACCGGTGGAAGTGCGACTATACTCTCCCCGTGAGGGCGGCTGGAAACAGGTCCTGGCACGGTCATGTCTCTGCCAGGATGCTGGCGAATGGTAGTCGGGCGGAGAGAAAAAAACTCTCAGTCAAATTACCCCAATCCAAGGTGACACTGTTATATGCCGAGGGATGCATGGCCGGGGGGTGCCCGGCCACTAATATGCGGACTCTGGATACCTGCCGACCTCCAGTGTAAATTAGGCTTCCCGGGGCAAGCGGGCTATGCCTCGGGTGACCAACCCCTTCCCGCCTACTCGTGGGAACAAAAATGCCAAACAAATCATATATAACAAATAAAAACACCGCAAAGGAGCTCGGTACTCCTCTTAAAGTACCGGAGGGACAAGCCAATCCCTCTGTACCAGCGCCTGGGAAACCAGGTCCAAAGAAGACGGGGAAGGAGACTGAGTCGGTCCACCGTCTTCAGGCAGCGGCCGCAGCGAGGGGGGCCCGAAAACCCAATCGGGTCCTTCCAAGTCGGGTGGCTCCAAGGGCGAATCGGAGACCGGGGTGGCTGCCAAGCAGAGCGTAATCGAGGCTGGTAAGCGCACCGGGACCGAGGAACCCATGGGGGCCCCGGCGAGCAGCGTCTCTGCACCACGGGGAGGAAAGCCGTCGTACCAGGACAGGAGACGAGCGGCTTTCATCCTGTCCAACGAGGACCCGAACTTTAGGGCGTTTGCAGAAGGAAAGGAGCAGAGGCTGTGGGCCTCCTCAATCCTGCCACTCTTCCAGCCAGCCAAAGCCGGAAAGGGCGCAGCCAAGGCACCCAACAAGCGGCAACGCTCAGCGGAGGACCCCGCTAACCAGCCAGGCCAAGCCCAGTAAGCCAAGCGGGTGAAGACCCACCTCACGAACCGGTCGTTCGCTGAGGTGGCGAGGGGCAAGACCCTGATCGGTGTCCTGAACAGGGGCGCCGAGGACAGCTATGTCCCTCGCGATATGTGGCACTTGGTGGAGAACGAGCTCCAGGACCGGTTCCTACAGGAACTGGAGGAGATCGGCGGACCACCGCCAAAGTGTGATGACGCAGGGTGGCATCAAGGCAAGGTGAAAGCCATCGCCTGCCAAGACACTCGCTCTGCGGCCCTCTACATGAAGGCGGTGGTTGCTTTGAAAGAGGTCTACCCAGGGACGAAACTGGAGGCCATGAGATGGCAGGATGTTCCCAGCCGCCCGAGAGCCAGAGCATGGGTCTCGGCAAAACCTGCAGAACCTGAAAAAATCCTCAGGCTACTGCAGGTCTGCAACCCCATCCTACCCACAGCCGATTGGAAGGTGGCCATGAGAGAGGACATCCAGGGGCAGAGGCGCCAGATTATCCTCGTCCTAAATGAGGAGTCGCTAGAGCCCCTCGCCAAAACGGACGGTGTGGTCGACTACGCGTACAAAAAGGTCACCATAACCACCTATAACGGACCGCAAGGGTCGAGCCAGACCCGGAGCTGCCGAAGATCCCGAAAGAAGGGCCTCGTGCGAGGAAGACAACCCGGCGTCGGATGCTGCGTCCATGATGTCGACGAGAGCAACCTAGCCAGAGGTCTCAGCCATATCGTTGTCGGGGAGGAGCCGGATTCCACCGACAGCGATCTAGAAGTAATAATGGTGGAGGTGAGACTCAGGAATGTCACTGATGATCCTGCAGATCAACCTCCACCACTGCAATGCAGCATGCGCTGCTCTACTGCTCCACCTGGCCAAGGGTGGAGCCAACTTAGTCCTCATTCAGGAGCCCTGGATCCTCGGAAACAGGGTCTCCGGTCTGAGGAGTTCTGACTACAAGCTTTACGTAGCTGAAACCGCAGGTAAAATTCGTAACTGCATTCTTGCAAAAAGAGAGTTGCACTTATTTTTGCTCCCAAATTTCAGCAATGAAGACCACACCGCAGTAAGCCTCGAAGGCCAGGAGCGTTCACTGAGGATCTGCTCCGCATACATGTGTAGGCCGATGCCTCACAATTAGGCCGATGTCTTTGGCAGACAACGGCCAAAATGTGGGGTGCGACGCCAATGCACATCACTGTCAGTGGGGAAGCCCTGACACAAACGAAAGGGGTGAGTACCTTTTCAGTTACTAGCTGACCACTCAGATGGTCTTATTAAACTGGGGTAGTGATCCCACCTTTATTATTAAAAACCGCAAGGAGGTCCTGGACCTAACGCTTGCCTCTCATGAGGTACAGAGTAACATTGTATCATGGAGGGTCCTGGAAGAGCACTCCTTCTCGGACCACAGGTACGTGGAAACTGTTTTCTCCTTCTCAGTACCGAAGCCAGTTCGTTTCCGGAACATCAGACAAACTGGACTCGGTACTCTGATTACGTCTGTAGTGTTCTCCCCGAGCCCACATCTGAGGAGGAGCTCTCCACGGAGGCCACGACCCGTCTTCTTAAGATCTTTACCGCTCGACAAAGCATGCCCCTCTGGCAAGAAACTTGAATGGTGGAATCCGAAATTGGGTGAACTCCGGAAAGCCTCCCGGAGACTCTTCAATAAAGCTAAGGCTGAGAACGTTGAGCAAAACTGGGCCGAATACAAGGCCAGTCTACAACAAAGTACTTAGGAAAGCCAAACGCGCCTCCTGGCGTAAGTTCTGCAGCGAAATCGAGAGTAACTCAGAAGCCTCGCGCTTGCGCAGAGTTCTCTACAAGACAACACCCACCCTGGGCTACTTGAAGATCACCGACCAGTCGTGGACTACGTCCAGCGACGAATCGCTAAATCTTCTCCTAAATACTCACTTCCCTGGCTGCGATGAAAACAGACCCAACTACTTTGCGCCTCCTTCCGTTGTCTCAAATGCCCTCCTGAGCCTGCTAAGCCAGGCGAACATTTCCTGGGTGATCAGAAGCTGTAGGGTTTAACCCTACAAGTCCGCGGGGCCAGACGGCATTTTCCCTGCCTAACTGATTCACGCGGGACTTAAAGCCATTAACTGGCTCAAAATAATTTACGAGGGAATCTTCTCCCACGGGTGCATTCCTGACACTTGGCTTCAGACCAAAAGTCGTATTCATACCCAAGGCAGGCAAGCCCTTGCACACTGTCCCAAAAGATTTCAGGCCCATTAGTCTATCGTCTTTTCTTCTAAAGGCGATGGAGCGGCTCCTGGGGCTGCATCTCACGGCGTGCATTCCGTCCAGTCTGATCTCAGACTCCCAGCATGCCTATCGGAAGGGAAGATCCACCGAAACGGCCCTACACTCGATCATCGAAGCGTCCCTTAACTTTAAGGAGTACACCCTAGTAGCCTTCCTCGACATAGAAGGCGCCTTTAACAACATCCTTCCGACCGCCATCACAGGCGCACTGACGGATCTGGGGGTTGACTCCAGGACGGTGAGCCTGATCGATCAGATGCTACAGTGTAGGACGGTTGAGGCATCACTGGGGACGTCAACATGCACCAGATTCGTCTGCAGAGGCACACCGCAGGGCGGAGTCCTCTCGCCCCTCCTATGGAACGTGGCAGTGAACACACTTCTGAGGGAGATGGAGGGGGGTGGCTGCCGCGTGGTGGCGTATGCGGACGATGTTGCTATTGCACTCTCCAAAAAATTTCCGCAGACGTTGTGTGAGTGCATGACAAGTACTCTCACGAAAATGTCGAAATGTGCAGACAAATGCGGGTTAGGCGTCAACCAGTCTAAAACGGAACTAGAGCTTTTCACTAGGAAGTACAAAGTTCCGGTACTGATTCCCCCAAGACTATGTGGGGAAACGCTAGTCTTCAGCAACAACGCCAAGTATCTTGGCCTAATCCTTGATAGAAAACTCGACTGGAAATTGAGCATAGAGGACAGAGTAAAGAAAGCCACAGTGGCTATACTTGCAGGAAAGCCATCGGACTAAAATGGGGAATGACCCCCTATATAGTCCGGTGGCTCTACACCGCCATTATACGACTGATCATGCCCTATGGAGTGGCGGTATGGTGGCCAGCCTTAGACAGAAGGACATGCCTCAATAAACTCAGCAGAGTTCAACGCATGGCAGAGCTATGCATCACTGGCGGGCTACGCACTACTCCAGGGGAAGCCCTGGATACTGTGCTGGACCTCCTCCCTGTAGATCTCTTGGGAAAGAAGGTGGCAACAGTTTCTGCCCTCAGAATGAGAGAAGCCAGACTGTGGAAGGCATCCGCGGTTGGGTACTCGGGACTCCTGAAGAGACTCCCGAAATTACCAGAGAGGACAGATTACTGTATTCCTAGTGATCACCTCTCGACGCCCTTCCAGGTATCAATCCCACCTAGGGAGGACTGGAAGATGGGCGAACCAGGACCTGCAATGCGGTTCACTTCTATACTGATGGCTCACAGCTTGACGGCCGCGTGGGAGGCGGAGTCTACTGCAGCGAGCTGAACATCAGTCATTGCTTCAGGCTCCCGGACCACTGTAGTGTGTTCCAAACGGAAGTTGTAGCCATCAAGGAGGCCATTTCCATCGTCTCCAAACTACTTCTAGACACGCACTTAGTGTGCGTTTTCTCGGACAGCCAAGCAGCTATTAAAGCTTTAGGCTCAATATCGTCGAACTCAGCGACCGTAAATGACTGCCGCAGGTCTCTGCACGAGATCGCAGAGCAGTTAGACCTCCTCCTTATCATCGAGGGGAACGACGCCGCCGACGAGCTAGAAAGGCAGGGTACTACGAAACCTCTCCTATCGGAGAGGAAGCACGTAGCGATGCATCTGGCTACGTGCAGGCTCCTCACGCAAGAATTGTTCGAGCAAAATGCCAATAGGAGATGGCAACAAACCGTCTTCTGTAAAGTCTCAAGATTGATATGGCCATATCGATCGAAGATGCGCTCAGCCGAGCTGTATAGACTCAGCAGAGCACAGTGCTCTGCAGTTACTCGAGCCATTACGGGACACTGGCAGATCGGCACTCATGCCTCCAGACTGTCAATCCGTCATAACGACTTCTGCAGGAGTTGTCGCGACGAGGAGGAGGAGGAATCGGTCCCCCACTTCTTCTGCCACTGCCCAGCCCTTGGAAATCGTCGTCTTCGTATTCTCGGGGCCGCTTTCCTCACGGACATTTCGGAACTATCCGAAATCAAACCAGGGACCTTGTCCAAATACATCCAAGCCACCGAATGGGACTGCCTTTAATCCTAACCTAACCTTCTGTGATATGTCACTGTTACAAGTCAATTTGAAAACTTTGCCCCGCCCACTTCCGCCTCCACAAAGGGCGAAAATCTGTGGCATCCACTATTTCAAAGATACAAGAAAACGCAGAATCGTAGAGGATGACTATATGTTCTAGAGTGTAAAATCTGAACCAGATCGTATAATTATTGTAGCCAGAATCAAGAAAACAATTTCATTCTCTCTCGCTCTGCCTCTCTTTAACAATTTTTGATCCACACTTCTGTGATATTGTACCTTGACGAGTTAGTTTCCACACCCCTTTCCGCCCCCGCAAAGGACGAAAATCTGGGGCATCGAGAAAACTAAAGGCGCACAATTGTAGAGAATGACCGTATCTATGAGATTGCTGTATCTGGATCAGATCGGATCATTTTTACGCAGCGCCCGACGACATGTTCAGACACGTTTTCTGTCCTTCCCGCATACATTGTCGCTCAATGTAGCCATACTGACTATGTATCGGGTATAAATGTAGAGTTGCGGTCGCCGCAGCAACTCACAACGTTCCCCCCCGTTTGTATTCGAAATGTTAATAGTTTTTTAAGCGGTTGTCAATTACAGATTGATTCGTTTTGGAGGATAGAATCAAAACAGTTGCGGCTAGAGTGAGAAGAGCTGGATTGATGTTTGTTGCTGATGCAGCAGAGCACAACTGTGAGGAAAGGTATTCCCACACGCAGGGGTCGGTATAGGGTTAAGGGCTAACGGCCGTTATCCGGGGATATCCGGAGGCGGCGAATTCCCGAGGAGAGCTCTCCCAAGAGGGACCCAAGATGAGAGGGGAGGACCCCCGGAGAGAGAGCAGCGGGATGACGGGATCGGGCCGGCAGTGGCCCAGCGCTTGACCAAATATGGTCATGACATCACGCCACCAGCCAAGTCCCGTTGTAAAGCGAGCAGAGAATGAAGGAACGCCGATGGAAAAGTACGGTCACCGCATGGCGGAAAGTGCCGTTACCGCCAGGCAGCATCGGCGGCGCCGACGCAGAAGCGAGCCTATGAGAGGAGGGCCGCGACCAGGAACAGGGACAGTCAGCGAGCGGAGCTATCAAAAGTGATGTGAATGGTGAGCAACAAGAGTGTGACCGAGCAAAGGAAAAAGAACTTTGGAAAGCGAACGCGTTGTGTGAGGATTGAGAGGCGGACTCGAGCGTGCAGCCAAGAGTCAAAGGTCACAATCCCTTGAACCAACGGTGCCACGCTTAGAGTGCATCCCACAGGGAGTGAGACACCCTCGGGCCGAAAAGCCAAGTCGAGTGAGAGCGAACACGTCAGGCGCCGACGTATGCTCAGCATAACAGCATAGTGTCCAAGTTGCCAGTTTCTAAGTTTTTTAACTTTCTCAAAAATCATGTTAAAGAATTTTCTACGAAGTGTATTTTTTGAAACAAATACTAGAAATAGATTTAAGAATATACATTTTTCAAACCTTTTCTATATTATTATGCACATATGTATATGTACTTATTATCTAGCAATCTATCTACGTTCATACGAGATTACGTGATATAAATGAAAAGAAAATGGTCCGCTCGACCGGAAAAAGCTGCCCAGCCTCATCATGAACAAGGCCTTGCCCCCGCCCAATGACGACGTTACTTGCGCGACGTTTTCAGCGGACCATTGCACCGTTGCATTTGGCACTAGCTCCGGCAGGGTCCACGTCGTGGCCGTGAGCAAGGACCGGCAAGACGTGAACAGCCTGCGAAGGGAGAGTTGATTTCCGCCCACCAGAAGCCGGTCCTGGCCTGCGCCTTTTCTCCTGGAGACAGCTACCTGCTCACCTCCTCGGCTGACCGCACCATGCCGCTGTGGTGCCCACGCACTGCGCTTTGCAAGACTGTCTATGTGCACCACCGGGCCATCTGTTTGGCGTTCGCCCCGAGGGGCGTCCACTTTGCCACCGCCTCAAACGACAATGTGGCGCGCGTGTGGGGAGTGGACTCCACAAAGCCCCTTTTTGAATTCTTGGGTCACCTGGGACGATTGGCTCTTCCATCCGAATGGAGAGTACCTGGCCACTGGATCGGCAGACGCCACCGTCAGAATCTGGGACTACGATACCCGCGCTCAAATGCGCCTCTTCCGCGGCCACAGGGCCACCATCAAAGCCCTGGCGTACTCCGTGTGCGGGCGCTTCCTGGTCTCTGGTGGCCGAGATGACCTGATCATTGTTTGGGAAACAACCAACGAGCGTTGGTTGACCACTGCATGACCCAGCACAACGCAATGATTGAATCGATAGGTTTCTCCCACTGCAACAATCTGATGGTTGTTTGGGGCAAGGACTGCCACCTGAGTACTTTTCACTTTCAGCTTCTCGTCAAGTGCCCCGAGATGGAGTTATCATCCACAAAAGCCATCATTGATCAGTTGCTAATCAGCACGGTTCAGACCACGCGAAATGGAATTTTCCTTAAAAGTGGGTTCGCCGATCGCAATCGCCTGATTGCCATTGCAAGATAAATTCTTAAAAAATAAAACAGTTTAACGCAAAAATCAAAATACTTTAAATGCAGCGATATGATGTAAAGGGTACGAATACACGAAATCAGTTAAATTACGTTCTTAAATTAATAATATTCTTTTGGTTTATTCTATTACACATTCAGAGTCGCCGCTTGGAACGAGGCGCTGGATCGAGCCATCGATTGGAAAGCACCGTCGACTCTATTAATGTACATCCATAATTATTCAACTTAATTTTCTTTTCATTTATATCATATAAACGTAAATTTATATCGCACAATTTAAATAACTCATAGGATCCCACTAATCCCCTGAGCTATGAGTTTCCATTGGTCAAACCAAAGTATTCTATGATTTGATGTGAAAATGTATTTTGATTTTTTGAAAATTTCTTAATATTTCCCGCACTTTCGGAGTGGCTCCAAAGGGGTATTTAAAATATGACAGACAAGCGCTAAAAATGTAATTTCACAAAAATTTATTTATCGGCATAAAAACGAACAAATAAAAACCAACCAAATTAATTAAATGAAATTTCCATTTCGTTAAATAAAAACTGAATAATATCTTGCATTGACTTTTTTGCTTTTAGGAAAATTTTCAATGGCTTTTATTTATTATTTTCCATTGAGGACACACATTTGGATGAACATGTGCATAATTGAATACAATGTTATGGAGATGCCCAAGGAATGTGCCATATTTCATTCTGAACAATTATCTTGAGTCCAGACACATTGTCTTTCTTTTACCTTTCCACGCCTTTTTTAGCTTCAGCAACTTGTAGCAGTTTTTATTTCTTGTTCCTTCTCTGAGTCCCCATTGGAAGTGTAGCGGAATTGGTAGGGAATATAAATATGAAATACAAATATTAATTCTTTAAGTCTTCATGTGTTCTTTAGGTCTTATATCGCTCCCCTCCTCCAGACCACGCACACTGAACGAGGCAGAGTGCGTGTGTGTGAGAAAAGAGAAAGAGAGATAGAGAGAGAGAGTAAACGCGTGGAAGAGTGCACTCTTCTGCAATTTCTCTTCTAATTTCTACCTGACCAAATAGGAAGGAATAGGAAATAAAAGTGAAGTTCCAGAGTTTCACTGAGCAAAGATCAATTGCCTTTGTGAATTGTATGCGGTTTGACTATTGGAGCTTAAAATTAATCGTGAAGAACAAAAATGTTCGTTTGCCAATTTTGCAAATAAATATGTATACATATTAAAAAAAAATAGCCTAAAAGATGCGGAAAACATGAATAAATAAACATAAACACGAAAAAGAAATACTTTACTCAGACAATTTTTTGGTTCTGCTCATCTAAAGACACTTTTGTTGTAAGAGCTTGACCAAAGTGTCTCTGTAAGTTGTTATTGTGAGAAACGATCGTGTGTTGGTCTCAACCGAAAACACATACAGTATGTCAAGAAACTCTTTACACACTGAAAATAAATTAAATTTTTTTACTTTGGATAAGAAAATAATGGCCTTTGGTTCAAATTTATCAAATTTTTTTAATTCATAACCATCCAGGGATTAATTATAACGTAGTTAGTGAAAAAAAAATAACAAAACTATAAATAGGTAACTTACAAAACAACAAAAACAATGATTACTCATTTTTGACACTGTCAAGAAACTCTTTACACATTTCGTTTTCGAGCTCTGTTTTGATCTCGTTCTTAGAAAAAACGGGACTTTACCGTAATCTATGCTTTTGGACATGGTAGAAATGTTTTCAGTATCAAGGAAAACAATTTACAATGTCCTAAGTCGCGCGAAGAACGAAGGGAGACTGGAAACCAAATCTGGAGGTGGCCGTAAAAGGAAGATAGACAAACGGGCAGACCGCATAATCATGAGGAAAATGAATCAGAATTCGCAAATATCCTTCAGGACTTTGGCCAAGGAACTTGAGGAAGACCTTGACTTGGTTGTTTCACACGAAACAGTACGTCAGGTTATTCTACGCCATAGATACTCTTCCAGAGTGGCACGAAAAAAACCGCTTTCGTCGGTCAATGTGGAAATGCGCTTCACTTTCGCTGTTAAGATGATCAGTAAGCCGGCAGAGTATTGGGATGACGTCATATTTGGCGACGAAACAAAAATGATGCTATATTACAATGATGGTCCACCCAGAGTATGGCGCAAGCCGTTAACAGCTTTGGATAACCGAAACATCATTCCGACTGTAAAGTTTGGAAAACTTTCGGTTATGATTTGGGGGTGCATCTCTAGCCGAGGAGTAGGAAATATTGAATTTATTGAGAACACAATGGATGCCAAACAGTACCTCCAAATTTTAAAAACAAATTTAAAAAGCAGTGCGGAGAAATTTGGTCTCATTACGGACAATAGGGCCAAATTTAAGTTTTATCAAGACAATGATCCCAAACATAAAGAGTCCTATGTGAGAGCTTGGCTGCTTTACAACTGTAGAAAAGTAATTGATACACCACCCCAGAGTCCCGATCTTAACCCGATAGAAAATTTGTGGGCCTATTTGAAGAAGAAAGTGGGAAAAAGACAGCCCAAAAACCGCAATCAGCTCAAAGAATTCATACTGGAAGAGTGGCAAAAGATTCCCTTTGAGTATGACCTACAAAAATTGATAAATTCGATGAAAAAACGGCTCCAGCATGTAGTCAATGCTAAGGGTGGACAAACCAAATATTAAAATAAGTTAATTATATTAAATAATTACGAAGAATTTTGAATTTAAAAAATGAAAATATTTTGTGTAGAGTTTCTTGACAGTGTCAAAAATGAGTAATCATTGTTTTTGTTGTTTTGTAAGTTACCTATTTATAGTTTTGTTATTTTTTTTCACTAACTACTTTATAATTAATCCCTGAATGGTTATGAATTAAAAAAATTTGATAAATTTGAACCAAAGGCCATTATTTTCTTATCCAAAGTCAAAAAATTTAATTTATTTTCAGTGTGTAAAGAGTTTCTTGACATACTGTACATAACACGAGCGAATCACGTCGCGATCACGGCGGACGCCACTGGCTTTTCAAGAATCGAAATCCAACGGCACCGACACAGCAACGGCGAGGAATACACCAAGAACCGAAACCTAACGGCACCGACACAGAAACGGGGAGGAATACACCAAGAAACAAAACCCAACAACAACAACGCAGCGGAAGCCAAAGAAAGAGAGGAATACACCAAGAGTTGGAACAGTAAGCCCACAGCAGCAACGGCAGAAGAGAAACGCGAAAAACTAAAGCGAAGTAACGACGCGTCAGCAGCGAGAAAGAGAGGCGAAAGTCACCGGCGCAGCTACAGACGCCGAAAGAGAGGGGAAACAACGACGCCAGCCTTCTGCCGCAGCGAGGATGACGACGCTAGCCGCCCCCGCTGACGCTGGATCTGCAGAGCCAGCAGAACGCCGGCTCTGAGCTGGGAAAACGTGGAAGAGGGATTCGTTTTGAAGCAGTCGTAGGAGTCGGACGTGTTTGCGGATAAAATTCGAGTGGCGTACGAAAAGTAAAACACGTGGCGGACCAGATCCACGCCAACGCGATCAGTGGTAGGGGAAGATCCTGCATCGACGCTGTGCTTACGGGGAGAAGACTCTGCATCGAGACTACACTTACGGAGAGGAGATCCTGCATCTACGCTGCACCCACGGGGAAGAGGAGGCTTTCGACGAATACAAGCGTGGGAGTTCAGGGGTAAGCGAGTCTCTAGACGTGCATACGGGCTGCTGAGCGGTGCGATAGGTAGGGAACCAAGAAAGAATAAAGTGAAATGTAATATAACAGAAACATAGCACGACCACCAACAATCTATACACTAGGGAACCTGGAGGCCCGGGGCTTCATCTTCTCTGCCCTTCCTCCCGCCTCTTGCCCGAGTCTGTGTGATTCCATCCAGTAGTTCGTAGCCCGACAGGATCCTGAGGCCGCTGTCCGGCGATTGCCTAGGCGTTCTCGGTGATACCTGTTGGCGTTCCCTCCGCATGATTCCATCCAGTAGTTTGTGACCCCGCAGGGTCCCGAGGCCGCTATCCGACGATCGTCTAAGCGCCCCCGGTGACTCCTGTTGGTGTCTCGCCTGATCCCCGTAGTTCCCTGGGTCCCGAAGGGGCTGTCCGGCGATTGCCTAAACCCTCTCGGCGATACCTGCCCCGTATGATAAAGACTTTCGCAGTAATGTTTAGCCCGATAAGCGCTCTCGGCGATACGCGTCGGTATTCTCGTACTCGTAGTAATTCTTAGTTCGGCGGTGTCCCGTAAGTCCTATCCGGCGATTGCCTAGGCAATCTCGGCGATGCTTGCCGGTATCTCCGACCCCCGTAGTAGTTCTTAGGTCGACAGTGTCCCGTAAATGCTATCCGGCGATTGCCTAGGCACTCTCGGTGATGCTCGTCGATATCCCTGATCCTCGTAGTAATTCTTAGGCCGACAGGGTCCCGTAAGTACCGTCCGGCGATAGCCTAGGTACTTTCGGCGATACTTGTCGGTATTCCCGCATAGCAAAGTTCCCCTTTCCGCGTCGTAGTAATTCTTAGGCCGACAGGGTCCCGTAAGTGCCGTCCGGCGATAGCCTAGGCACTCTCGGTGATACTTGCCGGTATTTCCGCATAGCAAAGTCCCCCTTCCGCGTCGTAGTAATTCATAGGCCGACCGGGTCCCGTAAGTACCGTCCGGCGATAGCCTAGGTACTCTCGGCGATACTTGTCTGTATTCCCGCATAGCAAAGCCCCCCTTTCCGCTTCGTAGTAACTCTCAGGCCGGCAGGGTCCCGTAAGTACTGTCCGGCGGTAGCCTGGGTACTCTCGGCGACACCTGTCGGTGTTATCGCATAGTAAAGGCCTCCGTGTTGATCCTGAGTTCGGTGGGGTTCTGAAGGCGCTATTCGGCGATAACCGGAGTGCTCTCGGTGGAACCAACTGCCACGTCCCACGATACGATCAGTCCCGTACGCGGGACTGCTGCCCCGTCCCCCATTGTCTGTCCGAAATACGGAGTCCCGGCAAATTATAAATATTACTGTAATTTCGACCCTGGAGTAGACTGAGATATGTACCCCAGCCCAGGATCGCTTCCTTACAAAGTGTTCTGCTCAGTGAGAGACCGTGTCTGCGTGGTCTTTTTCTGTGTCGTCAGGGACGAGACAGCAAAGGGAAAAAGTGTTGACCGTTGTTTGCCAGCTATGCTTCAAAGTCAAAGTACAGTCCTCTGCCAATTGCCGTTGTTTCTCGCATTCATATCGGCAGCCGCTTTAGAAACGTTTCAAGCGGGAAGAGGAACGCAAGAAATAAACGCAAGTAGAACGAAAAGTAGACGAAGCGAGCACCGTTTCTGCTGCTTGTGCAAAAAAGAAATAATGAACCGTGGTTCCAAATGATTTTCTTTTAAACGACAGAAATTTTGTTTTTTGTGATATATGTATGTAATTGTTTAATGCGCTTCTTAAGCAACGTGTATTGCGATCGATTTATTAATGTCGACGTTTGTTGGATGACAGATTGAGAGAGTGATAGAGAAGGCGAAAGCAACCCATAATTTTTGCTTTCTAAAAATAAAAACTTAGTCAATTTCTTTATTAAACCTCCCACGTGTTTTCGTTGGGTCGTTATCTCGCTCCAATACGAATTTTCATTCCTCAGCGTTCGTTCTGTTCGTTGTCTGGCATGTGGACCAGAACAAATTCCCTTCCTCTAGGGCATCATACATTGCTCTCACAATCATTCCCGACCTAAATTTATTTTTGTTTCGTCGCTCCATAAAATGTCGCAAAATATTTGCGAGCCGAAAGTAATATTCAAAACTAAATATTATATTTTTAAAATAATGTTGTTGAGAAATTAGCCGCTTAACTTTAGTTCAATATTCATTTAAATTATAACTTTCCCTATTCATGTGCTCATTATTGTATTTTCCCATTTGAGCACCTATTTTTACGCGCAGAATTGTGTTGCTATTGCTTGTGCTCAAAACCTAACTGTAACGTTCTCACACAACCCAAACCCTCAGCTGCACACGCATACATCGATGTGGACCGTTTGCCATTGGACCGTCGCCTCGCATGATCTTTCAATTCCTCTTTGCTCGACTTCTTTTCGTGCAGTTGATTTTAATCAAAAATTCTAGCCGCAACCAACCGCACGCATATCGCTGTACCGCCGCTCTTTGTAATATGACAATATAATCAGTAGATACATACATACATACATACATATGTAGATTAAATAAAACCTACATATGTTCAAATAATACATTCCACTAATTTACATCCTGCTGCTCCGGCCACCAGGATGCGTTGTCAGGTGTATTGGCCTGGCATCCTCGGCCACGTTCGTCGTCGAGTTGTTGGTGTAATTTTGAGTGGCTGCTGGTCCGGCCACCCAGATGAGGAGGTGTTTGTTTTGGCGTTTGATTTAATTTGTCTTCACTTGTCGGAGCATCATTCGCGATCGGCTGCATCGGCTGGACCCTCTGGTGTTGGCGCCCCTTGGTCGATGGCTGGGGATGTTGGTCGCGATGCTGTAGCTGTTGCCGATGCTGCCGACCCAGACCGTGTTGACGTTGCTGCTGCGGCTGTGTGTGGAGTGGCTGTGTGGGTGGCTGCTGCTGCTGCTGCTGCAACTGTCGCTGTAGTGGCTGCCGGTGACGTTGTGGTGGCTGCTGGAGACGATGTGCTGGCTGTTGCTGCTGCATTGGCTGTTGCATTGGCTGTGGCTGCTGCCGTAGTGGCTGAGGCTGCTGCTGCTGCCGTCGATTCTCCTCCTCCCTGGCGACCCTGTGGGGCACGAGCCTCTGCCTGGCTGCCTTGTAGGCGCTGCAGCCCTTGTAGGCGCTAATGTGGGCGCCCTGGCAGTTGACGCATTTCGGATTGACGGCCCTTGGCTTGCTGCACTCCGTCGTCAGGTGCCCGCCCGCGCATTTCATGCAGACAGCAGCTCGTCTACAATATGCACGGGTGTGGCCAAACACCTGACATCGATGGCACTGGGCAGGGTCACGGGAGACTCCAAGTCTCTCAACCGTGACGGGCCTCCCACCCAGGCGTCGCAGCTTCAATACCTCGTATTGGCCACGGTCCGGTTTGGGGGCGATCTCAGCCTCGAAGAGGTTGTATTGGCGGCTGCGATCGAATCGATCGGTGATCGCCCGACTATACCGGACCGTGTACCCCTCGGCCTGCATGCAGTCCCGGAACCAGTCAGAGGGCGTGGAATGGGGAAGACCTCGGATGAGGATCCTCAATCCTCTGTCCTCCACAGGCTGATGCCCGAACTCGCCGTGCCGGATGTCATTGGCAATGGCAAGGGTGTGTGTATTGGGAGTGGCGGTGGTTGTGTTTGTGTTGGTTATGGCGATGGTGTTGGTGTTAGTGGCGGTGACGGTGTTGGTGTTTGTATTTGTGTGTTGTGTTTGCTGCCGCTGCTGGTGATGGCGGCCCCGTCGTCTGGCCTGCTTCCTCTCACGAGGAGGGTGAGATCACTCCCACTGTCGATGAGGGCGCGGCGTCGTTTCGGTGTTGGTGGGATTGTCTGTGTTTGTGGTTGTGTAGTTGCTGGCTGGGCTATGGCTTGGATCGACCCGTTGCTCGAACTCGAACCAAGTTCGATTCGCAACGGGTTCGATCCGTTCGTGCATGTGTGTGTGGCTGCCCTTTGGCCGTTTTGGCGCTCTACTCCTGCGCGTCGGTTTGCCGGCTCTCCTCCGACTTCTCCCTCTCCCGTTACTCCCGAACGGTTTTGGATGTTCGAGAGCGTGAGAGGCGGGAAAAGCGGCAGCGAGAGCGGCGTCCTATCTGCTTTTCCCTTTTGGTTTGGCGGGTTTTTGGGTTTTGGCGGAGTTGCGGGATTAGCGGTTTGTATTGGCGTTGCTGTTGCTGATTTTATGGGGCTCGAGGGGGGAGTGGCTGTGGCCGTGGATATATCGGCCATGGCAGTGGCTGGGTACTCACTCGTAGGGTGGCTGTGGCGTCGGCGCTCTGCATTGGCTGGGGCGTTTGTGTTGGTGTTGGCGCCTGCGCCGAGGGCTCTGCTGCTGCTGCTGCTATTGTCGGTGTTGGTGTTGGTGTTCATGGCTGCTGCTGCTGCTGCTAGTGCGCCTCTGCGGGCCGCTCTGCCGCCGTCGCTGTGGCGTCTATTCGTTCCTCTCCTGGCCATTCCTCTTGTCATTCTTGTTGCTGGTGTTGGTTTTTTCCCTTTCGTCAAGTTAATTACAGTTGTTTTTGTGTGTTTGTATTAGGTCTTTTTATTGGCACTTTCTACTCTTTACACAGTTTTCTCTCTATTTAGTTTGTGTTTATCATTAGGTTTGTGTTTTTATTGGCGTTTTAAAATTAATCACATTTATTCACATTTATTGGGGAGAAGAAAGTTTGTCGGTAGTAGTATTGGCGGTGGTGGTGGTGGGGGGGAGGGGACTTTTTGTCATGTCAGCGGGGGGCACGGCACACGACAGACACCACAAAAAGAAAACAGGGCGCAACACAGAAAAACAACGGAAGTGGCGACACGGCAAAAACGACACGAGAAACGATTTTTGGCACGTCCGACGATCGCGACCTCTCGAGCGGGCGGATGAGATGAGAGTGGGCTGGACGAGGTTCATGGTGGAACTCTCATGTGTCCGCCAACTCCCATGCTCTCCACACTCGAGAGACCCGATCGCCGATCGTCATTTACCGGTGCTCTCACCCCCGGCTCCACTTTCACTCACCCCAATATTGAGTGAGATGAAAATGGTCCGAGGGCAGCAGCACCGACAAGTAGGCAATGGAATTTGTAATGGCTGTTTGCATTAGTGGCTGTGTGTTGTTGTTGTTGGTCAATGGCCCGAGTCTAGTGTTCTTTGTGCTGTGTGGATTGGCTGCTCTGTTGTCAAGGATGGGATGGGATGGGAAGGGGAAAAATGCCTGCTCCCGTATAACCGCCCGGATACTTTATACTTCCGGATCTTACGATCCGGGCGCGTGTAGCTCCGAAGAGGCGACCGCATAGCATCTTGTGGGCGGTTGTAGTGGCTTTGTTGGGGCGTGTGGCAGAGTGGCGATGGCTGGCAGTGTAAATTTTGTTCCTGCTCAGCCTCATTTGGCATTTAGTGGCATTTGAAGTGGGTGGGTGGGGTGGGTGTGGGATTGGCTGGGCGTGAATTGCCGAAGTTGGCGGCCGATAACACACTGGGCATTGATAAATGCATTTTTAATTTGAAATAACTTTTTGGTGTGTTATCGGCGCGGTATTTTCCTAATTGGCGTGGTATTTTTTTTTTTTTGTGTCATTAATGGCGTTGCCACTTGTCAAATATTGGGGAATGGGAGATAGTTGGGAAAGAAGGAGAAGAAGAAGAAAGGTAAATATGCTAGAATAAATAACTAAAATTAATTAAATTACATTACAGCTAAGGACAATCTATCTACAATTACTACAAATAAGGACTACAAAACTACAGAGATATATACAAGGTAAAACAAACAATAATTACAATACATTTACACAACAATAAACATACTTAAATATCATTTATTTTTAGCAGGAGGACAACTACAACAAAGCACCGGCCAGCATGGCAAACGCAATGCAGAACATTGCGCCGCATACCGGCCGGCTCCGTTGTCCCCCTGTGCAGAATTAGTGGCACCATCTGACATCTTTAGTGGCGATGGCTGGACTTGGAGATGGCGTGCATCGTGGGCCATGATGGTGTTGTTGGCGAGCGGCTCTGTTCCGGCCGCCCACGTTGCATCTGTCGCTGGTTTGTGTTGGCTGCTGCACTCGAGTGGCACTGGTCCGGCCACCTCATTGTCAATTTTTTGTCTAGTATGACGCCTAGGTATGTCGCCTTCTTTTTTGTCATTATGTTTTTGTCACCGACCTTAATTGGGACGTTGTCTATTTGATTTCTTTTATTTGTAAATAGTACGTGCGTCGTCTTAGTCGGATTTAGAGTGATTTTCCATTTGTCTGCCCATTGCTCAAGGTGTCTAATGTAATTATTATTTCGTCTGACTGCTGCTGCCGGGTAGTCTGCTGCAGTTAAGATTGCCGTATCGTCCGCGTACGTTGCTAACAGCATTTTGCCATTGTGGTCCTTATGGGTTGTGTCAGGTGTCGGCATGTCCGATGCGTATATAGTGTACAGTACCGGGCCCAAGACGCTGCCCTGTGGCTCGCCTGCGGCTATTTTTCCTGTACTGGATTTCACTCCGTCATTGCACTTTACCACGAATGTGCGCTGAGTTAGATAGCTTTCAATGATGTGGTAGAGTTTTGGTGGTAACAGCTTGGTCAGTTTGCATAGTAGGCCTTCATGCCATACTTTGTCAAAAGCTTCCGCAATGTCAAGGAAAACAGCAGAGCAGCATTGTTTGTCTTCTTGTGTTTTAAGAACAAATTGCGTTACTCGGCTGAGCTGTTGTTCCGCACCGTGCTCCCGTCGGAAACCAAACTGGTGGTTGGGGATACTTTTGCTGAATTTTTCCTCACCTAGGAGTCTTGTCAGTATGAGTTTCTCTAAAATTTTTGAGAAACCAGTTAGGAGGGATATGGGTCTGTATGATTCAACTTCTTTTGGGTCTTTGGTCGGCTTGAGGATCATTATCACCTCCGCGTGCTTCCAGGCGATTGGGAAGTGTCCAAGTCTTAGTGCAGCATTATAAATATTTACTAAGTATAGCTTCGCCTTGAGGGGTAAAATTTTTATTGTTTTATTGTCAATTTTATCTTTGCCTGTTGCTTTCTTTGCTTTTAGTTTTCTTATTATTGTCTGCAGTTCGGGCAGGGTGACCGGTTTGATGTGTTTCCATTCTTCTTTTTGGTATAGCTCTTTTTGCTTCTGCAGTTCGTCAATTATTGGATTATTTTCTGCCTCGTTATGCGTTTGCGGTGTCCTGTGGCGCTCTTCTAGATGTTTTTTGAAGGCTTCAGCCTTTTTGTTGTCCTTGTCCATATGGGTAATTTTTCTTCGTCTTCTAATCTCAGTGGCCAGTTTGGGGTCGGCTGCCTTTTGATGTTGTTTGTTATCTTCGACAGTTTTGTCATACTTCGTCCCTCCTCTGCGCTTATTGCCTCTAGCTGCCTGTTGAATTGGTTCTCCTTACAGTTTTTGATCGCCTTTCTCAGCTTGTTTGTGAGCAAGTCTGGCGTGTCTGCCTCAACTCTTGCACTGCGGCTCGATGCTCTAGGAGTCTACCTCTTGCCACCTTGTAGGCTTGGCAGCCCTTGTATGCACTTATGTGGGAGCCTTGGCAGTTTGCACACCTTGCAGGTGTGTTCCTAGGTTTTGGGCATGCCGTAGAAGGGACCACCCGCGCACCTCATGCAAACAAAGGCTCGTCTGCAGTAGGCGCGGGTGTGGCCGAATGCGTGGCATCGGTGGCACTGGACCGGGTCCCTTGACTTGGCCAGCCTCTCCACCGTCACCAGGTGGCTGCCCAGCCGCTTTAGGGCCAGCACCCCCAACTCCCCTCGACCTGCTTGAAGGGCAATCTCCGCCTCAAACAGGTTATAATTTGGCTGCTTCTCATATCTGCTGGGCAGGACCCTGCTGAAGGTCACAGCGAATCCCGCCTCGAGCAGAGCTTTATTGAGCCAGGCCGTCGGGGTAGTGCAGTGGAGACCCCGGACGACGATTCGGAGCCCCCTATCGTCCTTACTCTGGTGAGTATAGAGGCCCTCCTCCTCATCTCCCAGGATCTCCACTATTGCATCCCGAGAGGCCCTATCCAGTGCCTGTATTTTCAGGCCCTCCCTGCCTACTACCCTGGTACTGAACCTTCCCACCCTAGGATCCCTTTGCAGCTGGTAGCACCACCGGAGGTATGTGCTCAGTCCGCTGGGGGGCAGCACCATTGGCTGTAGGCAGGGAGGGGCATGTGGGGGGGGGGGGGGGGGGGGTGACTGAGGCTGGCGGTTTTATTGGCGTAGTTGCTGCAGGGGTCGTTGCTGTTGTTGTACCTGCTTAACTGTCTGGCTTGTGTGCTCTTGCACTTGCTGCTGTTGTTGCTGGCTTCTTTTTTTAAACTTATTTTCTTCTAGTTTTTCGTCTTCTTTCTCTATCTCAATCTGTCCTCTCCTGATTGGGGAATAGTCAGGTATTTGGATGTTTTCAATTATGTTGATGTCATTTTTGGAGAGCAATCTTCGTCTGGCTGCCTCAGCTGAGGTGGATGGCAGTTCTATTGTGTGCATTGCCGTTTTGCACAATGTCGTTGTCATTTTATTTGCAGTTGTGTTTGCATGTGTGTTTGCGTTTGTGTTTGTGGCCAGGGCCTTCGTCATGAGGGGGGGGTTCGAGCTCAAACTCGAACCAGGTTCGTTTGCAATGTTCGATCCGTTCGCTGCTTCATCCGCTCGGGCTGCAGTATCGTCTGTATGTATGTGTGTGTAATCACGAAGGCAGGTATGTTTCGAGGCCTCTTGATCTGCAGACTCTTCACTGTTAGTCCGCTCTCTTTGTCGTTTCCCCCTTTCGACTCTCTCAGTTGGTTTACTTGTTTCGTATGCAGGGTGGGGAGGAGGCAATAAGAATGTGTGGGTATTCGCAAGAGGCAGGAAAAGTGGCCGTGAGAGCGGCGTCTTTTTAGCATTTCCCCTGGTTGGCGCTTGCGGGATGGGGCTCGAGGGGGGAGTGGCTGTGGCCATGGATATATCGGCCAAGGCATGGCTCGCATCACTGGCATTGGCATTGGCTCGCTGCTCCTGTTGGCTGCAGCCGCCGTCGCTGTGGCGTCGGCGCCGTGCATTGGCGCAGACGTTGGTATTGATGCCTGCGCCGAGGGCTCTGCTGCTGCTGCTGCTATTGTCAGTGTTGGTGTTGGTGTTCATGGCTGCTGCTGCTGCTGCTAGGGCGCCTCTGCGGGCCGCTCTGCCGCCGTCGCTGTGGCGTCTGTTCGTTCCTCTCCTGGCCATTCCTCTTGTCATTTTTGTTGCTGGTGTTGGTTTTTTCCCTTTCGTCAAGTTAATTGCAGTTGTTTTTGTGTGTTTGTATTAGGTCTTTTTATTGGCACTTTCTACTCTTTACACAGTTTTCTCTCTATTTAGTTTGTGTTTATCGTTAGGTTTGTGTTTTTATTGGCGTTTTAAAATTAATCACATTTATTCACATTTATTGGGGAAAAGAAAGTTTGTCGGTAGTAGTATTGGCGGTGGTGGTGGTGGGGGGGAGGGGACTTTTTGTCATGTCAGCGGGGGGCACGGCACAGCACGGCACGGCACACGACAGACACCACAAAAAGAAAACAGGGCGCAACACAGAAAAACAACGGAAGTGACGACACGGCAAAAACGACACGGGAAACGATTTTTGGCACGTCCGACGATCGCGACCTCTCGAGCGGGCGGATGAGATGAGAGTGGGCTGGACGAGGTTCATGGTGGAACTCTCATGTGTCCGCCAACTCCCATGCTCTCCACACTCGAGAGACCCAATCGCCGATCGTCATTTACCGGTGCTCTCACCCCCGGTTCCACTTTCAATATTGAGTGAGATGAAAATGGTCCGAGGGCAGCAGCACCGACAAGCAGGCAATGAAAATTGTATGGCTGTTTGCTGTATTGGCTGTGTGTGTTGTTGTTGGGTAATGGCCCGTGTCTAGTGTTCTTTGTGCTGTGTGGATTGGCTGCTCTGTTGTCAAGGATGGGATGGGAAGGGGATAGATGCCTGCTCCCGTATAACCGCCCGGATACTTTATACTTCCGGATCTTACGATCCGGGCGCGTGTAGCTCCGAAGAGGCGACCGCATAGCATCTTGTGGGCGGTTGTAGTGGCTTTGTTGGGGCGTGTGGCAGAGTGGCGATGGCTGGCAGTGTAAATTTTGTTCCTGCTCAGCCTCATTTGGTATTTATTGGCATTTGAAGTGGGTAGGGGGGGGTGGGTGTGGGATTGGCTGGGCATAAATTGCCGAAGTTGGCGACCGATAACACACTGGGCATTGATAAATGCAATTTAAATTTGAAATGGCTTTTGTGTGTTATCGGTCATTTTTGTCTAGTATTTGCGTGGTATTTTTGGTGATACCACATGTCAAGGGGAATATGGGAATGGCAGATAGATGGGGAAGAAGAGGAAAAAGGTAATAAAACTAATCAGAAAACTACTAATAATATACAATTATCTACAGAAAAACTACATTAATTTACAAAAACTTATTTCTAATATCACAGGCAACTAATCTAACTAAAACTATGGACAACTACGGACATGCAAAAACTACAGAAACAACAGGATTGACATCTACAACAAATACATTGATGCAGACAAGGTAAAATAAACAATAATTGACATACATTTACAACATATAAACATATTAATTATATTTATTTTATTTCTAACAGGAGGACAAACAACAACGGAGCACCGGCGGGCATAACAGACGCAATGCCAACATTACGCTGTATACTGGCCGGCTCTGTTGTCCCCCTGTGTGTTGTTTATTGGCGATGGCTGGATTGGTGGTGTTGGCGTGCATCGTGGGCAAAGTTGGAGATGGCGAGCGGCTCTAGTCCGGCCGCCCACGTTGCATCTGTCAGGTGAGATGGCGCATCCAATCGAGTGGCACTGGTCCGGCCACCCGAGATGCATTGTCCAGTGCGTTGGCATTGGCATCGATATGTGATGCCAACGAATCATGTTATTGGCCGCATCCAAGTGGCTGCTGGTCCGGCCACCAGGATGCGCTGTCGATTTTAATTGTTGGCCGCATCCGAGTGGCTGCTGGTCCGGCCACCAGGATGCGCTGTCAGGTGGATTGGCCTGGCCTCCTCGGCCACGTTCGTCGTCAGTTTTTAATGGCGTTTTGGATGGCTGCTGGTCCGGCCATCCAGATGAGGTGTTTGTTTTTTGGCTTTGGTTTTAATTTTTCTTTATTTGCAGGTGCTTATCGGCGTTTGAATGTTGTTTGTGGCGACCCTTGTCTGGTTGGTGTTGGCGTAAAACAGCAGGTGAGTTGAGTGTTTTTATTGGCAGCCTCCTTCATGATTCTCCTTTTTTTGCAGGATTTGCTGGCGTCTGGCGGCTCAACACCAGGCCATCCCGCCCTCACATAATTGGCATGAGAGACGGGTGCGACCCAGTGGAGCGGCAACAGGCGCCAGCATCTGCGTCGTCGTTTGGAATGGCAGCTGTGAGCAGGTATTTACGTGACGTCATTGTGATGGTGTGGTGTGGTGGCAGCGTCATCAAAAGGGGCCTCATATTCCGCCCAATTGGCGGAAGATTGTCATTGTTAATGGCGAGGCAGCTTCTTGTTGGTCAGCTCTGTCTGGTGATTGGCCGGTACGTGTGGTTTTTGTGTGTTTTTGCTGTTTTTCGGGTTGGCGTGAATTGACTGTTTTTATTTTTAATGTGTTTTAGTGGCTGGCCTCTGGACTTTTGTTGGATTGGCGGTGGTAGTGCTGCTGATGAGGCCTCCAAATTTCGCTCATTTTGCCTCAAGAGAGTTGCAGGAGTGGTGAGGCAGCTGCTGTAGGGGCAGCTCTGTCGGTTCAATGGCGGGTGAGTATGTTTGGTCATTTGCAGATTGTTGTTAATTGTGTTTAATTTTTGTCTATTTTTAGGTGGCATTGGCATTAAACTTCTGCTATTTGGCGCAGTCAGTAATCGCCGTAAAATCAGTCGCTTTCGAAGTCGCCGCTGGAGTGACCATTTAGAAACCTACGTAGGTCCTCGTAAGGCTCTTCATCGGTCCATTGGCTGTCGTCGTCAATGTCCATATCCGGCTCACCGTCCGATATGGCTACTGCTGCTGCTGTATTGGCTGCTGGTTGTGGTGGCGGCGGGTGTGTAGGTGGTGTTGTCTGTAGTGGCGGCATGGCTACCAAGCCCCCGCCTCTAGCCTCTGTCAGGTTTGCGATCAGCGTGGCCATTGCTGTCAACCTTTCCTCCAGCATTTTAATTTTAATGGCGCTCTCTTTTAGATGTTTGGCACAGCTGTCCTTGCACTGGGCGCCTGGCCGCTGCTGCTGCTGAGCACGATTTGGGATCGGCTGCATCGGCTGGACCCTCTGGTGTTGGCGCCCCCTGGTCGATGGCTGGGGATGTTGGTCGCGATGCTGTAGCTGTTGCCGATGCTGCCGACCCAGACCGTGTTGACTTTGCTGCTGCGGCTGTGTGTGGAGTGGCTGCTGCTGCTGCAACTGTCGCTGTAGTGGCTGCCGGTGACGTTGTGGTGGCTGCTGGAGACGATGTGCTGGCTGTTGCTGCTGCATTGGCTGTTGCATTGGCTGTGGCTGCTGCCGTAGTGGCTGAGGCTGCTGCTGCTGCCGTCGATTCTCCTCCTCCCTGGCGACCCTGTGGGCCACGAGCCTCTGCCTGGCTGCCTTGTAGGCGCTGCAGCCCTTGTAGGCGCTAATGTGTTGGCCCTGGCAGTTGGCGCATTTCGGATTGACGGCCCTTGACGGCCCGCCCGCGCATTTCATGCAGACAGTCTACAATATGCACGGGTTTTTTTTTTTTTTTTTTTATATTTATATACTTATTTATTTGCTCTATAATATTTACAATTTATATTTATCGGACAAGAGTGTGTTGGGACTAGGGGCCCCGCGGACTGCGGTACTGCCGCAAAGCATTGCTTCGCAGTGGCGTGGACTCCTAATCCGTCTGCTCCTTCCGCCTTCTCTCCAAGGACCTAAGCGTTCGCATCACGCTAGAGGCGAACTCCGCGGCCGCTTCCCACACCTTCGGGTCTGCCAGCAGCAGCGGCACCAGAGTCTCGGTGCTGACCCTAGACCCTGCTACTGTCTCCAATGTCTGACGCTCGAGGTCAAACCTGTGGCAGTCGAAGAGGACGTGGCGAGCGTCCTCCTCTATGCCTGTGCCACACTCGGGGCACCAGTCCTCTGTCTCGTGGCCGAAGCGCTTGAGGTAACCGCGGAAGCAGCCATGTCCGCTCAGTGCCTGGGTAAGGTAGAAATCCACCTGGCCGTGCTTCCTTTCAACCCAGCATGCTATGCTTGGGATGAGGGTGTGGGTCCATCGGCCTTTGGGTGAGTGGTCCCATCGAGTCTGCCATCTGTCTATGCTGGTCCTTCTGGCGGCGTCCTTAATTTCTGCTTTGGAGCGTGCCTCGGCTGCACTGTCCGTCATGGCATCATGGATCTGCTTCCTCTCCCTTATCAGCTCCCTGAGCGGGACTTGCCCGGCAATGACTAACGCGGCTTCGTCTGAGATGGTCCGGAACGAGCACGCGATCCTAATGGCGCACAGTCTGTACGTTGCCTCTACTCCTCGCATGTAGCTCCTCACCTTCGCGGCTTCTGCCCACACCGGAGCGGCGTAGAGCATCTGCGACGTCACGACGCTCGTCAGCAGTTTTCTCGTTGCCTGCTTTGGCCCTCTGGTGTTTAGCAGCATCCTGGATAGCGCTCCCGCGGTCCCACCGGCCTTCGTGTGGACGTATTCCAGATGCTCTTTGAAGGAAAGGCGCGTGTCGATGAGGACTCCAAGGTACTTGATGGACCTCTGCGATTCGATCGCGGTCCCACCAACCTGTACTCTGGCGGTCTCGACCACTTTACGGCTGGATATCAGGACCGCCTCCGTTTTTTGGGCCGCCAGCTCCAGCCCCGCGGCGGCTAGCCACGCCTCGACGGCTTGTATGGCGACGTTGGCAAGCTCCTCCACTGCGGCAAGTTCCTTCGCTACCGCCACTATTGCGAAGTCGTCAGCGAAGCCCACCAAGTTAGTGTTGGCTGGCATCGGGAGCCGTAGGACCCCGTCGTACATGGCGTTCCAGAGCAGAGGTCCCAAAACGGAGCCCTGCGGGACTCCGGCTGAGACTTCGTATGCCCTAGAGCCCTGACATGTGTCCATTGTCAGCACCCTATTGCTGAAATAGCTGCGCGCTATATTCAGTAGGTAGCCCGGGATGTTGAAGGACCTCAGTGCCTCCAGCGTCCGGGTCCAGTCGGCCGAGTTGAAGGCGTTCCTTATGTCCAGTGTCACCACCAGACAATAGGACTTGGTTCCGCCTCTCCACCTGGTCCCAGCAATGGCTTCCTCCGCCGTTTGTACGACCCTCAAGATGGCGTCCAGCGTCGACCTCCCTTTCCTGAACCCGTATTGGTTCTGGGAGAGACCGCCTGCTGCTTCGATGGCTGCGCTCAGCCTCGCACCGATCACCCTTTCGAAGACTTTTCCCATGGAGTCCAGAAGGCAGATGGGCCTGTAGGAAGAGGCCACCCCTGGCGGCTTGCCCGGCTTGGTTAATAGTAGGAGCCGTTGCCTTTTCCACCTCTCGGGGAACGTCCCCACCTGGAGGCATTTGTTGAAAAGGCCCGCAACTTCCCTCGGGAGTAGAAGAAGTGCCAGCTTCAACGCGCTGTTGGGGATCGCATCCGGACCCGGAGCCTTCCTAGGTATCAGGTTTCTGCCTGCCTGCAACACCTCGGCTTCCGTAACCTCGCAGATGTCGCTTGGGCTAAGCTCGAACCGCAGGGAGCTAGGAATCTGCCGTCCTCGAGGAAACAGTACCCTGACTATGCACTCCAGTGCCTCTGGATCTGTTGGAGCTTTGCTGCCTGCGTTCAGCCTCTTCACCACCATCCTGTACGCGCCTCCCCAGGGGTCCTCTTCGGCGGCATCACACAGCTTAAGGAAGCATTCCCTCTTGCTGTTCCTTATGGCGGTAGGACTCGCTGCATCGGGCCAAGCGCGGTGTGCCTCTGGCTCGCTGGAGCAGCCTTCTGGCCCGGTGGCAGGTTCTACGGAGAGCCGCAATCGCTTCGCTCCACCAGAAAACTGGATCCTTGTGCTTCCGGAACGTCCCTCTCGGTAGCATGCTCTGGTCGCAGGCGCCTTCAAGTGCGTCCGCCAATTTGGTCGCCATATCGTTGACTCCGGGTGCACGGGTGTGGCCAAACACCTGACATCGATGGCACTGGGCAGGGTCACGGGAGACTCCAAGTCTCTCAACCGTGACGGGCCTCCCACCCAGGCGTCGCAGCTTCAATACCTCGTATTGGCCACGGTCCGGTTTGGGGGCGATCTCAGCCTCGAAGAGGTTGTATTGGCGGCTGCGATCGAATCGATCGGTGATTGCCCTTACAAACCGAACCGTGAGCCCCTCGTTCAGCATACTGCTGCGAATCCAATCCGTCGGCATGGAGTGGGAGAGTCCTCGGATGAGGATCCTCAAGCCACGTTCCTGGCTGGGCTGATGCCCGAATTCGCCGTGGCGGATGTCATCGTCGGTGGTAGTGGCAGGGGTGTTTATATTGGTGATGGCGGTGGTGGTGTTGGTGTTGGTATTGGCAGATGTATTTGTAATTGTATTTGTGTTGGCGTCATTATTTGTATTGTTATTGTCCGTATTTTCTGTGTGAATCGCTGGTGATTGTCTATGTATTGGCTGTTTTTGATGTTGGTGATGGCTGTGGGTCTGGCTATTGGCATTTATAGTAGTGGCAGGGGCAGGGGCATGTGTTGGCTGTGTTGATTGCGGCAGAGAGGCAGGATCGGCAACTGTGTTGGTGTTGGCGGTTTTTGTTGTCCGTTTCTGCTGCTTTTGCTGTTGCTGCCGCAGCTCGTGCTGCCTCAGCTGCTCCTGAACTATGGCCTCCAGCTCCTCCATCGTTTGCCTCTTCTTGATATTCCTCTTGATTGGCGGTCGCTGCTGCCGCTGCTGGTGATGGCGGCCCCGTCGTCTGGCCTGCTTCCTCTCACCCTCCTCATCGTCGCTCTCACTGTCGATGAGGGCGCGGCGTCGTTTTGGTGTTGGTGGGATTGGCTGTGGTTGTGTAGTTGTTGCTGTTTGTGGTTGTGTAGTTGCTGGCTGGGCTATGGCTTGGATCGACCCGTTGCTCGAACTCGAACCAAGTTAGATTCGCAACGGGTTCGATCCGTTCGTGTATGTGTGTGTGGCTGCCCTTTGGCCGTTTTGGCGCTCTACTCCTGCGCGTCGGTTTGCCGGCTCTCCTCCTACTTCTCCCTCTCCCGTTACTCCCGAACGGTTTTGAATGTTCAAGAGCGTGAGAGGCGGGAAAAGCGGCAGCGAGAGCGGCGTCCTATCGGCCTTTCCCTTTTTGCTTGGCGGGTTTTTGGGTTTTGGCGGGGTTGCGGGATTTACAGTTTGTATTGGCGTTGCTGTTGCTGATTTTATGGGGCTCGAGGGGGGAGTGGCTGTGGCCATGGATATATCGGCCAAGGCAATGGCTGGGTACTCACTCGTAGGGTGGCTGTGGCGTCGGCGCTCTGCATTGGCTGGGGCGTTTGTGTTGGTGTTGGCGCCTGCGCCGAGGGCTCTGCTGCTGCTGCTGCTATTGGCGGTGTTGGTGTTGGTGTTGTTGGCTGCTGCTGTTGCTGCTAGTGCGCCTCTGCGGGCCGCTCTGCCGCCGTCGCTGTGGCGTCTATTCGACCCTCGTCTGGCCATTCCTCTCGTCATAGTTGTTGTTGGTTTGTGTGTTGGCGATTTGCTGTCTGTTTGTTCCCTTTGTTTTATTAATAAGTCACTTGTGTGTGTGTGTTTGTATTTAATGTATTTATTGGCACTTTCTGTCTCTTTTACACAGTTATCTCTAGTTAGTTTGTGTATATTTATGTTATTTGTTGGCGTTTAAAATATTTATTTATTGGGGAGAAGAAATTTTGTCGGTAGTAGTATTGGCGGTGGTGGTGGGGGAAGGGACTTTTTGTCATGTCAGCGGGGGGCACGGCACAGCACGGCACGGCACACGACAGACAGCACAAAAGAAAACAGGGCGCAACACAGAAAAAACGGAGATGAGATGGCGACACGGCAAAAACGACACGAAAAACGGTTTTTGGCACGTCCGACGATCGCGACCTCTCGAGCGGGCGGACGAGATGAGAGTCGGGCGGACGAGGTTCATGGTGGAACACTCATGTGTCCGCCAACTCCCATGCTCTCCACACTCGAGAGACCCGATCGCCGATCGTCATTTACCGGTGCTCTCACCCCCGGTTCCACTTTCACTCACCCCAATATTGAGTGAGATGAAAATGGTCCGAGGGCAGCAGCACCGACAAGCAGGCAATGAAAATTGTATGGCTGTTTGCTGTATTGGCTGTGTGTGTTGTTGTTGGTCAATGGCCCGTGTCTAGTGTTCTTTGTGCTGTGTGGATTGGCTGCTCTGTTGTCAAGGATGGGATGGGAAGGGGATAGATGCCTGCTCCCGTATAACCGCCCGGATACTTTATACTTCCGGATCTTACGATCCGGGCGCGTGTAGCTCCGAAGAGGCGACCGCATAGCATCTTGTGGGCGGTTGTAGTGGCTTTGTTGGGGCGTGTGGCAGAGTGGCGATGGCTGGCAGTGTAAATTTTGTTCCTGCTCAGCCTCATTTGGTATTTATTGGCATTTGAAGTGGGTAGGGGGGGGTGGGTGTGGGATTGGCTGGGCATAAATTGCCGAAGTTGGCGACCGATAGCACACTGGGCATTGATAAATGCAATTTAAATTTGAATTGGCTTTTTGTGTGTTATCGGTCATTTTTGTCTAGTATTTGCGTGGTATTTTTGGTGATACCACATGTCAAGGGGAATATGGGAATGGCAGATAGATGGGGAAGAAGAGGAAAAAGGTAATAAAACTAATCAGAAAACTACTAATAATATACAATTATCTACAGAAAAACTACATTAATTTACAAAAACTTATTTCTAATATCACAGGCAACTAATCTAACTAAAACTATGGACAACTACGGACATGCAAAAACTACAGAAACAACAGGATTGACATCTACAACAAATACATTGATGCAGACAAGGTAAAATAAACAATAATTGACATACATTTACAACATATAAACATATTAATTATATTTATTTTATTTCTAACAGGAGGACAAACAACAACGGAGCACCGGCGGGCATAACAGACGCAATGCCAACATTACGCTGTATACTGGCCGGCTCTGTTGTCCCCCTGTGTGTTGTTTATTGGCGATGGCTGGATTGGTGGTGTTGGCGTGCATCGTGGGCAAAGTTGGAGATGGCGAGCGGCTCTAGTCCGGCCGCCCACGTTGCATCTGTCAGGTGAGATGGCGCATCCAATCGAGTGGCACTGGTCCGGCCACCCGAGATGCATTGTCCAGTGCGTTGGCATTGGCATCGATATGTGATGCCAACGAATCATGTTATTGGCCGCATCCAAGTGGCTGCTGGTCCGGCCACCAGGATGCGCTGTCGATTTTAATTGTTGGCCGCATCCGAGTGGCTGCTGGTCCGGCCACCAGGATGCGCTGTCAGGTGGATTGGCCTGGCCTCCTCGGCCACGTTCGTCGTCAGTTTTTAATGGCGTTTTGGATGGCTGCTGGTCCGGCCATCCAGATGAGGTGTTTGTTTTTTGGCTTTGGTTTTTACTATGAGTTTGTTTGCAGGTGCTGTCGGCGTTTGAATGTTATTTGTCGCGACCCTTGTCTGGTTGGTGTTGGCGGAAAAACAGCAGGTGAGTATTTTGTGTGTTTATTGGCAGCCTCCTTCTCCCTCCTGTTTCTCCTTTTTTGCCGGATTTGATGGCGTCCGGCGGCCCCACACCAGGCCATCCCGCCCTCACATAATTGGCATGAGAGACGGGTGCGACCCAGTGGAGCGGCAACAGGCGCCAGCATCTGCATCGTCGTTGGAATGGCTGCTGACGTCACGGCCATGGGGTGGTGGCAGCGTCATCGAAAAAGGCCTCCTTTTCCGCCCAATTGGCAGGAAATTGTCAGTGTTGATCGCGAGGCAGCTTCTTGGTGATCAGCTCTGTCTGGTGATTGGCAGGTACGTGTGATTTCATTTGTTTTGGCAGTCTTTCTTTGTTGTCCGTATTGACGTCTTTTTCTTATTGCAGTGGCTGTCTCGGGAAGGACGATTGGGCACGTCAGTAGGCACCGCCCGAAAGCATGCTTTCGCGTGCGCTGGCGATTTGTGCCCTCCATATTTCGCCCAGGCCATCCAGCGCGTCGAATGGATCGTGGTCGGTCCATTCGTCGTCGTCATCATCGTCAATTGCTGCGCAGTCCATATCGGATTCAGAGTCCGATATGGCTGCGGCGTCATTTTGCGTATTTGGTGCTGGTCTTGGTGATGGCTGTGCGGATGCTGCTGCTGCTGATGCTGTTGTCTGTAGTGGCGGCACTCCTCCCGTGCTCTCGTTCCTTGCCTGCAGCAGGTTTGTCAGTTTTGTTGTAATTGCTGCCAGCTTTTCTTCCAGCTCTCTAATTTTACCCGCATATCTTTTCAGGTTATGGGCACAGCTGCCATCGCACTGGGCTGCTGGCCGCTGCTGCTGCTGGTGTTGGCGTGGCGTCGGAGCATCATTCGCGATCGGCTGCATCGGCTGGACCCTCTGGTGTTGGCGCCCCCTGGTCGATGGCTGGGGATGTTGGTCGCCATACCGATGCTGCTGCCGATGCTGCCGATCCGGTTGGTGTTGGCGTTGCTGCTGCCGATTTGGGAATGGCTGTAGATGTGGCTGCTGCTGGCGACGTTGTATTGGCTGGTGTTGCTGTTGGCTTGGCTGTGGCTGCTGTCTGCGACGCTCCTCCTCCCTGGCGACCCTGTGGGCCAGGAGCCGTTGCCTGGCTGCCTTGAAGGCGCTGCAGCCCTTGTAGGCGCTGATGTGGGCGCCCTGGCAGTTGGCGCATTTGGGATTTGCAGCCCTTGGCTTGCTGCACTCCGTCGTCAGGTGCCCACCCGCGCATTTCATGCAGACAGCAGCTCGTCTACAATATGCACGGGTGTGGCCAAACACCTGACATCGATGGCACTGGGCAGGATCACGGGAGACTCCAAGTCTCTCAACCGTGACGGGCCTCCCACCCAGGCGTCGCAGCTTCAATACCTCGTATTGGCCACGGTCCGGTTTGGGGGCGATCTCAGCCTCGAAGAGGTTGTATTGGCGGCTGCGATCGAATCGATCGGTGATTGCCCTTACAAACCGAACCGTGAGCCCCTCGTTCAGCATACTGCTGCGAATCCAATCCGTCGGCATGGAGTGGGAGAGTCCTCGGATGAGGATACTCAAGCCACGTTCCTGGCTGGGCTGATGCCCGAATTCGCCGTGGCGGATGTCATCGTCGGTGGTAGTGGCAGGGGTGTTTATATTGGTGATGGCGGTGGTGGTGTTGGTGTTGGTATTGGCAGATGTATTTGTAATTGTATTTGTGTTGGCGTCATTATTTGTATTGTTATTGTCCGTATGGCCGTCAGCCGTCGGGTGCTATAGGGGGATAAACGGATGTCGGGTCGGCTCGTCACAACTGTAGACTTGGAAAGGGGCACGGGTGCCTCGGGTTCATGGCTTGCCCTGGATCCAAGGCGACTGTGCTCCGCGTCATAGGATACAGGTGGGCACGAGCGAACCGGCACCCGCCGTAACTGTACACACCGGCGGAAGTGCGACTATACTCTCCCCGTGAGGGCGGCTGGAAACAGGTCCTGGTACGGTCATGTCTCTGCCAGGATGCTGGCTAATTGTAGTCGGGCGGAGAGAAGAAAACTCTCAGTGAAATAACCCCAATCCAAGGTGACACTGTCATATGCCGAGGGATGCATGGCCGAGGGGGTGCTCGGTCGCTTATATGCGGACTCTGGATACCTGCCGACCTCCAGTTTTAATAAGGCTTCCCGGGGCACGCGGGCTATGCCCCGGGCGACAAACCCCTTCCCGCCTACTCGTGGGATCAAATATGCCAAATTCAAATATTAAAACAAAAAACACCGCAAAGGAGCACGGCACTCCTCCTAAAGTGCCGGAGGGAAAAGACCATCCCTCTACAAACGCATCTGGGAAACCAGTGCCCAAAAAGACGGGGAAGGAGACTAAGTCGGTCCACCGTCTCGAGGCAGCAGGCGCTGTGAGGAGAGGACCGAAAAGCCAATCGGGCCAATCCACGTCGGGGGGCCCCAAGGGCGACCCGGTTACCGGGGGGGCGACCATGCAGAGCGATATCGCGGCTGGCGGACCCCTTGGGACCGGGAACCCCTTGACAACCCCGGCAGGCGGCGCCTCTGCCTCGAAAGATAGGCCCAAGTTTCAGGACAAGAGACGTGCGGCCTTCATCCTGGGCAACGACGACCCGGTGTTCCTGGCGTCTGCCCAGGGAATCGAATCGCGGCGATGGGCCAAGACAGTCCTGCCCGACTACCAGCCAGCCAAAGCTGGCAAGGCCACAGCCAAGGCCCCAAGCAAGCGGCAACGCTCGGCGGAGGACACCGCCACACAAGTCCAACAGGCCAAGAGGACAAAGACATTGAGCAACCGCTCGTTTGCCGAGGTGGCGAGGGGAAAAACCCTGATTGGAGTCCTAGACAGGGGCTCTAAAGACGGGCAGATCCCTAGGGACAAGTGGCACCTCGTGGAAAACGAGCTCCAAGACCGTTTCCTCCAGGAGTTGGAGGAGAATGGAGGACCACCGCCCAAGTGTGAGGACGCCGGGTGGCACCAAGGCAGGGTGAAAGCCATCGCCTGCCAAGATGCTCGCTCGGCGGCCCTCTACGCGAAGGCGGTAGCGTCGCTCAAGGAGGTCTACCCAGGAGCCCAGCTGGAGGTCGTGAAGTGGGAGGACATCCCCAGCAAGCCGAGGGCCAGAGCGTGGGTCTCGGCGAAGCCTGCAGAGCCGGATAAGATTCTCCGGATTCTGCAGGTCTGCAACCCCCACCTTCCCACAGCCGATTGGAAGGTGGCCAAAGTAGAGGAGAGCAACGGGCAGAGGCGCCAAATTATCCTCGTCCTGAACGAGGAGTCGGTCAGACTTCTCCACGACACGGAGGGCGCTGTGGACTACGGCTACAAGAAAGTAGTCGTAGTACCATACAAGTCCGACTCCAAAGGCATGCAGCCGACGGTCGAGCCAGACCTGGAGCCCCCGGAGATCCCTAGTACGGAGATCAAGCCTGCGGTGTCAGACGTGGCATCAGTGGTGTCGGATGACATTTTAGATGGTTACGTCTCAGACGTGAGCGATCTCACTAGGGATCTCAAACACATCGGGGTCGCGGAGGAGTTGGACTCTTCGGAGAGCGACCACGAAAGGACAATGGTGGAGGTGGACCTCAGGAATGTCACTGATACTCCTGCAGATAAACCTCCACCATTGTAAGGCAGCATGCGCTGCTCTTCTGCTCCACCTAGCCAAGGGTGGAGCCGACATAGTCCTCATTCAGGAGCCCTGGATCCTCGGAAACAGGGTCTCTGGTCTGAGGACTCCTGACTATAAGCTATACGTAGCTGACTCCGCAGGTAAAACTCGCACCTGCATCCTTGCAAAAAGAGATTTGCACTTATTTTTGCTCCCAAATTTCAGCAATGAAGACCAAACAGCAGTGAGCCTCGAAGGCCAGGGGTGCTCACTGAGAATCTGCTCCACGTACATGGGTCACGACCAACCAGACCCCCCTCCACAGGCGCTCAGGGCGCTAATCACAGACTGCGAGGCCAAGGACATCGGCCTAATCGTAGGGTGCGACGCCAACGCACACCACTGCCAGTGGGGAAGCACTGACACCAACGAAAGGGGTGAGTACCTCTTCAACTATTTACTGACCACTCAGATGGTCCTTTTAAATAGGGGGAGTGATCCCACCTTCATTATTAAAAACCGCAAGGAGGTCCTGGACCTCACACTTGCCTCTCACGAGTTACACGGGAACATCGTATCCTGGAGGGTCCTGGAAGAGCACTCCTTCTCGGACCACAGGTACGTGGAAACCGTATTCTCTTTTTCACTACCGAGACCAGCTCAATTTCGTAACCTTAGGCGGACAAACTGGGCTCGGTACTCAGACCATCTCTGTCGTGTTCTCCCTGAGACTCCACCTGAGGAAGAGATCTCCAGGGAAGCCACGAGTCATCTTGTTAAACTATTTACCGACGCCTGCAATGAGGCGCTCGATAAATCCTGCCCCTCTAGCAAGAGCAGAGGCCGGAAGAAACCTGAATGGTGGAATCCGAAACTGAGGGAACTCCGGAAAGCCTCCCGAAGACTCTTCAATAAAGCTAAGGCCGAAAACGCTGAGCAGAACTGGGCCGATTACAAGGCCAGTCTGTCAGTTTACAATAAAGAACTGAGGAAAGCCAAACGCGCCTCATGGCGTAAGTTCTGTAGCGACATTGAGAATAACTCGGAAGCCTCGCGCTTGCGCAAAGTTCTCTCGAAGACTACACCCACTCTGGGCTACCTGAAGAACGCCGACCAATCATGGACAACGTCCAGTAATGAGTCGCTAAATCTTCTCCTTAGCACCCACTTTCCCGGCTGCGATGAAAACAGACCACACTACATCGCGGCTCCCTCCGTTGCCTCAAGTGGTATCATGAACCTGCTAAGCCAGGAGAACATTTCGTGGGCAATAAAAAGCTTCAAACCATACAAATCCGCGGGACCAGATGGCATCATCCCTGCCCAACTGATTCACGCTGGACAAAAAGGCACTAGTTGGCTCAAAAGGATATATGAGGGAATCTTCTCCCATGGATATATCCCGGAAACCTGGCTTCATACCAAAGTCGTCTTCATCCCCAAGGCAGGCAAGCCCTCGCACACTGCCCCCAAAGATTTCAGACCCATAAGTCTATCGTCCTTCCTTCTGAAGACGATGGAACGGCTTTTGGGGATGCATCTCACGGTAAATATTCCGCCTAGTCTATTTTCAGACTCCCAGCATGCCTATCGGAAAGGAAGATCCACCGAAACGGCCCTACACACGATCACATCAATCATAGAAGCGTCCATCAACTGTAAGGAATACACCCTGGTAGCCTTCCTGGACATAGAAGGCGCCTTTAATAACATCCTACCGACCGCCATCACGGGTGCACTGACGGAACTGGGGGTTGACTCCCGGACGGTGAGCCTGATCGATCAGATGCTACAATGCAGGACGGTTGAGGCATCACTGGGGACGTCAACGTCCACCAGATTTGTCAGTAGAGGCACCCCGCAGGGCGGAGTCCTCTCGCCCCTCCTATGGAACGTGGCAGTGAACGAACTGCTGCGGGAGATAGAGGGGGGTGGCTGCCGCGTGGTGGCGTATGCGGACGATGTTGCTATAGCATTCTCGGGTAAATTCCCGCAGACGCTATGTGAGTGCCTGACAAGCACTCTCATGAAGATGTCAAAATGGGCAGACAAATGCGGGTTAGGCGTCAACCCGTCTAAAACGGAACTGGTGCTCTTCACTAGGAAGTACAAAGTACCGGCATTGATTCCCCCAAGACTATGTGGGGAAGCGCTAATCTTCAGCAACAACGCCAAGTATCTTGGTCTAATCCTCGATAGAAAGCTCGATTGGAAATTGAGCATAGAGGATAGAGTAAAGAAGGCCACAATAGCCCTCTATACTTGCAGGAAAGCCATCGGACTAAGATGGGGAATGACCCCCTATATAGTTCGGTGGCTTTACACCACCATCATACGACCGATCATGCTCTATGGAGCGGTAGTATGGTGGCCAGCCTTAGACAAAAAGACATGCCTCAACAAACTCAGCAGAGTTCAACGCATGGCAGAGCTATGCATAACTGGCGGGCTACGCACTACTCCAGGGGAAGCCCTGGATACTGTGCTGGACCTCCTCCCCATAGATCTCATGGGAAAGAAAATGGCAACACTTTCCGCACTCAGAATGAGAGAAGCCGGACTGTGGAAAGCGTCCGCGGTCGGGCACTCGGGAATCCTGACGAGACACCCGCAATTACCAGAGAGGACAGATTATTGTGTCCCTACTGATCACCTCTCGACGCCTTTCCAGGTATCAATCCCACTTAGGGAGGACTGGGAGATGGGCGAACCAGGCCCCGCAAATGCGGTTCACCTCTACACTGATGGCTCAAAGTAAGACGGCCGCGTGGGAGGCGGAGTCTACTGCAGCGAGCTGAACATCAGTCATTGCTTCAGGCTCCCGGACCACTGCAGTGTGTTCCAAGCGGAGGTTGTAGCCATCAAGGAGGCCATTTCCATCGTCTCCAAACTATTTCTAGACACGCACTTAGTGTGCGTTTTCTCGGACAGCCAAGCAGCTATTAAAGCTCTAGGCTCAATATCGTCGAACTCAGCGACTGTAAATGACTGCCGCAGGTCTCTGCACGAGATCGCAGAGCAGTTAGACCTCTTCCTTATATGGGTCCCAGGCCATAGGGACATCGAGGGGAACGACGCCGCCGACGAGCTAGCAAGGCAGGGTACTACAATTCCTCTCCTTATGGAGAGGGAGCAGGTAGCGATGCCTCTGGCTACGTGTAGGCTCCTCACGCACGAATTGTTTGAGCAAAATGCCAATAGGAGATGGCAGCAAACAGCTTCCTGTAAAATCTCAAGATTGATATGGCCATATCGATCGAAGAAGCGCTCAGCCGAGCTGTATAGGCTCAGCAGAGCACAGTGCTCTGCAGTTACTCGAGCCATTACGGGACACTGGCAGATTGGCACTCATGCCTCTAGACTGTCAATCCCTCATAACGACTTCTGCAGGAGTTGTCGCGACGAGGAAGAAGAGGAATCGGTCGCCCACTTCTTCTGCCACTGCCCAGCCCTTGGAAATCGTCGTCTTCGTTTTCTCGGGGCTGCTTTCCTAACAGACATTTCGGACCTGTCCGAAATCAAACCGGGGACCTTGTCCAGATTCATCCAAGCCTCCGGATGGGACTGCCCTTAATTTGCAACAGCCTGTTTCTCCACGGTTTCTAGGCACTGGGAAGGGGCACACGCCCATGCGGCACCACAACGGACCTTCTATAGGTCCAAGTGAGCTTGGGAGGGTTTCATCACTCTCCCAGGCTACCGCCTGAACCTAACCTAACCTATTGTCCGTATTTTCTGTGTGAATCGCTGGTGATTGTCTATGTATTGGCTGTTTTTGATGTTGGTGATGGCTGTGGGTCTGGCTATTGGCATTTATAGTAGTGGCAGGGGCAGGGGCATGTGTTGGCTGTGTTGATTGCGGCAGAGAGGCAGGATCGGCAACTGTGTTGGTGTTGGCGGTTTTTGTTGTCCGTTTCTGCTGCTTTTGCTGTTGCTGCCGCAGCTCGTGCTGCCTCAGCTGCTCCTGAACTATGGCCTCCAGCTCCTCCATCGTTTGCCTCTTCTTGATATTCCTCTTGATTGGCGGTCGCTGCTGCCGCTGCTGGTGATGGCGGTCCCGTCGTCTGGCCTGCTTCCTCTCACCCTCCTCATCGTCGCTCTCACTGTCGATGAGGGCGCGGCGTCGTTTTGGTGTTGGTGGGATTGGCTGTGGTTGTGTAGTTGTTGCTGTTTGTGGTTGTGTAGTTGCTGGCTGGGCTATGGCTTGGATCGACCCGTTGCTCGAACTCGAACCAAGTTAGATTCGCAACGGGTTCGATCCGTTCGTGTATGTGTGTGTGGCTGCCCTTTGGCCGTTTTGGCGCTCTACTCCTGCGCGTCGGTTTGCCGGCTCTCCTCCTACTTCTCCCTCTCCCGTTACTCCCGAACGGTTTTGAATGTTCGAGAGCGTGAGAGGCGGGAAAAGCGGCAGCGAGAGCGGCGTCCTATCGGCCTTTCCCTTTTTGCTTGGCGGGTTTTTGGGTTTTGGCGGGGTTGCGGGACTTGCAGTTGGTATATTTGTTGGTATTGGCGCTGCTGTTGCTGCTGAGGCGGCCGTCGCTGCCGCCTCCCATCTTTGTGCCACCTCCTCCTGGCACTGGCGGAAGCATAATTGCTCACCGATATGCAGCCGGGAGTGGAGGGGCATGGCCAGTATTGGACTGGCTGATATTATGGGTCTCGAGGGGGGAGTGGCTGTGGCCGTGGATATGTCGGCCATGGCAATGGCTGGGTACTCACACGATGGAAGGCTGTGGCGACGTCGCTCTGCATTGGCTGGGGCGTTTGTGTTGGTGTTGGCGCCTGCGCCGAGGGCTCTGCTGCTGCTGCTGCTATTGGCGGTGTTGGTGTTGGTGTTGTTGGCTGCTGCTGTTGCTGCTAGTGCGCCTCTGCGGGCCGCTCTGCCGCCGTCGCTGTGGCGTCTATTCGACCCTCGTCTGGCCATTCCTCTCGTCATAGTTGTTGTTGGTTTGTGTGTTGGCGATTTGCTGTCTATTTGTTGCTTTCCTTATTAAAAAGTCACTTGTGTGTGTGTGTTTGTATTTAATGTATTTATTGGCACTTTCTGTCTCTTTTACACAGTTATCTCTAGTTTGTAGTGACGCTTGAACCAGCTACAAAAATATTACTACAACAACAACAAAAATAAAAGAACGGAAAAAAAAAACTAATCAAAAATTTTAAATCCAGGGAATATCGTAATTGCGTTTAGCGCCCCTATTGCTCGTGATCGACGGGTACTTTTTGGGCAGACGGTCGGACTCGGGAGAGAGTCGGCCGCGGTTATGTTAACTCGAGGGAAATGGTGGTTGGCACTTTCGCTGTTAGGAGGGTTCGTGAATGCAAGTCCAGCTACGGTCGCTCTTTTCGATTTTGGGCCCCACTTCAGAAGGTAGTGTTTGTGGTGGAAAGAGGAAATATTAGCGGAAAAACATAACTAAACCTCGCGCCAGTGCTAAATCAAAGAAAAACGAGGGGGAACGTTGTGAGTTGCTGCGGACACCGCAACTCTACAGTTATACCCGATACTAAGTCAGTATGGCTCTCCTCCGGCAGACGCCGCTAATATTAAACGACACGACAAAGAGTGCGTGCGAGAGAGACAGAAAATCAGTCTGAGCGTGACGTAACGCGCTGCGTAGCCACTGCAAATTGATTTGTTTCCTTTCGCTATAAAAATGATCTGATCTGATCCAGATTCAGCAATCTGATAGATATGGTCGCTATCTATGGATCTGCGTTTTTAGTTTTCTCGAATCTGCATTATTGTGGAAGCAACAGATTTTCGTCCTTTGTGGGGGCGGAAGGGGGTGTGGCGAAATTTTGAGATATACGTTTTATAGTGAGATCTAACAGAAGTGCGGATACCAAATTTGGTTACTCTAGCTTTAATAGTCTCTGAGATTCGTGAATATCCCCAGATTTGCATCCTTTGCGGGGGCGGAAGGGGGTGTGGCGAAATTTTGAAACAAACTCGTCTCGGTCCGATATATTAGGAGTGTGGATACCAAATTTGGTTGCTCTAGCTTTTATAGTCTCTGAGATCTAGGCGCTAATGTTTTACTCTAAGCAAAGCCGCCTATGCTACGTGTGTGTTAGAGAGAGACAGGGCGAGAAAAAATGAAATTGTTTTCTTGATGCTGGCTATAATAGTAATACGATCCAATTCAGATTCTGCAGTCTAAAAGATATGGTCATTCTCTACGATTCTGCGTTTTTGGTTTTCTTGTATCTTTAAAATTGTGGATGCCACAGATTTTCGCCCTTTGTGGGGGCGGAGGTGGGCGGGGCAAAGTTTTGAAATATTTTTGTAGCAGTGACATATCACAGAAATCTGGATCCAAAACATCGTTGCTCTAGCTCTTATAGTCTTTGAGCATTAGGCGCTGAAGGGGACGGACAGACGGACAGACGGACAGACGGACGGACGGACAGACGGACAGACAGACATGGCTCAATCGACTCGGCTATTGATGCTGATCAAGAATACATATATATACTTTATGGGGTCGGAAACGATTCCTTCTGGACGTTACACACATCCACTTTTACCACAAATCTAATATACCCCAATACTCATTTTGAGTATCGGGTATAAAAAGACAAACAAAAGAATCGTGTTGCTTTCAAATTATACCATAAAGAAATCGAAAAGAAATTTGCCACCCCAGTAAGGGGGCGTTCCATTCTGACCCCACGCCGGAGGCAAGGCATCCGAAAGTGGTCTTTTTTTTTTTTGTTTCGGACGGCCATTTGCAAGTTAATATAACAAGAGTACCAATCGCCACATAGCGGTAAGTTGGACATTGGGGTTTAGGTGTCGCTAGGTAGTGTTAAATGGAACATGGGTTTTATTGTATTACAAAATTGGCACTTTGTGCCAAGCAGATTTCCAAGGGAGAATAGCGGAAAAAGATAATTGGGATCGATGACCGAGCCGGCCGCAGCCACAACCAGCTGGCCATAGAAAGGGAAGAGAAGAGACTGCGCTCCCGAAAAAAAAAAACACAAGAACCGATCGAATTCGCCGCTGGCGCAGAGAAGCGCAAGGCAGAGAGTCCGCCGCTCCAGCTGTGGGTCCGACTCAGTGCATCAGCAGCATCGTCGGCGCCGGGAAGCTGCGAAACTAAAAGCGGAATATTGAACATTTTTTTTGCCCCAAGTTTTTTTTGCGTAAATATCTTGCCCTCGGCCGACCTGGCTTAGTGAAAAAAAAAGTAGAGGAAATAAAAACCCAGATCAAAATTATACCCAGGAGCCAATAGGCAAGGTCTTAGTGAGTACGAATACAAATACCTTGCTCCCCTTTCGGCAGTGCAGCGCCGTTAATTCAGTCTTGCTTTTCTTTTCCCTTAAACCGTAAGGGCTAGTCCTATGTGGAGCCCAAAGAAAAGAAAGGCATAAGGGAATAGAAATACAATATCCATGCTCAAAAGCAAAGAAAAAAAGCAGTCCCCCGAAAGCCTCTGCGCGCCTTGTTCTTTCTCTTCTTTTCTCTTTTTGTTGCTGTGCTCTCCCAATAAAATTACATTTACAGCAATTATAGCAAGCGGATCGTCTTCGACAAAAGCGCTTTTGGAGATGGATGGCACGTAAGTGAAAGAATATTGCTTTACTCTAAATAAATTGCATGCATGAGCGTGAGAGAAGGAGAGGTATAGGAAAGAAGGAAGGGGAGAGGTAAAACACTTGGGCAGATCCACATGCCGGAAGAGATAGCAAGAACAGTAACCATGGGTTTTTTGTTGTTGTCACAAATGCTCTGTTAAATTTGTATGCCAGTTTAGCGGCTACCTCCTATATACATATACTGTTTTTTTATTATATACACATTTAATTCTTTTTTTTCTATTTAGTTATAATTCTTCTATTTTAATTATTATTAGTATTATTTTAATTTCCAACCTGGAATATTCTCGAATCCTGTTGTTCGCTAAAATAGTTATTGAGTCAATTGGGAGTTTAAGTAGAGTAGGGAAATGCCCCTGTGTCAAGTAATAAATAAGTTTTAAAATGAAATCGATAATGAACTAAATTATTTTAGGGCGCCATGCCGAGTGGATTATGGAAATGAAGTGAGTCTGGGGGATTTAGGGATCATCGGCCACTAATATGGCTTTGCGGCCCAGATGGTCAAGGTAGGGTGGGCAAAACGCTGCTACACCTACAGCTACTCAGCAGCACAATCCGTACTTCAGCATGTTCTGTTTTCTTTGCAGAGCAACCTCTATGTGTGCATAGCTTGTCACTCTTGGTAGTTTCTTTTCTGTATGTCCAGTCCGATCGATCATGTGTTAGGGAGGAAAACAGCACGCGAAATCAATATTATTATATGTATGTATCCAATGCGAGCAGGTAGCACAGTGGTAAATCCTCAACCCCCCCTTGCCGACGACAAATAGAAGCCGGAACCAGCGCGTGCTCCTCTGGTCGCTACAATAAGATCAGCTCGTTATGATAGCGTATCGCTATACGTTGTATGCTACAAGTTAGTTTGTGTATATTTATGTTATTTGTTGGCTCTAGTTAGTTTGTGTATATTTATGTTATGTGTTGGCGTTTCTAGTTAGTTTGTGTATATTTATGTTATTTGTTGGCGTTTAAAATATTTATTTATTGGGGAGAAGAAAGTTTGTCGGTAGTAGTGTTGGCGGTGATGGTGGGGGGGAAGGGACTTTTTGTCATGTCAGCGGGGGGCACGGCACAGCACGGCACGGCACACGACAGACAGCACAAAAGAAAACAGGGCGCAACACAGAAAAAACGGAGATGAGATGGCGACACGGCAAAAACGACACGAAAAACGGTTTTTGGCACGTCCGACGATCGCGACCTCTCGAGCGGGCGGATGAGATGAGAGTGGGCTGGACGAGGTTCATGGTGGAACTCTCATGTGTCCGCCAACTCCCATGCTCTCCACACTCGAGAGACCCAATCGCCGATCGTCATTTACCGGTGCTCTCACCCCCGGTTCCACTTTCAATATTGAGTGAGATGAAAATGGTCCGAGGGCAGCAGCACCGACAAGCAGGCAATGAAAATTGTATGGCTGTTTGCTGTATTGGCTGTGTGTGTTGTTGTTGGTCAATGGCCCGTGTCTAGTGTTCTTTGTGCTGTGTGGATTGGCTGCTCTGTTGTCAAGGATGGGATGGGAAGGGGAAAGATGCCTGCTCCCGTATAACCGCCCGGATACTTTAAACTTCCGGATCGTAAGATCCGGGCGCGTGTAGCTCCGAAGAGACGACCGCATAGCATCTTGTGGGCGGTTGAAGTGGCTTTGTTGGGACGTGTGGCAGAGTGGCGATGGCTGGCAGTGTAAATTGTAATCCTGCTCAGCCTCATTTGGCATTTAGTGGCATTTGAAGTGGGTGGGTGGGGTGGGTGTGGGAGTGGCTGGGCGTAAATTGCCGAATTTGCGACCGATAACACACTGGGCATTGATAAATGCAATTTAAATTTGAAATGGCTTTTGTGTGTTATCGGTCATTTTTGTCTAGTATTTGCGTGGTATTTTTGGTGATACCACATGTCAAGGGGAATATGGGAATGGCAGATAGATGGGGAAGAAGAGGAAAAAGGTAATAAAACTAATCAGAAAACTACTAATAATATACAATTATCTACAGAAAAACTACATTAATTTACAAAAACTTATTTCTAATATCACAGGCAACTAATCTAACTAAAACTATGGACAACTACGGACATGCAAAAACTACAGAAACAACAGGATTGACATCTACAACAAATACATTGATGCAGACAAGGCAGTGGTACGGGCCCTTACCGAACAAACAAGGCTCGAGTTAATGGATCTAGATGAGATAACAACGAAGGCAGAGATTTTGGAAGCACTAAAGCGTGCCACAGGGGTAACCGAAATCCCCGAGGACGCGGTAAGGTCCTTAAGAGCCACCAGAAGCGGGATGCAGATAGCCACCCTATCCCTCCAGGCAGTTGCCGCCAACAAACTCGCTGAAATGGGGAAGATAAGGGTCGGCTGGGTGAACTGCCGTATCAAGCAAATAATGTCGCCAAAACGATGCTACAAGTGTTTGGAGTTCGGGCACATCTCGGTAAACTGCACCGGAGAAAAGGACCACAGAGGAGCGTGCTTTAGATGTGGAGGCAGAGACCATGAGGCCAGAAATTGCAGCAAGGACCCACACTGCATACTCTGCGCACAAAAAACGGGTAGCCCCACAGACCATGCCTCGGGAAGTTTTAAGTGCCCAGCGTACCGCGAGGCAGTTAGAAAACTCAAATGTTAAGGATCATCCAACTGAACCTTAACCATTGCAGGGTGGCCCAAGACCTTCTCACCCAATCCGTTACAGAGCTCAACACGGACCTGGCACTGCTGAGCGAGCCCTACAAGACCGTGAGATCCAACACGTGGGTCATGGATCAATCGGGGAAAGCGGCAATCTGGATGTGCGGCAAACCAGCACAGCACCTGGACGGAGTTAAAAGATCCAAAGGATACGTACGAGGGAGGCTGAAAGACCTATGGGTATACAGCTGTTACCTACCACCCAGCTGGTCACTCGAAGAGTTCAGCGACACAATAGACAAATTGGCAGATGACATCAGAGCACACTCGCCGTCGCTAGTAGCTGGGGACTTCAACGCCTGGGCAACGGAATGGGAGTCAGCAACAACGAATGCCAGGGGCCGTGTCTTAGTGGAGGCTTTTTCTCCCTGGACATAGTCCTAAAAAACGCTGGTTCCAACCCAACTTTCAGCAGAGCAGGTACCACATCCATCATAGACCTCACCTACATAAGTACTCGACTAGCAGCGAGTACGTTATGGCAGATCAGCGAGCAGTACACCGCGAGCGACCACAACGCTATCCTCTGCAGCATCCAGACCAGAAGAGCCACCCAGAGTATCGCTACGAGGGGGCACTACAAGGAAACCACGCTGAACACACCAGCCTTCAGAGCAGCCCTAACAGGACTAGCCGAGGTGGAAGGCGAAGGCGATCTAGTGGCACAAGTCATGGGACAACTCGAAAGGGCGTGCAAAGCTAGCATGGAGCGCAGCAAACCATTTAAAGGCCATAGGCCGGTATACTGGTGGAACCAGGCAATCGAGGAGGCCCGCCACGCATGCATAGGCGCCAGAAGAGCATACCACAGATCCCGCGGAACAGCAGACTTCCAGGCTCTCAAGGAAATCTACACCCGAAGAAGGAAGGCACTGAAGAAGGTAATCAAAAATAGTAAACAACGATGCTTCTTAGATCTCTGTGACGAAGCCGAAAACGATCTCTGGGGAAAGGCCTACAAGGTGGTCATGAAGAAGACCGGCGCATTCAAGCACGCGGCACCAACAGGAGCGGATAAAATGGAGGCAATCGTCAAGCACCTATTCCCAGCGCAGGACACGCAGATAGACAGGATCACGAGTACGGGACACCAAGTACCCCCAGTGACCCCGCAAGAGTTGGCAAAACTAGTAAAGAGAGTGCCAAACTGCAAGGCACCAGGACCAGACGGCATCCCAAATCGGGCCCTCAAGCTGGCTATTAGCCTGCACCCGACGATCTTTGCGCAGACCTACACCAAATGCCTCACAGACGGATGCTTTCCTGGAAGATGGAAGAAGCAAAAGCTGGTGCTGATACCAAAACCTGGGAAAGACACGGAGGACCCATCGGCATACAGGCCTATCTGCCTCCTGGACGGCGCAGGTAAGATGCTGGAAAGCATAATCAGCGCAAGGCTAACGGAGGCTATCGAGGCCGCTGGTGGACTCTCCGACAGCCAGTACGGCTTTAGGAAGGCTCGCTCTACCTTGGATGCGCTAGACAAGGTGTGCGGCACTGCCAGAAAGGCCTTGGAAGGCACACGATGGCTCGGCGGGGCCAAAAAATACTGTCTGGTGGCAACACTGGACGTGAAAAACGCCTTTAACTCGGCATCCTGGACACACTCGAAATCCCCGGATATCTACAGGCGATGGTCAGCGACTACCTGGACAACAGATGGCTGACGTACGACACGGAAGATGGCCCTCGATCATACTCCATCACGGGAGGAGTCCCACAAGGATCTGTACAGGGACCTTTACTGTGGAATACCATGTACGATGGAATTCTTCGCCTCAACTTCCAGCAAGGAGTCGAAATAGTGGGATTCGCTGACGATGTCGCGGTGACGGTCACGAAGAAAACCCTCGCGGAGACCGAGAGCTGTATGAACGAGGCAATCAGAATCATAAGCGACTGGCTAGACCTGGCAGGGCTCAAGCTAGCCGAGCACAAGACGGAAGCGGTTCTCATCAGTAGCAGGAAACAGGTGGAGACGGCGAGGATAACCGTAGGAGGAGCCTCAATTACCTCAAAACGAGCAATAAGGTACCAGGGAGTTATGCTGGACACCAGACTGTCGTTTAGAGAGCACCTGCAGCAGACACACCAGAAGGCACACGGCGTAGTCATGGCGGTGTCACGTATGATGCTGAACCACAGAGGCCCAAAGTCAACGAGTAGGAGACTGCTATTTAACGTGGCCAATATGGGCCCAGGCCACGAGGACTAAGAGCTACACTAAGGGCATAGAGTCGGACTTCAGACTCGGAGCCCTGCGGGTCAGCTCGGCATTCCGTACTGTCTCCACAGAGGCAATAATGGTAATAAGCGGCATACCACCCGTAGAGCTCGCAGCGAAGGAAGCCAGTGAAATCCACAAGGGAAGAAAGGCCGCCAACACACAGGCAGAAGCTAGAACGGCTAAGACCAGGGCGAGGGCTGAATGCCTCGAGAGCTGGCAACTCAGATGGGATAATGCTGTAACCGGCCGCTGGACCCACCGTCTAATCCCCAACATTACAGCATGGATGAATCGGCGGCATGGAGAACTTACGTTCTCGCTGACACAAGTTCTCAGCGGCCACGGGTGCTTTAAAGAGTACCTTCACCGCTTTGGCCACGAAGAAGATGGGCTGTGCAGCTGCTGCGGAACAGTAGAAAACGCTGAGCATGTGCTGACCGCATGCGCCAGATTCTCAGAGGCCCGCAGGCGAGCAGAAGGCACCATAGGAGTGCCCATTACGGTGGAAGGTTTGGTACCAAGGATGCTGGAAAACCAAGCAAATTGGACGGCGATATGCAGTCTTGCAATGGAAATCGCTTCGGAACTGAGGCGGCTTGAACGCACACGAAATGAGCGGCCGTAATAGGCTAGCCAGCCTTGCGAAGCAATGCTTCACGGCAGTCCCGCAAGTCTGGTCCATAAATATGTATACGCTATATATTTTTATTCTAATTTTTATATTCTTATATTTTATATATATATATCCTATTTTTAATATGAATAAAAAAAAAATTAAAAAAAGACAAGGTAAAATAAACAATAATTGACATACATTTACAACATATAAACATATTAATTATATTTATTTTATTTCTAACAGGAGGACAAACAACAACGGAGCACCGGCGGGCATAACAGACGCAATGCGAACATTACGCTGTATACCGGCCGGCTCTGTTGTCCCCCTGTGTGTTGTTTATTGGCGATGGCTGGATTGGTGGTGTTGGCGTGCATCGTGGGCAAATTTGGAGATGGCGAGCGGCTCTAGTCCGGCCGCCCACGTTGCATCTGTCAGGTGAGATGGCGCATCCAATCGAGTGGCACTGGTCCGGCCACCCGAGATGCATTGTCGTTGTGTTGGCATTGGCATCGTGTGAATGATGCCAACGAATCGATTTATTGGCCGCATCCGAGTGGCTGCTGGTCCGGCCACCAGGATGCGTTTTCTGTAGAATTGGCCTGGCCTCCTCGGCCACGTTCGTCGTCGGTTTTAATTGCGGTTTTTGAGTGGCTGCTTCTCCTTGCGTATTTATTGCGGCTCAACACCGGGCAATCCCGCCCTCATATAATGGCATGAGAGACGGGTGCGACCCAGTGGAGCAAATAACAAAAAAGCGGCATGTATGACTCTGTCTATTAATTCTTTGCAATATGTAAACACTGATTGAAAGAAGACGAAGGAAAAACAAACGGGACATCAAAATCAAAAACGGCCAGACGCGTGCTTTTCTTAAGTCTTCTTTGCAGTCATTCGTTTACAAATTTTCTTGCATTCAGTTCAGTTTCTTGTGTTATTTGAAGTTGTAGCAATGCCCGGTAAACGAACAGAAGATAATCTGATACAATTGGTATATTTTAATTATGGCAAAGGAAACACAGCTAAAGAGTTGGCCAAGATGTTTAATATTAAGTTGAGAACAGTCTATAATATTATTAAACGTGCGGAAAAAGAAAATAGGCTGGAATTGCAGACCCCTACCGGCAGACCAAAAAAGCTTTCTCAGCGGGATTGCTCGAAAATATTGAAAACCGTGGAAAATAAGACACAAACAAGCCTCAGAGAGTTGGTCAATGATATAAAAATTAATCTAAACAAGACCGTTTGCCCTGAGACTGTGCGAAAAGCTGTAAATGTCCACAGATACTCCTCACACGTGGCAAGGAAGAAGCCGTTGCTGTATTGGGAAACAGCTAGTATTGGGAAACGCTTAAACTTTGCGATATTTAATGTTGACAAGCCTCTCGTACTGGGACGACGTGATTTTTTGTGACGAAACCAAGATCATGCTGTATTATAATGATGGGCCTGGAAAAGTTTGGCGTAAGCCGAATACAGCCCTCCAGTCGAAGAACATTGTGCCCAGTGTGAAATTTGGCAAGCTTTCAGTGATGGTTTGGGGCTGTATTTCTTCCAAAGGTGTTGGAGAGCTGCGCATTTTCAATGACATTATGACCAAAGAATTTTATTTGGACATTTTACAGAATGAATTGACAAAAAGTGCGCAGAATTTTGGCTTCGTTGATCCACAGAACACCAGCAAACTTAAATACAAGCTGTACCAGGACAATGATCCAAAGCACAAATCATTCCTTTGCCGCACTTGGCTACTTTACAATTGCAACAAAGTGATTGACACGCCCCCCCAGAGTCCGGATCTTAATCCTATCGAGAATTTGTGGGCCTTGTTAAAGAAAAGGGTGGCCAAACGACGCCCTACCTGAAAAAGTAATTTGATTCTGTGTATAAACGAGGAGTGGCTAAAAATTCCCGAATATTACGATATAAATGTCCTAAAAACTTCCACTCCACAAAATAAGTCGAGCCAAAAGGGAATTGAAAGATCAGGCGATGCGACGGTCCAATGCAAAACGGTACACATCGTTGTATGCGTGTGCAGTTGCGGGCTTTAGCTATACGTGTGAGAATATTACAGCTATGTTTTGGACACAAACAATAACAACACAGCTATGCGCGTAAAAATAGTTACTTAAGCGGTGCAATACAATCATGAGCGTATGAATAAGGCAGTTGTAATATATGTCGGAGCATGAAGACCCTGATCGTTCCCTAGATTCTCATCCGCCATTTTTGTTTCACCGCTGTCGCACAGCAAGTCACTTGCGTCGCGTTCTTTTCGTAGTCCAATCTCGACTGACTCTCAACAACAAGACTAGCAACATGCTCATCTGATACGCTCTCTCTCTCGCTCAGACTGTGCTCTCAGCAACATTGAATATATCGATACAGCTATCGTAGTAGCACTAACCATACAGTATATACATAGATGTGCCAGTTCATACAACGAAAGTGTCACACACTTGCGATACCAATACCCCAGAGTGACGTCATCATGAGAGAGAGAGATCCTTATTTGAAACAGGTTGATTATTTATTCTCGACTATATATAATAATATAATTGCACATTTATTTCCTTCTCTTAAGCAGGTTGATTATAAATTATACAAATTATGCAAACGCCGTCGGTTCTCGACTTTTTTGTTTATTATAACTAAAACAATGATGTATCTAAATATACAATATAAGAAAATATATATATATACTTAAATAAATATGCATAAATATAAATGGAATTGGTTTTACATATATTTCAAATCAATTGTCAATCGCGCGCTTTCCGGCGGGAATCTGCAAAGTACAAATTTAGATGCGGGTCGCACCTTGAATACTCTCATGGACAATACCCATAAATTTTCTAATTCAATTATGAAATATCTTATGTACATACATATGCACATAAATATTAAAGTTTATTACATTCGTATATTGCATGAGGGTTTTCAAAATTACTGTTGTCTTGATGCTTGGTGGCAAGCTTCTTAGAAAAGTGTTAGTACTCTTAAAGGGCACGTAAGTGTGTGTGAGTATGAATGCGTGGAACGATGGATAGACAAAAAGCGCGCGCGAATCTTGTGAGAAAGACAAGTGATTCGTTTTTTTCGCTGGTACGTTGCGTTTATTCCCCATTAACTACATTAAATTATATTAGATTGCTCGTTTCTGTTATATCTAAGTGGGTGCAGAGTAAAGCTCTACGTTTGGGTGGCTAGAATCTCACCTCCTTATCGACAAGTGAATGCGTTGAGTGTGTGTGTAAAGTCAGTGCGCAGTGAAGTGCATTATATTAGCCATTATATTAAAATGAATATACTATTATAAATATTATTATTAACCTACATAGTTGGATTATTATAAAATACTATGTCGTCCGCTAATCAAAAAGATAACCGGAAAACCCGTAGAAAATGCATTATATCTTCCTGTCTCAGTGGGTATAGAAAAAGTACGTCCGATTTCCCTGTTAGATTATTTCAATTTCCACCGAATTTATTAATGTTTAATAAATGGGTTGAGGTTTGTGGTTTGGATAGCAATTTGCTGAAAGAAAAAAACTGCACGAATTTGTGACCGGCATTTTGATGTTAAGTATTTAGGAGTGCGTAAATTAAAGGCGAATGCAGTTCCAACATTAAACTTGTCTGAAAATACCTTATGAACTGCATTCAATGCAGATCTTTGTAATGATTACGAATTTTCAGAAAATAAACAAGACAATGAACCAATAGGAACATTTTTGCAGGCTAAGAGAGTTAAACTGGCAGATGTGCATAATATAATGTCAAACGAACTAGAGCAACAGTGCGTTACAGAAGCGCCTGATAATGTTTCATTAGAAAATAAAGAATCAATTGATATCAAGTTCTGCGAAAATTGCTTAAAAAGAGAGCAAAACGAGAAATATTATAGAAACAAACCGTAGGAGGCATTCCACCGCAACTCGGATGAGTACCAATACGCGAGGGAGTGGCTTAATAAACTGACAAATATGCAGTGCGACACGGTGTCCCAGGCGCATGCCCCCAGAAAACTGGTGAGGATGGACTTTTCAGACACCACGAATCATGCGTCGAGGCTATAGTTTGGCCTCGAGGCCATGAGACTGAAGACTGGTGCTCCGAGTGTGGCTCAGAAAGTGTGCCGATGATGCAGACCCGAAGGTTAGAAAAATTTGAGAAATAAGTCGCAAAATGAACTAAGCGCACGTCTTTTATAGGCTGCAGAGTCGCAGTAGCCATTCTGCTGCGTCGCTGCGACTGCGCATTCGTCTTATTTACTAGCGTCAAAAAATACTTCGGCTCTGGCGTTCGGGTACTGATGCGTCATCATGAGCCAAACAACGAGTACACACACAATAAGTTTCGACAAAAAAGTGTGTTTGTATGCTTCTTTCGTTTTCAGAGATCTGATGCTGATGCTATTTGAATAAATGAATGTATGGGTGCACACGAAGCAAAAAAAAAAGGTGGAGACAAAACGGCTCACCCACGAGGATGGCAAGAAGAAGATGGAGGACTTACCACCAAATTCTGGGCATTCTCGTGGACGCGGGCGCGGAATAAAAAAGAAGGACAATGCAAACCGTGCAAATCTTTTTCCACACAGCAACAAATCCTGGCATTTACCGAAATTACCCGAAGTTCGCAAATGTTGTGTCAGGATCAAAAGATTGAAGCTAATAAACTCGAGCTCTGTCACTGGAGAGGGCACTGATCGTCCAAAAGCAGAATTTGAGGTCTTATTTCAACGGCATCCATTTTTAGATATAAATTCCGTAGTGTTAGGAGATTTTAATTTATGCCTTCGTTCCCTTTCAGGTTGCTGTAAGAAAATTTATGAATTCCTTTCAGAAAGGAATTTTAGGTCATTGTTAGATTTGAACTCGTCCACAACCAATTGCGATACGCATATTGACTGGGCGTTTTCAAACATTTCCGATAGCAGGGCCACCGCGCGCACCTTTGAGACTATCTATAGTTATCATAAAGGATATTTTAGTTAATGTTAGAGAGGCAGAAGACTAAACTTTTTTGGTAATCAGGCATTAGTGTAAATATTTAATATTTTGTATTATTTAGCCGTATTCTGAATTATATTAATTCTTTAATCTTTACCTTTGTTAAACCTTTTTCATTTTTATCCGTTTTATTATTTTGTTAATTAAGTTTAGGTTGAAATAGTTTTATTATTAATCATTTCTATGTATGTATATAGGTATTCTTGTTAGTTTAGATATTTTTTATAAAGGATTGGAATCCTTTTTTTAATTTTTGGGGAATATGGAGCTTAAAAATGCTTTTAAAAGCAGCTCAAGTCGACTCGTAGGTCCCCAAGATTATATTTTGGCTAGAGTGACCCCATTGCATCGTGATGGCCTCCCCGTGGTGTTCCCTGGGTACCAATTTAATGTATTAAATTGGGAGCTAATTCGAGCGGCGTTTATGTATAAAATATATTTTATAACTTACATACATGTATGTAGATCATAAGCTCACGTATATACCGACTGAGTACCGGGTATAAAGTAGAGCCGCGGCCTTTGCCGCGGCTCTCAACGTTCCCCCTCGTTTCCTTAATAAATTTATTCGCTAAAGAATCCCCTTTAATGATGTTGTTTGGATCAATCAGGAACGCTGTGAGTTTGGCTCCTAGTGCGTTTAGCTTATCCTGGGCCAGAGAAGATGCCACGGATGAAGATCTCACAAATTTCTCGCTCAATTGGACGCAGTCCGAGTTTATTGAGTTCTTCCACTCTGCCATGTTGGCTGCTGCCTTGGCCGCCTCTGCCTTCCGGGCGGCAATCCTATTGGATTTGGTCACTTCCGCGAAAGAGGTGACAGAATGAATTTCCCTGGCGGACTCTAAGCTGTTATTTAAGAATTCAGGGGGGCGGTTAGATTGCCAACTGGGTCTAGGAAATTCCCCTTGATCCCTTGGGTTGGGGGAAGTTCTATCAAAAAGGATCGGATATCTAGCCCTGACCTCAGCTCTAGTTAGGTTTTCCAGTGTCATACACTTTTGAATGGCGTACGCTTTTGTCCTGGCCTCACACTGCGGGTGGGTGGCAGCATGTTCCCCCTTGCAGCTAGCACAGACCAGCCCTGAGCAGATAATATCTTTGCTGTGATCTTGTCCGCATTTGAAACATTTCGCTCCACTCTTGCAATGTTGCGCCAGATGGCCAAACCTAAAACACCTGAAACATTGATTAAGCTGAACAAAAGGCTTCACTTCTACTTTAGAATATAGAAATTTGATTTTGGTTGGTAACTGCTCTCCTCTGAACCAGAGTTTCACCCTGCCAGTAGGTACACGTTCCCCCGATGCTCTATCCCTTCGCGGAATCCGAACTATCTCCTCAATTGGGATATCCGAGGTTACAAGCTCCGCCAGCTGTTCCTCCGAGTAGTGCCCGGGGATCCCAAAAATTAGCCCTGCTTTTTGGACGAAGTGCCTAAAGATTCGGGTTGAGTACCCTTGAGCAGCGAAAACACTGTTTTCCACTAGCCCGTTTGCACACTCCGCCGACCCGCACACAATCTTGCACCTGCCATAGCCCATCCTAGCAACCTCCTCGATATCGCTAATGCCCTGTTTCAGCAGCAGATCGGATAGATCAAACTGGTTTATAGCAATTCTGGCATTATTCGCACTCATTTTGTCGATACAAACAATGTATGGACCTTTATGCCCCTCATAATACTTGTTAACGATGATTTTGCGGTTACTTCCGTTATTCGTACTCACAGAAAAAGAAACTCCGTTTCAGGCAACGTCGACATGGACAGAACTATCTCTAATAATACCCCTGAAATCTCCCGAGAGAACTACCCCCAGAACTTTCCTTCAGTTGCAACATATTAGTTCTGGTTACTGCAGTAAAGACAGGAACATACCACGTCGATAATCGAAGGCGAGGGACTCCAAGAAGGAGGACAAAGCTGGCGAGAAAATGGAGAATGTTTCAGAGACAACTCCAAAGGAGAAACGGGGGTGTTCAAAACCGAGCATAGGATCTCAGAGTAAGGTAGGCAGCCGCTGACGTGAATAAGAAGAACGGTTCAACGGTCAACGATGACACGATGAATCTCCTGATCAGTAATTTCTTTGTGATGCGGGACCGCAGCCGCAAGCCTTAGGAGGCATTCCACCGCAACTCGGATGAGTACCAATACGCGATGGAGTGGCTTAATAAACTGACAAATATGCAGTGCTACACGGTGTCCCAGGCGCATGCCCCCAGAAAACTGGTGAGGATGGACTTTTCAGACACCACGAATCATGCGTCGAGGCTATAGTTTGGCCTCGAGGCCATGAGACTAAAGACTGGTGTTCCGAGTGTGGCACAGAAAGTGTGCCGATGATGCAGACCCGAAGGTTGGAAAAATTTGAGAAATAAGTCGCAAAATGAACTAAGCGCACGTCTTTTATAGGCTGCAGAGTCGCAGTAGCCATTCTGCTGCGTCGCTGCGACTGCGCATTCGTCTTATTCGTCTTAGCGTCAATAAAGACTTCGGCTCTGGCGTTCGGGTACTGATGCGTCATCATGAGCCAAACAACGAGTACACACACAATAAGTTTCGACAAAAATGTGTGTTTGTATGCTTCTTTCGTTTTCAGAGATCTGATGCTGATGCTATTTGAATAATTGAATGTATGGGTGCACACGAAGCAAAAAAAAAAAAGATGGAGACAAAACGGCTCACCCACGAGGATTTCAAGAAGAAGATGGAGGACTTACCACCAAATTCTGGGCATTCTCGTGGACGCGGGCGCGGAATAAAAAAGAAGGACAATGCAAACCGTGGCTTGGGTCTGCAGTTGGGGCAATCTTCTAACGAGGCTCGTCCGGATAAACCTGTCCCCCCAGCGGGGGGAGTCTAAGGATACTGAAGCTCAAGCCATTGAAGGTATTGGTTTTGTTCTTTTTCCACACAGCAACAAATCCTGGCGTTTACCGAAATTACCCGAAGTTCGCAAATGTTGTGTCAGGATCAAAAGATTGAAGCTAATAAACTCGAGCTCTGTCACTGGAGAGGCCACTGATCGTCCAACTACAAGTGCTGCAGCACAAAAGGAAAGCCGTTACCCCAAATGCTCAGCAATGTACAAACAAAATGCAGGCATTTGCTCCTCTGTTTTTGAAGACTTTCTAACAAAAGGTATTTTGTTAGCTTGTGCCATGCTTACATTGGACGCAAGCATGCTGGACGACAGCATGCTGCCGTAATTTCAACTTGGCTCCTATTGTTGCTTACAAAAACAGCAGTACGCTTTTGTGGGGTCAGTTGGCAAATTGCGTATTTTTTGTATGTAAATGTGCAAACATGTACAATACTGAAGTGTGATTGCAACTTATCAGTAATTATAAGGTAATAATTACCTTACATTTATACACAAAATTGGACAATATACCAAAATACGAACAACATATATGATTTTTGTCCGATTTATCGATACAAATTAAAAAATATTACAATCAAATCAGAAACAAAAATGGTTTTGTACTAAATTTTTTTAAGTTAAAATAAGCTAAAAGAAATTTGAAATAAGCTAGATATCTCGCTGTAAGCAATGCAAATACTTTTCAAGCTATTCGATTTAAAAATAAACAAAATCTAGCTTAAAAAAAGCTAAAATGGCAACAAATAATTAATTAGTTGTACAATAGTACAATATTGTTGCCTTTAACTATTTCGCCAACACTGGGAGTGTGTACGTCCCCGCTGAGTATACCACCTGCCGTTACTCTCTCAAGGAAGGCATCAGTGCGGAGTACAGTTGATCCCTAATTGATCCGGGGCAACTCATCTTTGGGCAAAGCCACCAGGCCAGGCAACATTCGCTGGATACCCATAAGTTACCCTTGCCCCCGAATGCCTTGGGCACGAAAATGGGGAAACTGTATAAAAAATTCATTGATGGAATTCCAGCGGTCTGTGAAGGAGAACCGATCATTGTGTACACCACCACCGATCAAATACCGATGGTAAAGGCCTGCTTTGCCTATTTGGAGTGCAATCAACGTGACAGCTACTGCATTCCATTATTTGTATATTCGTGTGGTTAGTTATCCTTATACATAAATACATATATTTGCGAATACTTGTGTTCAACAGGTTCCAATCACAGACGAGTCGCACCTAGGTTCACGAAAAACATGGTGGGCTCTAGATGAGATTTTAGGAGGCATTCCACCGCAACTCGCATGAGTACCAGTACAGGCTTAATAAACTGACAAATATGAAGTGCGACACGGTGTCCAAGGCGCGCATGCGCAACGCAAGAAGCGCTTCAACGGGATTTTTAAGCAGATGCCCCCAGAAAACTGGTGAGGATGGACTTTTCGGACCCGAAGGTCGGAAAAATTTGAGAAAAAAGTCGCAAAATGAACTAAGCGCACGTCTTTTATAGGCTGCAGAGTCGCAGTAGCCATTCTGCTGCGTCGCTGCTACTGCGCATTCGTCTTATTTACCGGCGTCAATGAAGACTTCGGCTCTGGCGTTCGGGTACTGACGCGTCATCATGACATCATGAGCCAAACGCAGAGAGAACATCTTTGCATGTGTTAGTACACACGCAATATGTTTCGACAAAAATATGTGATTGTATGCTTTTTTCAATTTTCTTTTAACTCTCTCAGGTCTGGTTCTGTTTTGCCTCCAGCATGTTTTAGTGTATGGGTGCACATGCATTCTCACGTACTTTGCGTGTGTGTGTTTAGTATTGCTGGCCGCTAGAACTCAAATTTGAGTTTGGTTCTTGTTTCGGGTCTTTTGATGAACTTACCCCCACAAAATAAATGATGAATAGCCAAGGGGTAGGGGTATGGTACACTACGGCGCGGGAAATGAAATAAAAGCTGTTATTTGTTTGATTAATACCACAAAATATAAAATATTACAATAATATAATTGCACATTTATTTTCTTATTTTAAACAGGTTGATTATAAATTATAAAAATTATGTAAACGCCATCGGTTCTCGACTTTTTTGTTTATTATAACTAAAACAATGATTTATCTAAATATACAATATAAGAAAAAATATATATACATATGTATACTAAAATAAATATGCATAAATATATATATTTCTTTCTATAAATAGAGGATATACACACACAATATGTTTCGACAAAAATGTGTGATTGTATGCTTCTTTCGTTTTCAGAGATCTGATTGTGATGCCACTTTCTGTTTTCGTGTGTGTGTTCTAGTATTGCGGGGGTGTCGATGATACAAACTATGCGTGCGGTTGATTTCATCTAGAAATTTCTACTAACTTCCACTCCACAAAAGAAGGCGAGCCAAAAGGAAATGGAAAGATGATGCGTTGCGACGGTCTAATGCAAAACGGTACACATAGATGTATGCGTGTGCAGTTGCGGGCTTTAGCTATACGTGTGAGTACATTACAGCTATGTTTTGGACACAAGCAATAACAACAAAGCTATGCGCGTAAGAGTAGTTACTTAGGCGGTGCAATACAATCATGTGCATATGAATAGGGCAGTTGTAATATACCAGACCCCCTGAACGGCTGAACGATAAAAACTTTATGATTGCGCAGGTTCTTGCGCAGCTTTCGGTTCTCGTCCAGCGTCTGCTGTTGCTTCCCACTCACCGACTGCACGCAGGCCCATGACCTTTCCACTCTTGGAAAGTGATCAGTAGCAGCTGGAGTGGGAGGCACTGCAAGAAAGATTGGTGTTAGGCGTTGGGTGGAAGCCTGTGGGGTCGGTTTTTTCGGCCTATCACCATTGAATCTCCGCTCTGAGAATCAAGCCAGCTGATTTCGTCTAGCCGCTTGAGGAATATTTTGTTCCGCTTGAGATCTATCTGGGGGGCCTCGCCGTGTGCCTCAGGCAGTTCGTCCAGCACACGGTGGTAGCTATGGGCTCAGTGCTGGCATTGCACTTGGAGTGGTCCTTGCTTTTATCCTCGAGGAGAAAATCGTTTTATTGCGTGAGGGCATCGGACAGATTCCCGACATTCCCTGCGTGTTTCCTTTGGAGCCTCTTGGCTTTGCTGAGTCTGGGCGTCTCCGAATTTGGCATAGACTTTTCGTTCAAGACGAATCCTCACCGGTGACACCGTCAACCCAATATACATATGTATGTAATTATATGGGACTGCTCCTCCGGTACGGCGTAGGTCCACATGCCAGACCACGAACAGAACGAACGCTGAGGAATGAAAATTCTTATTGGAGCGAGATAACGACCCAAAGAAAACACGTGGGGAGGTTTAATAAAGAAATTGACTAAGTTTTTATTTTTAGAAGGCAAAAATTATGGGTTGCTTTCGCCTTCTCTATCGCTCTCTCAATCTGTCATCCAACAAACGTCGACATTAAAAAATCGATCGCAATACGCGTTGCTTAAGAAGCGCATTAAACAATTACATACATATATCACAAAAAAATAAATTTCTGTCGTTTAAAAGAAAATCATTTGGAACCACGGTTCATTTTTTCTTTTTTGCACAAGCAGCAGAAACGGTGCTCGCTTCGTCTACTTTTCGTTCTGCTTGCGTTTATCTCTTGCGTTCCTCTTTGCGGTCTTCTTCCCGCTTGAAACGTTTCTAAAGCGGCTGCCGATATGAATGCGAGAAACAACGGCAATTGGCAGTGGACTGTGCCACTAACCATACAGTATACAAAATTGCAATGCAATTTTTGCCGTTAATGGCAACCTCCCTTCCCTCTGACCGGGAGCTCTCAGCGGCTGCTTAAATATTAAGTCAAAAACGTAATAGACTTACTCCTGCGCGACTAAGTCGCATTTTGTTTTTGCAAAGCATTCACAAAAAGTACTTTTTTGAAATATTAGTTACAGTCAGCACAACATTTATTCGGACACTCGTCTATGTCAACTTTCTTTATAAATAACTTGAAAAGTATTTAAGTTTGACAAAAAATTTTTATTTCATTTTGAACATGGGATATTACTAATACTAATTATAAATCTAAAAACAAAAAAAAACCTTCTTTGGCGAATCAAAAAAAATTAAAAGTATTAAAAAGGCCACTTTTTTACGCACAATTATTCGGACACATTCCATTGTCTTGAGGGGGTCCCCCGAAGCTGAACAGCTGAAGTCCTTTGGTTCCTTGCTCCGTTTGCCATTCTCATTCTTCTCGGACTTCTTTTTTATTGTGGAAATGTTCGATGGCTTGTTCTCAGTTGGTGAGAAATGAGCCTCGTAGTTTTTAATTCAATGTTCATGTATATTGCGATTGACCTTTTTACACGCTCATGATTGTAGTACACCGCCTAAGTAACTATTCTTACGCGCATAGCTGTGTTGTTGTTTACTCGGGTCCAGAGCATAGCTGTAATGTTCTCACACGCATGGCCAGACCCGCAGCTGCACACGCACACAGCGATGCGTTCCGTTGTTTTGCATTGAAACCGTCGCGTCGAGTCTTATCGCGTGATCTTTCAATTCCCTTTTGCTCGACTTCTTTTCGCGAAGTTGATGCAGTAGAAACTTCTAGACGAAGCCGCCCGCACACATAGTTTGTACCGCCGCAGAATCGAACCCCCCGCTATTCTTGTAATATAATTGTACTATAACCACCAATATTAAATAATCAATAAATAATAAATAAGCTCAAGATATAAACGATTATACAGTCCACTAATTCATAACCATCAGTTTTCTCCGATGGCTTCTTTTCATTTGCTGCCATTAGTTGCGGCTTGACGTCCCTTATTAAAGGCTTCATAGTCTTAAGAATCGTGCTCTCGTCGGTGATACTCGGATCTTTCTCTTATCGGGAGGGTAAGCGCTTTGTTCCGTTGGGCGTCGACGTTCATCCAGCGAGCGTACTCGTTGCGCAATACACTTATACAGTGACAAGATTAAGCAAGTGCATTAACTAATAAACACAACGGAGAAAAAATCCACGACTTGCACAAATCCGTATCTCATGCCAGAGATACGGCAGCACCGCACGGAGCGAGGACGAAAGAGGGCGCCATTGTGCACCCGGGTCGAGAACAAAGCACGCGCGCGCCGGTTGCGCGGGGGTTTTGAAGCATCCCAAACCAATAAAAGAAAAAGGGAAGTGTGTGGAAAGGTATTCCCACACGTAGGGGGCGGTATAGGGTTAAGCGCTAACGGCCGTTATCGGGGGATATCCGGAGGCGGCGAATTCCCGAGGAGAGCTCTTCCGGGGACCCAAGACGAGAGGGGAGTGTTGCATGCGAAGATATCGATAGGTGATATCCCATAGAAGCGGTGAGGAGGAAGGAAGTTCGAACATAGTGGCAAGGCCAAAATTTAAGGGGAAAAGGTTAGCAAGAGTGGCGCCACCTGGTCCTGGAGAGTGAGAGTTCCGCGCGCTCTCCGGAGCCGTTATGAGAGAAGATTTCCGATCTCATCCCATAACGGAGTCCCGAAGCCAACTCACCCATACCCCAAAGAAAAGAGAGCCGCCAGCAGCCCGAATCAGGCCATGCCCTTGAACCTAGTTCAAGGGCGATAGAAGAGAGAGCGATGGGGATCAGCGGCCCGAAAGCATTAAACATAGCAGCTAAGCCAAGAGGGGGTTCAGAGAAAGAAATTCGCGCAACGGAGGAGCATGCGCGCCGGACATAGTGATCTAGTGATTTTTTTTAGTTTGAAAGAAAAAGTGAGTGGGATGAGGATGGAGTAGTGGCCATCACCCGATAAAAGATAAATAAATCTGTGATTCCTGGGGATCGAGATCAGTGAAACACCAGGAACTTTAGAGCTGTCCAGCGGGACGGAAAGTAGACCCAAAAAGCACAAGAGTGAGTCCGCTCCAAAGGGGGAGTAAAGGAACCCCAAATTTATTATTTTTGTTGGCAAATCCATAGGGAATAGGCCACAGCTCCGCCATCCTGGCTTGGTTTTACTGGTCTCGAAGGAATTATCCTGGCCACGTTGTGCGGGTCCCTCGCTCATTTGGGGAGAGGAAAAAAGCCTCAATTAACTTATTTACTCCCATTATTTATTTTTGTTAGACGTCTCCATTTATATGTATATGTTAATCCCCTAAGTTAAGTCCGCCCATATTATATCTATATGTAATTTATTTATATTTATTGTATTAATTATTTCTATTTATCTATTTATTTATTAACCGCCCGTAAGATGTGGGGGAATGAATAGGCAGGCTTAGTGTAGCGATGATAACGTGTAAAAGCAGAAAATTGAAGTGAAAATTATAACGAAGGAAATGAATTGCTAAGCGTTTCATATGGGGGGAAGAGGAGCCACAGCAACGAGAGGATATGGCTGCTGCACATGGCAGGGAGATCCAGAACGTCGTGATTCGGATCTTAGGTAGGGTGGGTACGTCAGGGGTAAAAACATCGACACCTCGACCTGGTCCACGTCTGTGTTGAAAGAAGTTACTGTAATGTTGTTTGTCGAGTAGAGTCCGTTTGCAGTTTTTTTTTCGTCGGTTACTTTTGTTGTTTGAATTTGTTCGAGATGTCCAATTAGTTGGTATATTGTGCGACCTGAGGGCTTGGGAAGTACCCAGCCCTGGAATGACTGGCTAGCCGTCCTTGCCCCGAAGAAAACAAAGGTTCGTAACAGGAGGACCCATGGCGAGAGAGCAGCGGGATGACGGGATCGGGCCGGCAGTGGCCCAGCGCATGACCAAATATGGTCATGAGATCACGCCACCAGCCAGGTCCCGTTGGAAAGCGACAAGGGAATGAAGGAACGCCGATGGAAAAATACGGGCACCGCATGGCGGAAAGTGCCGTTAGCGCCAGGCGGCATCGGCGGCGGATTTGGGCCACGTGCTAAGAATCGCTAGCCCCAGTCAGTAGAGCCGGCGGTGCTACGCTTGGCGACGCCGTGGGCGGTCCAGGGTGCGACACGCTCATCAAAACACAGAGGAGAACCAGCACCGGAGTCGGAATAGCGTAAGATAGATTTAAGATACCAATAAAGCATATTGTCATACCAGTACAAAACCCAACCCGTGCCTTCTTACTTGTCGTCGGGGTAACATACAAATATTGTTGCAGCGAGCCCACCGACCGAACATATTGTGTGTGTTATACTAACCCATGCAAAACGTTGCGTTTTTAATATGAATTTTTTACTGCATAAAATTCAAACGATCAGTGCAAATAAAAACGAGGGGGAACGTTGTGAGTTGCTGCGTACACCGCAACTCTAGAGTTATACCCGATACTTAGTCAGTATGGCTCTCCTCCGGCAGACGCCGCTACTATTGAACGTCACGACAAAGAATGCGTGCGAGAGAGGCAGATCTGATCTGATCCAGATTCAGCAATCTGATAGATATGGTCGTTATTGTAGTGGAAAACGGTTAGTAGGACTGATGTTTTCCTCAGAAGTCGACCAGCACGCTATCATTCCGGCTACTGTCTCGTCGGCAAAAGGGTGGTGTTCTTTTTGTTTGTCTATTCTGAGACCTACGATATTTGTTTGTATATTAAAAGAGCGTGCAAGAAACTTAACGACATGTACAAGTACAATTCCAGAACCGGAGAGAAACAAAACTTTTGGCCGTTAGACTTCACTTGCACACGGACGCGACACGAACGGATCAAAAGTCGTCCTCAGCTGTAATGAAGGACCACGCCCACCCTTCCTTGGTCATATTTTGCCATCTTCCTCTATTCTTTATGACCCCTTTTCTTTAGGGCTCGCTACTACAGGGGCTGGGTATCGGAAATCAAGATCAACGTTTAAGGAGTAAGTTAAGGAGACATTATAAGTAAGTTTATTCATTAACAACTAAAATTTAAATACATTACTAGCACTTAGTTTACCCTCTCCAAATATTTTCAATTTCCCTTAACTTAACTCCCCTGCGCTTAAACTTGGTTTTTTTTTTTATTCTTCGAAACTCAAAGATTGGCCTTGCTGCGTCAGCAGCTGATCCTCTCTCTCAAACTTAAACGCTCGATTGACGGCTCGACAGACTTACAAAGTAACCGCATTTCTTTTTCGTTTCTCCCCAATAGAACAAGTGTGATTTAGCCAATTGTCATCATTGGCAGAACCGATTATTAAAGTGACTTCGCTTTATGGTTTTATTTACTCACTGTTTCTTTTGTTGTGTTGCGGTCCATCGGCGAAAGCGCTTTCTCGATGCCAGCTGATAAATCTTCTTCAAGAGTTTTTCATTTATTTATTTATTTTATTTATTTTTTTTTTGTACCTGTGTGTGTAAACTGGCACTTGCACTCACACTCACCCTAGAAGAGCACAACGAAATCCCCCTTACCCCTTTGCAGTGGAATTAATAGGTATGGTTTTTTTTCTTTAGCTTATTATAAATTCATTATTTTACTCATTTGCTCTACTTCCTCTTCCTATTCTTTTCTCCTTTCCCGTCCACTCGCACTCTCTCTCCTTCTGCGTTCGACCGAAAATTTGAGCCGATCCCGCTAACTCGCTCTGGCTTTTCGGTTTCGGTTCAACCACTGGAGTTCTATGACACTGCGGCACTGAGACAAAGGGTTCTTCCGGTTACAAAAAAAAGTTTGATCGAAAATTGGTTTTCGTTTTCTTTTGATCTGCTCGCGGTACGCGACGTGCTGCTTCCCAACGGCAACTGTCTCTTTCCTCAGCTAGTTAGGCCAGCCTTGGTCGAATTATTCTCGTCTTTGCTGTGCTCTAGGTTCCCCTTGTTTAGGGTTCCCCTCTGCTGTGCCTTTCCCTTGCCAGATGGATTTATGTTGAAGCGGTGCTCTTTGCCTTGAGATGTAACTGAGGCTGGGGCGCCAAACCTAAGGGGTAGCAAAAGTTCCGACCGCGGATCTGCCCCAATTTAGCAGTGGAATTTCTTTGCTGACTGCTTTTCTTTCTCTTTTTCGCAAGCTCGCGCACTTTTCCGAATCTAAGCAAAAAAAACTTTCCTTCACTCTTCACACTTCACTTCAAACCGCTAGGTTGATCAACCTACCTACTTCCTGAGCTTCACTAGAAGCTACCAGTTGGCTCAGTGTCCAAGACGAAAAAGAGCGAATGCTATTCTGCCTCGACACTCGGACCCTACTTTCTCTGTTCGACCCTTCAACTGTCAACTTCCATTACTCTTTCCTCAGATACGATCCTTGACCTATAGGTGGCGCGTTTATTTTTCTTTTTCTTCCACCCCTAGTGCTGTTAGGACGCACAGATGTACCTGAATATTGGTCTGCCGAGAAGCTATCCTATTCCCCGAGCGAATTTCCGCAAAGCTACAGGGCACTTTACATTATCTATGATTCTGCGTTGTTAGTTTTCTCGAATCTGCAATATTGTGGATGCAACAGATTTTCGTCCTTTGTGGGGGCGGAAGGGGGTGGGGCGAAATTCTGAGATATACGTTTTATATGTAACGGTTGCGGTTGGGCAATACCGATTCAAAATAGGTTATCGCTATGGTGCTCGGATATCGCATGCAATAACCTGCGGCCAATTATCGCTGCAGGGCACAGTATAGTTGGGGTGGGTGCAAGCAAGCTCGAGGTAGGGAACAGCTGAGCTGAGCTGCCGTAAGTGCTGTGCAGCGCATCGCAACGGAGCTTTCGAAGCCGAGCTTTAAGATCGGTAAGCTCGTATTTAAGCAGTGCAAAAGCACCAGAACGTTCTCTTTCGAAAATTTGAATCTGTGCAGCCGGTGGCTATCTCCGCTTCGGTAAAAAAATATATAACTAAATCGACCACGTGTAATCCCAAAAGAAAAGAAAAGTAAGAAAATAAAACCCAAATAAGTGCCAGAAAGACAAACCGAAAAGAAATAAAACGGAACGGGGAAAGTCCCACACGGTGGGCGCGCCGCAAAAATCGGGCGAAAATTAATAACCGTGCGCCGAGAAAACTGGCAAGAAACTACCCTGGCGAAAAGTGCATATTTGCCTCGCCTCGCCAGCAAGTGTTGTTCTTGGTGCAAACCCGTGCGTAATTTATTTTTGCGGGTTGGAGACCGAAAGATTTAATAGTAAAATAACAGACTACAAAAAAAAAAACCTTTTTCATTTTTCAATTTTCTCCTTTGCGCCTGTCTTCGTTCAAATCTAAAACGCATGCGCAGCGGCCAGCCGCTGCTGATAAGAGAGCGCAACGCTTGCGTTCCACACGCTCGAAGCTTTTCGGTCTCTTCGGTGCCAATTCTGCTAAGCTTGCATTGCTCGCATTCCCTGCATTCTTTTAATGCATGGAAACATAGAAAAAAAAATCTCCTCAACCCAAAAAAAAAAAAATTAAATAAATTTATAATGTTAAATTAAATTTCGTTTTGGCTCACCATTGCTGATCGCTGGTATGACCCCTGCTGCTTGTGAATTTTTTTTTTTATTTTTATTTTTTTTCCTTTATACATACATAATATCTTATATTATATTCCTATCTTATCTAATTATACTCCACCATTTATATATACCTATATCTATAAAATTTTTTTTTAGGGATTAAGCCTCCTATTTTTTTCATTCCATTCATTTTTTTTCTTGAGTTGCCTGCTGATTGTAGTGCAAGACTTGTGTTATGTTAAGAAGTGAAACTTGGTTTGCTAGTTTTTGATTGAAGCAACATGTCTATGATGAAGTACAACGAAATATATTGAATTGTATTAGCAATGAACATGGAGTAGACTTATAATTTCCTAGGGACAGGGTGACCTAATGGGGTAGGGTAAGAATTATAGGGATTTCCAGAACCTTCGTACCACTGGAAATCATGGAAGGGTGGGTATAGAATCGTGTGGGTCGACTTCCATCGCAAGACCTCACGCCCGCGAGAGTTTGGAACACGCCGACGAAAGCCCCTGGTACTTTCGGGTACGCAATATGATTGTGCCATGTAATGTCCGTTATGCTCGGAAAAGGCATAGTGTTGTTTTCGGAGTTCGCTCCCTGTAGAGTCACGGGATTCTAACATTTTAAAGTTTATGTAGTAGGAGTCGAGACGCGGTCAAACGAACCCCCCCCCAAGTTACCGAATGAGCACGGAACCAAAGAATCCCCACCGGCCGTGACCTCGACATCCCCTCCAATCCATCCCCTACTCACGTATAGAAATATATCGTGGAAATGTTACATATAGTGAGATCTAACATGAGTGCGGATACCAAATTTGGTTACCTTTGCGGGGGCGGAAGGGGGTGTGGCGAAATTTGGACACGAAACGGTCAAGGTCCGATATCACAGGAGTGTGGATACCAAATTTGGTTGCTCTGGCTCTTATAGGTTCTGAGATCCTTGAACTCATATTTTGCAATTAGCAAAACCGACCATGAAACCTGTGTGTTAGAGAGAGACAGAGCGAGAAAGAATGAAATTGTTTTCTTGATTCTGGCTATAATAATTATACGATCTGGTTGAAATTTTACATATAGTCATCCTCTACGATTCTGCGTTCTTAGTTTTATCGTATCTTTAAAAATGTGGATGCCACAGATTTTCGTCCTTTGTGGGGGCGGAAGTGGGCGGGGCAAAGTTTTGAAATATTTTTGTAGCAGTGACATATCACAGAAGTCTGGATCCAAAACATCGTTGCTCTAGCTCTTATAGTCTTTGAGCATTAGGCGCTGAAGGGGACGGACAGACGGACGGACGGACAGACAGACAGGGCTCAATCGACTCGGCTATTTATGCTGATCAAGAATATATATACTTTGTGGGGTCGGAAACGATTCTTTCTGGACGTTACACACTGCCATTTTCACCACAAAACTAATATACTTACCCCAATACTCATTTTGAGTATCGGGTATAATTAGCATCACCATCAGATCTCTGAAAACGACAAAAGCATACAAACACACATTTTTGTCGAATCATATTGTGTGTGTATCTGTGTTTGGCTCATGATGACGCGTCAGTACCCGAACGCCAGAGCCGAAGTCTCTGGGGTGCTCAAGCTGGTAACCCTTCGTTTGACGCTTCGTTAGTGGTTATGTGTACATATAATATGGCGAATACCCGACGCTCCGCTGACGACCGCTGCCGCAGAGCAGCCATTTTCTTTACTTGTGCGTTCTGTTTATGTATGTATGTAGAAATACCTATGTATCCGTTATGCCTGCGTTGACGTCAGTAAATAAGACGATTGCGCATTTTGAGTATCGGATATAAAAAGAGCCAGAGGTACAAAATTTCATAAAATTTCCGATAGAGTCGACGATGGAGTTGGAGCATTTCAACTCTATTATAACTCCAGAGCTTACCGATTTTTATGTGAGTGGTAGTCTATCCTTCTATGACAGCTAGTTGTTTTTTTTTCATTATTTTATTTTATTAGATCAACAAAATAAGGAGCTTATTGGGGACGAGCTCATCGATGGCATCCAGTTTAAAACATGTGCTGGATGATAAGCTAATTTTCGATTACAACGTGGACGGTACGTCGGGGAAGAGTTCTTTGAAAAATTTTAAATCATTTTAAATGTCCTGGAATGTAGGTTTAAAAAACTTTACAAATACATAATAATTAATTAATTAACATATCCATATTATTTCAGCGGCGGTGAACATGAAAATACACAACGAGCCAGCAGATAAAGTAATAAGGAAGGCTATTCATAATATTAAGAATAGCTATTTTCAAAAGGGCGCAAGGGATACAAAATACAAAGTATCCGTAGACAATAATGAATAATAATTTTTAATAAATAAAAATAGTTGGAAAAATAAACAATTGAATGTATTACTTTTTATATCTAAAGACACTAAGTTGTTATTGTGGGCTCAATCGAAAACCCGAAACACATAACATAAGCGAAGAGACAAAAAGTGTTCTGCTCAGTGAGAGACCGTTTCTGAGTGGTCTTTTTCGGTTTTGTCAGTGACGAGACAGCAATGGGAAAAAGTGTTGACCGTTTGCGAGCTATGCTTTTAAGGGATGCAAATTGACAGAACATGCACCAAACAACTACTGTTATGTAGAAGGTTGTATACCTATATTTACTGTATAAATTTGAGAAGATTTTGACAGAACAGTGGTAGGACGACGGCTGAATAATTTGAGGAACTTTTATGATGAGCCCATTCCTTCATCCAGCTTAGGAATTTATTTACTGGAGACATAACCCTCTCAGACAGAAGAAATATTTGCGTTAAGTCAAATTGAATATAAGGCTATAGTGATGCCATATTTAGGCGAGCTAATAGTGATGCCATTGCTACATCACGTACAAAATTACAAAATTAAGTTGCTTTGTTTTACTTTTTAAAAAATGATCTTTAAAAATCTCTATTAAAATTTCAAAAGGAGGTTTTTAGTCCGTAGGCACGCTAAGCACTCGTGCTATGCATGAATCGGGCATGCCCTTCACAACGGTGTGAAAAAAAACAAAAAAACAAAAAAATAGAGTTTTAAAGATTCCTTTTTTTTTTTTTTTTTTTGTTATTAAGCGTTGAATCCGTACATTGCATATATCGTATCTTAACAACACAGGTAAATAGTATTAAGGAGACCAAACCTATTGCTTTATGCAAGAGGACTTATAGAGATATAATATAGTATAGTATATAGTAATAATAAAAAAAAAAGTAATATTATAATATTGGGAGGGAAACTTAGAGTTGGCCAATAGTTTTGGCAAAACCCAATCTCTTCAACCGCCTCAAAGGCCTGGCAGGTAGTAATCGTCTGGCGAGCATACTATGGTGTCTAATTAGCCTGTCACTGTATCTGCTGGTATGCCTTCCAATCTGCTCCTCTACTGTATGCAGATTCAAGTCTCGATGTAGGGTGGAGCCGCGCACGTACCAAGGGCAGTTCGTTATTTGCCTCATGGCGCGATTCTGCAAGACCTGTATCCGTTTATAGTTCGATTTGGCAGCTATACCCCAAATCTGCACACCGTATAGCCAGATCGGGGCTACACAGTGTACATAAACTGCTCTTTTGGCTCTCAGTGACATGGTGCTTCTTCTGTTAATCAGCCACCGCAATTGCTGCATTCTTTGCCCACATTTACGAGCCGTAGCTTTCAAGTGTGGACCAAAAGTAAGACGCTTATCAAGGGTGATACCGAGATACTTTGCTTGCTTTGGTTGGTCCAAAGTTACGCCTTCAAGCTTTATGGGTGGGGTGTGGTCTATGAGCGCTTTCAGGGTGAAGCATGGATTGGTGGTCTTCAGTGGGTTGACTTTTAAATTCCATCTTTTGCACCAAGCTGCCAGAGAGTAGAGGTACTCTTGGAGACCATCTGCTGCCTCAAGGCGGCACTTGGAGCTGTAGAGCAGTGCTATATCGTCCGCATAGGTAGCAAGCAGAGCCTTACGGGGGGCCTCCATATGTTGCTCGCTTGGGGAGGGTAGATCTGCAGTATAGATAGAGTAAAGCAGCGGGCCAAGGACGCTGCCCTGTGGAACTCCAGCTCTCATTTGGCAAGGTGTTGAATGTGTGTTCCTGAACCTGACCATAAACTGACGTCCTTCCAAGTATGATCGTAGGACACCGTAGTATGGTGCTGGGAACAGTTTTTTAATTTTGCTCAGTAGGCCGATATGCCAAACTCTATCGAAGGCTTGCTGCATATCAATAAAGACTGCATTGCAGTATTCTAGATCATCATAGGCCTGTAGGATGTGTCCTGCCAATCTGTGGACTTGCTCCACTGTGCCGTGTCCCTCCCGAAAGCCAAACTGATGATCCGGCAAGATACCGCGTTCCTTGATGATCCCACCAAGACGATTGGCAAGAAGCCTTTCCCAGACCTTCGATAGGGAAGACAAGAGACTTATTGGCCGATACGACTCAGGGTCGTCCTCCGGTTTTCCAGGCTTATGGATCATCAGGACTGTTGCTATCTTCCACTGCTTAGGGAAAAACTGCATCCTTAACATGGCGTTAAAGATGAGCACTATGTAGAGTATCGCCGGGTAGGCAATGCTTTCAGTGTGGAATTGCACACTCTGTCAATGCCAGGAGCCTTCTTCCTCGGTAGGGACTTGATGACTTCAACAATCTCCTCAGCCCTGGCTGGTTTAATGGGTAAGGCCATTTGTAGAGGTGTTTGCAGACTATCTTTTGTCTCTTTGTACTGCGCCTCCGTGGCGAATTGGTAATGGGTGAACCTGTCCCCTAAATGATGTGCAAACGAATTGGCCTGCTCTTCTTCGTTTCTAGCAAGTTCACCGTTGGGACACCGGATGGGAATCTGTCTGAACGGTTGTCTCTTAAGAGACTTAGTGGTCTTCCAAAGCGAATATCCAGCATCCACGGTGTAATCCATGGAAGCAAGCTTTTGTTCAAAGAAGTTGCTTCGAAGTTCTCTCAGGGTGTTTCGAAGTTGCTTGGCAGTCCGGTTCCATAGAATTCGGTCCCATGGGTCTTGAGATCGGATTGCGCGTCTTCGAAGTCTCCTTTTTTGTAACAAAAGCTCTCTGGCCTCTCTTGTAAGGACTATTCCATAGGCGGCGCTTGTCGGAGGATGCGAGGGCGTTGAGGCAGCTGCAGCCATGTGTATACTCTCTGTGATGTTATCTACAGCCATCTCGATATCTTCCTCAGAGTTTAGCGAGACGTTCAGTTGAATAGACCTCTCCAAATGTTGCCTAAATGCGAGCAGGTCAGTGTGCTTGGTGACTAGATGAGGGCTTGGATTTTCTATAATGCCATCTGTTTTAATGCTGATGACTAAGGCCAGATGGTCGGAGTCCAGATCCCAGCTCTGACTTATTGTTGCTCGAGAATCCGGAATACCATGGTGTACTGCGAAGTCTATGCAGGACGGCGTGTGATTGAGTACATATGGGTACCGGGTTGGTGATCCAGTTGCAAGGATCCTAGCGCCAGTAGCAGAGATGGCTTCCGCTAGCTCTCGCCCCCTAGGGGAATTGTAAGTGTCTCCCCACAGCCAGTGTCGGGCATTCCAGTCACCACCAACCAAATACCTTTGCCCGCAAGCACGGAGTGCATCAATGTAATGTCTTTCCTCAATCCTGACTCTGGGAGGGCAGTAAATGGCGCTGAACTCCACATCGCCCAGTCCTGTGGCTACTTTTACTGCTGACATTTGCATGCTGCGTGTCTCAATGACCCTTTGTGGAAAATGACGAATCGAAGTCTTAACTAAAACCGCAACACCACCAACGCTATTATTATTCCGCGATGGCTTGAAGGCTGGATAGAAGGCATATCCATGTATTTTAACAGCTGCCCCTCTTTTAATTCTGATCTCCGTCAAAAGAAGAATGTCAACGCTATTCTTGTGCGCGAAGAGCTCAACCTCTTTTGCTTTCCGTGAAATGCCGTTAGCATTCCAGATGAGAACCTTTAGTGGCTTCATTGAGATGCTGAAACGTTGTATATCGCAGGAATAGGCGTTACCGCAGCCGCAAACCGTAGGAGGCATTCCACCGCAACTCGGATGAGTACCAATACGCGAGGGAGTGGCTTAATAAACTGACAAATATGCAGTGCGACACGGTGTCCCAGGCGCATGCCCCCAGAAAACTGGTGAGGATGGACTTTTCAGACACCACGAATCATGCGTCGAGGCTATAGTTTGGCCTCGAGGCCATGAGACTGAAGACTGGTGTTCCGAGTGTGGCACAGAAAGTGTGCCGATGATGCAGACCCGAAGGTTGGAAAAATTTAAGAAAAAAGTCGCAAAATGAACTAAGCGCACGTCTTTTATAGGCTGCAGAGTCGCAGTAGCCATTCTGCTGCGTCGCTGCGACTGCGCATTCGTCTTATTTACTAGCGTCAAAAAATACTTCGGCTCTGGCGTTCGGGTACTGATGCGTCATCATGAGCCAAACAACGAGTACACACACAATAAGTTTCGACAAAAAAGTGTGTTTGTATGCTTCTTTCGTTTTCAGAGATCTGATGCTGATGCTATTTGAATAATTGAATGTATGGGTGCACACGAAGCAAAAAAAAAAAAGATGGAGACAAAACGGCTCACCCACGAGGATGGCAAGAAGAAGATGGAGGACTTGAGGGCCTTCCTGGAGGAGCAACAGGCGATAGTAGGAGAAGGGGGCTATCGCGCCGATGCTACTCGTCAGCGACGGGCGTCCTTGCTCTCGCGTGGCGACGAGGAGGATTGGTGCGATGGCTCCCAGTCCCTCCAGCTGCTGGCCTCGCCGTTGGTGTCGTCTTCACGTGTGGGAAGAAAGTCCACTCGGCCGTAATGACAGGGACCCGCGGAGGAGAAACCCCAGACCCGCCCCCACGACCTCCGCGGCAGGAATGGCGACGACGGAGGCAGCGACGGCGGGTAATTTTAAAACTTTGACGGTGGACGACGGAACTTATTCAACGGAAAATGAATGATTTACCACCAAATTCTGGGCATTCTCGTGGACGCGGGCGCGGAATAAAAAAGAAGGACAATGCAAACCGTGGCTTGGGTCTGCAGTTGGGGCAATCTTCTAACGAGGCTCGTCCGGATAAACCTGTCCCCCCAGCGGACGCGTTAAAAACGTCGCAGATCGTACCCAAGTCTAAGGATACTGAAGCTCAAGCCATTGAAGGTATTGGTTTTGTTCTTTTTCCACACAGCAACAAATCCTGGCGTTTACCGAAATTACCCGAAGTTCGCAAATGTTGTGTCAGGATCAAAAGATTGAAGCTAATAAACTCGAGCTCTGTCACTGGAGAGGCCACTGATCGTCCAAAAGCAGAATTTGAGGTCTTATTTCAACGGCATCCATTTTTAGATAGAAATTCCGTAGTGTTAGGAGATTTTAATTTATGCCTTCGTTCCCTTTCAGGTTGCTGTAAGAAAATTTATGAATTCCTTTCAGAAAGGAATTGTAGGTCATTGTTAGATGTGAACTCGTCCACAACCAATTGCGATACGCATATTGACTGGGCGTTTTCAAACATTTCCGATAGCAGGGCCACCGCGCGCACCTTTGAGACTATCTATAGTTATCATAATGGAATTTTAGTTAATGTTAGAGAGGCAGAAGACTAAACTTTTTTGGTAATCAGGCATTAGTGTAAATATTTAATATTTTGTATTATTTAGCCGTATTCTGAATTATATTAATTCTTTAATCTTTACCTTTGTTAAACCTTTTTCATTTTTATCCGTTTTATTATTTTGTTAATTAAGTTTAGGTTGAAATAGTTTTATTATTAATCATTTCTATGTATGTATATAGGTATTCTTGTTAGTTTAGATATTTTTTATAAAGGATTGGAATCCTTTTTTTAATTTTTGGGGAATATGGAGCTTAAAAATGCTTTTAAAAGCAGCTCAAGTCAACTCGTAGGTCCCCAAGATTGTATTTTGGCTAGAGTGACCCCATTGCATCGTGATGGCCTCCCCGTGGTGTTCCCTGGGTACCAATTTAATGTATTAAATTGGGAGCTAATTCGAGCGGCGTTTATGTATAAAATATATTTTATAACTTACATACATGTATGTAGATCATAAGCTCACGTATATACTGACTGAGTACCGGGTATAAAGTAGAGCCGCGGCCTTTGCCGCGGCTCACAACGTTCCCCCTCGTTTAAAAATGATCTTTGAAACTCTATTAAAATTTTAAAAGGAGATTTTTAGTCCGTAGGCACGCTAAGCACTCGTGCTATGCATGAATCGGGCATGCCCTTCACAACGGTGTGAAAAAAAACAAAAAAATTGAGTTTTAAAGATTCCTTCATAATTTAATTTTTTGTATTCACATTTCATCAGAAAATAAAAATGTCTGAAAGTCCTTCGCGAAAAATTAAACGTCTCACTTTCACCACAAGTGGTAAGTCTCTAAATATATATTTAAAAATTAAAGTACACCGAAATTATCAAAATTTTACATTTCAGAGAACAAACCAAATTGCAATTGTGCTAGTTTGGTGACGGCTGCTGTGGAGCGCATGAAGGCCTCAGTGACGGCTGCTGCGGAGCGCATGGAGGGAACAATGACTGCCCTTCTAACTGAAATGCGCACTTTACGGAGTATGATTTCTTTTAACTTGAAATATGAACTATAAACTAAATTGTACATTGGTTTTCAGATCAACAAAATACATCGATTCAACAAATGCCTGTGCTGGTTGAAGCAGTCGCAGAGCAGGCTGGTACTTTAAAAAGTCCAGTCAGTCGCAAAATGTTTCCCTGTTTTAACTTTTGGACTTTTCAGACACCACGAATCATGCGTCGAGGCTATAGTTTGGCCTCGAGGCCATGAGACTGAAGACTGGTGTTCCGAGTGTGGCACAGAAAGTGTGCCGATGATGCAGACCCGAAGGTTGGAAAAATTTGAGAAATAAGTCGCAAAATGAACTAAGCGCACGTCTTTTATAGGCTGCAGAGTCGCAGTAGCCATTCTGCTGCGTCGCTGCGTCGCTGCGACTGCGCATTCGTCTTATTTACTAGCGTCAATAAAGACTTCGGCTCTGGCGTTCGGGTACTGATGCGTCATCATGAGCCAAACAACGAGTACACACACAATAAGTTTCGACAAAAATGTGTGTTTGTATGCTTCTTTCGTTTTCAGAGATCTGATGCTGATGCTATTTGAATATTTGAATGTATGGGTGCACACGCATTCTCACGTACTTTGCGTGTGTTTGTTCTAGTATTGCTGCCCTCTAGTACCAGCTGGTCGTCTTATTTACCGGCGTCAATGAAGACTTCGGCTCTGGCGTTCGGGTACTGACGCGTCATCATGAGCCAAACGCAGAGAGAACATCTTTGCATGTGTTAGTACACACACAATATGTTTCGACAAAAATGTGTGTTTGTATGCTTCTTTCGTTTTCAGAGATATCTCTGAAAGAGGCAGAAAAAGTGGCAGAAAACGTGGAAGAAAAAGAAATTCTGATAGAAGAGGAGGAATTCATCTATGAGAATCGCAAAATTCAGCCAAATGAATCGTCATTAAATGACAAACTTAGGCAGTGGTCTATGAAGCATAGGCCAACGCGTGAATGTGCACTTGATTTAGTAGGTATTTTGAAAGCGGAAAAGTATTTCCAGTCGGTATATTTTTAGGGAAAAGTAAGCCCCATAGCTGTGAAGAGTTTTTAGCAAAATTTTGTCTAGAATTTAAAGCGTTAAGGAATGGCAGGCTCACCATTTGTGGCAGAGATATAAATATAGTTATTAGGGCAGTAGTTTGCGATGCTCCAGCAAGAGCGTTTATTAGCGGCACGCCAGGACACACATCTCGTCATGGCTGTGCAAAATGTACATACAAAAATAGCTAGAAAGGTAGTCCGAATTTTGACTTATAGTACTACCTCAGGAGCTTTAATTACTAATGAAGATTTTGCGCTTAGACGATATCCTTGTCACCATAGCAGCCAATATTTAAATTGTAGGTCAATATTAGAAGAAATTGATATTTCCATGGGGACACAGATTCCATTAGATTGTATGCATTTGGTAGAGTTAGGAGTGATGCGTAAGATTTTGTTAAGGTTTGTAAATAATAAGCTGGTCGTAAAAAGTTCGACAGAATCAAAGAAACGCATTTCAGATAAGCTAGTGTTCCTAAAAAAGTTCATTCCGCGAGAGTTTGCGCGTAAGCCTAGGTCTTTAGATGAATTGTGTAATTGGAAGGCCACGGAGTTTAGACAATTTTTGCTGTACACGGGAATTATTGCCTTCAAAAACGAAGTCAGTGATGACCTTTATTATAAATTCCTTTTATTACATTGCACATATAGAATGCTTTGCAGCTCTAAAATTCGTGAATACAATAAAGAAAATTGTCAACGAATTTTAGATCTCTTTGTGCACAATTTTCCAATTGTATTCGGTGAAAACAGCGTGTCTAGTAAAAGCCTAGTAAAATTCTTGAACAAATATTCAGAAAAATTTTTGAAGACAGGATAGAAAAAAAAGTTCACAGAAATCCTAAGATAGTGGGTAGTAAGTGTTATTTTAATAATTTTTTTGTCAGTAAAGGAACCAGATAATTTTTTTTTTTATTAACGGAAATATTCCAATTATGGTGAAAGGGTTTTCTGAAGAAGAGGGAGGGGCAATTATAGGGCAAAGGCTTTCAAATATTAGGAGCTTCTATGAGGAACCTATAACCTCAATCGGATTAGGAATTGTTTTAGTAGATAATGAATTCATAGAATTAGAGGAGAGATTTCAATTTCTAGATTTGCAAAGTACAGCCGTAGGTTTACCTTATGAGGGAATTATTTTAGTCATTCCATTGCTTCATCATTGTATTTAAAATTTAATATATATTCACTACCTAAAATTAGCAGATTTTACTGGGGTGTTTAGTCCGTAGGCGTGTTTTTCAACATGAATCGGGCAAAAAAACTATATATATATGTACATATATATCTGTGCAGATTTTAGACAAAAATATTGTAAATCACTTATTTTAGAAGGATGGCATCACCGCGAAAAATTTTACGCTATTCTATGCAAAGCAATGGTAAGTATATTTTAAAATATTTCTTAATAAACAAAAAAGCTAATACGATTTTTCCAGAAAATGAGAAAGGTAAAACCTGCTCCGACGTTTTAGAGGAGCTCAAAAAAACGACGGGTAAATAGAAACTTTGTTTCCAATGAATAGTGGAATGAATACATCTAAATAACTATTTATATACTTTTAGAAACTCTGCAACAGAAGAATGCAGTTATTCGTGGTAAGACTAATAAAGATTAATAGAAAAATATTTTTATAATCAAATTAATTAACAACATTGTTTTTAGATCAATGGAATGCAGTGATCCAAATTTTAGCAGATCAAACTGTTTTAATAAAGCAGCTGGTAAAGGAGAAGGGGGAATTGAATCCCATTCGGGGACAGTTCCCTATAAAACGTGAGGAAGAGCTTGTTGAACTGGAAGAAAAAATAAAATTAAATAGGGACATTTATGTAAGTATATCTAAACTCTAAATTTTATGACTTTTTTCTCTGTCTTATCTTTATATTTTAATGTTTCACTTACAGATAACACCAATGAAATCGATTCTCAAGCCAGCTGGCGTTTTGAGCGGCTTAAACTTTATTTTGAGTGAGGTATTTTGTGTTGGCCGGACTCCGTTCTGGTATTTTTCAGGGTTGTAATAATAGTTTTGCTATCGATTGTTCCTGGTAAAATTTTTCTGAATTATGTGAATATTCGAATTGTTGTGCCATAAGTCCGATTTCATTGCACATTACGACCCATTGCGTGTCAGACACTCCACGCTCTATTTCGGTGACCCTTGATTTTGGACATCGCAATTTAAATGTAAATATTAATATAGACAGTATGAGCAGCGAGAATTTGCAGGTTAGCTCTAGCACCGGAACCAGCACACAATCTTCGCAATCTACCCCGAATGCTTCAGTCTCCAGCAACATATCCGATGGAGAGAACTCGGGCTCAAGGGCTGCTCCCCCCATGGTGACTGCTGGAGGAATTCTAAATCGCATCGTTTCGGGAATTAGGCATGCGTACCTTGAGATACTAGTCCGGATACCAATGGTGGTGCCCCGTAATAATCGCTCCGATTCAACATCGAATCGTGCTCCAGAGGCGGCGATTGGCTTGCGCACTCCCAACTCCCTCTCAACAGACAGGATTAGGGCCCCATCTACCAGTCGGCGTCGCCGCCACGCCAGCACCAATACCGCTACCACAGGACCCACTGCATCGGATGCCGAAGTCAGCGGTCCGTCGAGACCGAAGCGCCAGCGCACCGACTCAAACGAGTCCTTGGAAGAAACCTACAATTGCCCCATTTGTTTCGAGAGCGTATCGAGCCGAGATCCAGTGGCCACCAAATGCGGACACGTTTTCTGCCGCCAATGCATTCGCACTGTCATACGCCGCTTTCACAAGTGTCCCGTGTGCAGGATGCGCTCGACCCTGAGGCAGCTTAAATCTATTACTATGTAGACCTGTCCTTCAAGTCATCCCAAGATCCTCCCTACAGCAACAAATCCTGACGTTTACCGAAATTACCCGAATTTCGCAAATGTTGTGTCAGGATCAAAAGATTGAAGCTAATAAACTCGAGCTCTGTCACTGGAGAGGCCACTGATCGTCCAAAAGCAGAATTTGAGGTCTTATTTCAACGGCATCCATTTTTAGATAGAAATTCCGTAGTGTTAGGAGATTTTAATTTATGCCTTCATTCCCTTTCAGGTTGCTGTAAGAAAATTTATGAATTCCTTTCAGAAAGGAATTGTAGGTCATTGTTAGATGTGAACTCGTCCACAACCAATTGCGATACGCATATTGACTGGGCGTTTTCAAACATTTCCGATAGCAGGGCCACCGCACGCACCTTTGAGACTATCTATAGTTATCATAGTGGAATTTTAGTTAATGTTAGAGAGGCAGAAGACTAAACTTTTTTGGTAATCAGGCATTAGTGTAAATATTTAATATTTTGTATTATTTAGCCGTATTCTGAATTATATTAATTCTTTAATCTTTACCTTTGTTAAACCTTTTTCATTTTTATCCGTTTTATTATTTTGTTAATTAAGTTTAGGTTGAAATAGTTTTATTATTAATCATTTCTATGTATGTATATAGGTATTCTTGTTAGTTTAGATATTTTTTATAAAGGATTGGAATCCTTTTTTTAATTTTTGGGGAATATGGAGCTTAAAAATGCTTTTAAAAGCAGCTCAAGTCGACTCGTAGGTCCCCAAGATTATATTTTGGCTAGAGTGACCCCATTCATCGTGATGGCCTCCCCGTGGTGTTCCCTGGGTACCAATTTAATGTATTAAATTGGGAGCTAATTCGAGCGGCGTTTATGTACAAAATATATTTTATAACTTACATACATGTATGTAGATCATAAGCTCACGTATATACTGACTGAGTACCGGGTATAAAGTAGAGCCGCGGCCTTTGCCGCGGCTCACAACGTTCCCCCTCGTTTAAAAATGATCTTTGAAACTCTATTAAAATTTCAAAAAGAGATTTTTAGTCCGTAGGCACGCTAAGCACTCGTGCTATGCATGAATCGGGCATGCCCTTCACAACGGTGTGAAAAAAAACAAAAAAATAGAGTTTTAAAGATTCCTTCATAATTTAATTTTTTGTATTCACATTTCATCAGAAAATAAAAATGTCTGAAAGTCCTTCGCGAAAAATTAAACGTCTCACTTTCACCACAAGTGGTAAGTCTTTAATTTTTAAATATATATTTAAAGTACACCGAAATCATCAAAATTTTACATTTCAGAGAACAAACCAAATTGTAATTGTGCTAGTTTGGTGACGGCTGCTGTGGAGCGCATGAAGGCCTCAGTGACGGCTGCTGCGGAGCGCATGGAGGGAACAATGACTGCCCTTCTAACTGAAATGCGCACTTTACGGAGTATGATTTCTTTTAACTTGAAATATGAACTATGAACTAAATTGTACATTGGTTTTCAGATCAACAAAATACATCGATTCAACAAATGCCTGTGCTGGTTGAAGCAGTCGCAGAGCAGGCTGGTACTTTAAAAAGTCCAGTCAGTCGCAAAATGTTTCCCTGTTTTAACTTTTGGACTTTTCAGACACCACGAATCATGCGTCGAGGCTATAGTTTGGCCTCGAGGCCATGAGACTGAAGACTGGTGTTCCGAGTGTGGCACAGAAAGTGTGCCGATGATGCAGACCCGAAGGTTGGAAAAATTTGAGAAATAAGTCGCAAAATGAACTAAGCGCACGTCTTTTATAGGCTGCAGAGTCGCAGTAGCCATTCTGCTGCGTCGCTGCGTCGCTGCGACTGCGCATTCGTCTTATTTACTAGCGTCAATAAAGACTTCGGCTCTGGCGTTCGGGTACTGATGCGTCATCATGAGCCAAACAACGAGTACACACACAATAAGTTTCGACAAAAATGTGTGTTTGTATGCTTCTTTCGTTTTCAGAGATCTGATGCTGATGCTATTTGAATATTTGAATGTATGGGTGCACACGCATTCTCACGTACTTTGCGTGTGTTTGTTCTAGTATTGCTGCCCTCTAGTACCAGCTGGTCGTCTTATTTACCGGCGTCAATGAAGACTTCGGCTCTGGCGTTCGGGTACTGACGCGTCATCATGAGCCAAACGCAGAGAGAACATCTTTGCATGTGTTAGTACACACACAATATGTTTCGACAAAAATGTGTGTTTGTATGCTTCTTTCGTTTTCAGAGATATCTCTGAAAGAGGCAGAAAAAGTGGCAGAAAACGTGGAAGAAAAAGAAATTCTGATAGAAGAGGAGGAATTCATCTATGAGAATCGCAAAATTCAGCCAAATGAATCGTCATTAAATGACAAACTTAGGCAGTGGTCTATGAAGCATAGGCCAACGCGTGAATGTGCACTTGATTTAGTAGGTATTTTGAAAGCGGAAAAGTATTTCCAGTCGGTATATTTTTAGGGAAAAGTAAGCCCCATAGCTGTGAAGAGTTTTTAGCAAAATTTTGTCTAGAATTTAAAGCGTTAAGGAATGGCAGGCTCACCATTTGTGGCAGAGATATAAATATAGTTATTAGGGCAGTAGTTTGCGATGCTCCAGCAAGAGCGTTTATTAGCGGCACGCCAGGACACACATCTCGTCATGGCTGTGCAAAATGTACATACAAAAATAGCTAGAAAGGTAGTCCGAATTTTGACTTATAGTACTACCTCAGGAGCTTTAATTACTAATGAAGATTTTGCGCTTAGACGATATCCTTGTCACCATAGCAGCCAATATTTAAATTGTAGGTCAATATTAGAAGAAATTGATATTTCCATGGGGACACAGATTCCATTAGATTGTATGCATTTGGTAGAGTTAGGAGTGATGCGTAAGATTTTGTTAAGGTTTGTAAATAATAAGCTGGTCGTAAAAAGTTCGACAGAATCAAAGAAACGCATTTCAGATAAGCTAGTGTTCCTAAAAAAGTTCATTCCGCGAGAGTTTGCGCGTAAGCCTAGGTCTTTAGATGAATTGTGTAATTGGAAGGCCACGGAGTTTAGACAATTTTTGCTGTACACGGGAATTATTGCCTTCAAAAACGAAGTCAGTGATGACCTTTATTATAAATTCCTTTTATTACATTGCACATATAGAATGCTTTGCAGCTCTAAAATTCGTGAATACAATAAAGAAAATTGTCAACGAATTTTAGATCTCTTTGTGCACAATTTTCCAATTGTATTCGGTGAAAACAGCGTGTCTAGTAAAAGCCTAGTAAAATTCTTGAACAAATATTCAGAAAAATTTTTGAAGACAGGATAGAAAAAAAAGTTCACAGAAATCCTAAGATAGTGGGTAGTAAGTGTTATTTTAATAATTTTTTTGTCAGTAAAGGAACCAGATAATTTTTTTTTTTATTAACGGAAATATTCCAATTATGGTGAAAGGGTTTTCTGAAGAAGAGGGAGGGGCAATTATAGGGCAAAGGCTTTCAAATATTAGGAGCTTCTATGAGGAACCTATAACCTCAATCGGATTAGGAATTGTTTTAGTAGATAATGAATTCATAGAATTAGAGGAGAGATTTCAATTTCTAGATTTGCAAAGTACAGCCGTAGGTTTACCTTATGAGGGAATTATTTTAGTCATTCCATTGCTTCATCATTGTATTTAAAATTTAATATATATTCACTACCTAAAATTAGCAGATTTTACTGGGGGTGTTTAGTCCGTAGGCGTGTTTTTCAACATGAATCGGGCAAAAAAACTATATATATATGTACATATATATCTGTGCAGATTTTAGACAAAAATATTGTAAATCACTTATTTTAGAAGGATGGCATCACCGCGAAAAATTTTACGCTATTCTATGCAAAGCAATGGTAAGTATATTTTAAAATATTTCTTAATAAACAAAAAAGCTAATACGATTTTTCCAGAAAATGAGAAAGGTAAAACCTGCTCCGACGTTTTAGAGGAGCTCAAAAAAACGACGGGTAAATAGAAACTTTGTTTCCAATGAATAGTGGAATGAATACATCTAAATAACTATTTATATACTTTTAGAAACTCTGCAACAGAAGAATGCAGTTATTCGTGGTAAGACTAATAAAGATTAATAGAAAAATATTTTTATAATCAAATTAATTAACAACATTGTTTTTAGATCAATGGAATGCAGTGATCCAAATTTTAGCAGATCAAACTGTTTTAATAAAGCAGCTGGTAAAGGAGAAGGGGGAATTGAATCCCATTCGGGGACAGTTCCCTATAAAACGTGAGGAAGAGCTTGTTGAACTGGAAGAAAAAATAAAATTAAATAGGGACATTTATGTAAGTATATCTAAACTCTAAATTTTATGACTTTTTTCTCTGTCTTATCTTTATATTTTAATGTTTCACTTACAGATAACACCAATGAAATCGATTCTCAAGCCAGCTGGCGTTTTGAGCGGCTTAAACTTTATTTTGAGTGAGGTATTTTGTGTTGGCCGGACTCCGTTCTGGTATTTTTCAGGGTTGTAATAATAGTTTTGCTATCGATTGTTCCTGGTAAAATTTTTCTGAATTATGTGAATATTCGAATTGTTGTGCCATAAGTCCGATTTCATTGCACATTACGACCCATTGCGTGTCAGACACTCCACGCTCTATTTCGGTGACCCTTGATTTTGGACATCGCAATTTAAATGTAAATATTAATATAGACAGTATGAGCAGCGAGAATTTGCAGGTTAGCTCTAGCACCGGAACCAGCACACAATCTTCGCAATCTACCCCGAATGCTTCAGTCTCCAGCAACATATCCGATGGAGAGAACTCGGGCTCAAGGGCTGCTCCCCCCATGGTGACTGCTGGAGGAATTCTAAATCGCATCGTTTCGGGAATTAGGCATGCGTACCTTGAGATACTAGTCCGGATACCAATGGTGGTGCCCCGTAATAATCGCTCCGATTCAACATCGAATCGTGCTCCAGAGGCGGCGATTGGCTTGCGCACTCCCAACTCCCTCTCAACAGACAGGATTAGGGCCCCATCTACCAGTCGGCGTCGCCGCCACGCCAGCACCAATACCGCTACCACAGGACCCACTGCATCGGATGCCGAAGTCAGCGGTCCGTCGAGACCGAAGCGCCAGCGCACCGACTCAAACGAGTCCTTGGAAGAAACCTACAATTGCCCCATTTGTTTCGAGAGCGTATCGAGCCGAGATCCAGTGGCCACCAAATGCGGACACGTTTTCTGCCGCCAATGCATTCGCACTGTCATACGCCGCTTTCACAAGTGTCCCGTGTGCAGGATGCGCTCGACCCTGAGGCAGCTTAAATCTATTACTATGTAGACCTGTCCTTCAAGTCATCCCAAGATCCTCCCTACAGCAACAAATCCTGGCGTTTACCGAAATTACCCGAATTTCGCAAATGTTGTGTCAGGATCAAAAGATTGAAGCTAATAAACTCGAGCTCTGTCACTGGAGAGGCCACTGATCGTCCAAAAGCAGAATTTGAGGTCTTATTTCAACGGCATCCATTTTTAGATAGAAATTCCGTAGTGTTAGGAGATTTTAATTTATGCCTTCATTCCCTTTCAGGTTGCTGTAAGAAAATTTATGAATTCCTTTCAGAAAGGAATTGTAGGTCATTGTTAGATGTGAACTCGTCCACAACCAATTGCGATACGCATATTGACTGGGCGTTTTCAAACATTTCCGATAGCAGGGCCACCGCACGCACCTTTGAGACTATCTATAGTTATCATAGTGGAATTTTAGTTAATGTTAGAGAGGCAGAAGACTAAACTTTTTTGGTAATCAGGCATTAGTGTAAATATTTAATATTTTGTATTATTTAGCCGTATTCTGAATTATATTAATTCTTTAATCTTTACCTTTGTTAAACCTTTTTCATTTTTATCCGTTTTATTATTTTGTTAATTAAGTTTAGGTTGAAATAGTTTTATTATTAATCATTTCTATGTATGTATATAGGTATTCTTGTTAGTTTAGATATTTTTTATAAAGGATTGGAATCCTTTTTTTAATTTTTGGGGAATATGGAGCTTAAAAATGCTTTTAAAAGCAGCTCAAGTCGACTCGTAGGTCCCCAAGATTATATTTTGGCTAGAGTGACCCCATTCATCGTGATGGCCTCCCCGTGGTGTTCCCTGGGTACCAATTTAATGTATTAAATTGGGAGCTAATTCGAGCGGCGTTTATGTACAAAATATATTTTATAACTTACATACATGTATGTAGATCATAAGCTCACGTATATACTGACTGAGTACCGGGTATAAAGTAGAGCCGCGGCCTTTGCCGCGGCTCACAACGTTCCCCCTCGTTTAAAAATGATCTTTGAAACTCTATTAAAATTTCAAAAAGAGATTTTTAGTCCGTAGGCACGCTAAGCACTCGTGCTATGCATGAATCGGGCATGCCCTTCACAACGGTGTGAAAAAAAACAAAAAAATAGAGTTTTAAAGATTCCTTCATAATTTAATTTTTTGTATTCACATTTCATCAGAAAATAAAAATGTCTGAAAGTCCTTCGCGAAAAATTAAACGTCTCACTTTCACCACAAGTGGTAAGTCTTTAATTTTTAAATATATATTTAAAGTACACCGAAATCATCAAAATTTTACATTTCAGAGAACAAACCAAATTGTAATTGTGCTAGTTTGGTGACGGCTGCTGTGGAGCGCATGAAGGCCTCAGTGACGGCTGCTGCGGAGCGCATGGAGGGAACAATGACTGCCCTTCTAACTGAAATGCGCACTTTACGGAGTATGATTTCTTTTAACTTGAAATATGAACTATGAACTAAATTGTACATTGGTTTTCAGATCAACAAAATACATCGATTCAACAAATGCCTGTGCTGGTTGAAGCAGTCGCAGAGCAGGCTGGTACTTTAAAAAGTCCAGTCAGTCGCAAAATGTTTCCCTGTTTTAACTTTTGGACTTTTCAGACACCACGAATCATGCGTCGAGGCTATAGTTTGGCCTCGAGGCCATGAGACTGAAGACTGGTGTTCCGAGTGTGGCACAGAAAGTGTGCCGATGATGCAGACCCGAAGGTTGGAAAAATTTGAGAAATAAGTCGCAAAATGAACTAAGCGCACGTCTTTTATAGGCTGCAGAGTCGCAGTAGCCATTCTGCTGCGTCGCTGCGACTGCGCATTCGTCTTATTTACTAGCGTCAAAAAATACTTCGGCTCTGGCGTTCGGGTACTGATGCGTCATCATGAGCCAAACAACGAGTACACACACAATAAGTTTCGACAAAAATGTGTGTTTGTATGCTTCTTTCGTTTTCAGAGATCTGATGCTGATGCTATTTGAATATTTGAATGTATGGGTGCACACGCATTCTCACGTACTTTGCGTGTGTTTGTTCTAGTATTGCTGCCCTCTAGTACCAGCTGGTCGTCTTATTTACCGGCGTCAATGAAGACTTCGGCTCTGGCGTTCGGGTACTGACGCGTCATCATGAGCCAAACAACGAGTACACACACAATAAGTTTCGACAAAAATGTGTGTTTGTATGCTTCTTTCGTTTTCAGAGATCTGATGCTGATGCTATTTGAATATTTGAATGTATGGGTGCACATGCATTCTCACGTACTTTGCGTGTGTTTGTTCTAGTATTGCTGCCCTCTAGTAACAGCTGGTCGTCTTATTTACCGGCGTCAATGAAGACTTCGGCTCTGGCGTTCGGGTACTGACGCGTCATCATGAGCCAAACAACGAGTACACACACAATAAGTTTCGACAAAAATGTGTGTTTGTATGCTTCTTTCGTTTTCAGAGATCTGATGCTGATGCTATTTGAATATTTGAATGTATGGGTGATTATAAGTATTCAATTTTAAACGGTTATTCAAAGCAAATGTATAGCAAACGGCATTTGCGTAGGCTCAATAAAGAAATATAAGACAAATATGCAGCCAAACATAATCGTGCTAGCGGAGAAACAGTGTCGTGCAGTGAAATAGAAAAAGTTGAAGGCCGCGAAATAGGAGAGACAATCGACGAAAATTAAACAAATGGAAAGTGACACTGAAAAATTTAAAGAACTTCTTTAGAGTTTTGATTGGTAAGCTTATATGGTTTTGGTTTTTTTGTATTCCTATTATATATGTATTTTATATTTATAGATGCCATAACTGTAGGTACGGGGACTGGATCAGCTGAAGTCCAGATTAGGAAAGCCCTACAGCTGCAAAAAAAACGTTTTTTCAAAAACAGTACCACCGCGAACAGCAGACCTTAATTAGTAAATTTAAAAACATAAATGAAATATGTATTTAATAAAATAAAAATTTAAATATGAAATTAAATGAAGATTGATAACCTACTTCATGGGTACCCATTTCACTAGCTACTACATGGGTACTCATTTCACTAGCTACTAGACGAGTACCCATATCACTAGTTCGGGGGTGAACGATGTGGTGTCGCTGGTCCCCATGTCGTAGGACATTGCGGGTAAAAATGGAAATGATGAAAAGCATTGTTAAGGGTTAGTAAAGAAAGTACCCCTGGTCTGTTAGGGAGTGGTGATATCACCACCTCCGAACTAGTTCCCAGTACTGCTGGGAAGCGGAACTTAGCCGTGTAAAACTATCGAATTGAATCACTAGTCGCTCAGTTTTTGGCAGTGAAAGTTTCATTTTCGGTAGCTCAAAAACGGATCTTTTGCGAGCCTTTTATGATATCTCTTGCGGGCCTTTTGCGAGCCGTTTATGAAATCTCTTGCGAGCCTTTTGCAATATCGTTTGCGAGCCTTTTGCAATATCGTTTGCGAGCCTTTTGCAATATCGTTTGCGAGCCCTTTAATAATGAAGTAATATGAAAAGGGACGCACAATTTTTTTTTGTTTTTTATAATTTTTAATTTTATTTTAATTAATTTTAATTTTTAATTTTGGTTGTACATAAATAGATTAAAAAATTATATTTGTGAATTCAAATTAATTTGTTTTTTCTCCTTCGACACTCTGTCCTGGGCGTACTGTAAAAGTTTTTGTGTTACTCGGTCGAAATCGGCGTCTTCTAATGAAAATCTTTCCTTAAATCCCGCTGTAAACAAATAATCATGTTTATTATATTACAATATACATATTAATTTGAAAATAATACTTACTACGGATGGCTAGAGTAACCCGCAAGCCCTTAATGCACTTTTTCTCCTCTGTGCCCCGCCAAGAGCACTGTCGTGCGACCTCGTCGGACACAATTGTGCGCCAAGAACTCCGAATCCATTTGTCGAATGCTTTCTCGCCCGACATCATTAACTCTGCGATCTGTACAGAATTATTTTTGAATATATTTTTAGCTCGTGAGTTTCACGCAAAACACTTACCACATTTTTGAAGAAACTTTCTTCCTGCAAGTTATGCTCGAAATGATCCAATTCTTCTATGGTTGTGAGCGGTTGGCAAGGCAGAACTACTTTGGGTTTGCGGATCTCACCACAAACCTTCGCCTTAATGGAGCCAATTTCTGAACGAAGAGCCACCACTTCCGCTGTGTTTCGGTCCAGTTTATTAATCAGGATGTCCAATTTTTGGTCCAGTTTATTCATTTTTTCTATGATAGCTGTAATTAGAAATAATTTTTGAAAATTTATTTGGGCAATATGAAGAAATTTTCTTACATGACTGCTGGGTGTCTGGAACATACTCATTTAGTTTGGCAATATTTCCAGAATCCATGTTAAATAAGTTCGTATAATGGTTCATCCTTTCTGAATTTGTGAATTAATGGAAAATAAATGTGCACATCAGTATCTAATATGTGAATGATTTTTCCGGAATTTTTTTCTATTGGATGCTGCACTACATTTAAGTCGTAATTAATATTCTTTGAAGAAAATATGCCGACAAGGGTAGAGTCTATTGGGAAAATAAAAAAAGGTTCAAGATCAACAACTAATCGGCTATGCAACGTACTATTTTGAATGTCACAAATTTTAAATATTTTGTATGAAGTGCTATCTTTAATAAAGTAAAAACTATTTGATTCTTTCAAATCGAAAAATAAATCGTTGTAGGAAATTTTATTTGTGACATTTTTAAAATCTAATGTTTTCGTTTTAGGTACAACTTTCAAAATACTTCGCTCTACTATACGATTATATAATTGCTCTATTACAAAATCGGAATTTTTTACCATATTTTTCAACAATCCTAGAAAATTTTCAAATGGAAAAGAGCTTATTGTCTCTAAAGAGCCGAAGGCTAGGGACTGTGTGCTTAAATGTGTTAGGCAATGAAAATTAAATGTAAGCATGGAAAATATATATAATGAGGGAATTTGTTTTACAAAATCATTGAGTAAACTGGAAGCAAGTGAATTTTTGGTGATACAATATTCTTTATGAAGAAGAAGTCGTATTCCTAGGCTGAGCAATAAAAAGTGATGATAGCGGGCTGTGTCTAAAGAGTTTTTCAAAACAATGGGTCCAGTATACAACAAAAATGTTCGGAATTCTGTGGCCTTAAATCTTTCAAGATCATCAAGGGATCTTGGCTTTCTATTAAATTCTCTAGGTATAAACTTTCGAAACGATATCAATTTGGAACTTATTAAGTTGATGGTATGCCGATCCAAAGAAAATTGGTGTCCTTTAACCCTAACTAATGCCACTAGTAATGTTTTCATAATGCCAAGACAAACTACATGCATATAATCAAAGGGAAACTGATTGACCATATCAATTGGCAAGTTTTCTAAAACTAATTTCTCCTGTAAGTTGTGATGTTTTGGCTGTAAGCGATTTCTGAAACTATAATCTGTTCGAGGTACGTTCTCCGACACTTTAAAAACTATTCGCCTTTGAAAGCATTCGCCCTTTTGAGTGCATTTGTTGCAAGAATAAAATCCAGAGTGATGTTTAACACCCAAAATATATGCACGAGCCGGTGCATCGTAAACAATGGATCTAATGCTAATATGAAGCTTTCTACTTTGAAAAATTATGCCATCCTCAATCAATTCTAATAACTCGTTTACAAATTCTTCTAAGTAAATATTGGGATCGCTGGGCTTGGAATTCCCTACATATATCCCAGCTACAAGAATTGGCTTTGTGCCATTGACATTAATTAAAATGGGCCAGGCTTGTTTAAGTGAACTTTTATATAATGGAAATCCGTCCACATATTTAAGCTAACGTTTGCAGATTCATACAAAAAACTACTAAGAAAATCAGTTAGCGCGTCTTTTACACCGTAGTGCACATAGCTTCCTGGAGCCACAGTCCTTTTAATAACCCCACGTGGCGTGCATTTCAAAGTTCGAACATCTCGTGGCAGCCCTGGAATTTTTTCGGACAAAAGCTGGGGCAAATCATTAGCTGGTCTCTTGCTAATATTATTTTCGGACATCCACTGACCTAGGCGCACATTAAAACTGGTTGATTCGAAATTCTGAACTAAAACATTTGAAAAATCATTACATGGCTCTGGAAAACTAAAGTCTGCTGCATTTTCTTCGATGTACTTTTATTGATATGCTTCGATTCGCAAATATATTTCCTGCTTTTACGCTTAAATGGCATTTTTTATTAATATTAGTACTCCCCTGTGTATAGTTCCAGTCAGTTCCAGCGAAAATTGTTATACATATTCGTTGACGCAAGTCACCTGATGCACAAGAAGATGGCTAGAAAAAAATATATGTATACACAGAATGTGTAGATTGTTGTCTTTTTGGGGTCTTATACTGCTCCCAAACTCAAATTTTGTGCACTATACTATACTATTAAATAAATAATAATTTACTTACCGATTTTTCGTTTTTTTCACTATTTTTTTGATTTTACTCCACGTTTACGTCCTTCTGCTGCGGTTTTTAATCACAAAATAACACCAAAGACTATACAATACCAATGAGCGACCAAAAAGCTGTTCCATGGCGGGTTCTAACATTAGAACCCAAAAGGCACGAGGGAGCGCGCGGGGTTTCAATTCCCTTTTCGACTGTACTTCGTCTCTACCGCGACCCCGCTGCCCATCGGTTTCGTCTGTTCGGCAATTCTAGACTCTCGAGCCTCAGCACCGTCGAAGCGGTGGTCGCGGATCGCCAATGTCTTTGGAGCGGCACAGTGGGAAAATTCGATAGGAAAATTCTCTATTAGAATTTATCTAAAGCACTCATACAATTTTTTTACTATTTCGGCTGAGACCCCACTGTGCCGCGCCAAAGACATCAGCGACCACGCTGCCCTACGGTTTCGGCACGCAGACGATTCATATTTTGTTTTTGTATTCTTTCTCTCGAGACACACCGACTCGACGCTGACCGGGCAGCAGTAATTTTGAAAACCCTCATGCAATATACGAATGTAATAAACTTTAATATTTATGTGTATATGTATGTACATAAGATATTTTATAATTGAATTAGAAAATGTATGGGTATTGTCCATGAGAGTATTCAAGGTGCGACCCGCATCTAAATTTGTACTTTGCAGATTCCCGTCGGAAAGCGCGCGATTGACAATTGATTTGAAATATATGTATGTAAAACCAATTCCATTTATATTTATGCATATTTATTTAAGTATATTGTAAACTTTTAATAGCACGGTTTTATTATATGTTCTTCTGTCTTCATTGTCGTATATCAATTAATTTGTGTTGGCATATCGATACTTGTCGAGGACAAGTATCGATATATCGAGTACATTGGTATTTCTTATAATACTATCGATGAGTAACTCTTAAACTAATATTCAAATCTTATAAACTAATATTCATATCTTACATTCGGGCAACCTGACTACAGATCGCCCACGATCTACACACTAAGGCATACAGTTGGTTAAACATTTCTTAATCGGTATTGTCTTACTTTACATACTACTTCATAGATTAACAACATGAGACCATGGTTTTATCATTACACTCTACCCAGGGTTTAAGCCTTGCTGGTTCTAGTATACTTCGGAATGGCATTTGCGTCAACTGACAGTCCTCAATGTCGACAACCTCATAACGATCATTATCCAAAACTCTATTGATCCTGTACGGTCCTCGATACTTTGGTGCGAACTTCTTATTGATCCCCGGTGTTGTGTCCACATGCCGGACTGCTACATAGTCACCAGGTTCATACTTTAATGGGGCTCTATGTTTATGGGCATACATCTTCTCATTTCTTTTCTGCGACAACCGTATGTTCTCACTTGCTATTTCTCTTATAGTTTCCAACTCTCTAAGTTCTGACGCTAACTTCTCCTCTAGGTATTCGGTTAATTCATCTACAACGGGTCCTTTCTGGGGTATTCCAAATAACAATGTGCTAGGTGTCTTTTTCGTACTGCTGTTAACGGAGTTATTAATGGCGTGCTCTACCTTGCTCATCAACCTATACCAATCGGCTTGCTCAAGGGGCTCTGACAGTTTTCCTAACATAGGAGTAAGAACACGATTCACCCGCTCCACTTGGCCATTCGCCTGCGGTGCACCTGTAGCTACCTTAATGTGCTCTATCCCTCTCTCCTGCAGAAAACTAGAGAACTCTAACGAGGTGAAACAGGTCCCACGATCTGATATTATCCTAGTAGGGCGACTATAGAAATCAAAATATTTACTTAAGGCATCCTTCGCTTCCCGCGTGCTGGTACTATTAACCGGGAACAATTTGACAAACTTAGTGAATGCATCTATTACCACAAGGAGGTGTTTTCGCTTAGATCTAATACTCGGCAATGGACCCAAATGATCAACATGTAGGGTATGAAAAGGAACACACGACTTTGGGATACTATGGAGCGTTCTGTTATGGATTGTTTTAGGCATCGAGTGTAGTATACACGGTAGACAGTTTCTGATGAACCTTGCCACTTTACTTCTCATTGACGGAAACCAGTAGGTCCTCAAAAGGTCACTCAGGCACTTCTCTGCAGCCAAATGTCCTAGTTTTTCGTGTGACCGCCTTATCAACTGCTCTTCCATACACATTGGTACATAGAAACATAGTTTGTTTTCACAACTCCTCTTGTAAACAATACCATCTATCATTTCAAAATCTACTTCAATTCCATCCTCTATCATTTTTCGAATCCTAACTACTTCCTTGTCTCGCATCTGTTCTGTTTGCAATATCAAATCAACATCTTCTGGCGTTGCACCTACTACCCCAACTATCAATGATTTTAGTAATCTTTCCTCCTGAAACTCTAACTTGTCCCTCTCTACTGTATCCTCAACACATTTTTTTACTTTATCTGAATTCCTACTACTAATGTACTTTACTCCCCCCACCACATCGTTAACGCTTCCTCTACATTGGCTCAAATCTCTAATTTCAATCTTCGATCCATCCTCTTCCCTATATTCACTATTCTCTATGTTATCTCTACAATCACTACCAAGGTTCTCTCTATCATCAGACTTCCACCTATTTCCCAATCTACTTCCTACTGCACTTGATTCTCCACACTCAATCGCAGGGTTCTCTACTGTACTACTACGCTCTCTACTGATATTTAATTCTCTACACTTAATCACAGGGTTCTCTACGGTACCTCTATGCTCACTACTAGGGTTGTCTCTACTTACACTATTCCTTGTATAATGCTTTCTACTATCATCTTTTTCTAAATTAGACTTTTCTAAACCGTATTTGACTCTATAACCATCCTCTAACATATTCGTCACTTGATCTTGTCTGCTCAGCGCATCAACGTGCGCCATACTGGCCCCAGGTCTGTGCATAATGGAGTAATCATAGTTCTCTAACTCTAGGGACCACCGTGCTATCTTAGGACTAATTGACTTTCTGGTTAACGTCTGTACTAACGAATTACAATCCGTGATTATTTTGAAGGACCTATGCTCCAAATATGCTCTAAAACGCCTCAATGCATAAATTATAGCTAATGTCTCTAGTTCGAAACTATGATAACGTGATTCTGTTTCTGTTGTTTTGCCAGAATAATAGGACACAGGGTGCATCTTCCCATCATCTTGTCTTTGCATCAGTATTGCGCCATAACCGTATGAACTTGCGTCTGTATGTAATTCCGTTTCTCTATTTGGGCTAAAAATGGCTAATACCGGAGGATTTGCCAACGCATTCTTAAGAGTTTCAAACGTCTTCACCTGTTCTCTATTCATAGGAAACGGACCGCCTTCTTTTAACAACTGCACCAAGGGCTTAGCTGTCGTCGCAAATGACAACATGAAACGTCGAAAGTACGAAAAGAATCCCAAGCATGAGTGCAGTGCTTTTACATTTTGAGGGACTGGGTATTTTTTCAAGGCCTCAATATGGGAATCACTAGGAACTATTCCGTTTTGATTAACTTTATACCCCAGGAAATCGATGTTTCGATTGACAAACCTACACTTTTTTAAATTTATCTCTAAATTTTGCTCGCTAAACCGAATGCATAGTCTTTTTAATATATCCATGTGTTCTTCAACTGTTTTAGTCGCTACTAATATATCATCCATGTACACTACAATGCTTTTGTTCCTAATAAAGTCTCTCAAGAGCTCCGAAATAAATCTTTGAAAAATAGCTGATCCATTTTTTAACCCAAAGGGCATTCTCAAGTACTCATACTGTCCTTGCGGTGTCACAAACGATGTATACGGAACTGATTTTTCTTCTACGCCTATTTGATGATACCCGCTTTTCAAATCTATAATGGAAAAACAGCACTTGTTTTCTAAAAACTCAAGACAGTCCTCAATAAGGGGCAATGGGAAATTATCTTTAACAATTCGTTTGTTCAGACCACGGTAATCGACACACATTCGAAGTTCTCCTGATTTTTTTTTTACTAGGACCAACGGGGAAGCATGAGGAGACTCACTATGACGGATTACTTTCTTTTCTAACAGATCATCTACTATTTCAGCTACTTTCTCTCTCTCATGGTAGGATAAACGACGCGGAGTACAATGAAATGGTGTTGTTTCTGTTACACGAATCTGCATCTGATACTTTGGTGGTGCTTTAAAGTCAAATTCTTTGTGTAAATAGTATGTCTTAATAACTTCCCTACACTTTTCTGCAATAGTGGGGCCAAATTCGAAACCTACGTTAATATGTTCCTCTTCATCAATCTCTACCGACGCACAAAAGTTACTGAATTCGTCGCCTTGATTCATATTCTCGATGACCATTTTGTCATTCCTTGAGTTTTCTTGTGTCTGATTTTTAAATGGATTACAACGTTTGATTAGCTCGCTTCTTTCTGATTGATTACCGTCTAACTTATCATATAGTCTTATGTTAATATTATTTTTACTTTCGGTGAATAAAGACGCGCAGGTTAAACTAATAGCTTTTTGCTTTAACGAACTTAATGGTGTGTGTTGCTTCGCATTGATATTTTTCTTATGAACTAATTTTACTTCAATAACTTTAAGGGCATCGCGTCCCAACAATACCGGCAAAGGCAGCATGTTATCATCTACGATGTTTAATAAAACGATATATTTCTTTGTGCAAAATTCAATATGGCACTTAAATTTTCCCCATATGGGAATTGGTTGTCCTCCTAGTCCATAGTATTTCCTAACTTCATTATAGGCTTCAACTATAGCCGACTTCGGTATCAAAGACTTATGAATAAAACTTACTGGGCTACCTGTATCAAATAGACTAAAAATACTGACGCCTCTTTGTTCACCAAACGGAAGTCATAAAGTGATTGACTGGACAGCCGCTAACTCGTCGTTGTTTTTTTCTCCTGGTCGCTCCTCATCTTGAACTGCAGCTACCCTAGTGGCCATCTTTCGTTTCGGGCACTGCGAATATAGGTGGCTGGTACTCCAACAGTTAAAACATGCTCCATCCGGTCTCTTTGGCTGACTGCATTCCTTCATAACGTGCCCAAATTGCCGACAGTTGTAGCAACGCATTGCGCCACCACCTTGCTGCTGCCCAACTGCCATACTCACATTTAGTTTTCCCTTTGTCATACCTTCGCTACGAATTGCTACGACGCCAGGAGCTCTTCTGACCTTATCATAGGTGACCATCTTGTCACGCAACTCGTTGAGTGTGGTGCAGTATAGCATGGATGCTGCCATGCCCGTCTTGTCCTGCAGTCCCTCTACGATGAATTTGACCACATCGCTCGTGGCCATGTCTGCTTGCGACGCTATGCTGCACATTGCGACGAAATATTGCAATGCGCTTTCATTATTTGCAATTTTCCGTGCCTCCAGTCGCTTTCCAATGTCCCACGCTGTCACTTTCTGCTCAAAGACGTTGAGCAATTCTGCTCGCATCAATTGCCAAGTCAAAGGCGCCACATGGTCGATGTACGCCTTCGCCGATCCGCCTAGCAGCCGCTTCGCTAATATCCAGCATTTTGACTCGGATACACCATGGAAATTCATAATGTCCTCAAAGTTACTTATCCAACTGGTTACAGCCTGGTCGTCATCTCCAGAAAATGGACGCATCAACACCTCAATGTGTGTCAAGTCGATGCAATCTCTCGGCGTTTCCAACTCCATAGCCTCTTTCTCCGTTTTCAATATGCTTAATTTGAGATCAGCTAAGCGCTTGCGAGAAACGTACAATTGTTCCAACTGCTGCAAACGGCGCGATTCTTCTTCGTATTCATCTGATCGCATGGTCAATTTCGAACAAGCGTTGTCTTGTCGCGGCATGAATGCTTCTCGAGCCTTCTGCACATTTTCACCATGTTCTTCTGGCGCCGCTTTTACTGCGTGTTGTGCACTACGGTTGTCTCTGTCTATCTCGCGCTCAACCGGGACTGCAAAAATGTCTGCCTGCATAGTCTCGTCTGCGCTTGGCGCCGTATTTCCTAGCTCATGCGTGTCTTCCATGATTTTTTTTACTGCTGTACGTAATTGGTGTATGTTGGCATCTTGATCAAAATATACGTTTTGCCTACGCAATATGTCGCTAAGTTCACTTTTGGTTTTCGCTCTTATGTCTGCATAGTTCATCGCAGAGTTTTATTTATTTATTTTTTTTTTTTGGGCAAACCCCACACCTGATATGTAAACTTTTAATAGCACGGTTTTATTATATGTTCTTCTGTCTTCATTGTCGTATATCAATTAATTTGTGTTGGCATATCGATACTTGTCGAGGACAAGTATCGATATATCGAGTACATTGGTATTTCTTATAATACTATCGATGAGTAACTCTTAAACTAATATTCAAATCTTATAAACTAATATTCATATCTTACAATATATATATTTTTTCTTATATTGTATATTTAGATACATCATTGTTTTAGTTATAATAAACAAAAATATAAATATAATATAATATAAATATAAACAAAACGTCGAGAACCGACGGCGTTTGCATAATTTGTATAATTTATAATCAACCTGCTTAAGATAAGGAAATAAATGTGCAATTATATTATTATATATAGTCGAGAATAAATAATCAACCTGTTTAAAATAAGGAAATAAATGTGTAATTATATTATTGTAATATTTTATATTTTGTGGTATAAATCAAACAAATAACAGCTTTTATTTTGTTTCCCGCGCCCTAGTGTACCATACCCCCACCCCCTGCCCATTCTTCATTTATTTTGTGGCGGTAGGTCAGTCCATCGAAAGACCCGAAACAAGAACCAAACTCAAATTTCAGTTCTAGCGGCCAGCAATACTAAACACACACACGCAAAGTACGTGAGAATGCATGTGCACCCATACACTAAAACATGCTGGTGGCAAAACAGATCAGACCTGAGAGAGTTCAAAAAATCTGAAAAAACATACAATCGCATATTTTTGTCGAAACATATTGCGTGTGTACTAACACATGCAAAGATGTTCTCTCTGCGCTCTCTTTCTCATGATGACGTCACTCTGGGGTACGGATAGCGCAAGCCGGTGTGTGACACTTTCGTTGTATGAACTGGCACATCTATATACTGTATGGTTAGTGACAAGAGGCTGCGTGCCTTGTATATGTATATTTTTCAATAATTCTTGAAGTCGGAAAAATATTCGACTATTTCAAAAGTTCATCAAAGACTATTTCAGACAAAGATATTGAACAAAAAGTGGTCAAGAACTGGTCCTTGAGCATGCATATCGACTCAGTACTCTTTTAAAGTTCTCAACGAATTATAAATGAATTGCGTTGCTTTTATGCCTTCTGTAAGGCAATACATATTAACCCTAACCAACCCCATATTAGCCCTTACCGATACTAACCCTAACCGATCCCGAAAATATACTGCGATAAGTTTTATGCGATATTATTCTGCGATATGATACTGCGATAAGTCGGAGGAGGATTTGGAAGATCGACAAGAAGAGAGAAAAGACTTGAAATAAAGAAGTTAATAAAAACTAAACGAAGAACTACGCCACACTTCTAACAAATCAATTGATACAAGTGGATAGAACTCTCACTATTGAAGAGTGTAAGGATATGATGTTATCGTTTTTCGCTGATGACAAGGAGAACATAGACCTGTCGGCGACTTGTTCAAATAAATGCGAGGAGTTTTTAGCTGATTTTATCGAACCACTTTCAGGACAGTCCGACGAAGAAGTCTTGACAAGGGAAATAGTGGCGAAATCCAATATACGAGTATACTTATGAAAGACGACTTCAATGTTTTTCAATGGTGGAATGAAAACCAATCGCAGCTGTGAATGTTTTTTTTTTTTTTTTTTTTTTTTTTTTTTTTTTGGGATTTAAGTTACCAAACTACCCGTGAGTAGCGTGGGATTATTTGGCCGCCCGCCTTTTGAAGGTGGAAATTGCCAAGTCAAAGAATAGAAGATGTTGGAGTACTGTTTATAGCTTTACATCAGTTTTGTTTTTAGGAACCACGGTTTGGATGATGTTGAGGGGAAAAGCGAGCAGTAACCTCGGTGCTTGATACTAGCAAACTCGGCGTATTCTCTCTCCCATTCTGCTTTTAAGATTCTGTGTATTTCGCACATAGCGTCTTTAAGGTTCCATTTAACCACTGTGTATTTTCCTCGTCTGTGGGCTTCTTTGGCTGCTGCGTCGACTGAAGTGTTCTGAGGGATGTTAGCGTGTCCGGGAATGTAGTGAACCTCTACAGTTCTTAGATGTGGGTTTTTTTGGATCTTTTCTCTGATTTTGTAGGCGATAGAGTTATCCTGAATGATCTTCGCCAGAATGAGGGCCCCGTTTCTGCTGTCTGTCAGGAGCGCGACACGAGGAAAATTGTACAAAATAGCATGGTCCAATGCCTTCTCGATAGCAAGGAGCTCGGCGGACAACGAGGAAAGGGTTTTGTGCGTGTAATAGCTATCTAAAAAACCTGTCCTATCGTGCAGGAAAGCGGCGCTGGAATGCCCATCTGCGACTGACCCATCCGTGTAATAGATTTCAAAACCCCCCTTTGTCAGCTGACTTCTTTTCCCCGTGGAGCAGCATGATACCTGCCTGGTCTATAGCGTGCTTGTTGGGTGCAGAGCCCTTGAAAAATTCTAAGTCGGAGCTAATTTTATTGAAAAATGAAGCTGTGTTCTCGAAAACCTCAACTCTATCTATTATGCTGCCAAACTCCCCATATGCCTTAGCGTAGCCCGTGTTTAAATCCCTATTTGCTGACACTGTTTCACTTGCTGGGAGATTAAATGCAAACACCTTAACCAACTCTTTCGCCGCCAGGAATCTCATCCTGTAGTCCGGGGGAAGTTCTCCTGCCATGTGATATATTATAGGAACGGGAGTGCAGATTATCAGACCCAGCGACTTTCTGAGGTGATGGTTGCAGTGGGATTTGATTTTGGCCAAGGCAGATTTGGACAGGTTGCAGAATGATGAGCACGCGTACTCTAGCCTACTTCTGACTACTTCTGAATGCCTTGTAAAATATAAGCCCTCTTTTGGGGCTGATACCATAGTGACACCCGCTGAGTAATCTGAGAAACGCACAATTTCTGTTCGATTCCGAGATGGCCAGATCAATGTGACCAGAGGCTGAGTTGTTTGCTGAGATAGTCCTGCCTAGATATTTGATCTGCTCTACTTGTCTGATTTCAGCTCCCTGATGCGAGATATTTAGCGAAGTTCTACGATTGTTGAAGTAAATCACTTTAGACTTCGCCGGATTGAATGACAGGTTTTGCCTATTGCATTTTTCCTCGAACTTATCTATACTGTCTTCCAGCACCCGTTTCGCAATGGATACGTCTTTATGGAAACAAACTATGAAAAAGTCATCAGCATACTGAAACAGTAAGCAGTTATGACTGTTAATATCATGTAGTTCGGCTGTGTAAAGGTTAAAAAGGGTTGCGCTGAGACAGCTACCCTGGCAAACACCTCTGTTCACCTCTACCTCGCTTGTGCCCTTTATGAGGATTCGTTTGTTAAGGAAGCTGGAGATCGAAGCCGTGAGGCTTGTATTGAACCGCATATCCCTCATCCTGTGCTCGAGTGTGTCCACTCTTCCGCAGTCGAACGCTCTTTGTAAATCCAGGCAGGCTGCGACAACCTGATAACCCCTCGCCTTCAGCGCCAGAACTTTGTTGATAAGGTCGTTGATGCAAAGAGCCGTGGACCTGTTTCTCCTGAAGGCATAGGACCTGTTCGGCAGCAGGTCACAGTTTGCTATGTGCTCGTCCAGCTTCAACTTTATCAACCCCTCTATGGATTTGAACAGCGTGTTAATCAAACAAATCGGCCTATGGTTTTGGAAGGAAGTAGGGTCTGCATTCTTCTTGGGGATGGGTACCACTTTTATCCTGCGCCAGACTTCAGGGATGACGCCACTCAGCCATACTTTATTTATAATTCCAAAAATGTCTTGTTTTTTCCCACTTGGTAGCTTTTGAAGCATCCTGAACGAGATGCCATCAGGGCCCCTAGCCGAATTGGGGTTCCTGGTTTTTAGGAAGGCCAGGAATTCTTCCAGTTCCAGGGGTTCCGGGTCGTCTGGTCCTAACAAAGGGGCAGGAATTTTCTTAGGGGGCCTATTGTTTGACGTGGATGGGGTTGCTTTAACCATATTGAGAAAGTTTTTGTCATCTTCGTTCGTCCATTTGTTCCCTACATTTTTAATATGACCGTATTTTTTTATGTTCTTCACCCTGCTCCACATAGAGGGCGATGCGGAGACCTCTTCTATAAACTTGGAAAAGTTGCGCTTTCTAAGATTTTTTACGTGATTTTGTAGATTTTTGTCAGCTTCTAAGGTTGCTCTGGCATCAGCCCATTTTTTGGTGAGGTAGAATTTTTGCCTGCAAGCGTTTCTCACGCGAAAAAGTTTTTCCGTTTCCTCGTTCCACCATTTCTTAGCAACGTACTTGTTCTTGCTTGGGAATGTGACCGTGTTTTTTAAGGTCAGGGATTTCACTTTTTCGTTGAGCTCCTCCAGATTTGAGAAATCACTTGCACCCAGAATCCGGGCTATTCTGTTGTGAAGGATCTTCTTGCCTTGGAGGGGGACATTTAGGCCTTGCACTGATAATACAATTGGGAAGTGGTTGCTGTTCGTAATTTTTGTTTTGAGGACTTGCCAGTTAATAGTTCCATTTCTGTAGTTCGAAAAAGAAAGGTCAGGAACGGAGAATTGAGATGGGCTCCTGGAGAAGGTTGGCGAACCGTCGTTTAGGCAGATAAATCCGGCCTCCCGGGTGGAATTCTCAATGCTGCGACGCTTGCGATGACAGATCGGACTTCCCCAGATAGAAGACCTAGCGTTGAAGTCCCCGCCCACTATTGAGGGTATGTCAAGCGAAGCCGCGAATTCGAAAAACTTTTTTTGTGCCCGATTTAAACTGTGAAACTGTTGTTGATGGCGGTGCATATATGCTAAAAATATTGAAATTGCTCTTGAGGTTTAATGTTTTTATTCCTAAAGTTTCCAAGTCGTTCTCTATTTTTAAAATGCTGAATTGAATGTTTTTCCTGGCGAGGATGCCAACCCCGCCGTAGCCGTCCTCTCTGGGCCTGCAGAAAAAGTTATAGTCTAAAATGCTGCAGTCCGCGTTGTTCAACACCCAAATCTCTGAGAGGATGGCAATATCTATTGCGTTCTTGTCTAGGAACATTGAGAGGAGCTGTTTTTGTTGTTGTGCGTCAGACTTTGAATATTTAGCTGAAGAATCTTCATTGTTGGATGTTTTGAGAACCAACTGCCATCCCTTGGGCAATCTGACGCCTATCTAGTTCTGCGTTGGAAGCATTGACAAATTCTGTAATTATACCCGGTACTCGAAGAGTATAGGGGTATATTAGATTTGTGGTAAAAGTGGATGTGTGTAACGTCCAGAAGGAATCGTTTCCCACCCCAAACGAAACAAAAAAATCACTGCTACAAAAATGTTTTGTTGGATCCAGATGTTCTGGATCCAGACTTCTGTGATATGTCACTGCTCCAAAAATATTTCAAAACTTCGCCCCGCCCATATGCCCGTATGTCTATTTGGAAAACATCAATTGAATTGTCCGTTTGTTCCGCATGCTTCTCTGCCCCACTCGGAAAAGAGTTCTCTCAACTGTCTGTTCACATCCTTACACATTTACATATGGATGCAAATGTCTTAATTAACAAGATGACGTCATAACCACACTTGCTGTCTTTCGGCGATTATCATACGCCACCTTATTCGTGCATTCACCATGAAAGACTCTTTCCGCATGCTTTGACTCCGTTCTCTCTTTCTTGAGTGACTCACTCGTAAAAAGACCGCGAAATCTCAATAGGCCGTTTTTCGGTGGGACCAGTTGATATCGAGCCAGGCAGAGCGATAGACTTTTTACCGATTATCGATTTCGAATTAAACCCACTCAAACTAGTTTAGCTTTTAACTTATTAAATAAAAGTAGTGCTTGCTTATTAAGGTATAGGACCTTAGTTTTTCTGCGCCGATCGTTAGTTAGAAACTAATAAAAGTTTCTAACTTTCGTCGTTGCTTCGCGCGCTTTTCGGTGCCTCTGCTGGCGTCACTGGAGGCTGAGGCCGGACGTCGCTGCCTGCATAGCGGCTGAGGACGGACGTCGCTGCTGCTCTCGCCAGGGGTCGTCGCTGCCACCGATTGCTGACGCTTTGGGAAGTTAAAAGTTAATTTACATTAATTATAAATAATATTATATAATATATAATATTATATAATATATATATATATTATTATTTAATATTATTTATTATATTTCATTATTAGTTATATTATTATTATTTCCTATATTGTATATATAATATAATATAACAATATATTACATATATATATATATATATATATATATATATATATATATTATATATTATTTTATATTATATTATATATTATTATAATTATTATTATTATTATATACATATATGTATATATTATATATTTATTATACCCGATACTCAAAATGAGTATTGGGGTATATTAGATTTGTGGTAAAAGTGGATGTGTGTAACGTCCAGAAGGAATCGTTTCCGACCCCATAAAGTATATATATTCTTGATCAGCATCAATAGCCGAGTCGATTGAGCCATGTCTGTCTGTCCGTCTGTCCGTCCGTCCGTCTGTCCGTCTGTCCGTCCCCTTCAGCGCCTAATGCTCAAAGACTATAAGAGCTAGAGCAACGATGTTTTGGATCCAGACTTCTGTGATATGTCACTGCTACAAAAATATTTCAAAACTTTGCCCCGCCCACCTCCGCCCCCACAAAGGGCGAAAATCTGTGGCATCCACAATTTTAAAGATACAAGAAAACCAAAAACGCAGAATCGTAGAGAATGACCATATCTTTTAGACTGCAGAATCTGAATTGGATCGTATTACTATTATAACCAGCATCAAGAAAACAATTTCATTTTTTCTCGCCCTGTCTCTCTCTAACACACAGGTAGCATAGGCGGCTTTGCTTAGAGTAAAACATTAGCGCCTAGATCTCAGAGACTATAAAAGCTAGAGCAACCAAATTTGGTATCCACACTCCTAATATATCGGACCGAGACGAGTTTGTTTCAAAATTTCGCCACACCCCCTTCCGCCCCCGCAAAGGATGCAAATCTGGGGATATTCACAAATCTCAGAGACTATTAAAGCTAGAGTAACCAAATTTGGTATCCGCACTTCTGTTAGATCTCACTATAAAACGTATATCTCAAAATTTCGCCACATCCCCTTCCGCCCCCACGAAGGACGAAAATCTGTTGCATCCACAATATTGCAGATTCGAGAAAACTAAAAACGCAGAATCATAGATAGCGACCATATTTATCAGATTGCTGAATCTGGATCAGATCAGATCATTTTTATAGCGAAAGGAAACAAATCAATTTGCAGTGGCTACGCAGCGCGTTACGTCACGCTCAGACTGATTTTCTGTCTCTCTCGCACGCACTCTTTGTCGTGTCGTTTAATATTAGCGGCGTCTGCCGGAGGAGAGCCATACTGACTTAGTATCGGGTATAACTGTAGAGTTGCGGTGTCCGCAGCAACTCACAACGTTCCCCCTCGTTACTATATAGTTTTTCTTATTTTTTTTATTTAATTATATTTTACATACATTTCATCATGCCTCGTAAGAATAAGATATCTGCTTTGCAGCTGTCTCAGAGACGCAAATTAAGATACAGATCTAATAGAGATAGAAATTCAGAAAATTTAGAAAATTTAGAAATTGTTGAAAATGTAATAGATGCAGACCCTGAGTTTGTTGAACCAGTTAGAAACCAAGAGCTAGAGACGGAGGGACCAAATCAAGAGACTGCTTGGCAGGTTTCCGGTGTAGGTCATGAAGAGCAGGCAGCCATCCCTGGTGAACAGGTAGAGAATACTGTAGGCAATAGTGATGGCATAAATGAACAGAATAAACGACAAGTGTCCGTGCGTCAGTCCGTACGTTTACGGAACCAACATGTAGAGAATATAGAAGAAAGAGTAGAATTGAGAACACGACAGGGGCAAGAGGTCAACACTGAGCGTCGGTTCAAACGCAGAAGGAGCCAAAGGTATAGGGCTACAGAGCAAGCACAAAATACCGCAGAACATGTACTGAGACGAACAGACTCTAGCATTAGACGTCAGGAGCAAGGGGCCGATACTGCTCGTCGGTCTAGACGAAGACAAGACTCGGGCTATAGGGCGCGTGAGCAAGAACACAATACAGGAGAGCATATAGTTAGAAGAACAGACGCACAGATTAGACACGAGGAGCAAGTGGCCGATACTGTGCGTCGGTCCAGACGGAGACAGGACCCTGACTATAGGACAAGAGAGCAGGAGCAGAATACTGTAGAACATATAGTTAGAAGAACAGACGCACAGATTAGACACGAGGAGCAAGTGGCCGATACTGTGCGTCGGTCCAGACGGAGACAGGACCCTGACTATAGGACAAGAGAGCAGGAGCAGAATACTGTAGAACATATAGTTAGAAGAACAGACGCACAGATTAGACACGAGGAGCAAGTGGCCGATACTGTGCGTCGGTCCAGACGGAGACAGGACCCTGACTATAGGACAAGAGAGCAGGAACAGAACACTGTAGAACATATAGTTAGAAGAACAGACGTACAGATTAGACATGAGGAGCAAGTGGTCAATACTGTGCGTCGGTCCAGACGTAGACAGGACTTGGACTATAGGACAAGAGAGCAGGAACAGAACACTGTAGAACATATAGTTAGAAGAACAGACGCACAGATTAGACACGAGGAGCAAGTGGCCGATACTGTGCGTCGGTCCAGACGGAGACAGGACCCTGACTATAGGACAAGAGAGCAGGAACAGAACACTGTAGAACATATAGTTAGAAGAACAGACGTACAGATTAGACATGAGGAGCAAGTGGTCAATACTGTGCGTCGGTCCAGACGTAGACAGGACTTGGACTACAGGACAAGAGAGCAGGAACAGAACACTGTAGAACATATAGTTAGAAGAACAGACGCACAGATTAGACACGAGGAGCAAGTGGCCGATACTGTGCGTCGGTCCAGACGGAGACAGGACCCTGACTATAGGACAAGAGAGCAGGAACAGAACACTGTAGAACATATAGTTAGAAGAACAGACGCACAGATTAGACACGAGGAGCAAGTGGCCGATACTGTGCGTCGGTCCAGACGGAGACAGGACCCTGACTATAGGACAAGAGAGCAGGAACAGAACACTGTAGAACATATAGTTAGAAGAACAGACGTACAGATTAGACATGAGGAGCAAGTGGTCAATACTGTGCGTCGGTCCAGACGTAGACAGGACTTGGACTACAGGACAAGAGAGCAGGAACAGAACACTGTAGAACATATAGTTAGAAGAACAGACGTACAGATTAGACATGAGGAGCAAGTGGTCAATACTGTGCGTCGGTCCAGACGTAGACAGGACTTGGACTATAGGACAAGAGAGCAGGAACAGAACACTGTAGAACATATAGTTAGAAGAACAGACGCACAGATTAGACACGAGGAGCAAGTGGCCGATACTGTGCGTCGGTCCAGACGGAGACAGGACCCTGACTATAGGACAAGAGAGCAGGAACAGAACACTGTAGAACATATAGTTAGAAGAACAGACGCACAGATTAGACATGAGGAGCAAGTGGTCAATACTGTGCGTCGGTCCAGACGTAGACAGGACTTGGACTACAGAACAAGAGAGCAGGAACAGAACACTGTAGAACATATAGTTAGAAGAACAGACGCACAGATTAGACACGAGGAGCAAGTGGCCGATACTGTGCGTCGGTCCAGACGGAGAGAGGACCCTGACTATAGGACAAGAGAGCAGGAACAGAACACTGTAGAACATATAGTTAGAAGAACAGACGTACAGATTAGACATGAGGAGCAAGTGGTCAATACTGTGCGTCGGTCCAGACGTAGACAGGACTTGGACTACAGGACAAGAGAGCAGGAACAGAACACTGTAGAACATATAGTTAGAAGAACAGACGCACAGATTAGACACGAGGAGCAAGTGGCCGATACTGTGCGTCGGTCCAGACGGAGACAGGACCCTGACTATAGGACAAGAGAGCAGGAACAGAACACTGTAGAACATATAGTTAGAAGAACAGACGCACAGATTAGACACGAGGAGCAAGTGGCCGATACTGTGCGTCGGTCCAGACGGAGACAGGACCCTGACTATAGGACAAGAGAGCAGGAGCAGAATACTGTAGAACATATAGTTAGAAGAACAGACGCACAGATTAGACACGAGGAGCAAGTGGCCGATACTGTGCGTCGGTCCAGACGGAGACAGGACCCTGACTATAGGACAAGAGAGCAGGAACAGAACACTGTAGAACATATAGTTAGAAGAACAGACGTACAGATTAGACACGAGGAGCAAGTGGCCGATACTGTGCGTCGGTCCAGACGGAGAGAGGACCCTGACTATAGGACAAGAGAGCAGGAGCAGAACACTGTAGAACATATAGTTAGAAGAACAGACGCACAGATTAGGCACGAGGAGCAAGTGGCCGATACTGTGCGTCGGTCCAGACGGAGACAGGACCCTGACTATAGGACAAGAGAGCAGGAACAGAACACTGTAGAACATATAGTTAGAAGAACAGACGCACAGATTAGACATGAGGAGCAAGTGGCCGATACTGTGCGTCGGTCCAGACGTCGACAGGACTTGGACTATAGGACAAGAGAGAAAGAACGGAATACAGAAAGGCGACAACGCATACGTTTAAATAATGAAAGGAGACGTATGTTAGAAAGAGAGCAGGATAGAGTTCGCAGGGTACAAGAAAGGACCTTAGTAGATCGTAGGCGTATCTCGCGAGCGCGAGACACTCTGGCACGCCAAGCTGCTCGTGCCGCAGCACGACAGTTAGAAATTGACGCTGCCAGAACGGCTAGTCAAAGAGTTAGCCAATATAGGAGCGATAGCAGCAATAGAGTTGAGCAAAATTTAAGAAACGCCTCCCGAATGCAGCAGGAACGAGCAAATATCTCCCAGGAAGATAGGGCTCAGATAGAACCCAGAATCAGGCTTAGTGGCCTAGAAGCTCTGAAAGTAGTTTCTAACAGGAATGTAAAGCTGGGTTCTGATCAGGTTTGCCTTTCTTGCAAAGGCCTGTGGTTCCCCAAACAAATTTGTAAGATTCCTCGCGTCCTTTTAGAAAGTGATTGCGAGTTTAGTGGTGAAATTTTCGCTCTTGAAAGCCTTTTAGAATTCCCTTCTGATTGCCCAACATTAAAATTCTGCAGAACATGTCATAGCAACATTAAAAGGCGTATAAAGCCTAAGCTTTTCTTCAATGAATTAGATTTCCCCATGCTGCCCGACTGCTTAAAAGGGCTTACTCCATTAGAGGAACGACTGATTTCTCCTCGACTTCCATTTATGATAATTAAGCCTATATTGCCTGGGGGGCGAGGTCAAAATGCCATTAAAGGGGCAGTGGTAAACGTCCCTATTTCGGTAAGCGATATCGTGAAGGAGCTTCCACGAGCTTTCCATGAAGCCCAGGTAATTCAGCTCCACCTCAAACGCAGAAAAGAGTATCTTCATGCTTTCATGGCTGAAACCATTAGACCTTCCAAAATTTTTGAAGCACTTCGTTATTTAGTTACCACAGATTTGTATAAAAAGCATAATGTTGTAGTTAACGAGCAATGGATCTCTGGTTTCACATCCGATATTGTTCCATTCGTAGCATCTCAAGCAGACGCAGCCTTTTTAGAAAGTATGCAAAATAGAGATAGGAATGTAGATACGGAGCCGGCCCATCCCGACGAGGAAGTAGAAGCCGAAGAGCTCAACCCTGGAGGTCAGGAAACTCTGCTTGAAAACAACATACCATTTGATGATAGGATTATCAAAATCGCACCAGGTCAAGGCCAACGACCTCTCGACATGATTCTAGACATTGACTCGGAAGAGTTATCCTTTCCCACAATTTATGCAGGCGTCAAAAGACAATCTTCGCAAAGTTTTACAACCATTGTTTGATCAGAGCTTCGAAATGTAGATAGGAGAGGTTGTAGAACTGACAAACTATTCTTCAATTATAAGAAGTTAGAACTCATTAAGATTCGAAATAATATTTCAATCTGCTTACGTAAGCGGAGCACTTCCAGTGCAGTAACGGCAGCTAACGCTCTTAATGAGAATTTCATAGGGGGGCTTATTAACCGCGATTCTTCGCGATATTCGATCGTCTCCGGCTTACTGGGAGGATGAAAAGAAGAAGGTTATGGCCATGATTCGTCAGTTCGGCCTGCCGACTTTTTTCATTACTCTGTCTGCTGCTGAAACGCGGTGGCCAGAGTTGCTTGTTTTGCTCAAAAAAAACGTAGATAGGGAGATCATTAGCGAAGAAGAAGCAGTGAATCTACCCTACACGGAAAAGGAGCGTCTTATCAGGGCAGATCCAGTTACTTGTGCTAGGTATTTCGATTATAGGTATCGCGAGATTTTAAAAGTTATGAGGAATCGGGAGGGCATTTTCGGGGAAAACTTCGTCATCAAATATTATTGGCGTGTTGAATTCCAACAAAGAGGTTCCCCCCATATTCACGGCATGTTTTGGCTGAAAGATGCCCCAGCAGTGGACTTAACCAGTACAGAGTCAATTTCAACAGTTATAGCCTTCATTAACAAACATATTACAGTAGATGTCACAGACTCTGAATTAGCTCCGTATGTTGAATACCAAAAGCATCGGCATAAGGACATGTCATGTCTTAAAAAAGCCAATAAAAGTGGAAAAAAAGTTTGTAGATTCGGTATTCCATACCCTCCAATGCCCCAAACGGAGATATTGAGTCCACTGCCGGAGGAAACTCCAAACCTTGATTTTCACCAAGGAAATTTTAAGAAAATTCAAGACCTACTGAATTCTGATCAATCCTCTGATATGATTGATCACTTGAGCATATTTGAGAACTTTCTTTCGCACGAACAAGTGAGCCTCAATTACGGGGACTACAAATATGCAATTTCTTCTGGTTTAAAGAAACCACACATTTTTCTAAAAAGGTCATTTGCTGAAATTTGCATTAATGCTTATAATAAACACATCATTTCAATGCAAAGGGCCAATATGGATATCCAATACATTTTGGACCCTTATGCATGCTGTAGCTATATAATAAATTATATAAATAAAACCCAAAGGGGTATTTCAAAGCTTATGCGCGAGGCGGCAAAAGAAGTTCAAGGGGGCGGAACCTGCGTTCCGCTAAGTTACTTCACACCCACTTCGATTGTTTACTCAATCCGTCCGAATTAAATATTTTCTTCCATAATACGGAAAGCTTGCACTGCCATTTTATCGATGTCTGTTCTGATCAGCTAATGCTCAAATCTTCTATTTTGTGCTTCGTTGAGGCTTCCACATACTCTAATGAAGCTTATAATATTCCTGGCTTTTCCACAGCAGTGCGGTTAGATTGCCAGTCCGTAGCCAGCGGAGCTAGACCGAAAAGAGGCATTCTAATATTCGTTAGGAATGAACTTTTGAATCATTGTAGTATTATTGAAAGTAATCGATATTATGCGGATTCCGGGAACTTAGCATCTCCAGTGTTCGAGTATGCTTTGTTTAAGTACAAATCTGTCGGTTTTATTGTTATTTAGAGAACCCCCACGTATCCGTTGCGAAAGTTCGAAGCAGAATTTGAGGTCTTATTTCAACTGCATCCATTTTTAGATAGAAATTCCGTAGTGTTAGGAGATTTTAATTTATGCCTTCGTTCCCTTTCAGGTTGCTGTAAGAAAATTTATGAATTCCTTTCAGAAAGGAATTGTAGGTCATTGTTAGATTTGAACTCGTCCACAACCAATTGCGATACGCATATTGACTGGGCGTTTTCAAACATTTCCGATAGCAGGGCCACCGCGCGCACCTTTGAGACTATCTATAGTTATCATAGTGGAATTTTAGTTAATGTTAGAGAGGCAGAAGACTAAACTTTTTTGGTAATCAGGCATTAGTGTAAATATTTAATATTTTGTATTATTTAGCCGTATTCTGAATTATATTAATTCTTTAATCTTTACCTTTGTTAAACCTTTTTCATTTTTATCCGTTTTATTATTTTGTTAATTAAGTTTAGGTTGAAATAGTTTTATTATTAATCATTTCTATGTATGTATATAGGTATTCTTGTTAGTTTAGATATTTTTTATAAAGGATTGGAATCCTTTTTTTAATTTTTGGGGAATATGGAGCTTAAAAATGCTTTTAAAAGCAGCTCAAGTCGACTCGTAGGTCCCCAAGATTATATTTTGGCTAGAGTGAACCCATTGCATCGTGATGGCCTCCCCGTGGTGTTCCCTGGGTACCAATTTAATGTATTAAATTGGGAGCTAATTCGAGCGGCGTTTATGTATAAAATATATTTTATAACTTACATACATGTATGTAGATCATAAGCTCACGTATATACTGACTGAGTACCGGGTATAAAGTAGAGCCGCGGCCTTTGCCGCGGCTCACAACGTTCCCCCTCGTTTAAAAATGATCTTTGAAACTCTATTAAAATTTCAAAAAGAGATTTTTAGTCCGTAGGCACGCTAAGCACTCGTGCTATGCATGAATCGGGCATGCCCTTCACAACGGTGTGAAAAAAAACAAAAAAATAGAGTTTTAAAGATTCCTTCATAATTTAATTTTTTGTATTCACATTTCATCAGAAAATAAAAATGTCTGAAAGTCCTTCGCGAAAAATTTAACGTCTCACTTTCACCACAAGTGGTAAGTCTTTAAATATATATTTAAAAATTAAAGTACACCGAAATTATCAAAATTTTACATTTCAGAGAACAAACCAAATTGCAATTGTGCTAGTTTGGTGACGGCTGCTGTGGAGCGCATGAAGGCCTCAGTGACGGCTGCTGCGGAGCGCATGGAGGAAACAATGACGGCTGCTGTGGAGAGCATGGAGGGAACAATGACTGCCCTTCTAACTGAAATGCGCACTTTATGGAGTATAATTTCTTTTAACTTGAAATATGAACTATGAACTAAATTGTACATTGGTTTTCAGATCATGGTCTGTGCTGGTTGAAGCAGTCGCAGAGCAGGCTGGTACTTTAAAAAGTCTAGTCAGGCAGCAAGGACAGGGGCAAACAGTCGCAAAATGTTTTCCTGTTTTAACATTCCAGGGACTTCAAGAGCTGGACATGCGAATAAACAGCACAAATAGAGAGATATACGTAAATATGTTTTAAATCACAATTTCATTCCTATTTTAAAAGTGTTCTTTTTACAGATTGATGCAATAAAAACCGTTTTGCTACCGAGCGGCGTCTCAAAAAATTTGAAAAATGTTTTGGCCAATGAAGTTGTGTTGGCCTATAACGTGGACGGGGTGCAGGGCAAGACTGCGCTAAAAAATGTTGAAAACTTTTATGGAGTTTTGATTGGTAGGATTATTTTTTTTTTGTTTTTTTGTATGCCTATTATATTTGTATTTTACAATTTATAGATGCCATAACTTTAGATACAGGGACTGGATCGGCTGAAGTCCGGCTGAAGTCGGACTTCAAAATGTAAGTGCAGCAAATTAATTTTGTATTTCAAAATTACCGCTTTGTTCTTTATATCCAGGGGAAAGCATAAATCATCTCTTCAAGATGAAATCCTGGTGGGTTTTATGAAAGACAACCCGGACTTGGCAAAAGGATTTGTGAAGGGCGACCGAGTTGTTGTCGATGCCAAGTGGGCAGAGCTTTGCGGCGCTCTCAATGCTGTTGGGCCGCCAATCAAGGACGCATTGGGTTGGAAAAAGGTATGTGTTGCACAACAAAAGGTAGCACACTACTATATTCAATTCTACAATTTCAGGTTTGGGCAGATTGGAAAACAAACATCCGCGAGAAGATGGCGAAAAACAAATCAGAAACTCGAGCTACAGGTGGAGGGCCCTTCGCTCAGCAATCGCTTGGGGAACTGGAGGAGGAAGTGGCCAAGCTATGTGGCCTCTACGAAATGGTGGAAGGAGTAGGTGGGCTAGCGTATGGACTTCCCCCCCGTACAACCAAGGCGGCCGACACTGGGGTTAAGTGCGTGATGGAAGACCCCATTGAGGAGGAACCCTCAGAGAAGGACGAACCCTCAGAGAAGGAGGAGCCCATGCCGAAGCGCCGTCGAACTAGACCAGTGCAGACCATGGACCTCAACGATCTCTGCGCTGCTCAGCTGGATGAAATGTCGGCAATTTCCAAGAAAATTTCGGAACATTTCAAACGAATGGAATCGTTAGAGAAGGAGAAGCTCGAGGTCCAAAAGGCACTTGTAGTCAAATTTAGCCAAATTTTGGACAAATTTGCGAAATAATTAGTTTCCTATTAGTTTTTTTGTGAAACTTAGCTTTATTAGTTATAAAGAATATCGAATGACATAAAGAAAATTTTGCATTTTAATAAGGAATGGCCTGAGCTATTTCATCGCGTATAGATGATCCATTATTTTCAGTGTCGTCGAATTCATTTTCAGTGTATAGAGGGTCGTCAAATCGAACATCCTCCTCGATTAAGACATTACGTCTTCTACAAATATTGTGCAGGGCACAGCATACATTTATAATTTGTGTGTGTGTAAAGTCAGTGCGCAGTGAAGTGCATTATATTAGCCATTATATTAAAATTAATATACTATTATAAATAATATTAATAATAATAATAATAATAACCTACATAGTTGGATTATTATAAAATACTATGTCGTTCGCTAATCAAAAAGATAACCGAAAAACCGGTAGAAAATTAATTATTTCTTCTTGTCTCAGTGGGTATAGAAATAGTTCGTCCGATTTCCCTGTTAGATTATTTAAGTTTCCACAGAATTTATTAATGTTTAGTAAATGGGTTGAGGTTTGTGTTTTGGATAGCAATTTGCTGAAAGAAAAAAACTGCACGAATTTGTGACCGACATTTTGATGTTAAGTATTTGGGAGTGTGTAAATTAAAGGCGAATGCAGTTCCAACATTAAACATGTCTGAAAATACCTTATGAACTGCATTCAATGCAGATCTTTGTAATGACTACGAATTTTCGGAAAATAAACAAGACAATGAACCAATAGGAACATTTTTGCAGGCTAAGAGAATTAAACTGGCAGATGTGCATAATATAATGTCAAACGAACTAGAGCAACAGTGCGTTACAGAAGCGCCTGATAAAGTTTCATTAGAAAATAAAGAATCGATTGATATCAACTTCTCCGAAAATTGCTTAAAAAGAGAGCAAAACGAGAAATATTATAGAAACAAATATTATGAGTTAATGGCTGACCAAAAAAAAAGAGAGAATGGCTTTAAAAAATTGAAAGATCGATTTTTAGCCTTAAAAATGGTTGTATATCGCAGGAATAGGCGTTACCGCAGCCGCAAACCGTAGGAGGCATTCCACCGCAACTCGGATGAGAACCAATACGCGAGGGAGTGGCTTAATAAACTGACAAATATGCAGTGCGACACGGTGTCCCAGGCGCATGCCCCCAGAAAACTGGTGAGGATGGACTTTTCAGACACCACGAATCATGCGTCGAGGCCATGAGACTGAAGACTGGTGTTCCGAGTGTGGCACAGAAAGTGTGCCGATGATGCAGACCCGAAGGTTGGAAAAATTTGAGAAATAAGTCGCAAAATGAACTAAGCGCACGTCTTTTATAGGCTGCAGAGTCGCAGTAGCCATTCTGCTGCGTCGCTGCGACTGCGCATTCGTCTTATTTACTAGCGTCAAAAAATACTTCGGCTCTGGCGTTCGGGTACTGATGCGTCATCATGAGCCAAACAACGAGTACACACACAATAAGTTTCGACAAAAAAGTGTGTTTGTATGCTTCTTTCGTTTTCAGAGATCTGATGCTGATGCTATTTGAATAATTGAATGTATGGGTGCACACGAAGCAAAAAAAAACGAGGGGGAACGTTGTGAGTTGCTGCGGACACCGCAACTCTACGGTTATACCCGATACTAAGTCAGTATGGCTCTCCTCCAGCAGGCGGCGTCTAATATTAAACGACACGACAAAGAGTGCGTGCGAGAGAGACAGAAAATCAGTCTGAGCGTGACGTCGGGCGCTGCGTAGCCAATGCAAATTGATTTGTTCCTTTTGGCTACAAAAATTATCTGATCTGATCCAGATTCAGCAATCTGATAGATATGGTCGTTATCTATGATTCTGCGTTTTTAGTTTTCTCAAATCTGCAATATTGTGGATGCAACAGATTTTCGTCCTTTGTGTGGGCGGAAGGGGGTGGGGCGAAATTTTGAGATACACGTTTTATAGTGAGATCTAAGAGGAGTGCGGATTCCAAATTTGGTTACTCTAGCGTTAATAGTCTCTGAGATTTGTGAATATCCCCAGATTTGCATCCTTTGCGGGGGCGGAAGGGGGTGTGGCGAAATTTTGAAACAAACTCGTCTCGGTCCGATATATTAGGAGTGTGGATACCAAATTTGGTTGCTCTAGCTTTTATAGTCTCTGAGATCTAGGCGCTAATGTTTTACTCTAAGGAAAGCCGCCTGTGCTACGTGTGTGTTAGAGAGAGACAGGGCGAGAAAAAATGAAATTGTTTTCTTGATGCTGGCTATAATAATAATACGATCCAATTCAGATTCTGCAGTCTAAAAGATATGAGCATTCTCTACGATTCTGCGTTTTTGGTTTTATCGTATCTTGAAAATTATGGATGCCACAGATTTTCGCCCTTTGTGGGGGCGGAAGTGGGCGGGGCAAAGTTTTGAAATATTTTTGTAGCAGTGACATATCACAGAAGTCTGGATCCAAAACATCGTTGCTCTAGCTCTTATAGTCTTTGAGCATTAGGCGCTGAAGGGGACGGACAGACGGACAGACGGACGGACGGACAGACGGACAGACAGACATGGCTCAATCGACTCGGCTATTGATGCTGATCAAGAATATATATACTTTATGGGGTCGGAAACGATTCCTTCTGGACGTTACACACATCCACTTTTACCACAAATCTAATATACCCCAATACTCATTTTGAGTATCGGGTATAAAAAGGTGGAGACAAAACGGCTCACCCACGAGAATGGCAAGAAGAAGATGGAGGACTTACCACCAAATTCTGGGCATTCTCGTGGACGCGGGCGCGGAATAAAAAAGAAGGACAATGCAAACCGTGGCTTGGGTCTGCAGTTGGGGCAATCTTCTAACGAGGCTCGTCCGGATAAACCTGTCCCCCCAGCGGACGCGTTAAAAACGTCGCAGATCGTACCCAAGTCTAAGGATACTGAAGCTCAGGCCATTGAAGGTATTGGTTTTGTTCTTTTTCCACACAGCAACAAATCCTGGCGTTTACCGAAATTACCCGAAGTTCGCAAATGTTGTGTCAGGATCAAAAGATTGAAGCTAATAAACTCGAGCTCTGTCACTGGAGAGGCCACTGATCGTCCAACTACAAGTGCTGCAGCACAAAAGGAAAGCCGTTACCCCAAATGCTCAGCAATGTACAAACAAAATGCAGGCATTTGCTCCTCTGTTTTTGAAGACTTTCTAACAAAAGGTATTTTGTTAGCTTCTGCCATGCTTACATTGGACGCAAGCATGCTGGACGACAGCATGCTGCCGTAATTTCAACTTGGCTCCTATTGTTGCTTACAAAAACAGCAGTAGGCTTTTGTGGGGTCAGTTGGCAAATTGCGTATTTTTTGTATGTAAATGTGCAAACATGTACAATACTGAAGTGTGATTGAAACTTATCAGTAATTATAAGGTAATAATTACCTTACATTTATACACAAAATTGGACGATATACCAAAATACGAACAACATATATGATTTTTGTCCGATTTATCGATACAAATTAAAAAATATTACAATCAAATCAGAAAAAAAAATGGTTTTGTACTAAATTTGTTTAACCCTCTAACACGTAAGAGTGCCTTGAGACACTTATTATATTATTCACATTAGTAAAAAAAACTAAGAGCTTTTACATCATTTGAATATTTTTTGGCTGTTACTAACAAACACACCAATTACGTGAAGAAGCTTTGAAAGCTCTCAGAAGCTTTTAACGGTACTTTTTATTTCCATATGCACAGAACATGTGTTTTTTCCCGCGTCAAATTCGACCTGCGGCATTTTGTGTTTTGTTCTGCTTATAAAAGTTAATACATAAAACCAATCCAGTCCATAATTTTTTTCCAGAAAGGTAAGTTTATTTACTATCAAAATCAAGTTGCAGATATGCAAGTATTAGAAAAATGTGCGTTGTAGCAGAAAAATAGTGATAAGTGTCTTGAGACACTTTTGGGGTTCCACGCTATATTTTGTTGCTAGTAGCTTTTTCTCAACTACTTGCAGTTGTTGTGTTTTTTTTGTGTTTATTGTGTGATTTTTCTTAATAGAAATTGAAATATTAGAATAAATGGCAAAGCGGGTTCGTTACAAGTTGTCTGACTTGACTGATGAACAGTTGTTGGATTTGCTTGAGTCAGTACCGTCGGATGAGGAAGTGTCAAATGTATCAAGTGACGACGAGGACGACGACCTTAATGTGGCAGAAGCTCTGACCACCGCTTTAGAGGATGCTAATACCGTTTCATTTATGGACACTAATGTTGACGATGTGCAAAATATAACACAATCTAAGTCTACCCGGGAAACCGTAAAAAGGCCTAGATCGCCATTGACAACTATTGAAGATTCTGGTGGCTTCAATGGTTTTGGTAAGCAAACATAATTGCGATATGTTAAACAAGTTAGTAATTAATTTATGTATAGGTATTGAATCAATAACAAAGGAGCCGACTAAAATTATATGGCGAAAGCAATGTATGCAGTTGAAAGTCAACGACATAGCCTTTCGAGGAGACTCTTCGCTGCCAGCTGAAATAATGGAGCTCAAGACTCCATTACAGCTATTTTGCTATTTTTTCGATTCAGAAATCTTGAATATGATTGTCGAGGAAACAATGCGTGCAGCTTTAACCGACAACATAGCAAATAAGTTCAAAGTGAACAATGAAGATATCCACCATTACATCGGTATTTTGATATATATGTCCATTTACCGCTACCCGAATCTGAAAAGCTACTGGGGAAAAAACGCGTTTGGACCTATACAAACCTCCATGTCCCGAAGCAAATTCGAAGCAATTAAGCAGTACTTCTCACTGAGTGATGAAAGCGAGCGGATCAAAAAGGGGGAACCAGGCTATGAACAGTGCGGGTAAATCGTATCCCCGATTGCAAGCTGCCAAACGATAGTACCATCAACAAAGAGCCAAGGGGTTTCTCGACTGAGTACGTAGGCTCCTCATATGGAGTCGACATAACTAATGTGCTGTGGAAAGACAACAAGGCCGTTCGCTTGCTGTCCACTTACGTGGGTGTTAAGCCATTTGCAAGGGCCAATTTGAATGAAGGAACTGCAAAGACTGCTCGGTACGACAGAAAGTCAAAGCGTTACATCGAAGTTGATTGCCCACAAATTATTCGTGAGTATAATGCTCACATGGGCGGCGTGGACCTAATGGATGGACTTATGGGCCGCTATCATATCAGAGCTAAAACTCGGGATGCCGCGACTCGAATTTTTTACCACTTAATCGATATGGCAGCAACAAACGCCTATGTTTTATACAGGCGTATAGAAAAGGAGAACGCATGCTCGACCAATCTGATCGAACTCCCTGATTTTCGGGAATCGATTGCTGCTGGTCTGGTGGCATTTCAAACCAAAAACTATCCAGGTCGTCCAATCACTGGTTTCAACAATCGATCTTCACGAACAATCCATTCTCCATCCTGTCTGACAGAGCAGAGAATGCAGTCTCCACTCTCTCAGCGACCTTCAAAACTAGTGCTCAAACTAGGTGAAAAATCTAAGCATCCAATATCGGACTTGCGGTTTGACCAGCTAAACCATTTTCCGGACTGGTTGGGTCGAGAAAGTGGAAGAAGATGGTGCAAGTACTGTAAAACTTCACAAACGCAGTGCGTTTGCACTAAATGCAATCTGCATTTATGTTGCTCAGCCAACAAAAATTGTTTTTCGGAGTATCATAAAAATAAATAAAATTAAACTTCGCTATTGGGAAATGACTTTTTTATACTCAGAGCCCCAAGAGTGCCTACAGGCACTTATTCACTTTTTCTCACCTTACAGGTAAACGAAAGCTTGTACACTCTTTTTAAGTACATATTTGAGTTCAGGAGCCGCAATTCACTATAGAAAAAATTATTTGAATTATTTTCTTCTATTATTTTAGAAAATAGTCTTAGAGGGTTAAGTTAAAATAAGCTAAAAGAAATTTAAAATAAGCTAGATATTGTAGCAAGGTAATAATTAGTGAGGCATTCAACTAGTATTTAAAATAGCATACAGCGCGCATTGGTATTTACCGCACCATCGATACACTCGGCGGGAAATACCAATAGTGAGATATCGGATAAGAAACATCGATAAGAGATTCACTCACGCACCGATATTGGTCACTACAATTCCCGGGTTAGACGGCCTACAATATCTCGCTGTAAGCAATGCAAATACTTTTCAAGCTATTCGATTTAAAAATAAACAAAATCTAGCTTAAAAAAAGCTAAAATGGCAACAAATAATTAATTAAACAACAACATACATACATAAATTCACATATGTAAGTGCATACGTACATACCCTGCAGTACCGGTCATTAATGACTCAGCTGCTGACACGTCGATGACAGCGTCACTACCCCCGATGACATAGTTGATGACCGGCCATACGCTGAGCTGATGACATTAACATGGAGATGTCCTAGGGCATAATCGATGACATTGTCATCGAGCATTGCCGAAAAATCATGCATTTAATAAGCGATGATTTTTCGGGAAAAATCATGCACTTAATAAGTGATGATTTTTTGGCTTAAATCATCGCTTATTAAATGCATGATTTTTGCCTAAATATCATGCACATAATAAGCGATGATTTTTACCTAAAAAATTTAAGCCAAAAAATCATCACTTATAAAATGCATGATTTTTAGGTAAAAACCATCGCTTATTATGTGCATGGTGGAGAAATGCGATCCGCGGAAAGAAGAAACACGCGAAATGCAGCGCCACATTGAACGCATAATCTCTGGGGCAAAAAGTGTACTTGATCTCCAGCAGCAGGAGTACAATATTGTTGCCGTTAACTATTTCGCCAACACTGGGAGTGTGTACGTCCCCGCTGAGTATACCACCTGCCGTTACTCTCTCAAGGAAGGCATCAGTGCGGAGTACAGTTGATCCCTAATTGATCCGGGGCAACTCATCTTTGGGCAAAGCCACCAGGCCAGGCAACATTCGCTGGATACCCATAAGTTACCCTTGCCCCCGAATGCCTTGGGCACGAAAATGGGGAAACTGTATAAAAAATTCATTGATGGAATTCCAGCGGTCTGTGAAGGAGAACCGATCATTGTGTACACCACCACCGATCAAATACCGATGGTAAAGGCCTGCTTTGCCTATTTGGAGTGCAATCAACGTGACAGCTACTGCATTCCATTATTTGTATATTCGTGTGGTTAGTTATCCTTATACATAAATACATATATTTGCGAATACTTGTGTTCAACAGGTTCCAATCACAGACGAGTCGCACCTAGGTTCACGAAAAACATGGTGGGCTCTAGATGAGATTTTAGGAGGCATTCCACCGCAACTCGCATGAGTACCAGTACAGGCTTAATAAACTGACAAATATGAAGTGCGACACGGTGTCCAAGGCGCGCATGCGCATCGCAAGAAGCTCTTCAACGGGATTTTTAAGCAGATGCCTCCAGAAAACTGGTGAGGATGGACTTTTCGGATCCGAAGGTTGGAAAAATTTGATAAAAAAGTCGCAAAATGAACTAAGCGCACGTCTTTTATAGGCTGCAGAGTCGCAGTAGCCATTCTGCTGCGTCGCTGCTACTGCGCATTCGTCTTATTTACCGGCGTCAATGAAGACTTCGGCTCTGGCGTTCGGGTACTGACGCGTCATCATGACATCATGAGCCAAACGCAGAGAGAACATCTTTGCATGTGTTAGTACACACGCAATATGTTTCGACAAAAATATGTGATTGTATGCTTTTTTCAATTTTCTTTTAACTCTCTCAGGTCTGGTTCTGTTTTGCCTCCAGCATGTTTTAGTGTATGGGTGCACATGCATTCTCACGTACTTTGCGTGTGTGTGTGTTTAGGATTGCTGGCCGCTAGAACTGAAATTTGAGTTTGGTTCTTGTTTCGGGTCTTTTGATGAACTTACCACCACAAAATAAATGATGAATAGCCAAGGGGTAGGGGTATGGTACACTACGGCGCGGGAAATGAAATAAGAGCTGTTATTTGTTTGATTTATACCACAAAATATAAAATATTACAATAATATAATTACACATTTATTTCCTTATTTTAAACAGGTTGATTATTTATTCTCGACTATATATAATAATATAATTGCACATTTATTTCCATATCTTAAGCAGGTTGATTATAAATTATGCTGGAACTGACTTTGCGCACCATTTTTATACCCGATACTCAAAATGAGTATTGGGGTATATTAGATTTGTGGTAAAAGTGGATGTGTGTAACGTCCAGAAGGAATCGTTTCCGACCCCATAAAGTATATATATTCTTGATCAGCATCAATAGCCGAGTCGATTGAGCCATGTCTGTCCGTCCGTCTGTCCGTCCCCTTCAGCGCCTAATGCTCAAAGACTATAAGAGCTAGAGCAACGATGTTTTGGATCCAGACTTCTGTGATATGTCACTGCTCCAAAAATATTTCAAAACTTTGCCCCGCCCACTTCCGCCCCCACAAAGGGCGAAAATCTGTGGCATCCACAATTTCAACGATACGAGAAAACTAAAAACGCAGAATCGCAGAAGATGCTTATATCTTCTAGAGTGCAAAATCTGAACCAGATCGTATAATTATTACAGCCAGAATCACGAAAACAATTTCCCTCTTTCTCGCTCTGTCTCACTCTAACACACAGGTTTCATGGTCGGTTTTGCCAATTGCAAAATATGAGTTCAAGGATCTAAGAACCTATAAAAGCCAGAGCAACCAAATTTGGTATCCACACTCCTGTGATATCGGACCTTGACCGTTTCCTGTCCAAATTTCGCCACACCCCCTTCCGCCCCCGCAAAGGACGAAAATCTGAGGCAACCACAAATCTCAGAGACTATTAAGGCTAGAGTAACCAAATTTGGTACACACACTCCTTTAAGATGTCACTATAAAACGTATATCTCAGAATTTCGCCCCACCCCCTTCCGCCACCACAAAAAACGAAAATCTGTTGTATCCACAATATTGCACATTCGAGAAAACTAAAAACGCAGAGTCATAGATAATGACCATATCTATCAGATTGCTGAATCTGGATCAGATTGAATAATTTGTATAGCCAAAGGCAAGAAATCAATTTACAGTGGCTAGGCAGCGCCCGACGTCACGCTCAGACTGATTTTCTGTCTCTCTCGCACGCACTCTTTGTCGTGTCGTTCAATATTAGCGGCGTCTGTCGGAGGAGAGCCATACTGACTTAGTATCGGGTATAAATGTAGAGTTGCGGTGTACGCAGCAACTCACAACGTTCCCCCTCGTTTTTTATACACAGGGGAGTAATAATATTAATAAAAAATGCCATTTAAGCGTAAAAGCAGGAAATATATTTGCGAATCGAAGCATATCAATAAAAGTACATCGAACATTAATATTATTGAAGAAAATGCAGCAGACTTTAGTTTTCCAGAGCCATGTAATGATTTTTCAAATGTTTTAGTTCAGAATTTCGAATCAACCAGTTTTAATGTGCGCCTAGGTCAGTGGATGTCCGAAAATAATATTAGCAAGAGACCAGCTAATGATTTGCTCCAGCTTTTGTCCGAAAAAATTCCAGGGCTACCACGAGATGTTCGAACTTTGAAATGCACGCCACGTGGGGTTATTAAAAGGACTGTGGCTCCAGGAAGCTATGTGCACTACGGTGTAAATGACGCGCTAACTGATTTTCTTAGTAGTTTTTTGTATGAATCTGCAAACGTTAGCTTAAATATTAATGTGGACGGACTTCCATTATATAAAAGTTCACTTAAACAAGCCTGGCCCATTTTAATTAATGTCAATGGCACAAAGCCGATTCTTGTAGCTGGGATATATGTAGGGAATTCCAAGCCCAGCGATCCCAATATTTACTTAGAAGAATTTGTAAACGAGTTATTAGAATTGATTGAGGATGGCATAATTTTTCAAAGTAGAAAGCTTCATATTAGCATTAGATCCATTGTTTGCGATGCAGCGGCTCGTGCATATATTTTGGGTGTTAAACATCACTCTGGATTTTATTCTTGCAACAAATGCACTCAAAAGGGCGAAAGCTTTCAAAGGCGAATAGTTTTTAAAGTGTCGGAGAACGTACCTCGAACAGATTATAGTTTCAGAAATCGCTTACAGCCAAAACATCACAACTTACAGGAGAAATTAGTTTTAGAAAACTTGCCAATTGATATGGTCAATCAGTTTCCCTTTGATTATATGCATGTAGTTTGTCTTGGCATTATGAAAACATTACTAGTGGCATTAGTAAGGGTTAAAGGACACCAATTTTCTTTGGATCGACATACCATCAACTTAATAAGTTCCAAATTGATATCGTTTCGAAAGTTTATACCTAGAGAATTTAATAGAAAGCCAAGATCCCTTGATGATCTTGAAAGATTTAAGGCCACAGAATTCCGAACATTTTTGTTGTATACTGGACCCATTGTTTTGAAAAACTCTTTAGACACAGCCCGCTTTCATCACTTTTTATTGCTCAGCCTAGGAATACGACTTCTTCTTCATAAAGAATATTTTATCACCAAAAATTCACTTGCTTCCATTTTACTCAATGATATTGTAAAACAAATTCCCTCATTATATATATTTTCCATGCTTACATTTAATTTTCATTGCCTAACACATTTAAGCACACAGTCCCTAGCCTTCGGCTCTTTAGAGACAATAAGCTCTTTTCTTTCTATTTTGTAATAGAGCAATTGTATAATCGTATAGTAGAGCGAAGTATTTTGAAAGTTGTACCTAAAACGAAAACATTAGATTTTAAAAATGTCACAAATAAAATTTCCTACAACGATTTATTTTTCGATTTGAAAGAATCAAATAGTTTTTACTATATTAAAGATAGCACTTCATACAAAATATTTAAAATTTGTGACATTCAAAATAGTACGTTGCATAGCCGATTAGTTGTTGATCTTGAACCTTTTTTTTATTTTCCCAATAAACTCTACCCTTGTCGGCATATTTTCTTCAAAGAATATTAATTACGACTTAAATGTAGTGCAGCATCCAATAGAAACAATTTCCGGAAAAATCATTCACATATTAGATACTGATGTGCACATTTATTTTCCATTAATTCACTAATTCCAGAAAGGATGAACCATTATACCAACTTATTTAACATGGATTCTGGAAATATTGCACAACTAAATGAGTATGTTCCAGACACCCAGCAGTCATGTAAGAAAATTTCTTCATCTGCCCAAATAAATGTTCAAAAATTATTTCTAATTACAGCTATCATAGAAAAAATGAATAAACTGGACCGAAACACAGCGGAAATAGTGGCTCATCGTTCAGAAATTGGCTCCATTAAGGCGAAGGTTTGTGGTGAGATCCGCAAACCCAAAGTAGTTCTGCCTTGCCAACCGCTCACAACCATAGAAGAATTTGTGGGCCAAACGACGCCCTTACTGAAAAAGTAATTTGATTCTGTGTATAAACGAGGAGTGGCTAAAAATTCCCGAATATTACGATATAAATGTCCTGAAAACTTCCACTCCACAAAATAAGTCGAGCCAAAAGGGAATTGAAAGATCAGGCGATGCGACGGTCCAATTCAAAACGGTACACATCGTTGTATGCGTGTGCAGCTGCGGTGTTTAGCTATACGTGTGAGAATATTAAAGCTATGTTTTGGACACAAACAATAACAACACAGCTATGCGCGTAAAAATAGTTACTTAAGCGGTGCAATACAATCATGAGCGTATGAATAAGGCAGTTGTAATATATGTCGGAGCATGAAGACCCTGATCGTTCCCTTGATTCTCATCCGCCATTTTTGTTTCACCGCTGTCGCACAGCAAGTCACTTGCGTCGCGTTCTTTTCGTAGTCCAATCTCGACTGACTCTCAACAACAACACTAGCAACATGCCCATCTGATACGCTCTCTCTCTCGCTCAGACTGTGCTCTCAGCAACATTGAATATATCGATACAGCTATCGTAGTAGCACTAACCATACAGTATATATATATGTAGATGTGCCAGTTCATACAACGAAAGTGTCACACACTTGCGATAACAATACCCCAGAGTGACGTCATCATGAGAGAGAGAGATCCTTATTTGAAACAGGTTGATTATTTATTCTCGACTATATATAATAATATAATTGCACATTTATTTCCTTCTCTTAAGCAGGTTGATTATAAATTATACAAATTATGCAAACGCCGTCGGTTCTCGACTTTTTTGTTTATTATAACTAAAACAATGATGTATCTAAATATACAATATAAGAAAATATATATATATACTTAAATAAATATGCATAAATATAAATGGAATTGGTTTTACATATATTTCAAATCAATTGTCAATCGCGCGCTTTCCGGCGGGAATCTGCAAAGTACAAATTTAGATGCGGGTCGCACCTTGAATACTCTCATGGACAATACCCATAAATTTTCTAATTCAATTATGAAATATCTTATGTACATACATATGCACATAAATATTAAAGTTTATTACATTCGTATATTGCATGAGGGTTTTCAAAATTACTGTTGTCTTGATGCTTGGTGGCAAGCTTCTTAGAAAAGTGTTAGTACTCTTAAAGGGCACGTAAGTGTGTGTGAGTATGAATGCGTGGAACGATGGATAGACAAAAAGCGCGCGCGAATCTTGTGAGAAAGACAAGTGATTCGTTTTTTCGCTGGTACGTTGCGTTTATTCCCCATTAACTACATTAAATTATATTAGATTGCTCGTTTCTGTTATATCTAAGTGGGTGCAGAGTAAAGCTCTACGTTTGGGTGGCTAGAATCTCACCTCCTTATCGACAAGTGAATGCGTTGAGTGTGTGTGTAAAGTCAGTGCGCAGTGAAGTGCATTATATTAGCCATTATATTAAAATGAATATACTATTATAAATATTATTATTAACCTACATAGTTGGATTATTATAAAATACTATGTCGTCCGCTAATCAAAAAGATAACCGGAAAACCCGTAGAAAATGCATTATATCTTCCTGTCTCAGTGGGTATAGAAAAAGTTCGTCCGATTTCCCTGTTAGATTATTTCAATTTCCACCGAATTTATTAATGTTTAATAAATGGGTTGAGGTTTGTGGTTTGGATAGCAATTTGCTGAAGAAAACTGCACGAATTTGTGACCGGCATTTTGATGTTAAGTATTTAGGAGTGCGTAAATTAAAGGCGAATGCAGTTTCAACATTAAACTTGTCTGAAAATACCTTATGAACTGCATTCAATGCAGATCTTTGTAATGACTACGAATTTTCAGAAAATAAACAAGACAATGAACCAATAGGAACATTTTTGCAGGCTAAGAGAGTTAAACTGGCAGATGTGCATAATATAATGTCAAACGAACTAGAGCAACAGTGCGTTACAGAAGCGCCTGATAATGTTTCATTAGAAAATAAAGAATCGATTGATATCAAGTTCTGCGAAAATTGCTTAAAAAGAGAGCAAAACGAGAAATATTATAGAAACAAATATAATGAGTTAATGGCTGACCAAAAAAAAGAGAGAATGGCTTTAAAAAATTGAAACATCGATTTTTTGCCTTAAAAAGGCTATATCGCAGGAATAGGCGTTACCGCAGCCGCAAACCGTAGGAGGCATTCCACCGCAACTCGGATGAGGGAGGGAGTGGCTTAAAAAACTGACAAATATGAAGTGCTACACGGTGTCCCAGGCGCATGCCCCCAGAAAACTGGTGAGGAAGGACTTTTCAGACACCACGAATCATGCGTCGAGGCTATAGTTTGGCCTCGAGGCCATGAGACTGAAGACTGGTGTTCCGAGTGTGGCTCAGAAAGTGTGCCGATGATGCAGACCCGAAGGTTGGAAAAATTTAAGAAAAAAGTCGCAAAATGAACTAAGCGCACGTCTTTTATAGGCTGCAGAGTCGCAGTAGCCATTCTGCTGCGTCGCTGCGACTGCGCATTCGTCTTATTTACTAGCGTCAAAAAATACTTCGGCTCTGGCGTTCGGGTACTGATGCGTCATCATGAGCCAAACAACGAGTACACACACAATAAGTTTCGACAAAAATGTGTGTTTGTATGCTTCTTTCGTTTTCAGAGATCTGATGCTGATGCTATTTGAATAATTGAATGTATGGGTGCACACGAAGCAAAAAAAAAAAGGTGGAGACAAAACGGCTCACCCACGAAGATGGCAAGAAGAAGATGGAGGACTTACCACCAAATTCTGGGCATTCTCGTGGACGCGGGCGCGGAATAAAAAAGAAGGACAATGCAAACCGTGGCTTGGGTCTGCAGTTGGGGCAATCTTCTAACGAGGCTCGTCCGGATAAACCTGTCCCCCCAGCGGGGGGAGTCTAAGGATACTGAAGCTCAAGCCATTGAAGGTATTGGTTTTGTTCTTTTTCCACACAGCAACAAATCCTGGCGTTTACCGAAATTACCCGAAGTTCGCAAATGTTGTGTCAGGATCAAAAGATTGAAGCTAATAAACTCGAGCTCTGTCACTGGAGAGGCCACTGATCGTCCAACTACAAGTGCTGCAGCACAAAAGGAAAGCCGTTACCCCAAATGCTCAGCAATGTACAAACAAAATGCAGGCATTTGCTCCTCTGTTTTTGAAGACTTTCTAACAAAAGGTATTTTGTTAGCTTCTGCCATGCTTACATTGGACGCAAGCATGCTGGACGACAGCATGCTGCCGTAATTTCAACTTGGCTCCTATTGTTGCTTACAAAAACAGCAGTAGGCTTTTGTGGGGTCAGTTGGCAAATTGCGTATTTTTTGTATGTAAATGTGCAAACATGTACAATACTGAAGTGTGATTGAAACTTATCAGTAATTATAAGGTAATAATTACCTTACATTTATACACAAAATTGGACGATATACCAAAATACGAACAACATATATGATTTTTGTCCGATTTATCGATACAAATTAAAAAATATTACAATCAAATCAGAAACAAAAATGGTTTTGTACTAAATTTGTTTAAGTTAAAATAAGCTAAAAGAAATTTAAAATAAGCTAGATATTGTAGCAAGGTAATAATTAGTGAGGCATTCAACTAGTATTTAAAATAGCATACAGCGCGCATTGGTATTTACCGCACCATCGATACACTCGGCGGGAAATACCAATAGTGAGATATCGGATAAGAAACATCGATAAGAGATTCACTCACGCACCGATATTGGTCACTACAATTCCCGGGTTAGACGGCCTACAATATCTCGCTGTAAGCAATGCAAATACTTTTCAAGCTATTCGATTTAAAAATAAACAAAATCTAGCTTAAAAAAAGCTAAAATGGCAACAAATAATTAATTAAACAACAACATACATACATAAATTCACATATGTAAGTGCATACGTACATACCCTGCAGTACCGGTCATTAATGACTCAGCTGCTGACACGTCGATGACAGCGTCACTACCCCCGATGACATAGTTGATGACCGGCCATACGCTGAGCTGATGACATTAACATGGAGATGTCCTAGGGCATAATCGATGACATTGTCATCGAGCATTGCCGAAAAATCATGCATTTAATAAGCGATGATTTTTCGGGAAAAATCATGCACTTAATAAGTGATGATTTTTTGGCTTAAATCATCGCTTATTAAATGCATGATTTTTGCCTAAATATCATGCACATAATAAGCGATGATTTTTACCTAAAAAATTTAAGCCAAAAAATCATCACTTATAAAATGCATGATTTTTAGGTAAAAACCATCGCTTATTATGTGCATGGTGGAGAAATGCGATCCGCGGAAAGAAGAAACACGCGAAATGCAGCGCCACATTGAACGCATAATCTCTGGGGCAAAAAGTGTACTTGATCTCCAGCAGCAGGAGTACAATATTGTTGCCGTTAACTATTTCGCCAACACTGGGAGTGTGTACGTCCCCGCTGAGTATACCACCTGCCGTTACTCTCTCAAGGAAGGCATCAGTGCGGAGTACAGTTGATCCCTAATTGATCCGGGGCAACTCATCTTTGGGCAAAGCCACCAGGCCAGGCAACATTCGCTGGATACCCATAAGTTACCCTTGCCCCCGAATGCCTTGGGCACGAAAATGGGGAAACTGTATAAAAAATTCATTGATGGAATTCCAGCGGTCTGTGAAGGAGAACCGATCATTGTGTACACCACCACCGATCAAATACCGATGGTAAAGGCCTGCTTTGCCTATTTGGAGTGCAATCAACGTGACAGCTACTGCATTCCATTATTTGTATATTCGTGTGGTTAGTTATCCTTATACATAAATACATATATTTGCGAATACTTGTGTTCAACAGGTTCCAATCACAGACGAGTCGCACCTAGGTTCACGAAAAACATGGTGGGCTCTAGATGAGATTTTAGGAGGCATTCCACCGCAACTCGCATGAGTACCAGTACAGGCTTAATAAACTGACAAATATGAAGTGTCCAAGTACGGTGTCCAAGGCGCGCATGCGCAACGCAAGAAGCGCTTCAACGGGATTTTTAAGCAGATGCCTCCAGAAAACTGGTGAGGATGGACTTTTCGGATCCGAAGGTTGGAAAAATTTGAGAAAAAAGTCGCAAAATGAACTAAGCGCACGTCTTTTATAGGCTGCAGAGTCGCAGTAGCCATTCTGCTGCGTCGCTGCGACTGCGCATTCGTCTTATTTACCGGCGTCAATGAAGACTTCGGCTCTGGCGTTCGGGTACTGACGCGTCATCATGACATCATGAGCCAAACGCAGAGAGAACATCTTTGCATGTGTTAGTACACACGCAATATGTTTCGACAAAAATATGTGATTGTATGCTTTTTTCAATTTTCTTTTAACTCTCTCAGGTCTGGTTCTGTTTTGCCTCCAACATGTTTTAGTGTATGGGTGCACATGCATTCTCACGTACTTTGCGTGTGTGTGTTTAGTATTGCTGGCCGCTAGAACTGAAATTTGAGTTTGGTTCTTGTTTCGGGTCTTTTGATGAACTTACCACCACAAAATAAATGATGAATAGCCAAGGGGTAGGGGTATGGTACACTACGGCGCGGGAAATGAAATAAGAGCTGTTATTTGTTTGATTAATACCACAAAATATAAAATATTACAATAATATAATTGCACATTTATTTCCTTATTTTAAACAGGTTGATTATAAATTATAAAAATTATGTAAACGCCATCGGTTCTCGACTTTTTTGTTTATTATAACTAAAACAATGATTTATCTAAATATACAATATAAGAAAAAATATATATACATATGTATACTAAAATAAATATGCATAAATATATATATTTCTTTCTATAAATAGAGGATATACACACACACAATATGTTTCGACAAAAATGTGTGATTGTATGCTTCTTTCGTTTTCAGAGATCTGATTGTGATGCCACTTTCTGTTTTCGTGTGTGTGTTCTAGTATTGCGGGGGTGTCGATGATACAAACTATGCGTGCGGTTGATTTCATCTAGAAATTTCTACTAACTTCCACTCCACAAAAGAAGGCGAGCCAAAAGGGAATTGAAAGATGATGCGTTGCGACGGTCTAATGCAAAACGGTACACATAGATGTATGCGTGTGCAGTTGCGGGCTTTAGCTATACATGTGAGTACATTACAGCTATGTTTTGGACACAAGCAATAACAACAAAGCTATGCGCGTAAGAGTAGTTACTTAGGCGGTGCAATACAATCATGTGCATATGAATAGGGCAGTTGTAATATACCAGACCCCCTGAACGGCTGAACGATAAAAACTTTATGATTGCGCAGGTTCTTGCGCAGCTTTCGGTTCTCGTCCAGCGTCTGCTGTTGCTTCCCACTCACCGACTGCACGCAGGCCCATGACCTTTCCACTCTTGGAAAGTGATCAGTAGCAGCTGGAGTGGGAGGCACTGCAAGAAAGATTGGTGTTAGGCGTTGGGTGGAAGCCTGTGGGGTCGGTTTTTTCGGCCCGTTTTTTTTGCGTTTTTAGTTTTCTCGTATCGTCGAAATTGTGGATGCCACAGACTTTCGCCCTTTGTGGGGGCGGAAGTGGGCGGGGCAAAGTTTTGAAATATTTTTGGAGCAGTGACATATCACAGAAGTCTGGATCCAAAACATCGTTGCTCTAGCTCTTATAGTCTTTGAGCATTAGGCGCTGAAGGGGACGGACAGACGGACGGACAGACAGACATGGCTCAATCGACTCGGCTATTGATGCTGATCAAGAATATATATACTTTATAGGGTCGGAAACGATTCCTTCTGGACGTTACACACATCCACTTTTACCACAAATCTAATATACCCCAATACTCATTTTGAGTATCGGGTATAAAAAGTAACTGAAAACAAGAGCAAACAAAAAAAAAAACAAAAAAAAGGGTGTTTAAAAAAGAACATGGTATTACCTTGCAGCAGAAGAACAGCGGGGCATCGCTAGAAATGATCGGTAAAGCTTGAATGAAGGCGGCGGAAGGCTGTGAGGAACCGCGGTTCCCACAGGCCGAGTGCGACCAAAGCACAGCCGGATAAAGGCGGTGGGAAGGTCGGATAAAGGCTGATGGCTGGCCGGATAAAGCGAAGGTCAGTCCAGATACCCACGGATATCCGGAGAGACACGCGAGAGGCAAAGGAGACGGCGGGATCGGGCCGGCAGTGATCCGACGCATGACCCATCCCACTTGGGCACTGGAGTCATCTTCACTGGGGATGTTGGGGCACTACGAGCGGCAGCCAGAGTCATGGACTTATCGCGCTTCTGTCTGGTCAGACGCTGTTTGGTGCCAGCCTTCTTCATTGGAAGCTGCTGGACTCCGCCTACTCCTTTGGCACGAACGGTGCGATATGGGCAACGGCCGATGAGGCTGCCGCTGCCAGAGCCGCTCAACTCGTCGGTGCTGCATTCCATTGTCTTGAGGGGGTCCCCCGAAGCTGAACAGCTGAAGTCCTTTGGTTCCTTGCTCCGTTTGCCATTCTCATTCTTCTCGGACTTCTTTTTTATTGTGGAAATGTTCGATGGCTTGTTCTCAGTTTTCTCCGATGGCTTCTTTTCATTTGCTGCCATTAGTTGCGGCTTGACGTCCCTTATTAAAGGCTTCATAGTCTTAAGAATCGTGCTCTCGTCGGTGATACTCGGATCTTTCTCTTATCGGGAGGGTAAGCGCTTTGTTCCGTTGTGCGTCGACGTTCATCCAGCGAGCGTACTCGTTGCGCAATACACTTATACAGTGACAAGATTAAGCAAGTGCATTAACTAATAAACACAACGGAGAAAAAATCCACGACTTGCACAAATCCATATCTCATGCCAGAGATACGGCAGCACCGCACGGAGCGAGGACGAAAGAGGGCGCCATTGTGCACCCGGGTCGAGAACAAAGAACGCGCGCGCCGGTTGCGCGGGGGTTTTGAAGCATCCCAAACCAATAAAAGAAAAAGGGAAGTGTGTGGAAAGGTATTCCCACACGTAGGGGGCGGTATAGGGTTAAGCGCTAACGGCCGTTATCGGGGGATATCCGGAGGCGGCGAATTCCCGAGGAGAGCTCTTCCGGGGGCTCAAGACGAGAGGGGAGTGTTGCATGCGAAGATATCGATAGGTGATATCCCATAGAAGCGGTGAGGAGGAAGGTAGTTCGAACATAGTGGCAAGGCCAAAATTTAAGGGGAAAAGGTTAGCAAGAGTGGCGCCACCTGGTCCTGGAGAGTGAGAGTTCCGCGCGCTCTCCGGAGCCGTTATGAGAGAAGATTTCCGATCTCATCCCATAACGGAGTCCCGAAGCCAACTCACCCATACCCCAAAGAAAAGAGAGCCGCCAGCAGCCCGAATCAGGCCATGCCCTTGAACCTAGTTCAAGGGCGATAGAAGAGAGAGCGATGCGGATCAGCGGCCCGAAAGCATTAAACATAGCAGCTAAGCCAAGAGGGGGTTCAGAGAAAGAAATTCGCGCAACGGAGGAGCATGCGCGCCGGACATAGTGATCTAGTGATTTTTTTTAGTTTGAAAGAAAAAGTGAGTGGGATGAGGATGGAGTAGTGGCCATCACCCGATAAAAGATAAATAAATCTGTGATTCCAGGGGATCGAGATCAGTGAAACACCAGGAACTTTAGAGCTGTCCAGCGGGACGGAAAGTAGACCCAAAAAGCACAAGAGTGAGTCCGCTCCAAAGGGGGAGTAAAGGAACCCCAAATTTATTATTTTTGTTGGCATCCATAGGGAATAGGCCACAGCTCCGCCATCCTGGCTTGGTTTTGCTGGTCTCGAAGGAATTATCCTGGCCACGTTGTGCGGGTCCCTCGCTCATTTGGGGAGAGGAAAAAAGCCTCAATTAACTTATTTACTCCCATTATTTATTTTTGTTAGACGTCTCCATTTATATGTATATGTTAATCCCCTAAGTTAAGTCCGCCCATATTATATCTATATGTAATTTATTTATATTTATTGTATTAATTATTTCTATTTATCTATTTATTTATTAACCGCCCGTAAGATGTGGGGGAATGAATAGGCAGGCTTAGTGTAGCGATGATAACGTGTAAAAGCAGGAAATTGAAGTGAAAATTATAACGAAGGAAATGAATTGCTAAGCGTTTCATATGGGGGGAAGAGGAGCCACAGCAACGAGAGGATATGGCTGCTGCACATGGCAGGGAGATCCAGAACGTCGTGATTCGGATCTTAGGTAGGGTGGGTACGTCAGGGGTAAAAACATCGACACCTCGACCTGGTCCACGTCTGTGTTGAAAGAAGTTACTGTAATGTTGTTTGTCGAGTAGAGTCCGTTTGCAGTTTTTTTTTCGTCGGTTACTTTTGTTGTTTGAATTTGTTCGAGATGTCCAATTAGTTGGTATATTGTGCGACCTGAGGGCTTGGGAAGTACCCAGCCCTGGAATGACTGGCTAGCCGTCCTTGCCCCGAAGAAAACAAAGGTTCGTAACAGGAGGACCCATGGCGAGAGAGCAGCGGGATGACGGGATCGGGCCGGCAGTGGCCCAGCGCATGACCAAATATGGTCATGAGATCACGCCACCAGCCAGGTCCCGTTGGAAAGCGACAAGGGAATGAAGGAACGCCGATGGAAAAATACGGGCACCGCATGGCGGAAAGTGCCGTTAGCGCCAGGCGGCATCGGCGGCGGATTTGGGCCACGTGCTAAGAATCGCTAGCCCCAGTCAGTAGAGCCGGCGGTGCTACGCTTGGCGACGCCGTGGGCGGTCCAGGGTGCGACACGCTCATCAAAACACAGAGGAGAACCAGCACCGGAGTCGGAATAGCGTAAGATAGATTTAAGATACCAATAAAGCATATTGTCATACCAGTACAAAACCCAACCCGTGCCTTCTTACTTGTCGTCGGGGTAACATACAAATATTGTTGCAGCGAGCCCACCGACCGAACATATTGTGTGTGTTATACTAACCCATGCAAAACGTTGCGTTTTTAATATGAATTTTTTACTGCATAAAATTCAAACGATCAGTGCAAATAAAAACGAGGGGGAACGTTGTGAGTTGCTGCGTACACCGCAACTCTAGAGTTATACCCGATACTTAGTCAGTATGGCTCTCCTCCGGCAGACGCCGCTACTATTGAACGTCACGACAAAGAATGCGTGCGAGAGAGGCAGATCTGATCTGATCCAGATTCAGCAATCTGATAGATATGGTCGTTATTGTAGTGGAAAACGGTTAGTAGGACTGATGTTTTCCTCAGAAGTCGACCAGCACGCTATCATTCCGGCTACTGTCTCGTCGGCAAAAGGGTGGTGTTCTTTTTGTTTGTCTATTCTGAGACCTACGATATTTGTTGGCATAGCGTCATATCTCCGACGACATATCTCCGCCCAGTACATTTTGCCGGCGGAATTATGTCGCTTTTTTTCTGGCGGACTTATGTCGTTTGAAAGCGTCATATCTCCGCTCGGAGATATGACGTTTTGAAACGACATATCTCCGCCGTGTTACAAACGACATATCTCCGCGCGGAGATATGACGTTTTGAAACGACATATCTCCGCCGTGTCACAAACGACATATCTCCGCGCGGAGCTATGACGCTTAGAAGCGACATATCTCCGCGCAGCGATTTTGAGCAAATTATGCCGATACACCATCAAAAAATACAAAAAAAACAAAAAAAAGAAAACAAAAGGAACAAATAAATTTGCAGTGGCTACACAGCGCCCAACGACATGTTCTGACTGATTTTCTGTCCCTCTCGCACATACTCTTTATCTTTAGCTGGTTACCTAACTGTAAATGCACCGTAAAAAATATTGTCTTAATTGAGCAAATATAGCTACTGCATAATTTATGAACAGCGTTTTTATTAGGAAGTTAATTTCATTAAACAAAAATTGTTAAAGAATGCCGTGTTGTATTTAATGTAATATAAGGCTGGCGAAAATCCTCTAGCTGAACCCTCCACGAGGGTGCCGGCTGGGCAATGGACACTGCATTACCCCGGACAAGGGTAATGCACTGTCGCTTGCTCTGTCCGGGGTAATGCAGTGTCTAGCTAAGGCTATGGTCCGGCGTCTTCCCGATTCAAAGTCGGGGGAACCGAACCAGGGCCATGGCTAGAGGTGCCTGGCGGTCAGGCCTAAAACGCTAGGGGGTGGTCCCCCCGAAAAATATTAACCAGTATGGACCCTCGGGCCAAATATGGAGGCGAAGAAGGATGAAGCACGGGTTGGGATGTCAACCCAAACGTCGGTGGAAAGCGTGACTGCTACCACCGGCGGGCACGGGGAGGAGCAGTCCTCTCTGCGTGTCGCCAGCGGTCACACCTCAGACTTGGCGGGAGCAGGCCAGGTCAGTTGTAAAGCTACTGCCACAACAACAACAACAAAAACAACTCACTCCGTGCCCTGAAAGTTGAGCCGCACAGATGCCGTAGTCGATACAGACACGGATCTGGAGAGCGTGCTCTCTCTAAGCAGGACGGACGAAGAGAGCCTTCTCCGCTCGCCGGAACCAGGCACCAGCTCCCTGCGTAGGGAAGGGCCGAAGCGTTCCAAGGAGGGGATGAAAGCCAAGGCGCAATACAAAGCGGCCCTCAACATAAAAAGCCGGCTGCAAGGCAAAGCAGACATCTCCCAGGAGGAGAAGGTCAAGCTAGCCTGGGCCGAGCAGAGAGTAGAGGAGGGTCGGCTACACTATGCCCAGATGCCACAGATGAGGGCGTCGAATGGCGAATATGCCAATAAGGTGGAGGAGATGATGGCCACCAAGAGGCAACGCTCGACTGAGAGTGCCATTAAGGACACTCCAGCGAGCAAGCGGCAACGCGGGCCCAGGAGTGCAGCCCCTCCACCGAAAGCGGCCAAGAAGCCGAAAGCGAAGGTCAGCGAGGTGACCAAACGACACCTGATCGTGGCACTCATTGACCGCAGCGAAGAAAACGGCAAGATGTCAGCGGCACAGTGGAAGCTGGTGCACGCGCGTCTTGTCGACGCACTCTTTGCACAGATGGAGGAAGACCCCGCGGCCCCAATGCCCACGTTCGATGGTGCTGGGTGGCTAAATGGGGTTAAGATCCTGAAGTGCAATGATGACCCAACCCTAAGGTGGCTGACGCGTACGGTCTGCCAACTGGAGGCGATGTGGGAGGGGGCCAAGCTGGAGGTTGTGGACCGGGAGCTTATCCCGTCCAAGCCTAAGGCGAAGGTACTCTTCCCCATCACGATCCAGGGGGACCGAGCGCTGAATCTCCTTCAGCGGCAAAACGCGGACGTGCCAACGGCCGACTGGAGGATCCTACACATTGGTAGCCCACTACCCAACGAGGGGGGCCAGTGTGTGATCCTCCAAATAAACAAGGAAGCAGAGGATCTGCTATACCCCAAGTTCGGGAAGATGGCGTGGGGCATGGGTAGCGTCTACCTGCGCCTCAAAAAGCGCCACCCTGAGGACAAGGACGCGCATACCCTGCAGGCAGGCGAGGTGGAAAAGGACCTAGGTCTCGAGTCCATCGTGGAGGCCGCCCAGGGTCTTGCGCTTGAAGATGAAGAAGAGGAAGACGGTGACCTGACGCTGATAGTCAACCCGTCAGGTGCAAGCGAGCCAGCCACCCATGCTGAGTGTGCTGCAGCTCAACTTGCATAAAAGCAAGGTAGCGTCGGCGGAGCTCCTCATCGCCATGGAGCAAGGGCTCGCCGACATAGCTCTAGTCCAGGAGCCCTGGATTGCGACAGGCAATTCAGTGGCCGGACTAAAGTCCTCAAATCATAACCTGTTCTACTCAACATCGGTAAGCAGGAGCAGAACCGTCGTACTCGTACGAAAGGGAATCCATGCTTACCTTATGTCTCATTACAGCACGGATGACCTGACGGTTGTGATGCTGGAAAGTGAGGAAAAGCGCCTTCTGGTGGCTTCCTGCTACATGGCTCACGACAGACCCGCACCACCCGACGAACTCAGGAGCCTGGTGACAGAAGCCGGCACCAAAAACTATCAACTCGTCATCGGAACGGACGCCAACGCCCACCATAATGTGTGGGGAAGCACCGACATCAATGACAGAGGTGAGTCACTCTTAGACTTTATACTAGCAACTAATCTATATATAGCAAACGTTGGGGAGGAGCACACCTTCGTAGGTCCGACCTCATCTAACGTGCTAGACCTAACACTTGCAATGGGAAACAGTACTACGGTATCTAGCTGGAGGGTCCTCGATAGACCATCCTTCTCAGACCATAAGTACATTCAGTTCAAGTGCGAATTCAAACACCTTTCGAAGACAACAGTCTATAGAAACCCCCGGAACACAAACTGGGCAAAGTTTAAAAAGACAGTTACTTCGAAGCTCGCGAATCCGGGCTCAGTGAAATCCGGTGAGGATATAGAGAAGTCCCTAAAGACCCTATCCAACGAGCTACTGAACGCCTACCATGCATCGTGCAAACCCTCGAGAACGAAGAGGAGGTCCAAGCCACTCTGGTGGAACCGAGATCTCTCTCTCCAAAGGAACAACCTCAAGGAATTCTTCAAGATCGCCAAACAAGCGAACGAGGAGATTGTCAATGAGGAATATAAAATCCTACTTAGGAGCTACAAGAAGGAAATACGTAAGGCACAAAGGAACTCGTGGAGAAACTTCTGCTCCAACATCGAGAAAGTGCCCGAAACCGCCAGGCTTCGGAAGCTGCTTTCAAAGCAGCCCACAGTACAGAGCCAACTAAAACTAGACAACGGACAGTGGACAGAGGGCAGCAAAGAAGCCCTAACAGCACTAATGGAGGCGCACTTCCCTGGATGCACCGAGGTCACTGACGCCAAGGAGCATCAGGACCTAGCAACCGAGGAACAACACCCTCCAATAGGTCTGTTAACCACTAAGAGAATACACTGGGCCATAGACTCCTTCGCGGGCATAAAAGCACCAGGACTGGACGGGATATTCCCAGCCATGATGCAGTTGACCAAAGAGGTTATCACCCCATGGCTCCTCGCAATATACTCAGCATGCCTAAGTACGGGCTATATCCCCATCCAATGGAGAACCTCGAGAGTTGTCTTCCTCCCTAAGGCAGGAAAGTGCAGCCACGTGAGTCCCAAGGACTACAGACCGATAAGCCTTACCTCCTTTATACTAAAAACACTAGAAAAGCTGTTGGATTTGCACATCAGGAATGAGGTAGAGGGACTGATGTCAACAAACCAACACGCCTACACTAAAGGGAAATCAGTGGAGACGGCACTACACTCGCTAGTAGCCACCATCGAGAGCGCCCTTCACAACAAAAAGTATGCTTTGGGAGCATTTGTGGACATCTCAGGAGCATTCAACAACGTGGCCACAACCGCAATAACAAGTCGCCTAGAAGCGAATAACATACACCCTGCAATCAACGTCTGGATCAAAAACCTCCTAAGTTGCAGACGGGTGCAATCGGAGTGGGGCACTGCTTCCATGGTAAAGGGGGCACACAGAGGCACACCTCAGGGTGGAGTCCTGTCGCCACTACTGTGGAATCTGGTGGTCGACGACCTCATCAAGAGATTTGAAAGGAAGGCCCCAAAGATAACGGCTTATGCAGATGACATAAGCATACTTATTACGGGTGTATGTCCATCGACCCTCAGCTCCTTAATGGAACGTACACTCAGGGAGATACGTGAGTGGGCGGAAGAGGTAGGACTCAGTATCAACGCGGACAAGACGGACCTCATCCTCTTTACCAAGAGGTACAAGGTACCGATATGGACCCCCCCGAAAATTGACCAAACTAGGCTGACCCCAAAATCACAGGTGAAATACCTAGGCACAGTACTGGACAGCAAGCTGGCATGGAGGCCCAATGTAGTGGAAAGGGTGAAGAAGGCTACCATTGCGCTTTATGCATCCAAGAAGATGCTCAGCAGCACATGGGGCCTGTCACCTGCTCTAATGCACTGGATCTACATCTCGGTGGTGCGACCAACTCTGCTGTATGGAGCCTTAGTGTGGTGGCAGGCTACTGAAAAGAAGACATACCATAAGCTTATGGAGAAGACTCAGCGACAGGCTCTGCTCTGTATTACAGGGGCGCTGAGGTCAACCCCAACAAAAGCACTCGAAACCATACTCGGAATCGACCCCCTGGACATTCAAGCTCGCCTGATTGCGGGAAAGGCAGCACAACGCCTCATAGCATCAGGAAATCTATCGCCACAAGGATACGGGCATAGTTCAATCGGCAGGGAAATGACCAGATCAACTGACTACATGACCCCCCAAACTTGCCTTGACGTCAAAACAACCACATCTCTGGGACCTGAAGACTGGAAGATTGGAAGGGACCAAACTGAGCACCTCAATATATACACAGACGGCTCCAAGATGGACGGAGGAGTAGGAGCGGGCCTATACTGCACAGACCCCGTGATAAGGCTGTCGTATAAGCTACCCGACCCATGCAGCATATTCCAGGCAGAAGTTTTTGCCATCGGGAAAGCAGCGGAGGTCGCTCTCCGCACAGAACGAACACACGATGCGGTCAACCTATTCGTCGACAGCCAAGCGGCGATAAGATCCATGCAGTCGTCCGTGGTCAGTTCCAGAAGTGTCTTGGCGAGCAGGGCGGCATTAGACATCCTAAGCACGACAAAGACAGTGCGGATCTATTGGGTTCCCAGCCACCAGGGCATCGAAGGAAACGAAACGGCGGACGTACTAGCTAAGGAAGGCGTCGGGCTGGAGAATAGGAGAACCGAGAACGTGCCTGTCTCCCTCAGAACGCTGCAAGGCGATCTAGAGAAGCAGGCTAGAGCACAGACTGATAGCAGGTGGAGGAGTACCACCACCTGCAGAACCTCGAAGATAATGTGCAAGGAGCGCAACGAGAAACTTAGCCACTACCTACTGCACCTACCACGAAAGGACTGCAGACTGATGGTGGGAATACTAACAGGTCACTGTCTGGCTGCTGCACATGCAGCAAAGCTAGGCATCACCAACAGAGACAGTTGCAGGAAATGTGAGGAACCTGGGGCTATCGAAACCCTGGAACATCTCATCTGCAACTGTCCGGCTCTCTCAAGGGCAAGGAGGAGATACCTGGGCGCCCCAGTGTTGGCATCACTGGAAGATGCCTCCAAAAGGACGCCTCAGGAACTGCTGGCCTATGCTAAAAACACCTCGATTCTCGGGGACTTTTTAAAACCACATTAACACTCCCGCGACGGTTCATACACCCCCCATCCGGATAACTAAGGGCCATATTGGCCTATGCGCGGCCCCGCTGAGGGCCGTCCGGGTTAACCTAACCTAACCTAATGTAATATAAACGTATTATTTAATATGTAATATGTAGATAATTTATTGTTTTTAAACATGTGCATAGAATATAATGTTATAGAATATTTTTTTCTGTGCAATAGGCAAAGCGTGCGAGGCGCGCGCCAAAAATATGCCGCATTATTCTGCTGCATTCATTCCGATTCGGTTGCTCAGACAGTAAGAATGGACTACGAAAATATTAAATTTGAATTCAGAGAAGGAAGCCGAGCGGGCTGCTCGTTACTGTTGTTTTCATTATTCGAGCAACAAATTTATGTAAAAAACAAACAATTAAAACTAGGCGAAACCACATATGTGTGCCGAGTTAAATTCTGTAAAGCCAGAGTTTATTTAAGTTCAGACAAATCTAGAGTTTACTCAAATCCTGAATATGTTGTGCATAGCCATGGCCCTCAGAGTGATGAAATGAAAAAAATCAGTGCTCTTAGTGAAATAAAACTGAAGTGCGAAAATAATAGCAATTTCGACACCAAAAAAGTATTCAATGATGTTCTTGCTGAGTAAGTTAATATATTAATTGAAATTTTAATAATACAAACTGCCTTGCTACATATGTTTGTACAGTGGCTCACAGCTTAAATGAACCAAAGCACGTTAAAAATTTAAAATTTTCATAACTTCTAAACCATCAAACTTACCAATGAAAATGAAATGACAAACAAAACGAACTTCTTATATTTTTTAACATTTTTCTAAGACGTTTTAAATAATAAATAACAAAAATACTGCCTTTTTCCACCCCACAGCTTATTTTGTTCAAAGAGAAGGTGTTTTCTAGTGCGCATTTTGTTTTTTTCCTTTTTGCGGGGTAACGGAGAAGAATATCGAACTCTTTTTTTTGGTTGGTAAGATAAGTCAAATCTTAACAGAATTGTATTAAAATTTTTGTTATAGGACTGCTCAATTGATTTTTACAGGGGTTTGAAGTTTGAAAAGTGCTCTGGTTCATTTAAGCTGTGAGGCACTATATGTACATATATACATACTTCAGAAGTCAAACTAAAACAAAAAGTATTATTGTGTTGCTGCCGACCACTGTTACAAACGCGTTGTGCCGGGTCGCAGTTTGACATGATCGTTCATGTTCTATTACGTGATCCGGTGTTTCTTGCTTTAAGTCCGTTTGCGAGACTTTGGTCGTCGCTCGGTTTTTGACCGGTAAATGCTAGTTTCGAAGTCCGTCTGCGAGCATTGGCCGTGCCGTCCCCTGATGTACATACATATGTACATATGTAGGTGTACATGTACATATGTATGTGCATGCGAGCAGACAAGAAATGCACACAGACTGATGTATTATTTTTCTATTCAATTAATTAGGAAAACAAGAGGTGAAGCGGAGATTGAAATAAATTATGACTCTGTCAAACGCACTTTGCAAAGAAAAAGACAGCCTTTCTTGCCAAAGTCTCCATCTTCTGCAGAGAATGTTCTGGAAGCTTTTCAAGACGAAAATATTATGAACCGTTTTGGAATAACCAAGGGAAATACTGCAAATCAGTTCTATAAAAAAGTGTACGCATCGAGCTCGTTTGCTTATTGCATATTTTCATCAGACAAGGTAATCACCTTGATGCAAGCCAACATTCCGGAGCATAATAGGCATTATTTAATTGATGCTACATTTAAAGTGTGCCCTTTTGGAGATTTTAAGCAACTTTTAATAATTTATATTAAATAAATTAATATAATATAAATAAATTTCTTCTTATGCTACACTTTATTTACTAACTCTAATCAAAAATTTTTTTTAATTAGATAACCCCTTTTGTTTTTGTTTTGATGACTCGCAAAACGGAGCTGTGTTATCAGCACTTATTCACATATATAGACTCGAACATTTGCTGCCTTAAAGGAGCATCCTTTATAACAGATTACGAAAAGGCAATGCGTAACGCGTTAAAAGGTCTGCATCCCAACATGAATTGTTACGCCTGTTGGTTTCATTTTACTCAAGCATGCAAGAAAAATGCCAAGCAATCGAGTGGTTTTGAAAATACGCTGAAATGCAATAAGAAATGTTCTCAGGATCGCTCAAAAAAAATAATGGACGCAATGGATCTTTTTGAAAGAGGTGAAATTGATATACAGGGATTTCTGACATGCACTGTTTCCTTAGCTGACCGCTTTTCAAAGCAGGACTTCTTTGAAGGTGTGGACAATGAAAGCAATTTAACTGGAATGTCTTCTGATATGAAATCTTCCACATCGTCACTTTCATCGAATGCTTCTCATTCAAGTCAGTCATCTGATAAGTCATTGGTTCAAATAAATCCATGCAATGTGTGCCTATGTAACCCAAAGTCTGTGTTGTTGCGCCCGTGCAATCACGTAAACATTTGTGGTACATGTTGGGATCAAATTGTGGCCCACAACCAAGCAAAAAACGACGTGGAAGAAAATGAAAATATAAAGCTAAAATGTCCAAGTTGCAACCAAGAAGTCGAAGAGGCCATACGCAATGTTTTTATTTATAATTAACTTGTGTAAGTTAAGAACGAAAAAATTTAAGAAAACTGCTATTATGATTTCTGTGTATTTGGACTATTGCACATTTTTTAATTTCAATAAAATTATGTTATAAAAGGAAATGCTGTCAAAAAAATATAAGTGTATTTTACATGCGAAATTAGTTAATTATTTTCTGGCGGACTTAAGTCGTTTCGAAACGACATATCTCCGCCGTGTCACAAACGACATATCTCCGCGCGGAGTTATGACGGGCGTATAACCGCCCGGATACTTTAAACTTCCGGATCTTACGATCCGGGCGCGTGTAGCTCCGAAGAGGCGACCGCATAGCATCTTGTGGGCGGTTGTAGTGGCTTTGTTGGGGCGTGTGGCAGAGTGGCGATGGCTGGCAGTGTAAATTTTGTTCCTGCTCAGCCTCATTTGGTATTTATTGGCATTTGAAGGGGGTAGGGGGGGGTGGGTGTGGGATTGGCTGGGCATAAATTGCCGAAGTTGGCGACCGATAACACACTGGGCATTGATAAATGCAATTTAAATTTGAAATGGCTTTTGTGTGTTATCGGTCATTTTTGTCTAGTATTTGCGTGGTATTTTTGGTGATACCACATGTCAAGGGGAATATGGGAATGGCAGATAGATGGGGAAGAAGAGGAAAAAGGTAATAAAACTAATCAGAAAACTACTAATAATATACAATTATCTACAGAAAAACTACATTAATTTACAAAAACTTATTTCTAATATCACAGGCAACTAATCTAACTAAAACTATGGACAACTACGGACATGCAAAAACTACAGAAACAACAGGATTGACATCTACAACAAATACATTGATGCAGACAAGGTAAAATAAACAATAATTGACATACATTTACAACATATAAACATATTAATTATATTTATTTTATTTCTAACAGGAGGACAAACAACAACGGAGCACCGGCAGGCATAACAGACGCAATGCGAACATTACGCTGTATACTGGCCGGCTCTGTTGTCCCCCTGTGTGTTGTTTATTGGCGATGGCTGGATTGGTGGTGTTGGCGTGCATCGTGGGCAAAGTTGGAGATGGCGAGCGGCTCTAGTCCGGCCGCCCACGTTGCATCTGTCAGGTGAGATGGCGCATCCAATCGAGTGGCACTGGTCCGGCCACCCGAGATGCATTGTCCAGTGCGTTGGCATTGGCATCGATATGTGATGCCAACGAATCATGTTATTGGCCGCATCCAAGTGGCTGCTGGTCCGGCCACCAGGATGCGCTGTCGATTTTAATTGTTGGCCGCATCCGAGTGGCTGCTGGTCCGGCCACCAGGATGCGCTGTCAGGTGGATTGGCCTGGCCTCCTCGGCCACGTTCGTCGTCAGTTTTTAATGGCGTTTTGGATGGCTGCTGGTCCGGCCATCCAGGTGAGGTGTTTGTTTTTTGGCTTTGGTTTTAATTTTTCTTTATTTGCAGGTGCTTATCGGCGTTTGAATGTTGTTTGTGGCGACCCTTGTCTGGTTGGTGTTGGCGTAAAACAGCAGGTGAGTTGAGTGTTTTTATTGGCAGCCTCCTTCATGATTCTCCTTTTTTTGCAGGATTTGCTGGCGTCTGGCGGCTCAACACCAGGCCATCCCGCCCTCACATAATTGGCATGAGAGACGGGTGCGACCCAGTGGAGCGGCAACAGGCGCCAGCATCTGCGTCGTCGTTTGGAATGGCAGCTGTGAGCAGGTATTTACGTGACGTCATTGTGATGGTGTGGTGTGGTGGCAGCGTCATCGAAAGGGGCCTCATATTCCGCCCAATTGGCAGAAGATTGTCATTGTTAATGGCGAGGCAGCTTCTTGTTGGTCAGCTCTGTCTGGTGATTGGCAGGTACGTGTGGTTTTTGTGTGTTTTTGCTGTTTTTCGGGTTGGCGTGAATTGACTGTTTTTATTTTTAATGTGTTTTAGTGGCTGGCCTCTGGACTTTTGTTGGATTGGCGGTGGTAGTGCTGCTGATGAGGCCTCCAAATTTCGCCCATTTTGCCTCAAGAGAGTTGCAGGAGTGGTGAGGCAGCTGCTGTAGGGGCAGCTCTGTCGGTTCAATGGCGGGTGAGTATGTTTGGTCATTTGCAGATTGTTGTTAATTGTGTTTAATTTTTGTCTATTTTTAGGTGGCATTGGCATTAAACTTCTGCTATTTGGCGCAGTCAGTAATCGCCGTAAAATCCGTCGCTTTCGAAGTCGCCGCTGGAGTGACCATTTAGAAACCTACGTAGGTCCTCGTAAGGCTCTTCATCGGTCCATTGGCTGTCGTCGTCAATGTCCATATCCGGCTCACCGTCCGATATGGCTACTGCTGCTGCTGTATTGGCTGCTGGTTGTGGTGGCGGCGGGTGTGTAGGTGGTGTTGTCTGTAGTGGCGGCATGGCTGCCAAGCCCCCGCCTCTAGCCTCTGTCAGGTTTGCGATCACCGTGGCCATTGCTGTCAACCTTTCCTCCAGCATTTTAATTTTAATGGCGCTCTCTTTTAGATGTTTGGCACAGCTGTCCTTGCACTGGGCGCCTGGCCGCTGCTGCTGCTGAGCACGATTTGGGATCGGCTGCATCGGCTGGACCCTCTGGTGTTGGCGCCCCCTGGTCGATGGCTGGGGATGTTGGTCGCGATGCTGTAGCTGTTGCCGATGCTGCCGACCCAGACCGTGTTGACGTTGCTGCTGCGGCTGTGTGTGGAGTGGCTGTGTGGGTGGCTGCTGCTGCAACTGTCGCTGTAGTGGCTGCCGGTGACGTTGTGGTGGCTGCTGGAGACGATGTGCTGGCTGTTGCTGCTGCATTGGCTGTTGCATTGGCTGTGGCTGCTGCCGTAGTGGCTGAGGCTGCTGCTGCTGCCGTCGATTCTCCTCCTCCCTGGCGACCCTGTGGGCCACGAGCCTCTGCCTGGCTGCCTTGTAGGCGCTGCAGCCCTTGTAGGCGCTAATGTGTTGGCCCTGGCAGTTGGCGCATTTCGGATTGACGGCCCTTGGCTTGCTGCACTCCGTCGTCAGGTGCCCGCCCGCGCATTTCATGCAGACAGCAGCTCGTCTACAATATGCACGGGTTTTTTTTTTTTTTTTTTTTTTTATATTCATATACTTATTTATTTGCTCTATAATATTTACAATTTATATTTATCGGACAAGAGTGTGTTGGGACTAGGGGCCCCGCGGACTGCGGTACTGCCGCAAAGCATTGCTTCGCAGTGGCGTGGACTCCTAATCCGTCTGCTCCTTCCGCCTTCTCTCCAAGGACCTAAGCGTTCGCATCACGCTAGAGGCGAACTCCGCGGCCGCTTCCCACACCTTCGGGTCTGCCAGCAGCAGCGGCACCAGAGTCTCGGTGCTGACCCTAGACCCTGCTACTGTCTCCAATGTCTGACGCTCGAGGTCAAACCTGTGGCAGTCGAAGAGGACGTGGCGAGCGTCCTCCTCTATGCCTGTGCCACACTCGGGGCACCAGTCCTCTGTCTCGTGGCCGAAGCGCTTGAGGTAGCCGCGGAAGCAGCCATGTCCGCTCAGTGCCTGGGTAAGGTAGAAATCCACCTGGCCGTGCTTCCTTTCAACCCAGCATGCTATGCTTGGGATGAGGGTGTGGGTCCATCGGCCTTTGGGTGAGTGGTCCCATCGAGTCTGCCATCTGTCTATGCTGGTCCTTCTGGCGGCGTCCTTAATTTCTGCTTTGGAGCGTGCCTCGGCTGCACTGTCCGTCATGGCATCATGGATCTCCTTCCTCTCCCTTATCAGCTCCCTGAGCGGGACTTGCCCGGCAATGACTAACGCGGCTTCGTCTGAGATGGTCCGCAACGAGCACGCGATCCTAATGGCGCACAGTCTGTACGTTGCCTCTACTCCTCGCATGTAGCTCCTCACCTTCGCGGCTTCTGCCCACACCGGAGCGGCGTAGAGCATCTGCGACGTCACGACGCTCGTCAGCAGTTTTCTCGTTGCCTGCTTTGGCCCTCTGGTGTTTAGCAGCATCCTGGATAGCGCTCCCGCGGTCCCACCGGCCTTCGTGTGGACGTATTCCAGATGCTCTTTGAAGGAAAGGCGCGTGTCGATGAGGACTCCAAGGTACTTGATGGACCTCTGCGATTCGATCGCGGTCCCACCCACCTGTACTCTGGCGGTCTCGACCACTTTTTTTTTCTGATTCAGATGTATTTAACAAATATTCTCTATAACAAAATAAACACTCAGACTTATGGCTACGCTACGTTTCGTAAATGCGCACGAGGTCGTCCAGACTGATGGGATAGCTCGTCACCGGACATGTGCCGTGCTCCTTCATGTGGCTGATGATGCACTTCCAGCAGAAAACATAGCCGGAAACGGAGCACGCTGTTGGTGTTTGCAGGGGAAGCAGGCAGATGGGGCACTTGCCTATCTGGGGCAGCGTCTGCTTCACCTCCTCGGGAAGATCTCGCTTTTGCATGGCCTCGGGGTTCTGCAGCGTGCCGCCGACCTTACGGCGTTGATCGTTGGAGTACCACCACTGGATGAACTGCAGGAAGAAGGCCAGCACCTCCAGCATTTTCAGGAATATGTAAGTCCACTTGTCCTCCTGAGGCGGCTCACTCGGGTATCGCAGCGTGAGGCGGGAGAGCTCTCCCGTCCCAGTGGCTGTGCGCTGCAGTCCGTAGAAGCTCTCGCCGAAGGAGGAGGCGCGGTTCCGCAGGTATAGGTACTGCAGGATCCAGGTTAGCAGCGGCGACAGCTCCTCCCGCACTCGCAGGTTGCCCCAGAGTTTAAAGTCCAGCCGCAGGCCAAAGTAGTCGAAGATTTTACTCAGCGCCGGGTATATCAGGTTGTCCAGCGTCTCCGCCGCTGATATTTCAAAGATCGACGGCACATTCTGCAGATTCTGGCGCACGTTAGCGGCTTCTGCCATGGCTATTGGATGTCACCAGATTGTCTTGTTAATGGATAATAAAAGTGGAGTAATAAATAAATCAAATCAACAGTTTGTTAGTGTTGCAAAGCGGGGAATATGTACGGTAAAATTTACGGCTGGATATCAGGACCGCCTCCGTTTTTTGGGCCGCCAGCTCCAGCCCCGCGGCGGCTAGCCACGCCTCGACGGCTTGTATGGCGACGTTGGCAAGCTCCTCCACTGCGGCAAGTTCCTTCGCTACCGCCACTATTGCGACGTCGTCAGCGAAGCCCACCAGGTTAGTGTTGGCTGGCATCGGGAGCCGTAGGACCCCGTCGTACATGGCGTTCCAGAGCAGAGGTCCCAAAACGGAGCCCTGCGGGACTCCGGCTGAGACTTCGTATGCCCTAGAGCCCTGACATGTGTCCATTGTCAGCACCCTATTGCTGAAATAGCTGCGCGCTATATTCAGTAGGTAGCCCGGGATGTTGAAGGACCTCAGTGCATCCAGCGTCCGGGTCCAGTCGGCCGAGTTGAAGGCGTTCCTTATGTCCAGTGTCACCACCAGACAATAGGACTTGGTTCCGCCTCTCCACCTGGTCCCAGCAATGGCTTCCTCCGCCGTTTGTACGACCCTCAAGATGGCGTCCAGCGTCGACCTCCCTTTCCTGAACCCGTATTGGTTCTGGGAGAGACCGCCTGCTGCTTCGATGGCTGCGCTCAGCCTCGCACCGATCACCCTTTCGAAGACTTTTCCCATGGAGTCCAGAAGGCAGATGGGCCTGTAGGAAGAGGCCACCCCTGGCGGCTTGCCCGGCTTGGTTAATAGTAGGAGCCGTTGCCCTTTCCACCTCTCGGGGAACGTCCCCTCCTGGAGGCATTTGTTGAAAAGGCCCGCAACTTCCCTCGGGAGTAGAAGAAGTGCCAGCTTCAACGCGCTGTTGGGGATCGCATCCGGACCCGGAGCCTTCCTAGGTATCAGGTTTCTGCCTGCCTGCAACACCTCGGCTTCCGTAACCTCGCAGATGTCGCTTGGGCTAAGCTCGAACCGCAGGGAGCTAGGAATCTGCCGTCCTCGAGGAAACAGTACCCTGACTATGCACTCCAGTGCCTCTGGATCTGTTGGAGCTTTGCTGCCTGCGTTCAGTCTCTTCACCACCATCCTGTACGCGCCTCCCCAGGGGTCCTCTTCGGCGGCATCACACAGCTTAAGGAAGCATTCCCTCTTGCTGTTCCTTATGGCGGTCTTCAGCTCCTTCCTCGCCGCTTTGTAGGACTCGCTGCATCGGGCCAAGCGCGGTGTGCCTCTGGCTCGCTGGAGCAGCCTTCTGGCCCGGTGGCAGGTTCTACGGAGAGCCGCAATCGCTTCGCTCCACCAGAAAACTGGATCCTTGTGCTTCCGGAACGTCCCTCTCGGTAGCATGCTCTGGTCGCAGGCGCCTTCAAGTGCGTCCGCCAATTTGGTCGCCATATCGTTGACTCCGGGTGCACGGGTATATGCACGGGTGTGGCCAAACACCTGACATCGATGGCACTGGGCAGGGTCACGGGAGACTCCAAGTCTCTCAACCGTGACGGGCCTCCCACCCAGGCGTCGCAGCTTCAATACCTCGTATTGGCCACGGTCCGGTTTGGGGGCGATCTCAGCCTCGAAGAGGTTGTATTGGCGGCTGCGATCGAATCGATCGGTGATTGCCCTTACAAACCGAACCGTGAGCCCCTCGTTCAGCATACTGCTGCGAATCCAATCCGTCGGCATGGAGTGGGAGAGTCCTCGGATGAGGATCCTCAAGCCACGTTCCTGGCTGGGCTGATGCCCGAATTCGCCGTGGCGGATGTCATCGTCGGTGGTAGTGGCAGGGGTGTTTATATTGGTGATGGCGGTGGTGGTGTTGGTGTTGGTATTGGCAGATGTATTTGTAATTGTATTTGTGTTGGCGTCATTATTTGTATTGTTATTGTCCGTATTTTCTGTGTGAATCGCTGGTGATTGTCTATGTATTGGCTGTTTTTGATGTTGGTGATGGCTGTGGGTCTGGCTATTGGCATTTATAGTAGTGGCAGGGGCAGGGGCATGTGTTGGCTGTGTTGATTGCGGCAGAGAGGCAGGATCGGCAACTGTGTTGGTGTTGGCGGTTTTTGTTGTCCGTTTCTGCTGCTTTTGCTGTTGCTGCCGCAGCTCGTGCTGCCTCAGCTGCTCCTGAACTATGGCCTCCAGCTCCTCCATCGTTTGCCTCTTCTTGATATTCCTCTTGATTGGCGGTCGCTGCTGCCGCTGCTGGTGATGGCGGCCCCGTCGTCTGGCCTGCTTCCTCTCACCCTCCTCATCGTCGCTCTCACTGTCGATGAGGGCGCGGCGTCGTTTTGGTGTTGGTGGGATTGGCTGTGGTTGTGTAGTTGTTGCTGTTTGTGGTTGTGTAGTTGCTGGCTGGGCTATGGCTTGGATCGACCCGTTGCTCCAACTCGAACCAAGTTAGATTCGCAACGGGTTCGATCCGTTCGTGTATGTGTGTGTGGCTGCCCTTTGGCCGTTTTGGCGCTCTACTCCTGCGCGTCGGTTTGCCGGCTCTCCTCCGACTTCTCCCTCTCCCGTTACTCCCGAACGGTTTTCAATGTTCGACAGTCTGAGAGGCGGGAAAAGCGGCAGCGAGAGCGGCGTCCTATCGGCCTTTCCCTTTTTGCTTGGCGGGTTTTTGGGTTTTGGCGGGGTTGCGGGATTTACAGTTTGTATTGGCGTTGCTGTTGCTGATTTTATGGGGCTCGAGGGGGGAGTGGCTGTGGCCGTGGATAAATCGGCCATGGCAATGGCTGGGTACTCACCCGCTGGCGCTCCGCATTGGCTGGGGCGTTGGTGTTGGCGCCTGCGCCGAGGGCTCTGCTGCTGCTGCTGCTATTGGCGGTGTTGGTGTTGTTGGCTGCTGCTGTTGCTGCTAGTGCGCATCTGCGGGCCGCTCTGGCGCCGTCGCTGTGGCGTCTATTCGACCCTCGTCTGGCCATTCCTCTCGTCATAGTTGTTGTTGGTTTGTGTGTTGGCGATTTGCTGTCTGTTTGTTCCCTTTGTTTTATTAATAAGTCACTTGTGTGTGTGTGTTTGTATTTAATGTATTTATTGGCACTTTCTGTCTCTTTTACACAGTTATCTCTAGTTAGTTTGTGTATATTTATGTTATTTGTTGGCGTTTAAAATATTTATTTATTGGGGAGAAGAAAGTTTGTCGGTAGTAGTGTTGGCGGTGGTGGTGGGGGGGAAGGGACTTTTTGTCATGTCAGCGGGGGGCACGGCACAGCACGGCACGGCACACGACAGACAGCACAAAAGAAAACAGGGCGCAACACAGAAAAAACGGAGATGAGATGGCGACACGGCAAAAACGACACGAAAAACGGTTTTTGGCACGTCCGACGATCGCGACCTCTCGAGCGGGCGGACGAGATGAGAGTCTCTATTTTAATGGAGGCGGCGAATAATTCAATTTTTATACGTCCGACGATCGCGACCTCTCGAGCGGGCGGACGAGATGAGAGTCGGGCGGACGAGGTTCATGGTGGAACACTCATGTGTCCGCCAACTCCCATGCTCTCCACACTCGAGAGACCCGATCGCCGATCGTCATTTACCGGTGCTCTCACCCCCGGTTCCACTTTCACTCACCCCAATATTGAGTGAGATGAAAATGGTCCGAGGGCAGCAGCACCGACAAGCAGGCAATGAAAATTGTATGGCTGTTTGCTGTATTGGCTGTGTGTGTTGTTGTTGGTCAATGGCCCGTGTCTAGTGTTCTTTGTGCTGTGTGGATTGGCTGCTCTGTTGTCAAGGATGGGATGGGAAGGGGAAAGATGCCTGCTCCCGTATAACCGCCCGGATACTTTAAACTTCCGGATCGTAAGATCCGGGCGCGTGTAGCTCCGAAGAGACGACCGCATAGCATCTTGTGGGCGGTTGAAGTGGCTTTGTTGGGACGTGTGGCAGAGTGGCGATGGCTGGCAGTGTAAATTGTAATCCTGCTCAGCCTCATTTGGCATTTAGTGGCATTTGAAGTGGGTGGGTGGGGTGGGTGGGGTGGGTGTGGGAGTGGCTGGGCGTAAATTGCCGAATTTGCGACCGATAACACACTGGGCATTGATAAATGCAATTTAAATTTGAAATGGCTTTTGTGTGTTATCGGTCATTTTTGTCTAGTATTTGCGTGGTATTTTTGGTGATACCACATGTCAAGGGGAATATGGGAATGGCAGATAGATGGGGAAGAAGAGGAAAAAGGTAATAAAACTAATCAGAAAACTACTAATAATATACAATTATCTACAGAAAAACTACATTAATTTACAAAAACTTATTTCTAATATCACAGGCAACTAATCTAACTAAAACTATGGACAACTACGGACATGCAAAAACTACAGAAACAACAGGATTGACATCTACAACAAATACATTGATGCAGACAAGGCAGTGGTACGGGCCCTTACCGAACAAACAAGGCTCGAGTTAATGGATCTAGATGAGATAACAACGAAGGCAGAGATATTGGAAGCACTAAAGCGTGCCACAGGGGTAACCGAAATCCCCGAGGACGCGGTAAGGTCCTTAAGAGCCACCAGAAGCGGGATGCAGATAGCCACCCTATCCCTCCAGGCAGTTGCCGCCAACAAACTCGCTGAAATGGGGAAGATAAGGGTCGGCTGGGTGAACTGCCGTATCAAGCAAATAATGTCGCCAAAACGATGCTACAAGTGTTTGGAGTTCGGGCACATCTCGGTAAACTGCACCGGAGAAAAGGACCACAGAGGAGCGTGCTTTAGATGTGGAGGCAGAGACCATGAGGCCAGAAATTGCAGCAAGGACCCACACTGCATACTCTGCGCACAAAAAACGGGTAGCCCCACAGACCATGCCTCGGGAAGTTTTAAGTGCCCAGCGTACCGCGAGGCAGTTAGAAAACTCAAATGTTAAGGATCATCCAACTGAACCTTAACCATTGCAGGGTGGCCCAAGACCTTCTCACCCAATCCGTTACAGAGCTCAACACGGACCTGGCACTGCTGAGCGAGCCCTACAAGACCGTGAGATCCAACACGCGGGTCATGGATCAATCGGGGAAAGCGGCAATCTGGATGTGCGGCAAACCAGCACAGCACCTGGACGGAGTTAAAAGATCCAAAGGATACGTACGAGGGAGGCTGAAAGACCTATGGGTATACAGCTGTTACCTACCACCCAGCTGGTCACTCGAAGAGTTCAGCGACACAATAGACAAATTGGCAGATGACATCAGAGCACACTCGCCGTCGCTAGTAGCTGGGGACTTCAACGCCTGGGCAACGGAATGGGAGTCAGCAACAACGAATGCCAGGGGCCGTGTCTTATAGCCTCTGCACACTGAGCCCATCCCGGGGGAATGGTGGGATTTTTTGACAAATGTGAAACTCCGATTCACACTGCCACCATCCACCATCCAACATCCATCAAAAACAGCTGATGCCAATAACAAGTTCATTAAATTTGCGCGGAAGATTTATTAATTCTTAATAATGGATGATAGAGATATAGCAATTATTTCGGCTGTGGTTGCACAGCAAAATATTTTCTTGCACCAACTAATAATGTTGCTTAATGATGATGACGATGAGGACTTTAACTTTGACGAAGATGAGATGCTTGACTGGGTCAAGATCCGTCCAGGTCCATTTCAATAATATCCGAAAAGTACTTATTAGGATCTGAAATGAACACCTTAAATGAAATATATTTTTTTAGCAATAAATTAATAAAACTTACTGTCGTTGTCCAATGTGCTCTGCTCCATGTTGTTTATCCGGTAGCACCCCAGAAATGAGTTTAATTTATCGTAATGTTGCCACCCAGATGGAGCACCCCCGCTCGGTCCAATTTTATTTTTTTCAATCCTGCAAAGTATAAAAAAATAGTAGGTTTTACAATCTTTTATTTGGCAGAGTCAATAATATTTACCTGTATTTTTTGGTCATGTTCTCGAGCTTTGTCCTTATCTCGCCCCATCCAAGCTCAAGCCCAGCCTCCTTCATGGACTCGGCCATCTCCATGTACACATGTGAATTTTTGCGTGGTCCGCGCAAATCTTCAATTTTCTCCTGCCATATGTATGTCAACCAGCAGGCACTCAAGCGCGGCACTCCATTTCACCCTGCCGCCTGCTGTTGTTCTCTTGTTTGCTGCATTGTGTAATAATATTATATATTATAAACAATAAAAAACAAATATATCTATTCAACGTACCACTGGAGGAGTTTTCTGGCACTAAATCCATTTTATTAATAAGTTTTTGGTCTGCTGTCCTTCCGAGCTGTTCTGTTGTTGTTTTTGTTTTTTGTTAATTTTGTCACAATCATTGTTTACGTTTTCGCAGTGAATACCATTTTTCCATTGTGAATGACAATTATTCAGAGTTGCATTTGAAAACCATCGGCTAACTATCGCATAGAAACGTGCGGTTTAGGAACATCCAAAATGGATGGTGAATTAACTGGGAAATTTTCAGAACGGCAAAACCTTACGGACCATCCCCGAAATGGATGGTGGATGGTGGATGGTCGTCAGTGTGAAAAGCCTATTAGTGGAGGCTTTTGCCTCCCTGGACATAGTCCTAAAAAACGCTGGTTCCAACCCAACTTTCAGCAGAGCAGGTACCACATCCATCATAGACCTCACCTACATAAGTACTCGACTAGCAGCGAGTACGTTATGGCAGATCAGCGAGCAGTACACCGCGAGCGACCACAACGCTATCCTCTGCAGCATCCAGACCAGAAGAGCCACCCAGAGTATCGCTACGAGGGGGCACTACAAGGAAACCACGCTGAACACACCAGCCTTCAGAGCAGCCCTAACAGGACTAGCCGAGGTGGAAGGCGAAGGCGATCTAGTGGCACAAGTCATGGGACAACTCGAAAGGGCGTGCAAAGCTAGCATGGAGCGCAGCAAACCATTTAAAGGCCATAGGCCGGTATACTGGTGGAACCAGGCAATCGAGGAGGCCCGCCACGCATGCATAGGCGCCAGAAGAGCATACCACAGATCCCGCGGAACAGCAGACTTCCAGGCTCTCAAGGAAATCTACACCCGAAGAAGGAAGGCACTGAAGAAGGTAATCAAAAATAGTAAACAACGATGCTTCTTAGATCTCTGTGACGAAGCCGAAAACGATCTCTGGGGAAAGGCCTACAAGGTGGTCATGAAGAAGACCGGCGCATTCAAGCACGCGGCACCAACAGGAGCGGATAAAATGGAGGCAATCGTCAAGCACCTATTCCCAGCGCAGGACACGCAGATAGACAGGATCACGAGTACGGGACACCAAGTACCCCCAGTGACCCCGCAAGAGTTGGCAAAACTAGTAAAGAGAGTGCCAAACTGCAAGGCACCAGGACCAGACGGCATCCCAAATCGGGCCCTCAAGCTGGCTATTAGCCTGCACCCGACGATCTTTGCGCAGACCTACACCAAATGCCTCACAGACGGATGCTTTCCTGGAAGATGGAAGAAGCAAAAGCTGGTGCTGATACCAAAACCTGGGAAAGACACGGAGGACCCATCAACATACAGGCCTATCTGCCTCCTGGACGGCGCAGGTAAGATGATGGAAAGCATAATCAGCGCAAGGCTAACGGAGGCTATCGAGGCCGCTGGTGGACTCTCCGACAGCCAGTACGGCTTTAGGAAGGCTCGCTCTACCTTGGATGCGCTAGACAAGGTGTGCGGCACTGCCAGAAAGGCCTTGGAAGGCACACGATGGCTCGGCGGGGCCAAAAAATACTGTCTGGTGGCAACACTGGACGTGAAAAACGCCTTTAACTCGGCATCCTGGAGCAGGATAATGTCCTCCCTGCGCACACTCGAAATCCCCGGATATCTACAGGCGATGGTCAGCGACTACCTGGACAACAGATGGCTGACGTACGACACGGAAGATGGCCCTCGATCATACTCCATCACGGGAGGAGTCCCACAAGGATCTGTACAGGGACCTTTACTGTGGAATACCATGTACGATGGAATTCTTCGCCTCAACTTCCAGCAAGGAGTCGAAATAGTGGGATTCGCTGACGATGTCGCGGTGACGGTCACGAAGAAAACCCTCGCGGAGACCGAGAGCTGTATGAACGAGGCAATCAGAATCATAAGCGACTGGCTAGACCTGGCAGGGCTCAAGCTAGCCGAGCACAAGACGGAAGCGGTTCTCATCAGTAGCAGGAAACAGGTGGAGACGGCGAGGATAACCGTAGGAGGAGCCTCAATTACCTCAAAACGAGCAATAAGGTACCTGGGAGTTATGCTGGACACCAGACTGTCGTTTAGAGAGCACCTGCAGCAGACACACCAGAAGGCACACGGCGTAGTCATGGCGGTGTCACGTATGATGCTGAACCACAGAGGCCCAAAGTCAACGAGTAGGAGACTGCTATTTAACGTGGCCAAGTCATCCATACTATACGCAGCGCCAATATGGGCCCAGGCCACGAGGACTAAGAGCTACACTAAGGGCATAGAGTCGGACTTCAGACTCGGAGCCCTGCGGGTCAGCTCGGCATTCCGTACTGTCTCCACAGAGGCAATAATGGTAATAAGCGGCATACCACCCGTAGAGCTCGCAGCGAAGGAAGCCAGTGAAATCCACAAGGGAAGAAAGGCCGCCAACACACAGGCAGAAGCTAGAACGGCTAAGACCAGGGCGAGGGCTGAATGCCTCGAGAGCTGGCAACTCAGATGGGATAATGCTGTAACCGGCCGCTGGACCCACCGTCTAATCCCCAACATTACAGCATGGATGAATCGGCGGCATGGAGAACTTACGTTCTCGCTGACACAAGTTCTCAGCGGCCACGGGTGCTTTAAAGAGTACCTTCACCGCTTTGGCCACGAAGAAGATGGGCTGTGCAGCTGCTGCGGAACAGTAGAAAACGCTGAGCATGTGCTGACCGCATGCGCCAGATTCTCAGAGGCCCGCAGGCGAGCAGAAGGCACCATAGGAGTGCCCATTACGGTGGAAGGTTTGGTACCAAGGATGCTGGAAAACCAAGCAAATTGGACGGCGATATGCAGTCTTGCAATGGAAATCGCTTCGGAACTGAGGCGGCTTGAACGCACACGAAATGAGCGGCCGTAATAGGCTAGCCAGCCTTGCGAAGCAATGCTTCACGGCAGTCCCGCAAGTCTGGTCCATAAATATGTATACGCTATATATTTTTATTCTAATTTTTATATTCTTATATTTTATATATATATATCCTATTTTTAATATGAATAAAAAAAAAATTAAAAAAAAGACAAGGTAAAATAAACAATAATTGACATACATTTACAACATATAAACATATTAATTATATTTATTTTATTTCTAACAGGAGGACAAACAACAACGGAGCACCGGCGGGCATAACAGACGCAATGCGAACATTACGCTGTATACCGGCCGGCTCTGTTGTCCCCCTGTGTGTTGTTTATTGGCGATGGCTGGATTGGTGGTGTTGGCGTGCATCGTGGGCAAATTTGGAGATGGCGAGCGGCTCTAGTCCGGCCGCCCACGTTGCATCTGTCAGGTGAGATGGCGCATCCAATCGAGTGGCACTGGTCCGGCCACCCGAGATGCATTGTCGTTGTGTTGGCATTGGCATCGTGTGAATGATGCCAACGAATCGATTTATTGGCCGCATCCGAGTGGCTGCTGGTCCGGCCACCAGGATGCGTTTTCTGTAGAATTGGCCTGGCCTCCTCGGCCACGTTCGTCGTCGGTTTTAATTGCGGTTTTTGAGTGGCTGCTTCTCCTTGCGTATTTATTGCGGCTCAACACCGGGCAATCCCGCCCTCATATAATGGCATGAGAGACGGGTTCGACCCAGTGGAGCAAATAACAAAAAAGCGGCATGTATGACTCTGTCTATTAATTCTTTGCAATATGTAAACACTGATTGAAAGAAGACGAAGGAAAAACAAACGGGACATCAAAATCAAAAACGACCAGACGCGTGCTTTTCTTAAGTCTTCTTTGCAGTCATTTGTTTACAAATTTTCTTGCATTCAGTTCAGTTTCTTGTGTTATTTGAAGTTTTAGCAATGCCCGGTAAACGAACAGAAGATAATCTGATACAATTGGTATATTTTAATTATGGCAAAGGAAACACAGCTAAAGAGTTGCCAAGATGTTTAATATTAAGTTGAGAACAGTCTATAATATTATTAAACGTGCGGAAAAAGAAAATAGGCTGGAATTGCAGACCTCTACCGGCAGACCAAAAAAGCTTTCTCAGCGGGATTGCTCGAAAATATTGAAAACCGTGGAAAATAAGACACAAGCAGCCTCAGAGATGTTGGTCGATGATATAAAAATTAATCTAAACAAGACCGTTTGCCCTGAGACTGTGCGAAAAGCTGTAATTGTCCACAGATACTCCTCACACGTGGCAAGGAAGAAGCCGTTGCTGTATTGGGAAACAGCTAGTATTGGGAAACGCTTAAACTTTGCGATATTTAATGTTGACAAGCCTCTCGTACTGGGACGACGTGATTTTTTGTGACGAAACCAAGATCATGCTGTATTATAATGATGGGCCTGGAAAAGTTTGGCGTAAGCCGAATACAGCCCTCCAGTCGAAGAACATTGTGCCCAGTGTGAAATTTGGCAAGCTTTCAGTGATGGTTTGGGGCTGTATTTCTTCCAAAGGTGTTGGAGAGCTGCGCATTTTCAATGACATTATGACAAACGAATTTTATTTGGACATTTTAAGGAATGAATTGACAAAAAGTGCGCAGAATTTTGGCTTCGTTGATCCACAGAACACCAGCAAACTTAAAAACAAGCTGTACCAGGACAATGATCCAAAGCACAAATCATTCCTTAGCCGCACTTGGCTACTTTACAATTGCAACAAAGTGATTGACACGCCCCCCCAGAGTCCGGATCTTAATCCTATCGAGAATTTGTGGGCCAAACGACGCCCTACCTGAAAAAGTAATTTGATTCTGTGTATAAACGAGGAGTGGCTAAAAATTCCCGAATATTACGATATAAATGTCCTAAAAACTTCCACTCCACAAAATAAGTCGAGCCAAAAGGGAATTGAAAGATCAGGCGATGCGACGGTCCAATTCAAAACGGTACACATCGTTGTATGCGTGTGCAGCTGCGGTGTTTAGCTATACGTGTGAGAATATTACAGCTATGTTTTGGACACAAACAATAACAACACAGCTATGCGCGTAAAAATAGTTACTTAAGCGGTGCAATACAATCATGAGCGTATGAATAAGGCAGTTGTAATATACATATGTCGGAGCATGAAGACCCTGATCGTTCCCTAGATTCTCATCCGCCATTTTTGTTTCACCGCTGTCGCACAGCAAGTCACTTGCGTCGCGTTCTTTTCGTAGTCCAATCTCGACTGACTCTCAACAACAACACTAGCAACATGCTCATCTGATACGCTCTCTCTCGCTCAGACTGTGCTCTCAGCAACATTGAATATATCGATACAGCTATCGTAGTAGCACTAACCATACAGTATATATATATGTAGATGTGCCAGTTCATACAACGAAAGTGTCACACACTTGCGATACCAATACCCCAGAGTGACGTCATCATGAGAGAGAGAGCGCAGAGAGAACATCTTTGCATGTGTTAGTACACACGCAATACGTTTCGACAAAAATATGTGATTGTATGTTTTTTCAGATTTTTTGAACTCTCAGGTCTGGTTCTGTTTTGCCACCAGCATGTTTTAGTGTATGGGTGCACATGCATTCTCACGTACTTTGCGTGTGTGTGTTTGGTATTGCTGGCCGCTAGAACTGAAATTTGAGTTTGGTTCTTGTTTCGGGTCTTTTGATGAACTGACCTACCACCACAAAATAAATGATGAATGGGCAAGGGGTAGGGGTATGGTACACTACGGCGCGGGAAATGAAATAAAAGCTGTTATTTGCTTGATTAATACCACAAAATATAAAATATTACAATAATATAATTGCACATTTATTTCCTTGTTTTAAACAGGTTGATTATAAATTATAAAAATTATGTAAACGCCGTCGGTTCTCGACTTTTTTGTTTATTATAACTAAAACAATGATTTATCTAAATATACAATATAAGAAAAAATATATATACATATGTATACTAAAATAAATATGCATAAATATATATATTTCTTTCTATAAATAGAGGATATACCAAACACAGAGTACACACACAATATGTTTCGACAAAAATGTGTGATTGTATGCTTCTTTCGTTTTCAGAGATCTGATTGTGATGCCACTTTCTGTTTTCGTGTGTGTGTTCTAGTATTGCGGGGGTGTCGATGATACAAACTATGCGTGCGGTTGATTTCATCTAGAAATTTCTACTAACTTCCACTCCACAAAAGAAGGCGAGCCAAAAGGAAATGGAAAGATGATGCGTTGCGACGGCCTAATGCAAAACGGTACATATAGATGTATGCGTGTGCAGTTGCGGGCTTTAGCTATACGTGTGAGTACATTACAGCTATGTTTTGGACACAAGCAATAACAAAGCTATGCGCGTAAGAGTAGTTACTTAGGCGGTGCAATACAATCATGTGCATATGAATAGGGCAGTTGTAATATACCAGACCCCCTGAACGGCTGAACGATAAAAACTTTATGATTGCGCAGGTTCTTGCGCAGCTTTCGGTTCTCATCCAGCGTCTGCTGTTGCTTCCCACTCACCGACTGAACGCAGGCCCATGACCTTTCCGAATGCCTCCTCTTCAAGTGCCCACTCTTGGAAAGTGATCAGTAGCAACTGGAGTGGGAGGCACTGCAAGAAAGATTGGTGTTAGGCGTTGGGTGGAAGCCTGTGGGGTCGGTTTTTTCGGCCCGTTTTTTCTGCGTTTTTAGTTTTCTCGTATCGTCGAAATTGTGGATGCCACAGATTTTCGCCCTTTGTGGGGGCGGAAGTGGGCGGGGCAAAGTTTTGAAATATTTTTGGAGCAGTGACATATCACAGAAGTCTGGATCCAAAACACCGTTGCTCTAGCTCTTATAGTCTTTGAGCATTAGGCGCTGAAGGGGACGGACAGACGGACAGACAGACATGGCTCAATCGACTCGGCTATTGATGCTGATCAAGAATATATATACTTTATAGGGTCGGAAACGATTCTTTCTGGACGTTACACACTGCCATTTTCACCACAAATCTAATATACTCCAATACTCATTTTGAGTATCGGGTATAAAAAGTAACTGAAAACAAGAGCAAACAAAAAAAAGGGTGTTTAAAAAAGAACATGGTATTACCTTGCAGCAGAAGAACAGCGGGGCATCGCTAGAAATGATCGGTAAAGCTTGAATGAAGGCGGCGGAAGGCTGTGAGGAACCGCGGTTCCCACAGGCCGAGTGCGACCAAAGCACAGCCGGATAAAGGCGGTGGGAAGGTCGGATAAAGGCTGATGGCTGGCCGGATAAAGCGAAGGTCAGTCCAGATACCCACGGATATCCGGATGCGGCGAAGAGGCCAAGGGCCCCGAGAGGAGAAGTGACCCGCTCTCGGAGAGAGAGAGACACGCGAGAGGCAAAGGAGACGGCGGGATCGGGCCGGCAGTGATCCGACGCATGACCCATCCCACTTGGGCACTGGAGTCATCTTCACTGGGGATGTTTTGGCACTACGAGCGGCAGCCAGAGTCATGGACTTATCGCACTTCTGTCTGGTCAGACGCTGTTTGGTGCCAGCCTTCTTCATTGGAAGCTGCTGGACTCCGCCTACTCCTTTGGCACGAACGGTGCGATATGGGCAACGGCCGATGAGGCTGCCGCTGCCAGAGCCGCTCAACTCGTCGGTGCTGCATTCCATTGTCTTGAGGGGGTCCCCCGAAGCTGAACAGCTGAAGTCCTTTGGTTCCTTGCTCCGTTTGCCATTCTCATTCTTCTCGGACTTCTTTTTTATTGTGGAAATGTTCGATGGCTTGTTCTCAGTTGGTGAGAAATGAGCCTCGTAGTTTTTAATTCAATGTTCATGTATATTGCGATTGACCTATTTACACGCTCATGATTGTAGTACACCGCCTAAGTAACTATTCTTACGCGCATAGCTGTGTTGTTGTTTACTCGGGTCCAGAGCATAGCTGTAATGTTCTCACACGCATGGCCAGACCCGCAGCTGCACACGCACACAGCGATGCGTTCCGTTGTTTTGCATTGAAACCGTCGCGTCGAGTCTTATCGCGTGATCTCTCGTACTGGGACGACGTGATTTTTTGTGACGAAACCAAGATCATGCTGTATTATAATGATGGGCCTGGAAAAGTTTGGCGTAAGCCGAATACAGCCCTCCAGTCGAAGAACATTGTGCCCAGTGTGAAATTTGGCAAGCTTTCAGTGATGGTTTGGGGCTGTATTTCTTCCAAAGGTGTTGGAGAGCTGCGCATTTTCAATGACATTATGACAAACGAATTTTATTTGGACATTTTAAGGAATGAATTGACAAAAAGTGCGCAGAATTTTGGCTTCGTTGATCCACAGAACACCAGCAAACTTAAAAACAAGCTGTACCAGGACAATGATCCAAAGCACAAATCATTCCTTAGCCGCACTTGGCTACTTTACAATTGCAACAAAGTGATTGACACGCCCCCCCAGAGTCCGGATCTTAATCCTATCGAGAATTTGTGGGCCAAACGACGCCCTACCTGAAAAAGTAATTTGATTCTGTGTATAAACGAGGAGTGGCTAAAAATTCCCGAATATTACGATATAAATGTCCTAAAAACTTCCACTCCACAAAATAAGTCGAGCCAAAAGGGAATTGAAAGATCAGGCGATGCGACGGTCCAATTCAAAACGGTACACATCGTTGTATGCGTGTGCAGCTGCGGTGTTTAGCTATACGTGTGAGAATATTACAGCTATGTTTTGGACACAAACAATAACAACACAGCTATGCGCGTAAAAATAGTTACTTAAGCGGTGCAATACAATCATGAGCGTATGAATAAGGCAGTTGTAATATACATATGTCGGAGCATGAAGACCCTGATCGTTCCCTAGATTCTCATCCGCCATTTTTGTTTCACCGCTGTCGCACAGCAAGTCACTTGCGTCGCGTTCTTTTCGTAGTCCAATCTCGACTGACTCTCAACAACAACACTAGCAACATGCTCATCTGATACGCTCTCTCTCGCTCAGACTGTGCTCTCAGCAACATTGAATATATCGATACAGCTATCGTAGTAGCACTAACCATACAGTATATATATATGTAGATGTGCCAGTTCATACAACGAAAGTGTCACACACTTGCGATACCAATACCCCAGAGTGACGTCATCATGAGAGAGAGAGCGCAGAGAGAACATCTTTGCATGTGTTAGTACACACGCAATACGTTTCGACAAAAATATGTGATTGTATGTTTTTTCAGATTTTTTGAACTCTCAGGTCTGGTTCTGTTTTGCCACCAGCATGTTTTAGTGTATGGGTGCACATGCATTCTCACGTACTTTGCGTGTGTGTGTTTGGTATTGCTGGCCGCTAGAACTGAAATTTGAGTTTGGTTCTTGTTTCGGGTCTTTTGATGAACTGACCTACCACCACAAAATAAATGATGAATGGGCAAGGGGTAGGGGTATGGTACACTACGGCGCGGGAAATGAAATAAAAGCTGTTATTTGCTTGATTAATACCACAAAATATAAAATATTACAATAATATAATTGCACATTTATTTCCTTGTTTTAAACAGGTTGATTATAAATTATAAAAATTATGTAAACGCCGTCGGTTCTCGACTTTTTTGTTTATTATAACTAAAACAATGATTTATCTAAATATACAATATAAGAAAAAATATATATACATATGTATACTAAAATAAATATGCATAAATATATATATTTCTTTCTATAAATAGAGGATATACCAAACACAGAGTACACACACAATATGTTTCGACAAAAATGTGTGATTGTATGCTTCTTTCGTTTTCAGAGATCTGATTGTGATGCCACTTTCTGTTTTCGTGTGTGTGTTCTAGTATTGCGGGGGTGTCGATGATACAAACTATGCGTGCGGTTGATTTCATCTAGAAATTTCTACTAACTTCCACTCCACAAAAGAAGGCGAGCCAAAAGGAAATGGAAAGATGATGCGTTGCGACGGCCTAATGCAAAACGGTACATATAGATGTATGCGTGTGCAGTTGCGGGCTTTAGCTATACGTGTGAGTACATTACAGCTATGTTTTGGACACAAGCAATAACAAAGCTATGCGCGTAAGAGTAGTTACTTAGGCGGTGCAATACAATCATGTGCATATGAATAGGGCAGTTGTAATATACCAGACCCCCTGAACGGCTGAACGATAAAAACTTTATGATTGCGCAGGTTCTTGCGCAGCTTTCGGTTCTCATCCAGCGTCTGCTGTTGCTTCCCACTCACCGACTGAACGCAGGCCCATGACCTTTCCGAATGCCTCCTCTTCAAGTGCCCACTCTTGGAAAGTGATCAGTAGCAACTGGAGTGGGAGGCACTGCAAGAAAGATTGGTGTTAGGCGTTGGGTGGAAGCCTGTGGGGTCGGTTTTTTCGGCCCGTTTTTTCTGCGTTTTTAGTTTTCTCGTATCGTCGAAATTGTGGATGCCACAGATTTTCGCCCTTTGTGGGGGCGGAAGTGGGCGGGGCAAAGTTTTGAAATATTTTTGGAGCAGTGACATATCACAGAAGTCTGGATCCAAAACACCGTTGCTCTAGCTCTTATAGTCTTTGAGCATTAGGCGCTGAAGGGGACGGACAGACGGACGGACAGACAGACATGGCTCAATCGACTCGGCTATTGATGCTGATCAAGAATATATATACTTTATAGGGTCGGAAACGATTCTTTCTGGACGTTACACACTGCCATTTTCACCACAAATCTAATATACTCCAATACTCATTTTGAGTATCGGGTATAAAAAGTAACTGAAAACAAGAGCAAACAAAAAAAAGGGTGTTTAAAAAAGAACATGGTATTACCTTGCAGCAGAAGAACAGCGGGGCATCGCTAGAAATGATCGGTAAAGCTTGAATGAAGGCGGCGGAAGGCTGTGAGGAACCGCGGTTCCCACAGGCCGAGTGCGACCAAAGCACAGCCGGATAAAGGCGGTGGGAAGGTCGGATAAAGGCTGATGGCTGGCCGGATAAAGCGAAGGTCAGTCCAGATACCCACGGATATCCGGATGCGGCGAAGAGGCCAAGGGCCCCGAGAGGAGAAGTGACCCGCTCTCGGAGAGAGAGAGACACGCGAGAGGCAAAGGAGACGGCGGGATCGGGCCGGCAGTGATCCGACGCATGACCCATCCCACTTGGGCACTGGAGTCATCTTCACTGGGGATGTTTTGGCACTACGAGCGGCAGCCAGAGTCATGGACTTATCGCACTTCTGTCTGGTCAGACGCTGTTTGGTGCCAGCCTTCTTCATTGGAAGCTGCTGGACTCCGCCTACTCCTTTGGCACGAACGGTGCGATATGGGCAACGGCCGATGAGGCTGCCGCTGCCAGAGCCGCTCAACTCGTCGGTGCTGCATTCCATTGTCTTGAGGGGGTCCCCCGAAGCTGAACAGCTGAAGTCCTTTGGTTCCTTGCTCCGTTTGCCATTCTCATTCTTCTCGGACTTCTTTTTTATTGTGGAAATGTTCGATGGCTTGTTCTCAGTTGGTGAGAAATGAGCCTCGTAGTTTTTAATTCAATGTTCATGTATATTGCGATTGACCTATTTACACGCTCATGATTGTAGTACACCGCCTAAGTAACTATTCTTACGCGCATAGCTGTGTTGTTGTTTACTCGGGTCCAGAGCATAGCTGTAATGTTCTCACACGCATGGCCAGACCCGCAGCTGCACACGCACACAGCGATGCGTTCCGTTGTTTTGCATTGAAACCGTCGCGTCGAGTCTTATCGCGTGATCTTTCAATTCCCTTTTGCTCGACTTCTTTTCGCGAAGTTGATGCAGTAGAAACTTCTAGACGAAGCCGCCCGCACACATAGTTTGTACCGCCGCAGAATCGAACCCCCCGCTATTCTTGTAATATAATTGTACTATAACCACCAATATTAAATAATCAATAAATAATAAATAAGCTCAAGATATAAACGATTATACAGTCCACTAATTCATAACCATCAGTTTTCTCCGATGGCTTCTTTTCATTTGCTGCCATTAGTTGCGGCTTGACGTCCCTTATTAAAGGCTTCATAGTCTTAAGAATCGTGCTTTCGTCGGTGATACTCGGATCTTTCTCTTATCGGGAGGGTAAGCGCTTTGTTCCGTTGGGCGTCGACGTTCATCCAGCGAGCGTACTCGTTGCGCAATACACTTATACAGTGACAAGATTAAGCAAGTGCATTAACTAATAAACACAACGGAGAAAAAATCCACGACTTGCACAAATCCGTATCTCATGCCAGAGATACGGCAGCACCGCACGGAGCGAGGACGAAAGAGGGCGCCATTGTGCACCCGGGTCGAGAACAAAGAACGCGCGCGCCGGTTGCGCGGGGGTTTTGAAGCATCCCAAACCAATAAAAGAACGAGGGGGAACGTTGTGAGTTGCTGCGGACACCGCAACTCTACAGTTATACCCGATACTAAGTCAGTATGGCTCTCCTCCGGCAGACGCCGCTAATATTAAACGACACGACAAAGAGTGCGTGCGAGAGAGACAGAAAATCAGTCTGAGCGTGACGTCGGGCGCTGCGTAGCCACTGAAAATTGTTTTTGTCCTTTTCGGCTACAAAAATTATCCGATCTGATCAAAATTCAGCAATCTGATAGATATGATCATTATCTATGATTCTGCGTTTTTAGTTTTCTCAAATCTGCAATATTGTGGATGCAACAGATTTTCGTCCTTTGTGGGGGCGGAAGGGGGTGGGGCGAAATTTTGAGATATACGTTTTATAGTGAGATCTAACAGGAGTGCGGATACTAAATTTGGTTACTCTAGCTTTAATAGTCTCTGAGATTTGTGAATATCCCCAGATTTGCATCCTTTGCGCGGGCGGAAGGGGGTGGGGCGAAATTCTGAGATATACGTTTTATAGTGACATCTTAAAGGAGTGTGTGTACCAAATTTGGTTACTCTAGCCTTAATAGTCTCTGAGATTTGTGGTTGCCTCAGATTTTCGTCCTTTGCGGGGGCGGAAGGGGGTGTGGCGAAATTTGGACAGGAAACGGTCAAGGTCCGATATCACAGGAGTGTGGATACCAAATTTGGTTGCTCTGGCTTTTATAGGTTCTGAGATCCTTGAACTCATATTTTACAATTGGCAAAACCGACCATGAAACCTGTGTGTTAGAGTGAGACAGAGCGAGAAAGAGTGAAATTGTTTTCGTGATTCTGGCTGTAATAATTATACGATCTGGTTCAGATTTTGCACTCTAGAAGATATAGTCATCTTCTACGATTCTGCGTTTTTAGTTTTCTCGTATCGTCGAAATTGTGGATGCCACAGATTTTCGCCCTTTGTGGGGGCGGAAGTGGGCGGGGCAAAGTTTTGAAATATTTTTGGAGCAGTGACATATCACAGAAGTCTGGATCCAAAACATCGTTGCTCTAGCTCTTATAGTCTTTGAGCATTAGGCGCTGAAGGGGACGGACAGACGGACGGACAGACAGACATGGCTCAATCGACTCGGCTATTGATGCTGATCAAGAATATATATACTTTATGGGGTCGGAAACGATTCCTTCTGGACGTTACACACATCCACTTTTACCACAAATCTAATATACCCCAATACTCATTTTGAGTATCGGGTATAAAAAGGGAAGTGTGTGGAAAGGTATTCCCACACGTAGGGGGCGGTATAGGGTTAAGCGCTAACGGCCGTTATCGGGGGATATCCGGAGGCGGCGAATTCCCGAGGAGAGCTCTTCCGGGGACCCAAGACGAGAGAGGAGTGTTGCATGCGAAGATATCGATAGGTGATATCCCATAGAAGCGGTGAGGAGGAAGGAAGTTCGAACATAGTGGCAAGGCCAAAATTTAAGGGGAAAAGGTTAGCAAGAGTGGCGCCACCTGGTCCTGGAGAGTGAGAGTTCCGCGCGCTCTCCGGAGCCGTTATGAGAGAAGATTTCCGATCTCATCCCATAACGGAGTCCCGAAGCCAACTCACCCATACCCCAAAGAAAAGAGAGCCGCCAGCAGCCCGAATCAGGCCATGCCCTTGAACCTAGTTCAAGGGCGATAGAAGAGAGAGCGATGGGGATCAGCGGCCCGAAAGCATTAAACATAGCAGCTAAGCCAAGAGGGGGTTCAGAGAAAGAAATTCGCGCAACGGAGGAGCATGCGCGCCGGACATAGTGATCTAGTGATTTTTTTTAGTTTGAAAGAAAAAGTGAGTGGGATGAGGATGGAGTAGTGGCCATCACCCGATAAAAGATAAATAAATCTGTGATTCCAGGGGATCGAGATCAGTGAAACACCAGGAACTTTAGAGCTGTCCAGCGGGACGGAAAGTAGACCCAAAAAGCACAAGAGTGAGTCCGCTCCAAAGGGGGAGTAAAGGAACCCCAAATTTATTATTTTTGTTGGCAAATCCATAGGGAATAGGCCACAGCTCCGCCATCCTGGCTTGGTTTTACTGGTCTCGAAGGAATTATCCTGGCCACGTTGTGCGGGTCCCTCGCTCATTTGGGGAGAGGAAAAAAGCCTCAATTAACTTATTTACTCCCATTATTTATTTTTGTTAGACGTCTCCATTTATATGTATACGTTAATCCCCTAAGTTAAGTCCGCCCATATTATATCATCTATATGTAATTTATTTATATTTATTGTATTAATTATTTCTATTTATCTATTTATTTATTAACCGCCCGTAAGATGAGGGGGAATGAATAGGCAGGCTTAGTGTAGCGATGATAACGTGTAAAAGCAGGAAATTGAAGTGAAAATTATAACGAAGGAAATGAATTGCTAAGCGTTTCATATGGGGGGAAGAGGAGCCACAGCAACGAGAGGATATGGCTGCTGCACATGGCAGGGAGATCCAGAACGTCGTGATTCGGATCTTAGGTAGGGTGGGTACGTCAGGGGTAAAAACATCGACACCTCGACCTGGTCCACGTCTGTGTTGAAAGAAGTTACTGTAATGTTGTTTGTCGAGTAGAGTCCGTTTGCAGTTTTTTTTTCGTCGGTTACTTTTGTTGTTTGAATTTGTTCGAGATGTCCAATTAGTTGGTATATTGTGCGACCTGAGGGCTTGGGAAGTACCCAGCCCTGGAATGACTGGCTAGCCGTCCTTGCCCCGAAGAAAACAAAGGTTCGTAACAGGAGGACCCATGGCGAGAGAGCAGCGGGATGACGGGATCGGGCCGGCAGTGGCCCAGCGCATGACCAAATATGGTCATGAGATCACGCCACCAGCCAGGTCCCGTTGGAAAGCGACAAGGGAATGAAGGAACGCCGATGGAAAAATACGGGCACCGCATGGCGGAAAGTGCCGTTAGCGCCAGGCGGCATCGGCGGCGGATTTGGGCCACGTGCTAAGAATCGCTAGCCCCAGTCAGTAGAGCCGGCGGTGCTACGCTTGGCGACGCCGTGGGCGGTCCAGGGTGCGACACGCTCATCAAAACACAGAGGAGAACCAGCACCGGAGTCGGAATAGCGTAAGATAGATTTAAGATACCAATAAAGCATATTGTCATACCAGTACAAAACCCAACCCGTGCCTTCTTACTTGTCGTCGGGGTAACATACAAATATTGTTGCAGCGAGCCCACCGACCGAACATATTGTGTGTGTTATACTAACCCATGCAAAACGTTGCGTTTTTAATATGAATTTTTTACTGCATAAAATTCAAACGATCAGTGCAAATAAAAACGAGGGGGAACGTTGTGAGTTGCTGCGTACACCGCAACTCTACAGTTATACCCGATACTTAGTCAGTATGGCTCTCCTCCGGCAGACGCCGCTACTATTGAACGTCACGACAAAGAATGCGTGCGAGAGAGGCAGATCTGATCTGATCCAGATTCAGCAATCTGATAGATATGGTCGTTATTGTAGTGGAAAACGGTTAGTAGGACTGATGTTTTCCTCAGAAGTCGACCAGCACGCTATCATTCCGGCTACTGTCTCGTCGGCAAAAGGGTGGTGTTCTTTTTGATTGTCTATTCTGAGACCTACGATATTTGTTTTTATATTAAAAGAGCGTGCAAGAAACTTAGCGACATGTACAAGTACAATTCTAGAACCGGAGAGAAACAAAACTTTTGGCCGTTAGACTTCACTTGCACACGGACGCGACACGAACGGATCAAAAGTCGTCCTCAGCTGTAATGAAGGACCACGCCCACCCTTCCTTGGTCATATTTTGCCATCTTCCTCTATTCTTTATGACCCTTTTTCTTTAGGGCTCGCTACTACAGGGGCTGGGTATCGGAAATCAAGATCAACGTTTAAGGAGTAAGTTAAGGAGACATTATAAGTAAGTTTATTCATTAACAACTAAAATTTAAATACATTACTAGCACTTAGTTTACCCTCTCCAAATATTTTCAATTTCCCTTAACTTAACTCCCCTGCGCTTAAACTTGGTTTTTATTTTTATTTTTCGAAACTCAAAGATTGGCCTTGCTGCGTCAGCAGCTGATCCTCTCTCTCAAACTTAAACGCTCGATTGACGGCTCGACAGACTTACAAAGTAACCGCATTTCTTTTTCGTTTCTCCCCAATAGAACAAGTGTGATTTAGCCAATTGTCATCATTGGCAGAACCGATTATTAAAGTGACTTCGCTTTATGGTTTTATTTACTCACTGCTTCTTTTGTTGTGTTGCGGTCCATCGGCGAAAGCGCTTTCTCGATGCCAGCTGATAAATCTTCTTCAAGAGTTTTTCATTTATTAATTTTTTTGTTTTTTGTTTGTACCTGTGTGTGTAAACTGGCACTTGCACTCACACTCGCCCTAGAAGAGCACAACGAAATCCCCCTTACCCCTTTGCAGTGGAATTCATAGGTATGGTTTTTTTTCTTTAGCTTATTATAAATTCATTATTTTACTCATTTGCTCTACTTCCTCTTCCTATTCTTTTCTCCTTTCCCGTCCACTCGCACTCTCTCTCCTTCTGCGTTCGACCGAAAATTTGAGCCGATCCCGCTAACTCGCTCTGGCTTTTCGGTTTCGGTTCAACCACTGGAGTTCTATGACACTGCGGCACTGAGACGAAGGGCTCTTCCGTTTACAAAAAAAAGTTTGATCGAAAATTGGTTTTCGTTTTCTTTTGATCTGCTCGCGATACGCGACGTGCTGCTTCCCAACGGCAACTGTCTCTTTCCTCAGCTAGTTAGGCCAGCCTTGGTCGAATTATTCTCGTCTCTGCTGTGCTCTAGGTTCCCCTTGTTTAGGGTTCCCCTCTGCTGTGCCTTTCCCTTGCCAGATGGATTTATGTTGAAGCGGTGCTCTTTGCCTTGAGATGTAACTGAGGCTGGGGCGCCAAACCTAAGGGGTAGCAAAAGTTCCGACCGCGGATCTGCCCCAATTTAGCAGTGGAATTTCTTTGCTGACTGCTTTTCTTTCTCTTTTTCGCAAGCTCGCGCACTTTTCCGAATCTAAGCAAAAAAAACTTTCCTTCACTCTTCACACTTCACTTCAAACCGCTAGGTTGATCAACCTACCTACTTCCTGAGCTTCACTAGAAGCTACCAGTTGGCTCAGTGTCCAAGACGAAAAAGAGCGAATGCTATTCTGCCTCGACACTCGGACCCTACTTTCTCTGTTCGACCCTTCAACTGTCAACTTCCATTACTCTTTCCTCAGATACGATCCTTGACCTATAGGTGGCGCGTTTATTTTTCTTTTTCTTCCACCCCCAGTGCTGTTAGGACGCACAGATGTACCTGAATATTGGTCTGCCGAGAAGCTATCCTATTCCCCGAGTGAATTTCTGCAAAGCTACAGGACACTTTACATTATCTATGATTCTGCGTTGTTAGTTTTCTCGAATCTGCAATATTGTGGATGCAACAGATTTTCGTCCTTTGTGGGGGCGGAAGGGGGTGGGGCGAAATTCTGAGATATACGTTTTATATGTAACGGTTGCGGTTGGACAATACCGATTCAAAATAGGTTATCGCTATGGTGCTCGGATATCGCATGCAATAACCTGGGGCCAATTATCGCTGCAGGGCATAGTATAGTTGGGGTGGGTGCAAGCAAGCTCGAGGTAGGGAACAGCTGAGCTGAGCTGCCGTAAGTGCTGTGCAGCGCATCGCAACGGAGCTTTCGAAGCCGAGCTTTAAGATCGGTAAGCTCGTATTTAAGCAGTGCAAAAGCACCAGAACGTTCTCTTTCGAAAATTTGAATCTGTGCAGCCGGTGGCTATCTCCGCTTCGGTAAAAAAATATATAACTAAATCGACCACGTGTAATCCCAAAAGAAAAGAAAAGTAAGAAAATAAAACTCAAATAAGTGCCAGAAAGACAAACCGAAAAGAAATAAAACGGAACGGGGAAAGTCCCACACGGAGGGCGCGCCGCAAAAATCGGGCGAAAATTAATAACCGTGCGCCGAGAAAACTGGCAAGAAACTACCCTTTCGAAAAGTGCATATTTGCCTCGCCTCGCCAGCAAGTGTTGTTCTTGGTGCAAACCCGTGCGTCCCACAGCTCGGCCAGGAGAACCCAACACTCGTGTCTCCGTGGAAAAGTCCGAAAAAAACCGGTATGTAAAAGTGCCCTGTAGGGAAAATGTAGATTTTTTTTCTAAGCCCTCGTGGTTTTGGTTCTGTTTCGCCCATAGGGCCCTGGCACCGAGCGGTAGCCACCCGGCTCTACCAAAGTTCTGCCCCCACCCACACCAATTTCCCACCCTTGACGGGAGTACTCTTCGGAGTCGACCTTGGCGTGGGGCCTCTTTAACTCTGAGGCACAGTCCTACCTCGCTAGGCGTGAATGTGCCAGTTCCCAAAACGAAATTTATTTTTGCGGGTTGGAGACCGAAAGATTTAATCATAAAACAACAGACTACAAAAAAAAAAAACCTTTTTCATACCCCCATCCCCCCCTATTTACCAATCCCCCTCCGACCTGGGCACACACTAACAGGGTCTCCACAGCTCCACAACGAAAGGCGCCTTTCAGCGAGGGACCACTGTATGCAAGCCGTAAGTGACCCAATTTGAATTTTCTCCTTTGCGCCTGTCTTCGTTCAAATCTAAAATGCATGCGCAGCGGCCAGCCGCTGCTGATAAGAGAGCGCAACGCTTGCGTTCCACACGCTCGAAGCTTTTCGGTCTCTTCGGTGCCAATTCTGCTAAGCTTGCATTGCTCGCATTCCCTGCATTCCTTTAATGCATGGAAACCAAGCCAATAGAGAAGCAATACACTAACCAACATAGAAAAAAAATCTCCTCAACCCAAAAAAAAAAAAAAAATTAAATAAATTTATAATGTTAAATTAAATTTCGTTTTGGCTCACCATTGCTGAGCGCTGGTATGACCCCTGCTGCTTGTGAATTTTTTTTTTGATTTTTATTTTTTTTCCTTTATACATACCTAATTTACTTAATTCTAATATCTTATATTATATTCATATATTATCTAATTATACTCCACCATTTATATATACCTATATCTATAAAATTTTTTTTTTACGGATTAAGCCTCCTATTTTTTTTCATTCCATTCATTTTTTTTCTTGAGTTGCCTGCTGATTGTAGTGCAAGACTTGTGTTATGTTAAGAAGTGAAACTTGGTTTGCTAGTTTTTGATTGAAGCAACATGTCTATGATGAAGTACAACGAAATATATTGAATTGTATTAGCAATGAACATGGAGTAGACTTATAATTTCCTAGGGACAGGGTGACCTAATGGGGTAGGGTAAGAATTATAGGGATTTCCAGAACCTTCGTACCACTGGAAATCATGGAAGGGTGGGTATAGAATCGTGTGGGTCGACTTCCATCGCAAGACCTCACGCCCGCGAGAGTTTGGAACACGCCGACGAAAGCCCCTGGTACTTTCGGGTACGCCCTATGATTGTGCCATGTAATGTCCGTTATGCTCGGAAGAGGCATAGTGTTGTTTTCGGAGTTCGCTCCCTGTAGAGTCACGGGATTCTAACATTTTAAAGTTTATGTAGTAGGAGTCGAGACGCGGTCAAACGAACCCCCCCCCCCCCCCCCCCCAAGTTACCGAATGAGCACGGAACCAAAGAATCCCCACCGGCCGTGACCTCGACATCCCCTCCAATCCATCCCCTACTCACGTATAGAAATATATCGTGGAAATGTTACATATAGTGAGATCTAACATGAGTGCGGATACCAAATTTGGTTACCTTTGCGGGGGCGGAATGGGGTGTGGCGAAATTTGGACACGAAACGGTCAAGGTCCGATATCACAGGAGTGTGGATACCAAATTTGGTTGCTCTGGCTCTTATAGGTTCTGAGATCCTTGAACTCATATTTTGCAATTAGCAAAACCGACCATGAAACCTGTGTGTTAGAGAGAGACAGAGCGAGAAAGAATGAAATTGTTTTCTTGATTCTGGCTATAATAATTATACGATCTGGTTGAAATTTTACATATAGTCATATAGTTTTACATATAGTCATCTTCTACGATTCTGCGTTCTTAGTTTTATCGTATCTTTAAAAATGTGGATGCCACAGATTTTCGTCCTTTGTGGGGGCGGAAGTGGGCGGGGCGAAGATTTGAGAAATTTTTGGTGCAGTGACATATCACAGAAGTCTGGATCCAAAACATCGTTGCTCTGGCTCTTATAGTCTTTGAGCAATAGGCGCTGAAGGGGACGGACGGACGGACGGACAGACAGACAGGGCTCAATCGACTCGGCTATTTATGCTGATCAAGAATATATATACTTTATGGGATCGGAAACGATTCTTTCTGGACGTTACACACTGCCATTTTCACCACAAATCTAATATACTTACCCCAATACTCATTTTGAGTATCGGGTATAATTAGCATCACCATCGGATCTCTGAAAACGAAAGAAGCATACAAACACACATTTTTGTCGAATCATATTGTGTGTGTATCTGTGTTTGGCTCATGATGACGCGTCAGTACCCGAACGCCAGAGCCGAAGTCTCTGGGGTGTTCAAGCTGGTAACCCTTCGTTTGACGCTTCGTTAGTGGTTATGTGTACATATAATATGGCGAATACCCGACGCTCCGCTGACGACCGCTGCCGCAGAGCAGCCATTTTCTTTACTTGTGCGTTCTGTTTATGTATGTATGTAGAAATACCTATGTATCCGTTATGCCTGCGTTGACGTCAGTAAATAAGACGATTGCGCATTTTGAGTATCGGGTATAAAAAGAGCTAGAGGTACAAAATTTCATAAAATTTCCGATAGAGTCGACGATGGAGTTGGAGCATTTCAACTCTATTATAACTCCAGAGCTTACCGATTTTTATGTGAGTGGTAGTCTATCCTTCTATGAGAGCTAGTTGTTTTTTTTTTATTATTTTATTTTATTAGGTCAACAAAATAAGGAGCTTATTGGGGACGAGCTCATCGATGGCATCTAGTTTGAAACATGTGCTGGATGATAAGCTAATTTTCGATTACAACGTGGACGGTACGTCGGGGAAGAGTTCTTTGAAAAATTTTAAATCATTTTAAATGTCCTGGAATGTAGGTTTAATAAAACTTTACAAATACATAATAATTAATTAATTAACATATCCATATTATTTCAGCGGCGGTGAACATGAAAATACACAACGAGCCAGCAGATAAAGTAATAAGGAATTCATAATATTAAGAATAGCTATTTTCAAAAGGGCGCAAGGGATACAAAATACAAAGTATCCGTAGACAATAATGAATAATAATTTTTAATAAATAAAAATAGTTGGAAAAATAAACAATTGAATGTATTACTTTTTATATCTAAAGACACTAAGTTGTTATTGTGGGCTCAATCGAAAACCCGAAACACATAACATAAGCGAAGAGACAAAAAGTGTTCTGCTCAGTGAGAGACCATTTCTGAGTGGTCTTTTTCGGTTTTGTCAGTGACGAGACAGCAATGGGAAAAAGTGTTGACCGTTTGCGAGCTATGCTTTTAAGGGATGCAAATTGACAGAACATGCACCAAACAACTACTGTTATGTAGAAGGTTGTATACCTATATTTACTGTATAAATTTGAGAAGATTTTGACAGAACAGTGATAGGACGACGACTGAATAATTTGAGGAACTTTTATGATGAGCCCATTCCTTCATCCAGCTTAGGAATTTATTTAGTGGAGACAGAACCCTCTCAGACAGAAGAAATATTTGCGTTAAGTCAAATTGAATATAAGGCTATAGTGATGCCATATTTAGGCGAGCTAATAGTGATGGCATTGCTACATTACGTACAAAATTAAATTGCTTTGTTTTACTTTTTTAAAAATGATCTTTGAAACTCTATTAAAATTTCAAAAGGAGGTTTTTAGTCCGTAGGCACGCTAAGCACTCGTGCTATGCATGAATCGGGCATGCCCTTCACAACGGTGTGAAAAAAAACAAAAAAATTGAGTTTTAAAGATTCCTTCATAATTTAATTTTTTGTATTCACATTTCATCAGAAAATAAAAATGTCTGAAAGTCCTTCGCGAAAAATTAAACATCTCACTTTCACCACAAGTGGTAAGTCTTCAAATATATATTTACAAATTAAAGTACACCGAAATTATCAAAATTTTACAGTTCAGAGAACAAACCAAATTGCAATTGTGCTAGTTTGGTGACGGCTGCTGTGGAGCGCATGAAGGCCTCAGTGACGGCTGCTGCGGAGCGCATGGAGGGAACAATGACTGCCCTTCTAACTGAAATGCGCACTTTATGGAGTATGATTTCTTTTAACTTGAAATATGAACTATGAACTAAATTGTACATTGGTTTTCAGATCAACAAAATACATCGATTCAACAAATGCCTGTGCTGGTTGAAGCAGTCGCAGAGCAGGCTGGTACTTTAAAAAGTCCAGTCAGGCAGCAAGGACGAGGCAAACAGTCGCAAAATGTTTCCCTGTTTTAACATTCCAGGGACTTCATGAGCTGGACATGCGAATAAACAGCACAAATAGAGAGATATACGTAAATATGTTTTAAATCACAATTTCATTCCTATTTTAAAAGTGTTCTTTTTACAGATTGATGCAATAAAAACCGTTTTGCTACCGAGCGGCGTCTCAAAAAATTTGAAAAATGTTTTGGCCAATGAAGTTGTGTTGGCCTATAACGTGGACGGGGTGCAGGGCAAGACTGCGCTAAAAAATGTTGAAAAATTTTATGGAGTTTTGATTGGTAGGATTATTTTTTTTTTTTTGTTTTTTTGTATGCCTATTATATTTGTATTTTACAATTTATAGATGCCATAACTTTCGATACAGGGACTGGATCGGCTGAAGTCCGGCTGAAGTCGGACTTCAAAATGTAAGTGCAGCAAATTAATTTTGTATTTTAAAATTACCGCTTTGTTCTTTATATCCAGGGGAAAGCATAAATCATCTCTTCAAGATGAAATCCTGGTGGGTTTTATGAAAGACAACCCGGACTTGGCAAAAGGATTTGTGAAGGGCGACCGAGTTGTTGTCGATGCCAAGTGGGCAGAGCTTTGCGGCGCTCTCAATGCTGTTGGGCCGCCAATCAAGGACGCATTGGGTTGGAAAAAGGTATGTGTTGCACAACAAAAGGTAGCACACTACTATATTCAATTCTACAATTTCAGGTTTGGGCAGATTGGAAAACGAACATCCGCAAGAAGATGGCGAAAAACAAATCAGAAACTCGAGCTACAGGTGGAGGGCCCTTCGCTCAGCAATCGCTTGGGGAATTGGAGGAGGAAGTGGCCAAGCTATGTGGCCTCTACGAAATGGTGGAAGGAGTAGGTGGCCTAGCGTATGGACTTCCCCCCCGTACGACCAAGGCGGCCGACACTGGGGTTAAGTGCGTGATGGAAGACCCCATTGAGGAGGAACCCTTAGAGAAGGACGAACCCTCAGAGAAGGAGGAGCCCATGGCGAAGCGCCGTCGAACTAGACCAGTGCAGACCATGGACCTCAACGATCTCTGCGCTGCTCAGCTGGATGAAATGTCGGCAATTTCCAAGAAAATTTCGGAACATTTCGAACGAATGGAATCGTTAGAGAAGAAGAAGCTCGAGGTCCAAAAGGCACTTGTAGACAAATTTAGCCAAATTTTGGACAAATTTGCGAAATAATTAGTTTCCTATTAGTTTTTTTGTGAAACTTAGCTTTATTAGTTATAAAGAATATCGAATGACATAAAGAAGAAAAAATGAAAAATTTTGCATTTTAATAAGGAATGGCCTGAGCTATTTCATCGCGTATAGATGATCCATTATTTTCAGTGTCGTCGAATTCATTTTCAGTGTATAGAGGGTCGTCAAATCGAACATCCTCCTCGATTAAGACATTACGTCTTCTACAAATATTGTGCAGGGCACAGCATACATTTATAATTTGTGTGTGTGTAAAGTCAGTGCGCAGTGAAGTGCATTATATTAGCCATTATATTAAAATTAATATACTATTATAAATATTATTATTAACCTACATAGTTGGATGATGAAGTGTGCCGATGATGCAGACCCGAAGGTTGGAAAAATTTGAGATATAAGTCGCAAAATGAACTAAGCGCACGTCTTTTATAGGCTGCAGAGTCGCAGTAGCCATTCTGCTGCGTCGCTGCGACTGCGCATTCGTATTATTTACTAGCGTCAAAAAATACTTCGGCTCTGGCGTTCGGGTACTGATGCGTCATCATGAGCCAAACAACGAGTACACACACAATAAGTTTCGACAAAAATGTGTGTTTGTATGCTTCTTTCGTTTTCAGAGATCTGATGCTGATGCTATTTGAATAATTGAATGTATGGGTGCACACGAAGCAAAAAAAAAAAAGGTGGAGACAAAACGGCTCACCCATGAGGATGGCAAGAAGAAGATGGAGGACTTACCACCAAATTCTGGGCATTCTCGTGGACGCGGGCGCGGAATAAAAAAGAAGGACAATGCAAACCGTGGCTTGGGTCTGCAGTTGGGGCAATCTTCTAACGAGGCTCGTCCGGATAAACCTGTCCCCCCAGCGGGGGGAGTCTAAGGATACTGAAGCTCAAGCCATTGAAGGTATTGGTTTTGTTCTTTTTCCACACAGCAACAAATCCTGGCGTTTACCGAAATTACCCGAAGTTCGCAAATGTTGTGTCAGGATCAAAAGATTGAAGCTAATAAACTCGAGCTCTGTCACTGGAGAGGCCACTGATCGTCCAACTACAAGTGCTGCAGCACAAAAGGAAAGCCGTTACCCCGAGTGCTCAGCAATGTACAAACAAAATGCAGGCATTTGCTCCTCTGTTTTTGAAGACTTTCTAACAAAAGGTATTTTGTTAGCTTGTGCCATGCTTACATTGGACGCAAGCATGCTGGACGACAGCATGCTGCCGTAATTTCAACTTGGCTCCTATTGTTGCTTACAAAAACAGCAGTACGCTTTTGTGGGGTCAGTTGGCAAATTGCGTATTTTTTGTATGTAAATGTGCAAACATGTACAATACTGAAGTGTGATTGCAACTTATCAGTAATTATAAGGTAATAATTACCTTACATTTATACACAAAATTGGACAATATACCAAAATACGAACAACATATATGATTTTTGTCCGATTTATCGATACAAATTAAAAAATATTACAATCAAATCAGAAACAAAAATGGTTTTGTACTAAATTTTTTTAAGTTAAAATAAGCTAAAAGAAATTTGAAATAAGCTAGATATCTCGCTGTAAGCAATGCAAATACTTTTCAAGCTATTCGATTTAAAAATAAACAAAATCTAGCTTAAAAAAAGCTAAAATGGCAACAAATAATTAATTAATTAAAACAGTGAAGAATATCCAAGAGACTGACAACAACATACATACATAAATTCACATATGTAAGTGCATACGTACATACCCTGCAGTACCGGTCATTAATGACTCAGCTGCTGACACGTCGATGACAGCGTCACTACCCCCGATGACATAGTTGATGACCGGCCATACGCTGAGCTGATGACATTAACATGGAGATGTCCTAGGGCATAATCGATGACATTGTCATCGAGCATTGCCGAAAAATCATGCATTTAATAAGCGATGATTTTTCGGGAAAAATCATGCACTTAATAAATGATGATTTTTTGGCTTAAATCATCGCTTATAAAATGCATGATTTTTAGGTAAAAATCATCGCTTATTATGTGCATGGTGGAGAAATGCGATCCGCGGAAAGAAGAAACACGCGAAATGCAGCGCCACATTGAACGCATAATCTCTGGGGCAAAAAGTGTACTTGATCTCCAGCAGCAGGAGTACAATATTGTTGCCTTTAACTATTTCGCCAACACTGGGAGTGTGTACGTCCCCGCTGAGTATACCACCTGCCGTTACTCTCTCAAGGAAGGCATCAGTGCGGAGTACAGTTGATCCCTAATTGATCCGGGGCAACTCATCTTTGGGCAAAGCCACCAGGCCAGGCAACATTCGCTGGATACCCATAAGTTACCCTTGCCCCCGAATGCCTTGGGCACGAAAATGGGGAAACTGTATAAAAAATTCATTGATGGAATTCCAGCGGTCTGTGAAGGAGAACCGATCATTGTGTACACCACCACCGATCAAATACCGATGGTAAAGGCCTGCTTTGCCTATTTGGAGTGCAATCAACGTGACAGCTACTGCATTCCATTATTTGTATATTCGTGTGGTTAGTTATCCTTATACATAAATACATATATTTTCGAATACTTGTGTTCAACAGGTTCCAATCACAGACGAGTCGCACCTATGTAGGTTCACGAAAAACATGGTGGGCTCTAGATGAGATTTTAGGAGGCATTCCACCGCAACTCGCATGAGTACCAGTACAGGCTTAATAAACTGACAAATATGAAGTGCGACACGGTGTCCAAGGCGCGCATGCGCAACGCAAGAAGCGCTTCAACGGGATTTTTAAGCAGATGCCTCCAGAAAACTGGTTTCCGAAGGTTGGAAAAATTTGAGAAAAAAGTCGCAAAATGAACTAAGCGCACGTCTTTTATAGGCTGCAGAGTCGCAGTAGCCATTCTGCTGCGTCGCTGCTACTGCGCATTCGTCTTATTTACCGGCGTCAATGAAGACTTCGGCTCTGGCGTTCGGGTACTGACGCGTCATCATGACATCATAAGCCAAACGCAGAGAGAACATCTTTGCATGTGTTAGTACACACACAATATGTTTCGACAGAAATATGTGATTGTATGCTTTTTTCAATTTTCTTTTAACTCTCTCAGGTCTGGTTCTGTTTTGCCTCCAACATGTTTTAGTGTATGGGTGCACATGCATTCTCACGTACTTTGCGTGTGTGTGTTTAGTATTGCTGGCCGCTAGAACTGAAATTTGGTTCTGAGTTTGGTTCTTGTTTTGGGTCTTTTGATGAACTGACCTACCACCACAAAATAAATGATGAATAGCCCAGGGGTAGGGGTATGGTACACTACGGCGCGGGAAATGAAATAAAAGCTGTTATTTGTTTGATTAATACCACAAAATATAAAATATTACAATAATATAATTGCACATTTATTTCCTTATTTTAAACAGGTTGATTATAAATTATAAAAATTATGTAAACGCCGTCGGTTCTCGACTTTTTTGTTTATTATAACTAAAACAATGATTTATCTAAATATACAATATAAGAAAAAATATATATACATATGTATACTAAAATAAATATGCATAAATATATATATTTATTTCTATAAATAGAGGATATACCAAACACAGAGTACACACACAATATGTTTCGACAAAAATGTGTGATTGTATGCTTCTTTCGTTTTCAGAGATCTGATTGTGATGCCACTTTCTGTGTTCGTGTGTGTGTTCTAGTATTGCGGGGGTGTCGATGATACAAACTATGCGTGCGGTTGATTTCATCTAGAAATTTCTACTAACTTCCACTCCACAAAAGAAGTCGAGCCAAAAGGGAATTGAAAGATGATGCGTTGCGACGGTCTAATGCAAAACGGTACACATATGTAGATGTATGCGTGTGCAGTTGCGGGCTTTAGCTACATATACGTGTGAGTACATTACAGCTATGTTTTGGACACAAGCAATAACAACAAAGCTATGCGCGTAAGAGTAGTTACTTAGGCGGTGCAATACAATCATGTGCATATGAATAGGGCAGTTGTAATATACCAGACCCCCTGAACGGCTGAACGATAAAAACTTTATGATTGCGCAGGTTCTTGCGCAGCTTTCGGTTCTCGTCCAGCGTCTGCTGTTGCTTCCCACTCACCGACTGCACGCAGGCCCATGACCTTTCCACTCTTGGAAAGTGATCAGTAGCAGCTGGAGTGGGAGGCACTGCAAGAAAGATTGGTGTTAGGCGTTGGGTGGAAGCCTGTGGGGTCGGTTTTTTCGGCCTATCACCATTGAATCTCCGCTCTGAGAATCAAGCCAGCCGATCTCGTCTAGCCGCTTGAGGAATATTTTGTTCCGCTTGAGATCTATCTGGGGGGCCTCGCCGTGTGCCTCAGGCAGTTCGTCCAGCACACGGTGGTAGCTATGGGCTCAGTGCTGGCATTGGACCACTCCAAGGTCCTTGCTTTTATCGTCGAGGAGGAAATCGTTTTATTGCGTAAGGGCATCGGACAGATTCCCGACATTCCCTGCGTGTTTCCTTTGGAGCCTCTTGGCTTTGCTGAGCCTGGGCGTCTCCGAATTTGGCATAGACTTTTCGTTCAAGACGAATCCTCACCGGTGACACCGTCAACCCAATATATGTATGTAATTATATGGGACTGCTCCTCCGGTACGGCGTAGGTCCACATGCCAGACCACGAACAGAACGAACGCTGAGGAATGAAAATTCTTATTGGAGCGAGATAACGACCCAACGAAAACATGTCGGGAGGTTTAATAAAGAAATTGACTAATTTTTTATTTTTAGCAAGCAAAAATTATGGGTGCTTTCGCCTTCTCTATCGCTCTTTCAATCTGTCATCCAACAAACGTCGACATTAAAAAATCGATCGCAATACACGTTGCTTAAGAAGCGCATTAAACAATTACATACATACATATATCACAAAAAACTAAATTTCTGTCGTTTAAAAGAAAATCATTTGGAACCACGGTTCATTATTTCTTTTTTGCACAAGCAGCAGAAACGGTGCTCGCTTCGTCTACTTTTCGTTCTGCTTGCGTTTATTTCTTGCGTTCCTCTTTGCGGTCTTCTTCCCGCTTGAAACGTTTCTAAAGCGGCTGCCGATATGAATGCGAGAAACAACGGCAATTGGCAGTGGACTGTGCCACTAACCATACAGTATACAAAATTGCAATGCAATTTTTGCCGTTAATGGCAACCTCCCTTCCCTCTGACCGGGAGCTCTCAGCGGCTGCTTAAATATTAAGTCAAAAACGTAATAGACTTACTCCTGCGCGACTAAGTCGCATTTTGTTTTTGCAAAGCATTCACAAAAAGTACTTTTTTGAAATATTAGTTACAGTCAGCACAACATTTATTCGGACACTCGTCTATGTCAACTTTCTTTATAAATAACTTGAAAAGTATTTAAGTTTGACAAAAAATTTTTATTTCATTTTGAACATGGGATATTACTAATACTAATTATAAATCTAAAAACAAAAAAAAACCTTCTTTGGCGAATCAAAAAAAATTAAAAGTATTAAAAAGGCCACTTTTTTACGCACAATTATTCGGACACATTCCATTGTCTTGAGGGGGTCCCCCGAAGCTGAACAGCTGAAGTCCTTTGGTTCCTTGCTCCGTTTGCCATTCTCATTCTTCTCGGACTTCTTTTTTATTGTGGAAATGTTCGATGGCTTGTTCTCAGTTGGTGAGAAATGAGCCTCGTAGTTTTTAATTCAATGTTCATGTATATTGCGATTGACCTTTTTACACGCTCATGATTGTAGTACACCGCCTAAGTAACTATTCTTACGCGCATAGCTGTGTTGTTGTTTACTCGGGTCCAGAGCATAGCTGTAATGTTCTCACACGCATGGCCAGACCCGCAGCTGCACACGCACACAGCGATGCGTTCCGTTGTTTTGCATTGAAACCGTCGCGTCGAGTCTTATCGCGTGATCTTTCAATTCCCTTTTGCTCGACTTCTTTTCGCGAAGTTGATGCAGTAGAAACTTCTAGACGAAGCCGCCCGCACACATAGTTTGTACCGCCGCAGAATCGAACCCCCCGCTATTCTTGTAATATAATTGTACTATAACCACCAATATTAAATAATCAATAAATAATAAATAAGCTCAAGATATAAACGATTATACAGTCCACTAATTCATAACCATCAGTTTTCTCCGATGGCTTCTTTTCATTTGCTGCCATTAGTTGCGGCTTGACGTCCCTTATTAAAGGCTTCATAGTCTTAAGAATCGTGCTCTCGTCGGTGATACTCGGATCTTTCTCTTATCGGGAGGGTAAGCGCTTTGTTCCGTTGGGCGTCGACGTTCATCCAGCGAGCGTACTCGTTGCGCAATACACTTATACAGTGACAAGATTAAGCAAGTGCATTAACTAATAAACACAACGGAGAAAAAATCCACGACTTGCACAAATCCGTATCTCATGCCAGAGATACGGCAGCACCGCACGGAGCGAGGACGAAAGAGGGCGCCATTGTGCACCCGGGTCGAGAACAAAGCACGCGCGCGCCGGTTGCGCGGGGTTTTGAAGCATCCCAAACCAATAAAAGAAAAAGGGAAGTGTGTGGAAAGGTATTCCCACACGTAGGGGGCGGTATAGGGTTAAGCGCTAACGGCCGTTATCGGGGGATATCCGGAGGCGGCGAATTCCCGAGGAGAGCTCTTCCGGGGACCCAAGACGAGAGGGGAGTGTTGCATGCGAAGATATCGATAGGTGATATCCCATAGAAGCGGTGAGGAGGAAGGAAGTTCGAACATAGTGGCAAGGCCAAAATTTAAGGGGAAAAGGTTAGCAAGAGTGGCGCCACCTGGTCCTGGAGAGTGAGAGTTCCGCGCGCTCTCCGGAACCGTTATGAGAGAAGATTTCCGATCTCATCCCATAACGGAGTCCCGAAGCCAACTCACCCATACCCCAAAGAAAAGAGAGCCGCCAGCAGCCCGAATCAGGCCATGCCCTTGAACCTAGTTCAAGGGCGATAGAAGAGAGAGCGATGGGGATCAGCGGCCCGAAAGCATTAAACATAGCAGCTAAGCCAAGAGGGGGTTCAGAGAAAGAAATTCGCGCAACGGAGGAGCATGCGCGCCGGACATAGTGATCTAGTGATTTTTTTTAGTTTGAAAGAAAAAGTGAGTGGGATGAGGATGGAGTAGTGGCCATCACCCGATAAAAGATAAATAAATCTGTGATTCCAGGGGATCGAGATCAGTGAAACACCAGGAACTTTAGAGCTGTCCAGCGGGACGGAAAGTAGACCCAAAAAGCACAAGAGTGAGTCCGCTCCAAAGGGGGAGTAAAGGAACCCCAAATTTATTATTTTTGTTGGCAAATCCATAGGGAATAGGCCACAGCTCCGCCATCCTGGCTTGGTTTTGCTGGTCTCGAAGGAATTATCCTGGCCACGTTGTGCGGGTCCCTCGCTCATTTGGGGAGAGGAAAAAAGCCTCAATTAACTTATTTACTCCCATTATTTATTTTTGTTAGACGTCTCCATTTATATGTATACGTTAATCCCCTAAGTTAAGTCCGCCCATATTATATCTATATGTAATTTATTTATATTTATTGTATTAATTATTTCTATTTATCTATTTATTTATTAACCGCCCGTAAGATGAGGGGGAATGAATAGGCAGGCTTAGTGTAGCGATGATAACGTGTAAAAGCAGGAAATTGAAGTGAAAATTATAACGAAGGAAATGAATTGCTAAGCGTTTCATATGGGGGGAAGAGGAGCCACAGCAACGAGAGGATAAGGCTGCTGCACATGGCAGGGAGATCCAGAACGTCGTGATTCATATCTTACATTACCTTTTTACCTACTTTAACTACATTACCTACTTTACATTATCTATGATTCTGCGTTTTTGGTTTTCTCGAATCTGCAATATTGTGGATGCAACAGATTTTCGTCCTTTGTGGGGGCGGAAGGGGGTGGGGCGAAATTCTGAGATATACGTTTTATATGTAACGGTTGCGGTTGGACAATACCGATTCAAAATAGGTTATCGCTATGGTGCTCGGATATCGCATGCAATAACCTGGGGCCAATTATCGCTGCAGGGCATAGTATAGTTGGGGTGGGTGCAAGCAAGCTCGAGGTAGGGAACAGCTGAGCTGAGCTGCCGTAAGTGCTGTGCAGCGCATCGCAACGGAGCTTTCGAAGCCGAGCTTTAAGATCGGTAAGCTCGTACTTAAGCAGTGCAAAAGCAGCAGAACGTTCTCTTTCGAAAATTTGAATCTGTGCAGCCGGTGGCTATCTCCGCTTCGGTAAAAAAATATATAACTAAATCGACCACGTGTAATCCCAAAAGAAAAGAAAAGTTAGAAAATAAAACCCAAAAAAGTGCCAGAAAGACAAACCGAAAAGAAATAGAACGGAACGGGGAAAGTCCCACACGGTGGGCGCGCCGTAAAAATCGGGCGAAAATTAATAACCGTGCGCCGAGAAAACTGGCAAGAAACTACCCTGGCGAAAAGTGCATATTTGCCTCGCCTCGCCAGCAAGTGTTGTTCTTGGTGCAAACCCGTGCGTCCCACAGCTCGGCCAGGAGAACCCTACACTCGTGTCTCCGTGGAAAAGTCCGAAAAAAACCGGTATGTAAAAGTGCCCTGTAGGGAAAATGTAGATTTTTTTTCTAAGCCCTCGTGGTTTTGGTTCTGTTTCGCCCATAGGGCCCTGGCACCGAGCGGTAGCCACCCGGCTCTACCAAAGTTCTGCCCCCACCCACACCAATTTCCCACCCTTGACGGGAGTACTCTTCGGAGTCGACCTTGGTGTGGGGCCTCTTTAACTCTGAGGCACAGTCCTACCTCGCTAGGCGTGAATGTGCCAGTTCCCAAAACGGAATTTATTTTTGCGGGTTGGAGACCGAAAGATTTAATCATAAAATAACAGACTACAAAAAAAAACCTTTTTCATACCTTTTAATGCATTGAAACGTAGCCAAGCAATACACTAACCAACATAGAAAAAAAAAATCTCCTCAACCCAGAAAAAAAATATGTAAATAAATATATCATGTTAAATTAAATTTCGTTTTGGCTCACCATTGCTGATCGCTGGTATGACCCCTGCTGCTTTTGAATTTTTTTTTTATTTTTATTTTTTTTTCCTTTATACATACCTAATTTACTTATTTCTAATATCTTATATTATATTCCTATCTTATCTAATTATACTCCACCATTTATATATACCTATATCTATAAAATTTTTTTTTTTAGGGATTAAGCCTCCTATTTTTTTTCATTCCATTCATTTTTTTTCTTGAGTTGCCTGCTGATTGTAGTGCAAGACTTGTGTTATGTTAAGAAGTGAAACTTGGTTTGCTAGTTTTTGATTGAAGCAACATGTCTATGATGAAGTACAACGAAATATATTGAATTGTATTAGCAATGAACATGGAGTAGACTTATAATTTCCTAGGGACAGGGTGACCTAATGGGGTAGGGTAAGAATTATAGGGATTTCCAGAACCTTCGTACCACTGGAAATCATGGAAGGGTGGGTATAGAATCGTGTGGGTCGACTTCCATCGCAAGACCTCACGCCCGCGAGAGTTTGGAACACGCCGACGAAAGCCCCTGGTACTTTCGGGTACGCCCTATGATTGTGCCATGTAATGTCCGTTATGCTCGGAAGAGGCATAGTGTTGTTTTCGGAGTTCGCTCCCTGTAGAGTCACGGGATTCTAACATTTTAAAGTTTATGTAGTAGGAGTCGAGACGCGGTCAAACGAACCCCCCCCCCCCCAAGTTACCGAATGAGCACGGAACCAAAGAATCCCCACCGGCCGTGACCTCGACATCCCCTCCAATCCATCCCCTACTCACGTATAGAAATATATCGTGGAAATGTTACATATAGTGAGATCTAACATGAGTGCGGATACCAAATTTGGTTACCTTTGCGGGGGCGGAATGGGGTGTGGCGAAATTTGGACACGAAACGGTCAAGGTCCGATATCACAGGAGTGTGGATACCAAATTTGGTTGCTCTGGCTCTTATAGGTTCTGAGATCCTTGAACTCATATTTTGCAATTAGCAAAACCGACCATGAAACCTGTGTGTTAGAGAGAGACAGAGCGAGAAAGAATGAAATTGTTTTCTTGATTCTGGCTATAATAATTATACGATCTGGTTGAAATTTTACATATAGTCATATAGTTTTACATATAGTCATCCTCTACGATTCTGCGTTCTTAGTTTTATCGTATCTTTAAAAATGTGGATGCCACAGATTTTCGTCCTTTGTGGGGGCGGAAGTGGGCGGGGCGAAGATTTGAGAAATTTTTGGTGCAGTGACATATCACAGAAGTCTGGATCCAAAACATCGTTGCTCTGGCTCTTATAGTCTTTGAGCAATAGGCGCTGAAGGGGACGGACCGACGGACGGACGGACGGACAGACAGACAGGGCTCAATCGACTCGGCTATTTATGCTGATCAAGAATATATATACTTTATGGGATCGGAAACGATTCTTTCTGGACGTTACACACTGCCATTTTCACCACAAATCTAATATACTTACCCCAATACTCATTTTGAGTATCGGGTATAATTAGCATCACCATCGGATCTCTGAAAACGAAAGAAGCATACAAACACACATTTTTGTCGAATCATATTGTGTGTGTATCTGTGTTTGGCTCATGATGACGCGTCAGTACCCGAACGCCAGAGCCGAAGTCTCTGGGGTGCTCAAGCTGGTAACCCTTCGTTTGACGCTTCGTTAGTGGTTATGTGTACATATAATATGGCGAATACCCGACGCTCCGCTGACGACCGCTGCCGCAGAGCAGCCATTTTCTTTACTTGTGCGTTCTGTTTATGTATGTAGAAATAGCCTATGTATCCGTTATGCCTGCGTTGACGTCAGTAAATAAGACGATTGCGCATTTTGAGTATCGGATATAAAAAGAGCCAGAGGTACAAAATTTCATAAAATTTCCGATAGAGTCGACGATGGAGTTGGAGCATTTCAACTCTATTATAACTCCAGAGCTTACCGATTTTTATGTGAGTGGTAGTCTATCCTTCTATGACAGCTAGTTGTTTTTTTTTCATTATTTTATTTTATTAGATCAACAAAATAAGGAGCTTATTGGGGACGAGCTCATCGATGGCATCCAGTTTAAAACATGTGCTGGATGATAAGCTAATTTTCGATTACAACGTGGACGGTACGTCGGGGAAGAGTTCTTTGAAAAATTTTAAATCATTTTAAATGTCCTGGAATGTAGGTTTAATAAAACTTTACAAATACATAATAATTAATTAATTAACATATCCATATTATTTCAGCGGCGGTGAACATGAAAATACACAACGAGCCAGCAGATAAAGTAATAAGGAAGGCTATTCATAATATTAAGAATAGCTATTTTCAAAAGGGCGCAAGGGATACAAAATACAAAGTATCCGTAGACAATAATGAATAATAATTTTTAATAAATAAAAATAGTTGGAAAAATAAACAATTGAATGTATTACTTTTTATATCTAAAGACACTAAGTTGTTATTGTGGGCTCAATCGAAAACCCGAAACACATAACATAAGCGAAGAGACAAAAAGTGTTCTGCTCAGTGAGAGACCATTTCTGAGTGGTCTTTTTCGGTTTTGTCAGTGACGAGACAGCAATGGGAAAAAGTGTTGACCGTTTGCGAGCTATGCTTTTAAGGGATGCAAATTGACAGAACATGCACCAAACAACTACTGTTATGTAGAAGGTTGTATACCTATATTTACTGTATAAATTTGAGAAGATTTTGACAGAACAGTGGTAGGACGACGGCTGAATAATTTGAGGAACTTTTATGATGAGCCCATTCCTTCATCCAGCTTAGGAATTTATTTAGTGGAGACAGAACCCTCTCAGACAGAAGAAATATTTGCGTTAAGTCAAATTGAATATAAGGCTATAGTGATGCCATATTTAGGCGAGCTAATAGTGATGCCATTGCTACATCACGTACAAAATTAAATTGCTTTGTTTTACTTTTTTAAAAATGATATTTGAAACTCTATTAAAATTTCAAAAGGAGATTTTTAGTCCGTAGGCACGCTAAGCACTCGTGCTATGCATGAATCGGGCATGCCCTTCACAACGGTGTGAAAAAAAACAAAAAAATTGAGTTTTAAAGATGCCTTCATAATTTAATTTTTTGTATTCACATTTCATCAGAAAATAAAAATGTCTGAAAGTCCTTCGCGAAAAATTAAACATCTCACTTTCACCACAAGTGGTAAGTCTTCAAATATATATTTACAAATTAAAGTACACCGAAATTATCAAAATTTTACAGTTCAGAGAACAAACCAAATTGCAATTGTGCTAGTTTGGTGACGGCTGCTGTGGAGCGCATGAAGGCCTCAGTGATGGCTGCTGCGGAGCGCATGGAGGGAACAATGACTGCCCTTCTAACTGAAATGCGCACTTTATGGAGTATGATTTCTTTTAACTTGAAATATGAACTATGAACTAAATTGTACATTGGTTTTCAGATCAACAAAATACATCGATTCAACAAATGCCTGTGCTGGTTGAAGCAGTCGCAGAGCAGGCTGGTACTTTAAAAAGTCCAGTCAGTCGCAAAATGTTTCCCTGTTTTAACATTCCAGGGACTTCAAAAGCTGGACATGCGAATAAACAGCACAAATAGAGAGATATACGTAAATATGTTTTAAATCACAATTTCATTCCTATTTTAAAAGTGTTCTTTTTACAGATTGATGCAAAAAAAACCGTTTTGCTACCGATCGGCGTCTCAAAAAATTTGAAAAATGTTTTGGCCAATGAAGTTGTGTTGGCCTATAACGTGGACGGGGTGCAGGGCAAGACTGCGCTAAAAAATGTTGAAAACTTTTATGGAGTTTTGATTGGTAGGATTATTTTTTTTTTTTTGTTTTTTTGTATGCCTATTATATTTGTATTTTACAATTTATAGATGCCATAACTTTCGATACAGGGACTGGATCGGCTGAAGTCGGACTTCAAAATGTAAGTGCAGCAAATTAATTTTGTATTTTAAAATTACCGCTTTGTTCTTTATATCCAGGGGAAAGCATAAATCATCTCTTCAAGATGAAATCCTGGTGGGTTTTATGAAAGACAACCCGGACTTGGCAAAAGGATTTGTGAAGGGCGACCGAGTTGTTGTCGATGCCAAGTGGGCAGAGCTTTGCGGCGCTCTCAATGCTGTTGGGCCGCCAATCAAGGACGCATTGGGTTGGAAAAAGGTATGTGTTGCACAACAAAAGGTAGCACACTACTATATTCAATTCTACAATTTCAGGTTTGGGCAGATTGGAAAACAAACATCCGCAAGAAGATGGCGAAAAACAAATCAGAAACTCGAGCTACAGGTGGAGGGCCCTTCGCTCAGCAATCGCTTGGGGAATTGGAGGAGGAAGTGGCCAAGCTATGTGGCCTCTACGAAATGGTGGAAGGAGTAGGTGGCCTAGCGTATGGACTTCCCCCCCGTACGACCAAGGCGGCCGACACTGGGGTTAAGTGCGTGATGGAAGACCCCATTGAGGAGGAACCCTCAGAGAAGGACGAACCCTCAGAGAAGGAGGAGCCCATGGCGAAGCGCCGTCGAACTAGACCAGTGCAGACCATGGACCTCAACGATCTCTGCGCTGCTCAGCTGGATGAAATGTCGGCAATTTCCAAGAAAATTTCGGAACATTTCGAACGAATGGAATCGTTAGAGAAGAAGAAGCTCGAGGTCCAAAAGGCACTTGTAGACAAATTTAGCCAAATTTTGGACAAATTTGCGAAATAATTAGTTTCCTATTAGTTTTTTTGTGAAACTTAGCTTTATTAGTTATAAAGAATATCGAATGACATAAAGAAGAAAACATGAAAAATTTTGCCTGAGCTATTTCATCGCGTATAGATGATCCATTATTTTCAGTGTCGTCGAATTCATTTTCAGTGTATAGAGGGTCGTCAAATCGAACATCCTCCTCGATTAAGACATTACGTCTTCTACAAATATTGTGCAGGGCACAGCATACATTTATAATTTGTGTGTGTGTAAAGTCAGTGCGCAGTGAAGTGCATTATATTAGCCATTATATTAAAATTAATATACTATTATAAATATTATTATTAACCTACATAGTTGGATGATGAAGTGTGCCGATGATGCAGACCCGAAGGTTGGAAAAATTTGAGATATAAGTCGCAAAATGAACTAAGCGCACGTCTTTTATAGGCTGCAGAGTCGCAGTAGCCATTCTGCTGCGTCGCTGCGACTGCGCATTCGTCTTATTTACTAGCGTCAAAAAATACTTCGGCTCTGGCGTTCGGGTACTGATGCGTCATCATGAGCCAAACAACGAGTACACACACAATAAGTTTCGACAAAAATGTGTGTTTGTATGCTTCTTTCGTTTTCAGAGATCTGATGCTGATGCTATTTGAATAATTGAATGTATGGGTGCACACGAAGCAAAAAAAAAAAGGTGGAGACAAAACGGCTCACCCACGAGGATGGCAAGAAGAAGATGGAGGACTTACCACCAAATTCTGGGCATTCTCGTGGACGCGGGCGCGGAATAAAAAAGAAGGACAATGCAAACCGTGGCTTGGGTCTGCAGTTGGGGCAATCTTCTAACGAGGCTCGTCCGGATAAACCTGTCCCCCCAGCGGGGGGAGTCTAAGGATACTGAAGCTCAAGCCATTGAAGGTATTGGTTTTGTTCTTTTTCCACACAGCAACAAATCCTGGCGTTTACCGAAATTACCCGAAGTTCGCAAATGTTGTGTCAGGATCAAAAGATTGAAGCTAATAAACTCGAGCTCTGTCACTAGAGAGGCCACTGATCGTCCAACTACAAGTGCTGCAGCACAAAAGGAAAGCCGTTACCCCAAATGCTCAGCAATGTACAAACAAAATGCAGGCATTTGCTCCTCTGTTTTTGAAGACTTTCTAACAAAAGGTATTTTGTTAGCTTGTGCCATGCTTACATTGGACGCAAGCATGCTGGACGACAGCATGCTGCCGTAATTTCAACTTGGCTCCTATTGTTGCTTACAAAAACAGCAGTACGCTCTTGTGGGGTCAGTTGGCAAATTGCGTATTTTTTGTATGTAAATGTGCAAACATATACAATACTGAAGTGTGATTGAAACTTATCAGTAATTATAAGGTAATAATTACCTTACATTTATACACAAAATTGGACGATATACCAAAATACGAACAACATATATGATTTTTGTCCGATTTATCGATACAAATTAAAAAATATTACAATCAAATCAGAAACAAAAATGGTTTTGTACTAAATTTTTTTAAGTTAAAATAAGCTAAAAGAAATTTGAAATAAGCTAGATATCTCGCTGTAAGCAATGCAAATACTTTTCAAGCTATTCGATTTAAAAATAAACAAAATCTAGCTTAAAAAAAGCTAAAATGGCAACAAATAATTAATTAATTAAAACAGTGAAGAATATCCAAGAGACTGACAACAACATACATACATAAATTCACATATGTAAGTGCATACGTACATACCCTGCAGTACCGGTCATTAATGACTCAGCTGCTGACACGTCGATGACAGCGTCACTACCCCCGATGACATAGTTGATGACCGGCCATACGCTGAGCTGATGACATTAACATGGAGATGTCCTAGGGCATAATCGATGACATTGTCATCGAGCATTGCCGAAAAATCATGCATTTAATAAGCGATGATTTTTCGGGAAAAATCATGCACTTAATAAATGATGATTTTTTGGCTTAAATCATCGCTTATAAAATGCATGATATTTAGGTAAAAACCATCGCTTATTATGTGCATGGTGGAGAAATGCGATCCGCGGAAAGAAGAAACACGCGAAATGCAGCGCTACATTGAACGCATAATCTCTGGGGCAAAAAGTGTACTTGATCTCCAGCAGCAGGAGTACAATATTGTTGCCTTTAACTATTTCGCCAACACTGGGAGTGTGTACGTCCCCGCTGAGTATACCACCTGCCGTTACTCTCTCAAGGAAGGCATCAGTGCGGAGTACAGTTGATCCCTAATTGATCCGGGGCAACTCATCTTTGGGCAAAGCCACCAGGCCAGGCAACATTCGCTGGATACCCATAAGTTACCCTTGCCCCCGAATGCCTTGGGCACGAAAATGGGGAAACTGTATAAAAAATTCATTGATGGAATTCCAGAGGTCTGTGAAGGAGAACCGATCATTGTGTACACCACCACCGCTCAAATACCGATGGTAAAGGCCTGCTTTGCCTATTTGGAGTGCAATCAACGTGACAGCTACTGCATTCCATTATTTGTATATTCGTGTGGTTAGTTATCCTTATACATAAATACATATATTTGCGAATACTTGTGTTCAACAGGTTCCAATCACAGACGAGTCGCACCTAGGTTCACGAAAAACATGGTGGGCTCTAGATGAGATTTTAGGAGGCATTCCACCGCAACTCGCATGAGTACCAGTACAGGCTTAATAAACTGACAAATATGAAGTGCGACACGGTGTCCAAGGCGCGCATGCGCAACGCAAGAAGCGCTTCAACGGGATTTTTAAGCAGATGCCTCCAGAAAACTGGTGAGGATGGACTTTTCGGATCCGAAGGTTGGAAAAATTTGAGAAAAAAGTCGCAAAATGAACTAAGCGCACGTCTTTTATAGGCTGCAGAGTCGCAGTAGCCATTCTGCTGCGTCGCTGCTACTGCGCATTCGTCTTATTTACCGGCGTCAATGAAGACTTCGGCTCTGGCGTTCGGGTACTGACGCGTCATCATGACATCATGAGCCAAACGCAGAGAGAACATCTTTGCATGTTTTAGTACACACACAATATGTTTCGACAGAAATATGTGATTGTATGCTTTTTTCAATTTTCTTTTAACTCTCTCAGGTCTGGTTCTGTTTTGCCTCCAACATGTTTTAGTGTATGGGTGCACATGCATTCTCACGTACTTTGCGTGTGTGTGTTTAGTATTGCTGGCCGCTAGAACTGAAATTTGGTTCTGAGTTTGGTTCTTGTTTTGGGTCTTTTGATGAACTGACCTACCACCACAAAATAAATGATGAATAGCCCAGGGGTAGGGGTATGGTACACTACGGCGCGGGAAATGAAATAAAAGCTGTTATTTGTTTGATTAATACCACAAAATATAAAATATTACAATAATATAATTGCACATTTATTTCCTTATTTTAAACAGGTTGATTATAAATTATAAAAATTATGTAAACGCCGTCGGTTCTCGACTTTTTTGTTTATTATAACTAAAACAATGATTTATCTAAATATACAATATAAGAAAAAATATATATACATATGTATACTAAAATAAATATGCATAAATATATATATTTCTTTCTATAAATAGAGGATATACCAAACACAGAGTACACACACAATATGTTTCGACAAAAATGTGTGATTGTATGCTTCTTTCGTTTTCAGAGATCTGATTGTGATGCTACTTTCTGTTTTCGTGTGTGTGTTCTAGTATTGCGGGGGTGTCGATGATACAAACTATGCGTGCGGTTGATTTCATCTAGAAATTTCTACTAACTTCCACTCCACAAAAGAAGGCGAGCCAAAAGGGAATGGAAAGATGATGCGTTGAGACGGTCTAATGCAAAACGGTACACATATGTATGTAGATGTATGCGTGTGCAGTTGCGGGCTTTAGCTATACGTGTGAGTACATTACAGCTATGTTTTGGACACAAGCAATAACAACAAAGCTATGCGCGTAAGAGTAGTTACTTAGGCGGTGCAATACAATCATGTGCATATGAATAGGGCAGTTGTAATATACCAGACCCCCTGAACGGCTGAACGATAAAAACTTTATGATTGCGCAGGTTCTTGCGCAGCTTTCGGTTCTCGTCCAGCGTCTGCTGTTGCTTCCCACTCACCGACTGCACGCAGGCCCATGACCTTTCCACTCTTGGAAAGTGATCAGTAGCAGCTGGAGTGGGAGGCACTGCAAGAAAGATTGGTGTTAGGCGTTGGGTGGAAGCCTGTGGGGTCGGTTTTTTCGGCCTATCACCATTGAATCTCCGCTCTGAGAATCAAGCCAGCCGATCTCGTCTAGCCGCTTGAGGAATATTTTGTTCCGCTTGAGATCTATCTGGGGGGCCTCGCCGTGTGCCTCAGGCAGTTCGTCCAGCACACGGTGGTAGCTATGGGCTCAGTGCTGGCATTGGACCACTCCAAGGTCCTTGCTTTTATCGTCGAGGAGGAAATCGTTTTATTGCGTAAGGGCATCGGACAGATTCCCGACATTCCCTGCGTGTTTCCTTTGGAGCCTCTTGGCTTTGCTGAGTCTGGGCGTCTCCGAATTTGGCATAGACTTTTCGTTCAAGACGAATCCTCACCGGTGACACCGTCAACCCAATATATGTATGTAATTATATGGGACTGCTCCTCCGGTACGGCGTAGGTCCACATGCCAGACCACGAACAGAACGAACGCTGAGGAATGAAAATTCTTATTGGAGCGAGATAACGATCCAAAGAAAACACGTGGGAGGTTTAATAAAGAAATCGACTAAGTTTTTATTTTTAGCAAGCAAAAATTATGGGTTGCTTTCGCCTTCCCTATCGCTCTCTCAATCTGTCATCCAACAATCGTCGACATTAATAAATCGATCGCAATACACGTTGCTTAAGAAGCGCATTAAACAATTACATACATATTGTGAGGAACCATGGTTCCCACAGGCCGAGTGCGACCAAAAGCACAGTCGGATAAAAGCTGACGGCCGGCCGGATAAGGCGAAGGTCAGGCCAGATGCCCCCGGTTATCCGGACGCGGCGAAGAGGCCAAGGGCCTCGAGAGGGGAAGTGCCCTGCTCTCGGAGAGAGAGACACAAGAGAGGCAAAGGAAACGGCGGGATCGGGCCAGCAGTAATTTGGCGCATGACCAAATAAGGGCACGGGATCACGCCGCCGGCCAGGCCCCGTTACGAAGGCCGTGGAAACCAGGAGACGGCGATGGAAAACTACCGACGCCGAGCCGGGGCCTGGCAAGGGGCTATAAAAGGAGGCGGCGGCGTCAAAGCGGGTCTCTTTTCCCGCGGATAAGTAAGCGCGCGCGCACGTTGAGACCCGGTCGAAACGCAAGAGTGATACTCGGTACGAAACAAAGAAGTGTAGTGAAGTGTAGCAGCAGGCAGACAGGCCCCGCCTGCCCCCCCAGAGTAAGTCTAAGTTAAGTGAAGATCCCCGTACGCCGGCGGAAGCTAGGAGGGGAGTGCGAGACGTGGAGTGCGGATTCGAGTGGCGGACCAAAGCAATAGCGGAGGTCAACTTGCCCCAATCAATAGCCTCGACGCTGCCACACCCGACGAGAACCCCCGCGTGGTGGAGATCGGTAATTAAGAGAAACTGTAACACCTAGCCCTAAGTCCTAATAGAATTGCGAATAAAGCGAAAATCAAATAAAAGGAAAGTCTTATCATTTGTCGTTGGGGGCAACAATAAAAATACGTTGCTGCGAATCTGCCGACCGCTGAGCGAGCCCAGCAAACTCAAGCGAGCCCAAAAAGCAGGTTCGTTACAACTGGCGCCCAACGTGGGGCCTACAACGACAAATAATAGGACAAAGGGAGGGAGAGTATAGACGAGAGAATGGGGAAGGGACAATGGATCCATCGGTTGAGAAAGGAGGAGCTTGTCCAATGCGGCCACGCCTTCGGCGTGCGGTTGGAGGGTACCGTGGACGAAATGAGAAGAACCTTTAAGGAATGGATGAGGGAACACGAGGATGAGGCAGAGTGGGCCGATCTGATAGAGGTGTGGGAGTGTCGGGCGAACAGGTCCTCGCCGACACCCCGGGCGGACGATAAACAAGCCGCGTACGAGCACCTGGCGCCCCCACCCGGCGCAGCCGCGGCTGCGCTGTGGAGGTCCCCAGTCGATATACAAAGAGAGTTGATAGCGAGTCTCTCAGTGCCCATACCGGAACGCTCACACACAGGAACGCCTAGCAGGCCCCGTCACCCAGGAAGGGATCGAAGCCGAGAAGCCGAGAGGGAGAGAGTCGAACCAGCCACCACACGGCCAGCACACCTGGACTACGCTAGAGTGGCGAAACAGGTGAGAGAGTGGTCGTTCCGGTTCGACGGTACGACGAAGCCTCTCGAGTTCTTGGAGCAGGTCGAGTGGTCCGCCGAGACATACGGTCTGGATCCGGATCTGATCCCCAGGGCGATGCCGGAGCTGCTAAAAGGGCGGGCGTTGATGTGGTTCGTGGCGAACAATCGGCAGTGGAGAACGTGGAAAGAGTTCTCTTCCAGCTTCCAGGCTTACTTTCTGCCTCGGGGATATTTTGAGAAGTTGCTGCAGGAAGTGAGGATGCGGAAACAGAAGTGGGGCGAGCCGTTCAAAGAATACATGGTAGAGATGCAGACAGTTATGCGACCCCTGAAATGTCCCCAAGAGGAGCAAACAGAGTTGATTCGGGAGAATAGCATGCCCGACTTGAGAGCGTATATGAGACCACGCCGGTGCAAGGATCTCGACACCATGATGGAACTGGCAGACGAGTTCGAGGCGCTGGAAAGGGACCGCCTAGAGTTCCAACGGGAGAATCCCACCGTGAAAGCCCGGGCAGCGAATCCCTTCCACAAGCCGGCCGACACGACGGCATGTCGACGATGCAAAGACGGCCCGCTGGAGGAGGCAGCACGGGAGGAAAGGGGAGCGCATGGCCGCTTGCCGACACCGACCAACGGCAATATCGAGGACGGATATGTCAAGAATCCGGCCCAGGCGTGCCGAAGGTGTGGGAGCGCGGATCATTGGAGCCGGGAGTGCAACGGTCGACCGCTCACCTACTGCTGGAGATGCGGAAAAGTGGGCATCTCGGCGTGGCAGTGCTGCAGGAAGACGGGAAACGCCCCGCGACCCACGCCGCGGAGGGCCGTGCCAGGGTCGCAAGAAACGGTCCCTCAAGCCTAGTCGGCAGGCTGATCTGCGAGGAGGAGCAGTTATCCGCAGTAGTGGAGGTCGCGGGCGTGGAGCTGCAAGCCACGGTGGATACAGGAGGCACCAGCAGTTTCGTGAGCCGCGAGCTGGCGGACCGACTGAAGGGTGAAGGCCGGGAGGTGGCGGCAAGGAAAAGGGTGAGGTTGGCAGATGGCCATAGCCAGGAGATCACACACCAGATCGAAACGAAGGTAGGCTTTGGGAACAAGGAGATCCCAATGGTGCTACTCGTATTGCCGGGTGTGATCGACGAGTTAGTGTTGGGATGGGATTACCTCCGCGCGGTCGGGGCAGTGGTGACCTGTGCAGGACACAGGGTGGTGATCCCTGCCCAAGATCGGGAACGAGGAGGCCAGGAGGAAAGACTGTCAGTGGCGAAGGCCGAAGCTGGAGAGACAGGACCGGAATACGCCAACAAGACGGACACGACCCTAAGAACGGCCGCCCGAGAGGTGGCGGAAAGCACAAACGGGAATGAGGGGGCGAGGGAAGAGCCAGTGGAGGACTTCTTGGCCCGAGAGTTGGAGGCGTTTGCCAAGATCGAGGGGGTGTCTAATGTGGCGGTGCATACAATCACCATGAGTGACCCGCAACCGATTAAACAAAGGTATTACCCAAAGAACCCCAAAATGCAGGCCGAGATTAACCAGAAAGTGGACGAACTGGTAGAAAAGGGATGCATAGAGCCGTCAAAGAGCCCCTACAGTTCGCCTATAGTGATGGTGAAGAAGAAGAATGGCAAGTGGAGATTGTGCGTGGACTTTCGTCAAGTGAACGCGAGATCAGTAAAGGACGCATACCCAATGCCCAGGATCGATTACATACTCGATCAGCTGCGGGAAGCAAAGTTCATAAGTAGCCTGGATCTGAAGGATGGATATTGGCAGATCCCCCTGGCCGAGAGCAGCCGGCCGATCACGGCGTTCACGGTGCCCGGCAAGGGGCTATACCAATGGAAGGTGATGCCGTTTGGGTTACACTCCGCGTCGGCCACCTTTCAACGGGCATTAGACCAAGTGATAGGGCCCGAGATGATGCCGCACGCATTCGCGTACCAGGATGACATAGTGGTCATCGGGCGAACAGAAGAAGAACACCGAAGAAACCTGAAAGAGGTATTTCGACGGCTCCGATTGGCCAACCTGCGGCTGAATGCGGACAAGTGCGAATTCTTCAGGAAAGAGCTGCGGTATCTGGGCCACAAGGTAACCGGCGAAGGGATATGTACGGACCCCGAGAAAGTCGCAGCCATCGCCGAACTGAAACCGCCGACCAATGTCAAGGAGCTAAGGCAGTACTTGGGAGTGGCCTCGTGGTACCGGAGGTTCGTGCCCGACTTCGCCACCCTAGTGCAGCCTCTCACCGGGCTCCTCAAGAAGAAGACAGAATGGGTCTGGACCCGGGAACGGCAGGAAGCGTTCGAGGAGGTGAAGAGAAGACTAGTGGCGGACCCCGTGCTGGCGTGCCCCGACTTCTCGAAGAAATTCATCCTGCAGACAGACGCCAGTGATTATGGGCTGGGCGCGATTCTCACTCAGGAGACGGAAAGGGGAGAGCGGGTAATATCGTATGCTAGCAGGACGCTAAACGGACCCGAAAGGAACTATTCGGCGACGGAGAAAGAATGTCTGGCCATTGTGTGGGCCATACGCCGGTTGAGGCCATACTTGGAAGGGTATCGCTTCAAGGTGGTCACGGACCACATGGCTCTGAAATGGTTAAATAGCATAGAGAGTCCGTCGGGAAGAGTGGCGAGATGGGCATTAGAGTTGCAGCAGTACGACTTTGAAATCGCATACAGGAAAGGACAGCTCAACGTGGTAGCCGACGCACTCTCCCGACAGCCGGTGGAGGAGCGAGGCCGTCGAATAAGAAATGTGGAGGGAACACCGCCAGTGGGCGAGCCGCCCTGCAAGTGGTTAGAAGGCATGGCAGAGAAGATCAGGAAAGAAGCCCCAAAGTACCCCGACTATGTGGAGAAGGGGGGGAACCTGTACCGGCACATTCCGCACCGGGCCGGGAGCGAGGAAGTCGCCTCGTGGAAGTTATGTGTGCCGAAATATGCCCGAGAAAGGGTTTTAAAGGAGAGCCACGATAACCCGGAGGCAGGCCACGCCGGCGGAAGGAGAACCGCGGCACGGGTGGCGGCAAGGTATTACTGGCCGGGGATGTACAGAGACGTGAGGGCCTACGTGCGGAAGTGCGAACTGTGTTTGCGTTTTAAGCCAAGTCAGCTACAAGCGGCAGGGGAGATGTTGACACAGGTACCGGAAGAGCCATGGGCAACGGTATGCGCGGACTTCGTGGGTCCTCTGCCGAGATCGAAGCATGGGAACTCGATGCTGCTGGTGCTAGTGGATCGATTCTCAAAATGGACCGAGTTGGTGCCGCTGAGGAAGGCCACAGCCGAGGCACTAATAAAGGCCTGTCGAGAACGCATAATAGCCCGGTTTGGGGCACCCAAAGTCTTCATTACAGACAATGGGGTGCAGTTTGCGGGCAGGGCATTTAAACGATTTCTGGAGAAGCTAGGAGTCCGCCACCAGTTCACGGCGCCATACACGCCGCAAGAAAACCCGACAGAGCGAACAAACAGAACAATAAAGACCATGATCGCTCAGTTCACCGAGGGCGATCAAAGGTGTTGGGACGAAAAATGGCCGGAGCTAATGCTGGCCATGAATTCGGGAGTGTCGGATACAACAGGATATTCACCGGCGTTCGTGGTGCAAGGAAGGGAACCCCGGCTGCCCAAGGCTCTATATGATGAGGAGACGGTAGGCACGGGGCAGGGCACAGAGACACCGGAAGAAAATGCGAAGAAGTTAAAAGAGCTGTTTCAGTTGGTACGACGAAACTTGGAAAGGGCAGCCCAGGATCAGGCCAGGCACTACAACCTGAGAAGAAGACCGTGGAGACCCAAAGTGGGAGAAACCGTATGGGCCAAACAGCATCACCTGTCCAATGCAGCGGAGGGATTCGCCGCGAAGCTGGCACCAAGGTACGATGGGCCGTACCAGATAGAAGACTTCATATCCCCCGTTATCTGCAGCCTAAGAAAGGAGGGCGACAGGAAAAAGAGAACGGCCCACATACGCGACCTGAAACCCCAGCCCGACGATTGAGGGACGCAGGGGTGAGAGGGAATGGATGGAATGGGTCGCCCTAAAAGGGTCGCGCAGGACCGGGAACGGTAGGGTGCCACGCAGGACACGGGGGAGGGTGCCGCGCAGGACACGCACGAGACTCGTCAGCACGCAGGGTGACGGACTGGTGCACTCAGACACGGGGGAAGGGTGCCGCGCAGGACACGCACGAGACTCGTCAGCACGCAGGGTGACGGACTGGCGCACTTAGATTTAATAAAAAAAAAAAAAAAAAAAAGAGGAAGAGCAGGAAAGCTGTGGTTGGAACGATCTGAAAAAAAAGAGTGAGAATTAGTAGGAGTAAAGAAAATTAATGCGAGAAGAGGGAAAAGCTCAGCAAACCTGAACAGGAAACGCGTCCCCAAAGCTGGGAGGCGAATCCGGGGCCGGGGAGGGTAATCTCAGGCAGCGGATGACCAAAGAAAGCCCAGGGGCCAGGCTCACGCCTCAACGCGGTCTCACAGGGCAACTACAAGCGTCAGGCCGGAACGACGGGTGCCGCTCATGCGTGGTCTACCGGGCGAGGAGTCGGATGATCCTCGGGTCCGAGCCACTGTGTGAGGGAGACGCCGGTCAAAAGAGTCCGGCCGGGGGCGCGTAGTAGTTGCCCTGGGATGTGAGCCAAAGATTCCAGCCCGGGCGGAGGGTCGAAGGACCCGTTGGTCACGAGCGGAATCGCGGCAAGCGACCCGCAGTGAGGGCAGAGGGCGAGCTGGAAAGGAAGAGAGGGTTAAGTAAAAGGCATCCGGGTCGGGAGAACTCACCCAGGCCAAGGAGGGTCCAATCAGCACGGGAGGAAGAACAGAGCGACGGTAGCAGGGAAGTAGATTGTAATTAAAATAAAAGGAGAATATATATATACAGAAAACAAATGTACGTACGCACAAATGGGAAGGGGGTGGGTCCATCAAAGATGAGAAAAGAATATTATCCGTCAGCCAACACAGAACGCGGCGAGAACACAACAGTATCCAAAAAAAAAAGACAAGGCGAAGCCGGATAAAGAGCGGAGAGCGCGTCGGTACTCACCCAACCAGGGGAAAGATGCCGTTAGAGAGCGAGGCCGGTAGAGAGCCAAGCCATGAGCACATACGTAACAACCGTTAGAACCAGGCAAGAGAGACCGAACCCGACGCACCGGCACCGTTAGAGGGAACGACTGGTAATGCAACGCGGGTATATATGCGGGTGGAAGACGGAACGGCGGACACTTGAAGGTAATTATCAACAAGGAGAAAGCACAGCAAGAAAAAAAAAGAGAAAAAAAAAATGGAGACGAAACGGCTCAACCACGAGGACGGGAAGAAGAAGATGGAAGACCTCAGGGCTTTCTTGGATGAGCAGCAGGCGATAGTGGGGGAGGGGGGCTACCGCGCCGAGGCTTCTCGTCAGCGACGGGCGTCCGTGCTCTCGCGTGGCGACGAGGAGGATTGGTGCGATGGCTCCCAGTTCCTCCAACTGTTGGCCTCGCCGTTGGTATCTCCGGCGCCGTCGGGCCACGACTCCGTGTCACCGACGGTATCCTCAGACGAGGGGGCCGGGGAGATCGAGGACGACGTGATTTGCGTCGACGGTCCACGCGCCCCAACCGCCCAAGAGAAGGCCAGCGTGAGAAGGCCGCGGACCATGCGCGACCGGGGCGAGGCGTTAAAACGGAAGTTCCAGGAGGCGACGGCGGAGGAGAAGCGCCGGATCCGCCGGGTGCTGGAGGCGGCGCGAACGATCGGACGGCGGAGGGACGAGCGGCTGGAGGCGCGGCGGCGACAGGAGAGAAAGGCCACCAGGAAGGAGGAGCCCGGCCACGAGAGCGACGAGGCGCCGCCACCCCCGCCATTCCGAGTGGTGCGGCCGCCGATGCAGTCCCCGGCCAGGGGCGAGCGGGCCTCGAATCCCGAGGCCGAATGGCAGCGGCGACTGCAACAGGCCGAGGAGGAGGAAGACGAATTGTGGCAGCCTACGCCACCAGGCGAGGACGAAGAGGGCTCCGAGAGGCGGCCACCGCAAGCCTAGGAGCAGCAGCAGCCGCATCAGCAGTACCAGCAGCAGCAGCAGCCGCAGCAGCAGCAGCAGCCGCAGCAGCAGCAGCAGCAGCACCAACATCAGCAGCGCCAGCAGCAGCAGCAGCAGCAGCAAGAGAACGGGCAGTGGCAGCAGCAGCCACAATGGAGGGGACCGGAGGCGGCCGTAATAGGGCCATACGTGTCCCAGGAGGTGAGGACCGCCGTGCGCCAGGGGATGGTGTGGCACCATCAGACCCTGCACATCACGTGGGCCTCGGGGCCCGCCCCGTGCGAAACTCAGCCAGAGACCGGCGCCCGGGTGTGGGAGGAGAGCCCCCTCGGCAGCAACGACAGGGACCCGCGGAGGAGAAACCACAAATCGGATCCCGCGCCGGCGACGGCAGAGGCGGCGACGGCAGAGGCGGCGACGGCAGCGGCAGAGACGGCGACGGCAGAGGCGGCGACGGCAGAGTCGGCGACGGCAGAGGCGGCGACGGCGGAGGCGGCGACGGCGGAGACGGCGACGGCAGAGACGGCGACGGCAGAGGCAGCGACGGCGGAGGCGGCGACGGCGGAGGCGACGGAACACGCGGAGGTCGAGGCGTGGGAACGCGGTCCGTGGGTGTGGCCCGCGCCGGAGAGGTCGGGGGCGGTCGAGCGCCCAACACTGAAGAGGCAGGCCTCCTGCCCGGAGCCCCAGGCAAGACCCAAGCGGCCGGCCCTGCAGCGGCAGAGCTCAGCACCGGCAGCCACGGGCCACTGGAAGGCGATCCCGCGGGAGGAGTGGCCGGCGGCAGTGAGCCGCGCACAGGCCCAGATACGCCTCGTGGGTAGACGTGTGAAAAAATTGGTAAGCGATCGAGGTACGCGTTACCGCATCGCCATGTCGGCCACGCGCACGGAGGTATTCCGAGAACAAAAATAAAGGAAGACGGAGAAGAGAAGAAAAAGGGGGGGGGGGGGGGGGCAGCAGAAACACAAAAGGAAAAAAGGGCAGAACACGCGGGAGAATATGAATAAAGAAAAAAAAGAAGAAAACGGAATATCGACTAGGGGGGGAAGTATCGAGGGGATCGCAGAAGCGCCCCTACACGTTATCGATAGGCGGGAGTCGGCGCCAGCCAGAAAAGTGCAAGGGCTGACAGCGCCCCCGAGTCAAGGCGCCAGAGGGCGCCAGAACGCCGGCGATCACAGGTACAACAAAGGGCGCGCGCAACTTCGGGCCGTTTGAATGAGGAAAGCCCACCCCATCCCGAGATCGCGGAAAACGGAAGTATTCCGCTACGGGAAGAAAGAGGGGGGTGTGAGGAACCATGGCCACAGGCCGAGTGCGACCAAAAGCACAGTCGGATAAAAGCTGACGGCCGGCCGGATAAGGCGAAGGTCAGGCCAGATGCCCCCGGTTATCCGGACGCGGCGAAGAGGCCAAGGGCCTCGAGAGGGGAAGTGCCCTGCTCTCGGAGAGAGAGACACAAGAGAGGCAAAGGAAACGGCGGGATCGGGCCAGCAGTAATTTGGCGCATGACCAAATAAGGGCACGGGATCACGCCGCCGGCCAGGCCCCGTTACGAAGGCCGTGGAAACCAGGAGACGGCGATGGAAAACTACCGACGCCGAGCCGGGGCCTGGCAAGGGGCTATAAAAGGAGGCGGCGGCGTCAAAGCGGGTCTCTTTTCCCGCGGATAAGTAAGCGCGCGCGCACGTACAGACCCGGTCGAAACGCAAGAGTGATACTCGGTACGAAACAAAGAAGTGTAGTGAAGTGTAGCAGCAGGCAGACAGGCCCCGCCTGCCCCCCCAGAGTAAGTCTAAGTTAAGTGAAGATCCCCGTACGCCGGCGGAAGCTAGGAGGGGAGTGCGAGACGTGGAGTGCGGATTCGAGTGGCGGACCAAAGCAATAGCGGAGGTCAACTTGCCCCAATCAATAGCCTCGACGCTGCCACACCCGACGAGAACCCCCGCGTGGTGGAGATCGGTAATTAAGAGATACTGTAACACCTAGCCCTAAGTCCTAATAGAATTGCGAATAAAGCGAAAATCAAATAAAAGGAAAGTCTTATCATTTGTCGTTGGGGGCAACAATAAAAATACGTTGCTGCGAATCTGCCGACCGCTGAGCGAGCCCAGCAAACTCAAGCGAGCCCAAAAAGCAGGTTCGTTACAATATATCACAAAAAACAAAATTTCTGTCGTTTAAAAGAAAATCATTTGGAACCACGGTTCATTTTTTCTTTTTTGCACAAGCAGCAGAAACGGTGCTCGCTTCGTCTACTTTTCGTTCTGCTTGCGGTTATTTCTTGCGTTCCTCTTTGCGGTCTTCTTCCCGCTTGAAACGTTTCTAAAGCGGCTGCCGATATGAATGCGAAAAACAACGGCAATTGGCAGTGGACTGTGCCACTAACCATACAGTATACAAAATTGCAATGCAATTTTTGCCGTTAATGGCAACCTCCCTTCCCTCTGACCGGGAGCTCTCAGCGGCTGCTTAAATATTAAGTCAAAAACGTATTAGACTTACTCCTGCGCGACTAAGTCGCATTTTGTTTTTGCAAAGCATTCACAAAAAGTACTTTTTTGAAATATTAGTTACATTTATTCGGACACTCGTCTATGTCAACTTTCTTTATAAATAACTTGAAAAGTATTTAAGTTTGACAAAACATTTTTATTTCATTTTGAACATGGATATTACTAATACTAATTTTAAATCTAAAAACAAAAAAAAACCTTCTTTGGCAAATCAAAAAAAATTAAAAGTATTAAAAAGGCCACTTTTTTACGCACAATTATTCGGACACATTTTCGGTTATTCTTCTTTCTTAGAAAATGCAACGGTAATCGGCGTTTCGTTTTGCATGCTTCTCTTGCAGACTGCTTATCTCACTTTGTGATCTGTTTTTTTCTCTGATTTGATGTTAGTTTTGCTCGTGGTTTGGCTTAGCGTGGAAAAAATGGGTCGGGGCAAAGATTTGTCAGTAGATTTGCGCAAAACCATATTAAAATTGTATTTGGAAAATCGTAGTGTTCGTGAAATCGGAAGACTTATTGGCAAAGCGCATTCTACCGTACACAGCGTAATTCAAAATTACATAAACACAGGATATTTGGCTGCAAATCACAAGTTCGCTGGAAGACCCAAAATTTTAACACCTCGGGAAGAGCGAGAAGTCGTGTCGAACGTTCAAAAAAATCCACGAATTTCGTCAACAGCACTTTGCCAATCCATTGAAGAAAGCACCCAAAAAAAAGTTGCTGCTCAAACTGTCTACATAGGGCTGGATTATATGGCAGAGTTGCTCGCCGAAAACCATTTATTTCCGATGTGAATAAAAAAAAGAGATTGGAGTTCGCCAAACTTCACTTAAATAAGCCAGATTCTTTTTGGGAGAATGTTCTATTTAGTGATGATCCAAAGTTTAGTTCTCCATCCAAAGTATGGAGAAAGGAGAATCAAGCCATGAAAGAGAAAAACCTCATCCTAACAGTGAAGCATGGCGGTGGAAATGTAATGGTTTGGGGGTGTATGGCAGCAGCTGGACCTGGTAAAATGGTGTTTATTGAGACGAAGATGGACAAACACATCTACAAGAAAATTTTGACTGACAATTTAATGCCGAGTGTCGAAAAATTGGGTCTTCTTTCAACAAGACAATGACCCCAAACGTACCTCGTATTTGGTTCAAGAATGGCTGTTGTATCAGTGCAAGCAGTTAAAAACGCCGCCGCAGTCACCAGATCTGGGTCCAGGGCATTGAAGCCTACCCCTAACGTCGGGGGAGGCGGGACAAAAGCGGATGCCGCCCGTGCGCGGTCTACCGGCTGGGGAATCGGATGATCCCTGGGTCCGAGGCGCTGCACGGGGGTGACATCCGCGTCTAAGCCGATCCGGAGACGGGCGGAGCTGGCCACGGGGGACGTGCCGATGTTTGGCAGCACGGGCGAAAGGTCGGATGACCTATTGATCACGAGCTGGGAGATCGGTCGGCACCCTGGACTGGGCGGATGGGGGTGGGGCGAAATTCTGAGATAAACGTTTTATAGTGACATCTTAAAGGAGTGTGTGTGCCAAATTTGGTTACTCTAGCCTTAATAGTCTCTGAGATTTGTGGTTGCCTCAGATTTTCGTCCTTTGCGGGGGCGGAAGGGGGTGTGGCGAAATTTGGACATGAAACGGTCAAGGTCAGATATCACAGGAGTGTGGATACCAAATTTGGTTGCTCTGGCTTTTATAGGTTCTTAGATCCTTGAACTCATATTTTGCAATTGCAAAACCGACCATGAAACCTGTGTTAGAGTGAGACAAAGCGAGAAAGAGTGAAATTGTTTTCGTGATTCTGGCTGTAATAATTATACGATCTGGTTCAGATTTTGCACTCTAGAAGATATAGTCATCTTCTACGATTCTGCGTTTTTAGTTTTCTCGTATCGTCGAAATTGTGGATGCCACAGATTTTCGCCCTTTGTGGGGGCGGAAGTGGGCGGGGCAAAGTTTTGAAATATTTTTGGAGCAGTGACATATCACAGAAGTCTGGATCCAAAACATCGTTGCTCTAGCTCTTATAGTCTTTGAGCATTAGGCGCTGAAGGGGACGGACAGACGGACAGACGGACGGACGGACAGACGGACAGACAGACAGACATGGCTCAATCGACTCGGCTATTGATGCTGATCAAGAATATATATACTTTATAGGGTCGGAAACGATTCCTTCTGGACGTTACACACATCCACTTTTACCACAAATCTAATATACCCCAATACTCATTTTGAGTATCGGGTATAAAAAGTAACTGAAAACAAGAGCAAACAAAAAAAAAAACAAAAAAAAGGGTGTTTAAAAAAGAACATGGTATTACCTTGCAGCAGAAGAACAGCGGGGCATCGCTAGAAATGATCGGTAAAGCTTGAATGAAGGCGGCGGAAGGCTGTGAGGAACCGCGGTTCCCACAGGCCGAGTGCGACCAAAGCACAGCCGGATAAAGGCGGTGGGAAGGTCGGATAAAGGCTGATGGCTGGCCGGATAAAGCGAAGGTCAGTCCAGATACCCACGGATATCCGGATGCGGCGAAGAGGCCAAGGGCCCCGAGAGGAGAAGTGACCCGCTCTCGGAGAGAGAGAGACACGCGAGAGGCAAAGGAGACGGCGGGATCGGGCCGGCAGTGATCCGACGCATGACCCATCCCACTTGGGCACTGGAGTCATCTTCACTGGGGATGTTGGGGCACTACGAGCGGCAGCCAGAGTCATGGACTTATCGCGCTTCTGTCTGGTCAGACGCTGTTTGGTGCCAGCCTTCTTCATTGGAAGCTGCTGGACTCCGCCTACTCCTTTGGCACGAACGGTGCGATATGGGCAACGGCCGATGAGGCTGCCGCTGCCAGAGCCGCTCAACTCGTCGGTGCTGCATTCCATTGTCTTGAGGGGGTCCCCCGAAGCTGAACAGCTGAAGTCCTTTGGTTCCTTGCTCCGTTTGCCATTCTCATTCTTCTCGGACTTCTTTTTTATTGTGGAAATGTTCGATGGCTTGTTCTCAGTTGGTGAGAAATGAGCCTCGTAGTTTTTAATTCAATGTTCATGTATATTGCGATTGACCTTTTTACACGCTCATGATTGTAGTACACCGCCTAAGTAACTATTCTTACGCGCATAGCTGTGTTGTTGTTTACTCGGGTCCAGAGCATAGCTGTAATGTTCTCACACGCATGGCCAGACCCGCAGCTGCACACGCACACAGCGATGCGTTCCGTTGTTTTGCATTGAAACCGTCGCGTCGAGTCTTATCGCGTGATCTTTCAATTCCCTTTTGCTCGACTTCTTTTCGCGAAGTTGATGCAGTAGAAACTTCTAGACGAAGCCGCCCGCACACATAGTTTGTACCGCCGCAGAATCGAACCCCCCGCTATTCTTGTAATATAATTGTACTATAACCACCAATATTAAATAATCAATAAATAATAAATAAGCTCAAGATATAAACGATTATACAGTCCACTAATTCATAACCATCAGTTTTCTCCGATGGCTTCTTTTCATTTGCTGCCATTAGTTGCGGCTTGACGTCCCTTATTAAAGGCTTCATAGTCTTAAGAATCGTGCTCTCGTCGGTGATACTCGGATCTTTCTCTTATCGGGAGGGTAAGCGCTTTGTTCCGTTGGGCGTCGACGTTCATCCAGCGAGCGTACTCGTTGCGCAATACACTTATACAGTGACAAGATTAAGCAAGTGCATTAACTAATAAACACAACGGAGAAATCCACGACTTGCACAAATCCGTATCTCATGCCAGAGATACGGCAGCACCGCACGGAGCGAGGACGAAAGAGGGCGCCATTGTGCACCCGGGTCGAGAACAAAGCACGCGCGCGCCGGTTGCGCGGGGTTTTGAAGCATCCCAAACCAATAAAAGAAAAAGGGAAGTGTGTGGAAAGGTATTCCCACACGTAGGGGGCGGTATAGGGTTAAGCGCTAACGGCCGTTATCGGGGGATATCCGGAGGCGGCGAATTCCCGAGGAGAGCTCTTCCGGGGACTCAAGACGAGAGGGGAGTGTTGCATGCGAAGATATCGATAGGTGATATCCCATAGAAGCGGTGAGGAGGAAGGAAGTTCGAACATAGTGGCAAGGCCAAAATTTAAGGGGAAAAGGTTAGCAAGAGTGGCGCCACCTGGTCCTGGAGAGTGAGAGTTCCGCGCGCTCTCCGGAGCCGTTATGAGAGAAGATTTCCGATCTCATCCCATAACGGAGTCCCGAAGCCAACTCACCCATACCCCAAAGAAAAGAGAGCCGCCAGCAGCCCGAATCAGGCCATGCCCTTGAACCTAGTTCAAGGGCGATAGAAGAGAGAGCGATGGGGATCAGCGGCCCGAAAGCATTAAACATAGCAGCTAAGCCAAGAGGGGGTTCAGAGAAAGAAATTCGCGCAACGGAGGAGCATGCGCGCCGGACATAGTGATCTAGTGATTTTTTTTAGTTTGAAAGAAAAAGTGAGTGGGATGAGGATGGAGTAGTGGCCATCACCCGATAAAAGATAAATAAATCTGTGATTCCAGGGGATCGAGATCAGTGAAACACCAGGAACTTTAGAGCTGTCCAGCGGGACGGAAAGTAGACCCAAAAAGCACAAGAGTGAGTCCGCTCCAAAGGGGGAGTAAAGGAACCCCAAATTTATTATTTTTGTTGGCAAATCCATAGGGAATAGGCCACAGCTCCGCCATCCTGGCTTGGTTTTGCTGGTCTCGAAGGAATTATCCTGGCCACGTTGTGCGGGTCCCTCGCTCATTTGGGGAGAGGAAAAAAGCCTCAATTAACTTATTTACTCCCATTATTTATTTTTGTTAGACGTCTCCATTTATATGTATACGTTAATCCCCTAAGTTAAGTCCGCCCATATTATATCTATATGGAATTTATTTATATTTATTGTATTAATTATTTCTATTTATCTATTTATTTATTAACCGCCCGTAAGATGAGGGGGAATGAATAGGCAGGCTTAGTGTAGCGATGATAACGTGTAAAAGCAGGAAATTGAAGTGAAAATTATAACGAAGGAAATGAATTGCTAAGCGTTTCATATGGGGGGAAGAGGAGCCACAGCAACGAGAGGATAAGGCTGCTGCACATGGCAGGGAGATCCAGAACGTCGTGATTCGGATCTTAGGTAGGGTGGGTACGTCAGGGGTAAAAACATCGACACCTCGACCTGGTCCACGTCTGTGTTGAAAGAAGTTACTGTAATGTTGTTTGTCGAGTAGAGTCCGTTTGCAGTTTTTTTTTCGTCGGTTACTTTTGTTGTTTGAATTTGTTCGAGATGTCCAATTAGTTGGTATATTGTGCGACCTGAGGGCTTGGGAAGTACCCAGCCCTGGAATGACTGGCTAGCCGTCCTTGCCCCGAAGAAAACAAAGGTTCGTAACAGGAGGACCCATGGCGAGAGAGCAGCGGGATGACGGGATCGGGCCGGCAGTGGCCCAGCGCATGACCAAATATGGTCATGAGATCACGCCACCAGCCAGGTCCCGTTGGAAAGCGACAAGGGAATGAAGGAACGCCGATGGAAAAATACGGGCACCGCATGGCGGAAAGTGCCGTTAGCGCCAGGCGGCATCGGCGGCGGATTTGGGCCACGTGCTAAGAATCGCTAGCCCCAGTCAGTAGAGCCGGCGGTGCTACGCTTGGCGACGCCGTGGGCGGTCCAGGGTGCGACACGCTCATCAAAACACAGAGGAGAACCAGCACCGGAGTCGGAATAGCGTAAGATAGATTTAAGATACCAATAAAGCATATTGTCATACCAGTACAAAACCCAACCCGTGCCTTCTTACTTGTCGTCGGGGTAACATACAAATATTGTTGCAGCGAGCCCACCGACCGAACATATTGTGTGTGTTATACTAACCCATGCAAAACGTTGCGTTTTTAATATGAATTTTTTACTGCATAAAATTCAAACGATCAGTGCAAATGAAAACGAGGGGGAACGTTGTGAGTTGCTGCGTACACCGCAACTCTACAGTTATACCCGATACTTAGTCAGTATGGCTCTCCTCCGGCAGACGCCGCTACTATTGAACGTCACGACAAAGAATGCGTGCGAGAGAGGCAGATCTGATCTGATCCAGATTCAGCAATCTGATAGATATGGTCGTTATTGTAGTGGAAAACGGTTAGTAGGACTGATGTTTTCCTCAGAAGTCGACCAGCACGCTATCATTCCGGCTACTGTCTCGTCGGCAAAATGGTGGTGTTCTTTTTGTTTGTCTATTCTGAGACCTACGATATTTGTTTTTATATTAAAAGAGCGTGCAAGAAACTTAACGACATGTACAAGTACAATTCCAGAACCGGAGAGAAACAAAACTTTTGGCCGTTAGACTTCACTTGCACACGGACGCGACACGAACGGATCAAAAGTCGTCCTCAGCTGTAATGAAGGACCACGCCCACCCTTCCTTGGTCATATTCTGCAATCTTCCTCTATTCTTTAGGGCTCGCTACTACAGGGGCTGGGTATCGGAAATCAAGATCAACGTTTAAGGAGACATTATAAGTAAGTTTATTCATTAACAACTAAAATTTAAATACATTACTAGCACTTAGTTTACCCTCTCCAAATATTTTCAATTTCCCTTAACTTAACTCCCTTGCGCCTATACTTGGTTTTTATTTTTATTCTTCGAAACTCAAAGATTGGCCTTGCTGCGTCAGCAGCTGATCCCCTCTCTCAAACTTAAACGCTCGATTGACGGCTCGACAGACTTACAAAGTAACCGCATTTCTTTTTCGTTTCTCCCCAATAGAACAAGTGTGATTTAGCCAATTGTCATCATTGGCAGAACCGATTATTAAAGTGACTTCGCTTTATGGTTTTATTTACTCACTGTTTCTTTTGTTGTGTAGCCGTCCATCGGCGAAAGCGCTTTCTCGATGCCAGCTGATAAATCTTCTTCAAGAGTTTTTCATTTATTAATTTTTTTGTTTTTTGTTTGTCCCTGTGTGTGTAAACTGGCACTTGCACTCACACTCGCCCTAGAAGAGCACAACGAAATCCCCCTTACCCCTTTGCAGTGGAATTCATAGGTATGGTTTTTTTTCTTTAGCTTATTATAAATTCATTATTTTACTCATTTGCTCTACTTCCTCTTCCTATTCTTTTCTCCTTTCCCGTCCACTCGCACTCTCTCTCCTTCTGCGTTCGACCGAAAATTTGAGCCGATCCCGCTAACTCGCTCTGGCTTTTCGGTTTCGGTTCAACCACTGGAGTTCTATGACACTGCGGCACTGAGACGAAGGGCTCTTCCGTTTACAAAAAAAAGTTTGATCGAAAATTGGTTTTCGTTTTCTTTTGATCTGCTCGCGATACGCGACGTGCTGCTTCCCAACGGCAACTGTCTCTTTCCTCAGCTAGTTAGGCCAGCCTTAGCCGAATTATTATCGCCTCTGCTGTGCTCTAGGTTCCCCTTGTTTAGGGTTCCCCTCTGCTGTGCCTTTCCCTTGCCAGGTGGATTTATGTTGAAGCGGTGCTCTTTGCCTTGAGATTTAACTGAGGCTGGGGCGCCAAACCTAAGGGGTAGCAAAAGTTCCGACCGCGGATCTGCCCCAATTTAGCACTGGAATTTCTTTGCTGACTGCTTTTCTTTCTCTTTTTAGCAAGCTCGCGCACTTTTCCGAATCTAAGCAAAAAAAAATTTTCCTTTACTCTTCACACTTCACTTCAAACCGCTAGGTTGATCAACCTACCTACTTCCTGAGCTTCACTAGAAGTTACCAGTTGGCTCAGTGTCCAAGACGAAAAAGAGCGAATGCTATTCTGCCTCGACACTCGGAGCCTACTTTCTCTGTTCGACCCTTCAACTGTCAATTTCCATTACTCTTTCCTCAGATACGATCCTTGACCTATAGGTGGCGCGTTTATTTTTCTTTTTCTTCCACCCCCAGTGCTGTTAGGATGCACAGATGTACCTGAATATTGGTCTGCCGAGAAGCTATCCTATTCCCCGAGTGAATTTCTGCAAAGCTACAGGACACTTTACATTATCTATGATTCTGCGTTTTTGGTTTTCTCGAATCTGCAATATTGTGGATGCAACAGATTTTCGTCCTTTGTGGGGGCGGAAGGGGGTGGGGCGAAATTCTGAGATATACGTTTTATATGTAACGGTTGCGGTTGGACAATACCGATTCAAAATAGGTTATCGCTATGGTGCTCGGATATCGCATGCAATAACCTGGGGCCAATTATCGCTGCAGGGCATAGTATAGTTGGGGTGGGTGCAAGCAAGCTCGAGGTAGGGAACAGCTGAGCTGAGCTGCCGTAAGTGCTGTGCAGCGCATCGCAACGGAGCTTTCGAAGCCGAGCTTTAAGATCGGTAAGCTCGTACTTAAGCAGTGCAAAAGCAGCAGAACGTTCTCTTTCGAAAATTTGAATCTGTGCAGCCGGTGGCTATCTCCGCTTCGGTAAAAAAATATATAACTAAATCGACCACGTGTAATCCCAAAAGAAAAGAAAAGTTAGAAAATAAAACCCAAAAAAGTGCCAGAAAGACAAACCGAAAAGAAATAGAACGGAACGGGGAAAGTCCCACACGGTGGGCGCGCCGTAAAAATCGGGCGAAAATTAATAACCGTGCGCCGAGAAAACTGGCAAGAAACTACCCTGGCGAAAAGTGCATATTTGCCTCGCCTCGCCAGCAAGTGTTGTTCTTGGTGCAAACCCGTGCGTCCCACAGCTCGGCCAGGAGAACCCTACACTCGTGTCTCCGTGGAAAAGTCCGAAAAAAAACCGGTATGTAAAAGTGCCCTGTAGGGAAAATGTAGATTTTTTTTCTAAGCCCTCGTGGTTTTGGTTCTGTTTCGCCCATAGGGCCCTGGCACCGAGCGGTAGCCACCCGGCTCTACCAAAGTTCTGCCCCCACCCACACCAATTTCCCACCCTTGACGGGAGTACTCTTCGGAGTCGACCTTGGTGTGGGGCCTCTTTAACTCTGAGGCACAGTCCTACCTCGCTAGGCGTGAATGTGCCAGTTCCCAAAACGGAATTTATTTTTGCGGGTTGGAGACCGAAAGATTGAATCATAAAACAACAGACTACAAAAAAAAAAACCTTTTTCATACCCCCATCCCCCCCCCCCCCCCCCTATTTACCAATCCCCCTCCGACCTGGGCACACACTAACAGGGTCTCCACAGCTCCACAACGAAAGGCGCCTTTCAGCGAGGGACCACTGTATGCAAGCCGTAAGTGACCCAATTTGAATTTTCTCCTTTGCGCCTGTCTTCGTTCAAATCTAAAACGCATGCGCAGCGGCCAGCCGCTGCTGATAAGAGAGCGCAACGCTTGCGTTCCACACGCTCGAAGCTTTTCGGTCTCTTCGGTGCCAATTCTGCTAAGCTTGCATTGCTCGCATTCCCTGCATTCTTTTAATGCATGGAAACATGGAAAAAAAAATCTCCTCAACCCAAAAAAAAAAAAAATTAAATAAATTTATAATGTTAAATTAAATTTCGTTTTGGCTCACCATTGCTGATCGCTGGTATTTTTGATTTTTATTTTTTTTCCTTTATACATACATAATATCTTATATTATATTCCTATCTTATCTAATTATACTCCACCATTTATATATACCTATATCTATAAAATTTTTTTTTAGGGATTAAGCCTCCTATTTTTTTCGATTCCATTCATTTTTTTCTTGAGTTGCCTGCTGATTGTAGTGCAAGACTTGTGTTATGTTAAGAAGTGAAACTTGGTTTGCTAGTTTTTGATTGAAGCAACATGTCTATGATGAAGTACAACGAAATATATTGAATTGTATTAGCAATGAACATGGAGTAGACTTATAATTTCCTAGGGACAGGGTGACCTAATGGGGTAGGGTAAGAATTATAGGGATTTCCAGAACCTTCGTACCACTGGAAATCATGGAAGGGTGGGTATAGAATCGTGTGGGTCGACTTCCATCGCAAGACCTCACGCCCGCGAGAGTTTGGAACACGCCGACGAAAGCCCCTGGTACTTTCGGGTACGCCCTATGATTGTGCCATGTAATGTCCGTTATGCTCGGAAGAGGCATAGTGTTGTTTTCGGAGTTCGCTCCCTGTAGAGTCACGGGATTCTAACATTTTAAAGTTTATGTAGTAGGAGTCGAGACGCGGTCAAATGACAGGCAGGGCTCAATCGACTCGGCTTTTTATGCTGATCAAGAATATATATACTTTATGGGGTCGGAAACGATTCTTTCTGGACGTTACACACTGCCATTTTCACCACAAATCTAATATACTTACCCCAATACTCATTTTGAGTATCGGGTATAATTAGCATCACCATCAGATCTCTGAAAACGAAAGAAGCATACAAACACACATTTTTGTCGAATCATATTGTGTGAGGTACAATTTCCGATAGAGTCGACGATGGAGTTGGAGCATTTCAACTCTATTATAACTCCAGAGCTTACCGATTTTTATGTGAGTGTTAGTCTATCCTTCTATGACAGCTAGTTGTTATTTTTTCATTATTTTCTTTTATTAGATCAACAAAATAAGGAGCTTTATGGGGACGAGCTCATCGATGGCATCCAGTTTGAAACATGTGCTGGATGATAAGCTAATTTTCGATTACAACGTGGACGGTACGTCGGGGAAGAGTTCTTTGAAAAATTTTAAATCATTTTAAATGTCCTGGAATGTAGGTTTAAAAAAACTTTACAAATACATAATAATTAATTAATTAACATATCCATATTATTTCAGCGGCGGTGAACATGAAAATACACAACGAGCCAGCAGATAAAGTAATAAGGAAGGCTATTCATAATATTAAGAATAGCTATTTTCAAAAGGGCGCAAGGGATACAAAATACAAAGTATCCGTAGACAATAATGAATAATAATTTTTAATAAATAAAAATAGTTGGAAAAATAAACAATTGAATGTATTACTTTTTATATCTAAAGACACTAAGTTGTTATTGTGGGCTCAATCGAAAACCCGAAACACATAACATAAGCGAAGAGACAAAAAGTGTTCTGCTCAGTGAAAGACCATTTCTGAGTGGTCTTTTTCGGTTTTGTCAGTGACGAGACATCAATGGGAAAAAGTGTTGACCGTTTGCGAGCTATGCTTTTAAGGGATGCAAATTGACAGAACATGCACCAAACAACTACTGTTATGTAGAAGGTTGTACACCTATATTTACTGTATAAATTTGAGAAGATTTTGACAGAACAATGGTAGGACGACGGCTGAATATCCAGCTTAGGAATTTATTTAGTGGAGACAGAACCCTCTCAGACAGAAGAAATATTTGCGTTAAGTCAAATTGAATATAAGGCTATAGTGATGCCATATTTAGGCGAGCTAATAGTGATGCCATTGCTACATCACGTACAAAATTAAATTGCTTTTTTAAAAATGATCTTTGAAACTCTATTAAAATTTCAAAAGGAGGTTTTTAGTCCGTAGGCACGCTTAGCACTCGTGCTATGCATGAATCGGGCATGCCCTTCAGAACGGTGTGAAAAAAAAACAAAAAAATAGAGTTTTAAAGAATCCTTCATAATTTAATTTTTTGTATTCACATTTCATCAGAAAATAAAAATGTCTGAAAGTCCTTCGCGAAAAATTAAACGTCTCACTTTCACCACAAGTGGTAAGTCTTTAAATATATATTTAAAAATTAAAGTACACCGAAATTATCAAAATTTTACATTTCAGAGAACAAACCAAATTGTAATTGTGCTAGTTTGGTGACGGCTGCTGTGGAGCGCATGAAGGCCTCAGTGACGGCTGCTGCGGAGCGCATGGAGGGAACAATGACTGCCCTTCTAACTGAAATGCGCACTTTACGGAGTATGATTTCTTTTAACTTGAAATATGAACTATGAACTAAATTGTACATTGGTTTTCAGATCAACAAAATACATCGATTCAACAAATGCCTGTGCTGGTTGAAGCAGTCGCAGAGCAGGCTGGTACTTTAAAAAGTCCAGTCAGTCGCAAAATGTTTCCCTGTTTTAACAGTGCAGGGACTTCAAAAGCTGGACATGCGAATAAACAGCACAAATAGAGAGATATACGTAAATATGTTTTAAATCACAATTTCATTCCTATTTTAAAAGTGTTCTTTTTACAGATTGATGCAATAAAAACCGTTTCGCTACCGAGCGGCGTCTCAAAAAATTTGAAAAATGTTTTGGCCAATGAAGTTGTGTTGGCCTATAACGTGGAAGGGTGCAGGGCAAGACTGCGCTAAAAAATGTTGAAAACTTTTATGGAGTTTTGATTGGTAGGATTATTTTTTTTTTGGTTTTTTTGTATGCCTATTATATTTGTATTTTACAATTTATGGATGCCATAACTTTAGATACAGGGACTGGATCGGCTGAAGTCGGACTTCAAAATGTAAGTGCAGCAAATTAATTTTGTATTTCAAAATTACCGCTTTGTTCTTTATATCCAGGGGAAAGCATAAATCATCTCTTCAAGATGAAATCCTGGTGGGTTTTATGAAAGACAACCCGGACTTGGCAAAAGGATTTGTGAAGGGCGACAGAGTTGTTGTCGATGCCAAGTGGGCAGAGCTTTGCGGCGCTCTCAACGCTGTTGGGCCGCCAATCAAGGACGCATTGGGTTGGAAAAAGGTATGTGTTGCACAACAAAAGGTAGCACACTACTATATTCAATTCTACAATTTCAGGTTTGGGCAGATTGGAAAACAAACATCCGCAAGAAGATGGCGAAAAACAAATCAGAAACTCGAGCTACAGGTGGAGGGCCCTTCGCTCAGCAATCGCTTGGGGAACTTGAGGATGAAATGGCCAAGCTATGTGGCCTCTACGAAATGGTGGAAGGAGTAGGTGGCCTAGCGTATGGACTTCCCCCCCGTACGACCAAGGCGGCCGACACTGGGGTTAAGTGCGTGATGGAAGACCCCATTGAGGAGGAACCCTCAGAGAAGGACGAACCCTCAGAGAAGGAGGAGCCCATGCCGAAGCGCCGTCGAACTAGACCAGTGCAGACCATGGACCTCAACGATCTCTGCGCTGCTCAGCTGGATGAAATGTCGGCAATTTCCAAGAAAATTTCGGAACATTTCGAACGAATGGAATCGTTAGAGAAGGAGAAGCTCGAGGTCCAAAAGGCACTTGTAGACAAATTTAGCCAAATTTGCGAAATAATTAGTTTCCTATTAGTTTTTTTGTGAAACTTAGCTTTATTAGTTATAAAGAATATCGAATGACATAAAGAAGAAAAAATAAAAAATTTTGCATTTTAATAAGGAATGGCCTGAGCTATTTCATCGCGTATAGATGATCCATTATTTTCAGTGTCGTCGAATTCATTTTCAGTGTATAGAGGGTCGTCAAATCGAACATCCTCCTCGATTAAGACATTACGTCTTCTACAAATATTGTGCAGGGCACAGCATACATTTATAATTTGTGTGTGTGTAAAGTCAGTGCGCAGTGAAGTGCATTATATTAGCCATTATATTAAAATTAATATACTATTATAAATATTATTATTAACCTACATAGTTGGATGATGAAGTGTGCCGATGATGCAGACCCGAAGGTTGGAAAAATTTGAGATATAAGTCGCAAAATGAACTAAGCGCACGTCTTTTATAGGCTGCAGAGTCGCAGTAGCCATTCTGCTGCGTCGCTGCGTCGCTGCGACTGCGCATTCGTCTTATTTACTAGCGTCAAAAAATACTTCAGCTCTGGCGTTCGGGTACTGATGCGTCATCATGAGCCAAACAACGAGTACACACACAATAAGTTTCGACAAAAAAGTGTGTTTGTATGCTTCTTTCGTTTTCAGAGATCTGATGCTGATGCTATTTGAATAATTGAATGTATGGGTGCACACGAAGCAAAAAAAAAAAAGGTGGAGACAAAACGGCTCACCCACGAGGATGGCAAGAAGAAGATGGAGGACTTACCACCAAATTCTGGGCATTCTCGTGGACGCGGGCGCGGAATAAAAAAGAAGGACAATGCAAACCGTGGCTTGGGTCTGCAGTTGGGGCAATCTTCTAACGAAGCTCGTCCGGATAAACCTGTCCCCCCAGCGGGGGGAGTCTAAGGATACTGAAGCTCAAGCCATTGAAGGTATTGGTTTTGTTCTTTTTCCACACAGCAACAAATCCTGGCGTTTACCGAAATTACCCGAAGTTCGCAAATGTTGTGTCAGGATCAAAAGATTGAAGCTAATAAACTCGAGCTCTGTCACTGGAGAGGCCACTGATCGTCCAACTACAAGTGCTGCAGCACAAAAGGAAAGCCGTTACCCCAAATGCTCAGCAATGTACAAACAAAATGCAGGCATTTGCTCCTCTGTTTTTGAAGACTTTCTAACAAAAGGTATTTTGTTAGCTTGTGCCATGCTTACATTGGACGCAAGCATGCTGGACGACAGCATGCTGCCGTAATTTCAACTTGGCTCCTATTGTTGCTTACAAAAACAGCAGTACGCTTTTGTGGGGTCAGTTGGCAAATTGCGTATTTTTTGTATGTAAATGTGCAAACATGTACAATACTGAAGTGTGATTGAAACTTATCAGTAATTATAAGGTAATAATTACCTTACATTTATACACAAAATTGGACGCTATACCAAAATACGAACAACATTTATGATTTTTGTCCGATTTATCGATACAAATTAAAAAATATTACAATCAAATCAGAAACAAAAATGGTTTTGTACTAAATTTTTTTAAGTTAAAATAAGCTAAAAGAAATTTGAAATAAGCTAGATATCTCGCTGTAAGCAATGCAAATACTTTTCAAGCTATTCGATTTAAAAATAAACAAAATCTAGCTTAAAAAAAGCTAAAATGGCAACAAATAATTAATTAATTAAAACAGTGAAGAATATCCAAGAGACTGACAACAACATACATACATAAATTCACATATGTAAGTGCATACGTACATACCCTGCAGTACCGGTCATTAATGACTCAGCTGCTGACACGTCGATGACAGCGTCACTACCCCCGATGACATAGTTGATGACCGGCCATACGCTGAGCTGATGACATTAACATGGAGATGTCCTAGGGCATAATCGATGACATTGTCATCGAGCATTGCCTAAATATCATGCACATAATAAGCGATGATTTTTACCTAAAAATCATGCATTTTATAAGCGATGATTTAAGCCAAAAAATCATCACTTATAAAATGCATGATTTTTAGGTAAAAACCATCGCTTATTATGTGCATGGTGGAGAAATGCGATCCGCGGAAAGAAGAAACACGCGAAATGCAGCGCCACATTGAACGCATAATCTCTGGGGCAAAAAGTGTACTTGATCTCCAGCAGCAGGAGTACAATATTGTTGCCTTTAACTATTTCGCCAACACTGGGAGTGTGTACGTCCCCGCTGAGTATACCACCTGCCGTTACTCTCTCAAGGAAGGCATCAGTGCGGAGTACAGTTGATCCCTAATTGATCCGGGGCAACTCATCTTTGGGCAAAGCCACCAGGCCAGGCAACATTCGCTGGATACCCATAAGTTACCCTTGCCCCCGAATGCCTTGGGCACGAAAATGGGGAAACTGTATAAAAAATTCATTGATGGAATTCCAGCGGTCTGTGAAGGAGAACCGATCATTGTGTACACCACCACCGATCAAATACCGATGGTAAAGGCCTGCTTTGCCTATTTGGAGTGCAAGCAACGTGACAGCTACTGCATTCCATTATTTGTATATTCGTGTGGTTAGTTATCCTTATACATAAATACATATATTTGCGAATACTTGTGTTCAACAGGTTCCAATCACAGACGAGTCGCACCTAGGTTCACGAAAAACATGGTGGGCTCTAGATGAGATTTTAGGAGGCATTCCACCGCAACTCGCATGAGTACCAGTACAGGCTTAATAAACTGACAAATATGAAGTGCGACACGGTGTCCAAGGCGCGCATGCGCAACGCAAGAAGCGCTTCAACGGGATTTTTAAGCAGATGCCTCCAGAAAACTGGTTTCCGAAGGTTGGAAAAATTTGAGAAAAAAGTCGCAAAATGAACTAAGCGCACGTCTTTTATAGGCTGCAGAGTCGCAGTAGCCATTCTGCTGCGTCGCTGCGTCGCTGCTACTGCGCATTCGTCTTATTTACCGGCGTCAATGAAGACTTCGGCTCTGGCGTTCGGGTACTGACGCGTCATCATGACATCATGAGCCAAACGCAGAGAGAACATCTTTGCATGTGTTAGTACACACACAATATGTTTCGACAGAAATATGTGATTGTATGCTTTTTTCAATTTTCTTTTAACTCTCTCAGGTCTGGTTCTGTTTTGCCTCCAACATGTTTTAGTGTATGGGTGCACATGCATTCTCACGTACTTTGCGTGTGTGTGTTTAGTATTGCTGGCCGCTAGAACTGAAATTTGAGTTTGGTTCTTGTTTCGGGTCTTTTGATGAACTTACCTACCCCCACAAAATAAATGATGAATAGCCAAGGGGTAGGGGTATGGTACACTACGGCGCGGGAAATGAAATAAAAGCTGTTATTTGTTTGATTAATACCACAAAATATAAAATATTACAATAATATAATTGCACATTTATTTCCTTATTTTAAACAGGTTGATTATAAATTATAAAAATTATGTAAACGCCGTCGGTTTTCGACTTTTTTGTTTATTATAACTAAAACAATGATTTATCTAAATATACAATATAAGAAAAAATATATATACATATGTACATATGTATACTAAAATAAATATGCATAAATATATATATTTCATTCTATAAATAGAGGATATACCAAACACAGAGTACACACACAATATGTTTCGACAAAAATGTGTGATTGTATGCTTCTTTCGTTTTCAGAGATCTGATGGTGATGCCACATTCTGTTTTCGTGTGTGTGTTCTAGTATTGCGGGGGTGTCGATGATACAAACTATGCGTGCGGTTGATTTCATCTAGAAATTTCTACTAACTTCCACTCCACAAAAGAAGGCGAGCCAAAAGGGAATGGAAAGATGATGCGTTGCGACGGTCTAATGCAAAACGGTACACATATGTATGTAGATGTATGCGTGTGCAGTTGCGGGCTTTAGCTACATATACGTGTGAGTACATTACAGCTATGTTTTGGACACAAGCAATAACAACAAAGCTATGCGCGTAAGAGTAGTTACTTAGGCGGTGCAATACAATCATGTGCATATGAATAGGGCAGTTGTAATATACCAGACCCCCTGAACGGCTGAACGATAAAAACTTTATGATTGCGCAGGTTCTTGCGCAGCTTTCGGTTCTCGTCCAGCGTCTGCTGTTGCTTGCCAC